>NC_142064.1:210999661-212199661 GCF_059756535.1 Pantherophis guttatus
CAGAGCTGCCATCTACATAGTTTTAAGTTAAACTTACTAGTTTAAAACTGTACTAAGAAAAGGCTCAATAGCTTAGCCCATTTTCCAGCAACTGTCTTGTAACGTACTTTGCCAATCCAAGAAGCCTTCCTGGCTGATGCAAGGTGTACTTTGAGACAGTGGAGCAGCTGAATAATTTTGGCATTGGGCTTTAGATGGCAATATCTATGTATCTATCTACCTTGTTTTCCCCAAAATAAGACATCCCCTGATAATAAGCCCAATCGGGCTTTTGAGGGCAAGGCAATAAGACCAAGTGCTTATTTCAGGGTTCAAAAAAATATAAGACAGGGTCTTATTTTTGGAAAAACACGGTATCTATCTATCTATCTATCTATCTATCTATCTATCTATCTATCTATCTATCTTTGGGATAAGCTAACACTGCTATATTAGGGGGCCCTTTGGCTGAATGGCACCTTGCAATTTTATCCACCAACCCTATTCTGAACAGCATCACATGCAGCCTGATATCAAACCCTTCTAAGATACAACATTATACCTGACTCACTTATTGCTTTTCACACCTACTTTTATAAGAAATACTCTGAGCTACGGGAACAGGCCTGTGCATTGGACCGTATGCAGCAATTGTGTATGTCAATAATAATATTGCCGGGATACATTACTATACTTGAAGTACTCAGTACACATTAAATGTCATACACAAATGCTCCTTATTATTACATATATCATATTATTCACATCCCAATATATATGCATTCAATAAATATTACTTCATCTTTACATTCCCATAGGACTTGCAGGCCACTTTTAATTTCATAAAGCTTTTGTAGCATTCGGTAGCAGGCTCCTGGCAATATTCCCATCCTTTTCCAAGACTGATGAGGTTTGTTTTATACTTTTTGTGCTGGGTGTATAATTTGCACATACAGAATTTCAGGGTGAATAGATCTGCCACCTTTTGTTCTAAAAATAAATTAGACCTCAGGCATCATCTCCTCCATTAGAAGTAAGTAAGGAAGTAAGGAAGCAAGGGAGGGAGGGGGGGGGAAGTTCTACCATGTTTGAACCACTTGGAAATTCTCCCCCCCCCCACTTTTTTTTTTAAAAGAAAAAATCACTCTAACAACACATTTATAACCTTAAGGCAGGCACTAGTGGACATTTAGACTCCACAAAGTATATTCAGAACTGAAGAAACTTGAGCCCAGGCCTAGTAAAACCCACAGGCAGTATTCAAGGCCTACCCCAGTCTGTTCTGAAATACTATAGGAAAATCTAACATTACCCGTAAACATTCATGTAAGAAAAGCTTTCAAATAAAACTGTTATTTTAAAAAAACACCTCCCTCTGAAAGTGCATATTGACAAATTATGAATGTTTGCTTTAGACATTATTAAAGCTAAAAGTATCAATCAAAACAACCCCTACAGTCTTTGGAGTTCCCCAATATATGGGAACGGATGCTGGAAAACGAAAAAGATGCTTCCTTAACAATCTGATATCTGAGAAATGGGTTTCACTTTGCATTGTGGTAAAGAGGGCTCTGCATCATTTCTCATTCCTGACCTTGATTATCTGCAATTTGATTTATTGTCTCATTCTGTTCCCCTGAGAAAACTCAATTCCTCCCTGTTGCATGACATCATCAGTGTTGTCCATCTTTAGCTCATCCTGCTACTTCTTTACAGCATTCTTAATTTACTAACCATAAGAACCTTTGGAAGGTATAGAAATGAAACCGAGGTGTAATAGTCGGTCTAGCTTCATCATAATAAAACCAACATTAACTTTGCTAAAAGTTAATGTGGATTTTGTTATGATGAAAGTCAACTAACAATTTCTCACATCCAATCATTCCCAACTGTTTGTTTTTTTTTAAAGAGTGAGTGCCTTTAATTCTTTCTACTGGGTAGAAAGAATCAAATATGAATGTGTCTATTGGAAAATATTCAGAAGAGGACACTTTAAAAGCAGTACCTCACCAGTTTGAAATTGGTATTCACAGAACTTATTTTTATCACTGATGACAATAGAGGGACATGTTGCGGTGGTGAGACAGGATCTTTGGGCTTGATTCTAATCATACCCTAAAGCAATTAAAAATGATAAATCGTCATCATTTAGTGATTTTACTTTATCTTCCTAATAATGGCTAAACACTGATACTTTCCTGAAATGGCCATATCACTGATTGTATCCTGGCTTTTTACAAAGCCCCTCTAAGTAAGAACTCTTTTTCCATTTCCTACCAATGCAGCTGGAGAGCACAAAGAATAACATAGTTTTAATAAGCTGCCAATGGAAGGTTGCTTATGTGGGCAGCTTTCTCATTAATCTTCCCCCACTCACCCCCAGCTTTCACATGAGAGGGATCTCTTACTGGAGCACAAGAACAATTCCTGGTGTGTTTCCTGAATAGTGAAGAGGAGGAGAGGAGAAGCCCTTGGAAAAATGACCTCATTGCTGCTTTGAATATTGATGTGCAGTTCCCAAACTGCATGGACAGGGAAGGGTGGAGGATGTGTGGATCTTAGCAAGACAAAGAGGCAAATGTTTGAGGAGAAAAGGGGAATTGGGATAATGTAATCAAGGCTGTAAAAGCACCAGAGGAGGATGAAAAATTCACTAGAACAGGGCTTTTACTGTAGAGGATGCCCTGCAGAATTCCTGAACAGAAGGCCTTATGGATGAGTTAGCTGGTCACATGAAATAGATTATTATCAGAAGAGTGGAGGGAGGAGGAGGAGGCACCCCTTAGGAGACAAGGTTCTTATTTACTTATTTAATGAGGTCAAGGGCTGTTTTTTAAAAAGGCAAAATTAGTTAGACAAAATTCTATAAAAAGTACAGTCCAGAGTTGCGTGTAACCCTCCACTGTTTCTTTGCTGAGCAGGTGGAACCAAAGATCTGTGACCCTTTTTTAGGGCAAGGGTTAAGGGGTCTCTTATGCCTTGTGGATATTCCAGGAATCCATTTCATGTGTTTAAACTCCTGATCCTGCACTCAAAATGGGCTCCGGCCCAGCCTTTTTTGGAGTGTGGCTCTTGACATGCTGCATGGTGTGGCCCTTCAACTACAGATCCCTAATTTATGAGAAAAATTCTGGATGGGAATAGAATCCAACCTTTGTTCTTGGAGCTCACAGGATTACATTTGTATACTTTCATTTTTCCAACATGAAGGAAAACATGTAAAAATTACTTACACAGACACACACGCTTCTGCCTTTTAGGAGAAAATGACATTTCAGCAAGCAAAAGCTCACTTTAACTGAATTTCTTTAACAAACTGGCTTTTCCAGCCTTTCCTAAATTTGCGCTCTCCAGTTCTGTTGCTCTGGCTAGACATTCAGGCTGTTGGTAGTTGTAACAAATTGGGAGATACCACCTTGGACAGAATTGTTGTCTCTTGATTTTAAAAAAACATCTGCTTGGAATTAAGACTATTAGGAACTTATTTTTAAGGAAGTATGTTTAGGATCTCATATCAGAGCCTCCCCAATATTGTCAGACAGCTCTGGGGACACAAATCTATCCCCACAGAATGCCCTAGAGTGGTCATGTGACACAACGGGCCACTTTGTATAGTGGTAGGTCATTGGTGGCTCTCTCCAGCATGGTTGAGAATTGTGGGAGTTGCATTCTTAATATATCAGGAGCACACCAGGTGGAAAGAATGTCATTCTGCTATTAAAAAGAGTTTATAGTAAAAAAATAAAATAAAGTACCATATACCCTTCTTGGCATCATCTTAACACAAGGCTGGCTGAAACAAAGTTCCCCTCCCTTGACCAAGCCAGTACCATCTTCATCCTTATTTTCGGTTATCATAATTTGTGCCCTCCCCTCCATTTCTCTTAATAAAGAGGATGAGAAAAGACTGGGAAGAGGGCTAGCATTCTGTAGTGGAGGGGAACAAAAGGATGTGTACAGAACAAATGCAATCTGCTGCCAAAGTGCAGGGTGGGGGGGGGCAGGTGCTGGAAACAGAGGCTGTGTGACAAATGGAATGAGCTGGGTAGAGATTCATCACCCAAGCTGTCCCCAAGGGCCTCACCACAATAGCAATCTGAGCACAGAAATAGGCCATGCCAGTTCTAAGCTCAGGACAGGAAGGAAGATGAACAGGGTACAAATATAGGAAGGGGGAGGGGGCGCCGCAGGCAGGTGTAAGCAACGACAAGCAATGGAAAACGGCACAGCCCTGAAGTTAGTTGAAAGGTGCTAACAACTCATCTGTGCCACCAGACAATTTAAGAAGTTGGCCAGTGAGAGAAAGGAGGAACCACGCAGGATAAAGCAGGACAGGAAGCTAATAAAATCAAAAGAGCTCCGAGGAGGGCTGAAGATCTTGAACCAGAAAAGCCTGCCTTTGACGGGATCATCCAGGAGGAAAAGAGCAGGTGCTGATCGTCAGCCGAGAACAGAGTGGCACAAGAAGGATGAACGATCCCCGAGCGGCAGCGAGGTTTGGTACATAGACCAGAGCTGGGAATAAAGATCAAGGCGGAACTGCCGAATTTTCGGCGAGGGATCATAATAGTCCTTTCTTGGACTCCAACCGCCTCAATTAACTCAACACTTTTCCCCTCCTCTGAGAACGTGAGAAGTACGTGCGACCGGTCGCACCTGCCAAAGTTCTGCAAAGACGCAGCGCCAAATCAGGCCGCTGGATTAGCTCCTTAGGGGGTTCGTGGGGGGAAGCGATCTTCCCAGGCGTCGGATTTTGAAACGCGCTGTGGATCCGAACCCCGCAAGGACCGAAGAGCTAACAGCGCGAGGTGGGATGGCGCGTCGCGGTCTGCGTGCGCGTGGGGGGAAACCGGGCACCGACAACTAGTCCATCCACTCCCAGTGCCGCAACATCGGACCCCGTCCTGACCGCTCCCTGAAGAAAAGCTTCCAACTTCGGTCCAAAACTGGCACGGAAACACGGGGCTCAGGCAAATGGGAGGCCAAACTTTTTTTTTTTTTTTCTCCCACCCCTTCCCTAGAATTCCCGCCGGCCGAGCCCAGCCGCGCGCCTTCCCAGGGGCCGCGCGCTTTGCATGCGGCGGCAGGGAGCGAGCGACTCCTGCGGCTGCTAAAGTTGTTTTGGAGGCGATGGTGCCTGGGGTGCGCGGGCTGCTCCGGGCTCGCTCCCCCAAGACGCCCCGGCTCCTTTAGCATCCCCAACTCCGACGCAGTTACTTCTCTCTCCCCCTTACCTTTGGGGTATCTCCAGAAAGGTCCTTTGTGCCTCCTAGTCCCACATTGTTACCCGAAGAAGCGTCTGTAACAACTGGGAGTGACATCAGCCTGGAACAATGAAATCAAGCGCTTGACAGGCGAGGGAGGCGCAGGCCAAAGCCTCGGGACTATTTTGCCTCCCCTCCGCCCCCAGCGATCTCGCCCAGCCTCTCTCTGTCCCTCCCTTGCTCGCTGGCTCCCTCCAGGATCCAATTACAGTGGATAAAGGAGACACTAAAGGAACAATGCACACTGGGTAAGACCATCTGCCAAGGACAGAGACATTTCCCCCCCCCCTTTCTCTCTCTCTCCCCCCCACCCCGCTTGCAATGCAGATTGCCCTTCCTCTGTTGTAGTTTGAATTCTTTTCCTGGAAACTGGTGAGCGAGCGGGCATCGCTTGCCTGCTTTGCAGCCAGCCAGAGCAGGAGGTCGCAGAAGGCTGGCCCTCCTCGCGCCTGCAATACTTGATCTTCCCACTTTCGCCGGTTTTTCCCCTCAATTTGTTTATAAGAAACCAGATGGGTTTGGGTTGCTTGCTGTCTGTCTGTCAAAACGGAACGCGTGTAATTCTGCAATAAGAGTTGGAGGGAGAGGAGTTGAAGCTAGTTCCCTGGTGCGGTTACCGCGTCTTTGTGGTGATTTGTGCATACCGTGCAATTATACCAGCAGGAAAAGTGAGTCAGATAATGATTATCCTAAAGCAAGATAGGCTGAATCCTTTAAATGTGTGAGTTTTGGATTTATTACGATGTCTTTAGCATTTAATGCATTTTTCAACCATTAAATACATTTAATGTATTTTTAACCAGATCAAGAACCCTCTTCGCTGATATATCTCTTGGTTGTGTGTCCCCGGTTCGACCTGATTTCCACCCCGCTGCTAAACTAATACTCCCCCCACCTCCACAGTGTGGTTGGATTTATGAAGTCCCAGACATATTTGTGGGGAATTATTGTGATTAAATCCAAAACGGGGTGGGTAGGTGGGTGGGTAAGGCATTAAGTTGGGGAGAGGTTGCTGAATTACTGGTAAGTCCTATATACCTTTCAAGGAACCAGAACACTATTCATTTTATATTTGGAGAGAGACGGATTGTAGCCGTTTTATTGTAATATACTTTCCGTCTTTGTAGAATACATTCAGGAAGATGGCAAAACTGTTCTTACACCCTCAGGACCATTGCAGTCTTACATCAGAGAAAGTATCAGCACCATTAGCACAAACTATGTCCTTTGAACAGTGTGTTCCTGGCAGTCCAGAGGAAAGCTATAGGCTGCCTTTAAAAACTCTTTGCCCTTTCCATGCTTCTGGCTATTTATAGGAGGGCTGAACAGAAGGATGTTTTTTTTAAAAAAAATATAATCAATAATAATAAAAACAAGAAGAAATGTTTAGAACAGTTGCAGAGGTATTTTTGATGTTAGCATGGATTAGGAGGGCTTTCAAAAGTTTTTTTCTTTTTCGTCTAGTGCCAAAATGAACCAAAATGGATCTGCTTCTTCGGGTAGATTGTTCTACAGCTGGAGGCCACCACTGAATAGGCTCTTTTCTCTTACAGCACAGCCTCCTTCACTTGAAAAGCACGCGTTGAGTAAACCCTGATCTTGAGCTGTGAGAAAGAGCCTTAATGGTTAACTCAGAAATACACTAGGAGCCCACGAGGGTGACAAAGCAGGGTGCTTTTATCGCCCACTCAGAGTTAGCAATCTTACAGCCATGCCCTGAACTGTTGCTGGACTGTTTCAATGACAACCCCTTATTCACTACACTGAATTCCTGTCTCAGTCCTCAAGTGCAAACTAAAATATAGGTTTGCATTGTGTTGTCTATTTGAGGATTGCTTCCCACACCCCACCCCACTCCTGCCTTAAATTAAACAATAGCTCTGGACTGAAAAGAAAAAGCTTTCATGCCTAATAAAAAGCAAAATGGAAAAAAAAAGTGGTGCTAAATGGAAATGTGAGATGTTGCATTTCAAGAAACCACCAGAGACCACCTAGTGCTTTAGAGATGCCATATAAGCATTCTGACACATGCTCACTCCTTACCTCCCCTGGCTGGAAAAAAAGTGCCTGAAAATAAATTCTTTCATCTCTAGCAGAAGCTGCTTACAGCTGAAAGAAATATAAAGAAGATTGTTGAAATATATAATACATTTACAGTAAATGGGTCCTGAAAAGGAAATCCATGTGTTGTCTATCATTCAGCTGTCGGTTATGCCACCTTTGCCCCCTAATATGTGCAGCAGATCAAGCTGTTTCTCTCTCCAGCAGCCGGCAACTCCCAAGGGTCTCCCCTCCATCATTTGTTACCTGATCTGGGCATTAGCCTTTGAATATGGCACCCTCCACTGATACCACATGAGCTTTGCCATGGAGCTGCAGTCCTTTATAGTCACTTGTTTACTACAGCAGTCATGAAAGAAAGATTCCTAGAATCAGAGTTAGGTAACTGAGACTC
The DNA here is from genome assembly GCF_059756535.1 of Pantherophis guttatus. Classification (NCBI taxonomy): domain Eukaryota; kingdom Metazoa; phylum Chordata; class Lepidosauria; order Squamata; family Colubridae; genus Pantherophis; species Pantherophis guttatus. The sequence continues at coordinate 211,007,360 of NC_142064.1, forward strand.
CTATCCGTTTGAGGCAAGAATCAGAATTAAAACTTCCCCTAAGTTTTGCCCAGCTTCTGATTCAAAATATGCAGTGAATGGGAGCCCATCACTTCCAGGAGAAAAGAGTTCCTCTTTATCGCTTTGATCATAAGAGAAATAAATGTGTATTTTCCCAAAGTATTAAAGCCAAGTGTCTGCCCCCCCTTTTTTTTCTGCAGTGATTAAGCAAATTACTTGCTCTTATTTTAAGAAACTTCCCAATTTCTTTGTTACTTTTCATAGCATGTCAATGGTTTTCTTATTACCTTACAATATGTTCTGATGACCGGACCCTGCTGCTGTCACAGAGTACCTTCCATGCCTAAATGTATAATTGTTCAGTCAGTGCAGTAGGTTCTGTAACATAGCCAGCTGTTTGCACCAGACTAGCAAAATGCAAGCGAAGGACTGACAATTTGCAAGGGAAGTAATGAAGGGAACTTGGATGCTTAGCATTGTCTCATAATGCAATTGCTGTTTAAATGCGCCTATCTATTTTAGTAGGCATCACAGAAAGAAAGGCGAGTAGAGCAATCAGTTCACACATCCATGTTAATTATTCGTTGGCAGCAGTATTACTGCCAGCAGATGACTGCCAACAGATCTTTTAAATTGCCCACTGTTGCCATAAAGGCATGTTGGCATAAAGGGGTGGAGGGAACATGCAGGTAAAAACATTCAGCCCTATAAAATAGTAAGAGGTAAGAGACTGTTATATGCTGGTTTCTCTGAGAAGAGATGGATCCATTGTTATACCTAGGAACGTGGGGAAGAGGAGCTAATGCAGATGGTCTAGATGTAAGTGTACTCTCAGTGTAGAAAGACAGCATCACCCCTCTGGGGTATTACTCTTCTCCTTTGTGTATCAAAAGCATTACAAAGGCAGCATTACTCTTTTTTGTGTACCATGGACAATACCAAGTATACAGGACCAGGTTCTTGAAACAAGAAGTTGATTTTCTAGAATTCTCTGCTTTATTTATAAGGACTGCAAGCTTCTACATTCAAATAAATATAGGATCCATTTTTTTCTATTAAGGACCATTAAAATTCTCCTGAGAACAAGCCATATCTACAAGAAGAAATTCATTTCTGCCTTCAGGGACACTATCATTATAATACAATGGAAAAGAGGTTTCTTTAGGTCTGCTTCTATCCTGCTCCAGGTAGGGCTGGGCTTTAAGGTGTTCTGAAAGAGGTATACTGTGTTGCTGTCTAGTTTACAGGACCTGTATTACTATATCTGAGTAACCTGTGTAAGTTATATTGAATTCTGATTCATATGATATGTTTTGGTAAAATCATGTATTAAAAAACCCTACTTTTAGATGTAAGAATCAACACTTTTTTTTTAAAAAAAAGGGGGTACTTTTTATATGCAGTATATATTTAATTATTTTAGGAATGGCTATGCATAATATATTGGGGTTTACATAACATTGTTAACTAGTGAGTTCAAAAAAATAGAGCACAGCACAGCAAATGAAACTTGATTACTACTAACCCGGGTTAGCGTTTACTGGCTCAGAACATTTTGTGTATAATGAAAATGGATTCACTCAATAATCAAATTAAGGAAGTTGGGCAAACACAACTTTTATTTTTGTATATCGTCATATACAAATATACAAATATACGAATATGTAATATACCACCAAGTATGGGGTTTTACATGATTTCCACCTCTCTGGAAGCCATGTAAAAGTGGAGGGAGTAGAAGTCATGTAAAACCCTTTAAATGGGGTTGTGACATATACTGCTCAAAAAAATAAAGGGAACACTAGCAGAAGACAGCTGAGATCTGAATAAATGAAATAGCCTTATTAAATACTTCGTTCTTATTAAATACTTTTTTCTTTACTGTTCTTTGAGCAGTGTAGTTTATACACTGCTCAAACAACTAAAGGGAACACAAAACTACTGTATGTAATGAACAAAGTATTTAATAAGGCTATTTCATTCATTCAGATCTCAGATGTCTTCTGCTTGTGTTCCATTTATTTTTTTGAGCAGTCTATAAGATCTGTATCTCTTTGCTTTGGGAACCTAACAGAAGGTGCACCATTCTGATAATGCTTCTAGATATCCCTTCCTACAATTGCTGAAGATCAAGTCCTTTTCATTGATTGATTATGGACCATCAAAATGTTGATCCCTAGCGACCACATAAATAGATTTTCTCCATGATGATCTGTCTAAATTGGTCCTTCAAGTCTTCCAACAGTGCACACATCACCATTGTAAATGAGTCCATCCACCTTGCCACTAGTCGTCCTCTAGTCGTCCTCTTCTTCTTTTTCTTTCTACTTTTCCCAGCATTACAGCTTTCTGCACAAAAATACTGTAGATCTTTGATAATGAGTCTAAAACTTAGTCATTTGTGCCTCAAGTTAGAACAATTCTGAGCTGACTTATTCAGTGATCCGTTCGTTTGTTTTCTTGACTGCCCATAGTATTCTCAGAATAGCAATAGCACCAATGTCAGTTTTAAAATATAAGTCATCTAAACTACACAAAGTAAGTTCAATTTCTCTGTGAGTTCAATTTCAAGTAGAGGGTATGAGCCCAATAGATATCCGACTATGCAATGGTGTGGCGCCTTAAGCCACATCTTTAATTCCATTTACTGTCCTACCCTAGAGTGTCCAACCTTCCAAATCCCATTTTATACACTATTCAGAACAACAGCATTTTCCCATGGGATGATTCTTATAATTAATTTCAAAATCTCTTTGAAATTCATTTAGATCCTTTATTTGTTTGTAATTTTCAAAAATCAATGTTCTAATTACTCATTTGCTATTTATTCCAAACCAAAAGATTTTTTTTAAGTACTTAAATTTGTATAAAACGTCTTTTGAATGAAAGTTTGAACAAAACTTACCTGATATAGTAAAAACATGGCATTATGAAAGTTCCTAATATCTGAAATTTACAAGCAATTTGCAAAAGTGATTAAGAAAGAAGGATATGAACACAGTCCTTTTTAAAGGCACTGAGTTATGGTTTGGACTACAGTGGTGTTTTTTTCATCTCCCAGATCTCTAACCCACTGGAATGACTGATTTGTGGTCTCCTGGCAAGGAGCAACTGTCTAGAGCACTTGGAGATGATCTTCATACTCTCCTTGTCTAGAGAGAAATTCCAAAGAGTTGGCTTTTCATTCTGGCTCTCATTTGCTGAAGCCATCGACTATTTTGCACAATTTCTTGCCCAGAAGTCCTGATTATTGATCTCTCCTGAACTAAAATTCCTTCTCAACCCGGATTCTGTGATGAGTGAACAAAAACCCATCTGTTGTTTTGGCTTATACTTCCATGACACCATCCTTGTTTTCTGAACACATAGAGTTCACCCCATTCACTCACAATTAAATCTGCACAGAAATCTGAAGCACACAATGAAGAATGCAGCTTACACCAGTGAGCAGTCATCAGCGCAGCCTTGGCAGTGATATGTGACGCTCGTGTGGGATGTGAGAAAAGCTACACAGTAATGTGAGCTGCTATCAACTATCCAAACAGAAGAACTGGATGCAACTGAGTACATAAGAAATTGTGTATGCACTAAACAACAACTGCTCTAAAGGTGGAGGGGGGAAGGAACTGCCATTGTTATCCGTCTACTTCATGAATACAGTAAGGGTTCACTGCCAAGCACCTGTTGTGGCACCAAATCTTGTGTAAGTAGGACTTTAGCATTCAGGAGTAGCTCATACCCTGGATAGCAGAAGACTTCTTGAAAGAGAAGAGAATGGGGAAAATGCTTACTTAGTTACAGGAGTGGGAAGATTTTTCTTCTGTGAACTTCCTTAGTGGACCACCAGCAGTATAATCAGACTAGTTCTTAAACTAAAAAAGGTAGAAAGTCAGTGGTTCTGTCTAGAAGTTGGAAATGAGATACTGAGTGTCTGCATATGCATGTATGTGCCCATGAACAGAGGCAGAGTGGAGGGTTAACTTGCAGAGAGAGGACAGTCAAGTCTTGTTATTAGGTGATGTCAACCTTTCTCAGTAGGCAAGGGCCCACCACCATGATAAAAAGGGGGAGAGTAGGCAACATGCTTTTCCTGGGGCAAAGATTACTGATGGAAGTAATTATTCTTTGTAGACTTGTTACTGTTTTTTATATTTATATGGAAATAACCCAGTGCTTCTTATGACAGCCTCAGCACCATTTTAGTACATGAATGAAAGCCTAACTGGATTTTCTATAGCAAGTTCCTTCTTTCAAATGCTAAAGTAAAAATAGCCACATTTTAATCCAGCCAGTAAACCTTACTTTTTAGCAGCTACTAAAATCCATGTTTACATACTTGCAAATATGAAAAAGGTTAAGGTTTTGTTCGCATTCTCATACTTCGTTACGAAATAACAATACAGAAAGAAATACATAAGAAATATGTCATCTGTAAGAAATACAGAAATATCTTGGTGGCATAGCAGACTAAAGTGCTGTTAAATAGCACCAGCTGCCTGCAATTACTGCAAGTTCAAATCTCACCAGGCTCAAGGTTGACTCAGCCTTCCATCCTTTCGAGGTAGGTAAAATGAAGACCCGGTTTGTGGGGGCAATAAGCTGACTTTGTATAAAAAAGAACACTGCTTGGGGGCCCCCGAAAGCCCTACTAAGCAGGTATATACAAAAGTATGAAGGCTATTGCTTAACGCATTGTAAGCTGCCCTGAGTCTCCGGAGAAGGGCGGCATATAAATTGAACCAATAAATAAATAAATAAATAAATCTGTATTACTGCATTAGAATCAAATGCAAGATCAAAGACTGGATGGCAAGGCAATAAGTTACACGGAATTACCATGAAATAAAATGATCACATATTGTTTTAAGCATAAAAGAGCCTTTCAAAGGCCTGGAACTAGGAGTACAGAGAAGTAAAACATGTTTCTCCAGTTGTAAAAACTAGCTTGCCTTGTCACAGAGATACTTTATTTGCTACAGATGAGTAGTAATTTGTATGGCTATTTTCTAGCCATACTAATTTTCTAAATAGTTCTTAGGGATGCTTACTGAGATTCTGGAAGCTGTAACTTCAATAGACATCTAGAAGGGGGTTTGAAATTGTCTTAAGTCTTATGGAATGCTTTGAATAAAATGAAATTGGCCCTCTAGATATTGCTGAATTACACCTATCAGCATCTCTCACTATTGGTCTCACTTTAGTTTAGTTATGGCAGCTGGCTGGAAAGGTAGTGTAGTAACATGTGGAGGGCCAGAAATCAGAAGTCCTTGCATCTTTTGCCCTGAAGATTCATTAACAGTGATGCTACCATGGCAGATTGTATTTTCGGCCAATATAGCTGTGGTTGGACTTGTAGGACTTGAATCCTTTTCCATCAGTTACTTGTTTTACACCAACGCCTCTGCATATGAGTCCACTCCACATTCCAGTAGCTTTGATGTGTTTTCATACCACAACATTTCAGCATTAAAGGTCTCAGCTTCTTAGAAATGCCAGTGCACTTTGAGGTGCAGTCAATCCCAGGGCTTTAGATCCTAGATTTCAAGGGATGTCTCTGGCTGTGGACTAAAGACCCGTCAGGCCTGGCCCACCCTCTGCCAACAAATCCTCTGCCTGACAGGATAAAGTTGGATACTTGACAGCAATCCCAGCCGGCCTTCAGCTACTCAGAGCTCAGTGACAATTACAGCTTTCTCTACTTCTTACCGCTGGCTCCATCTGTCCACAGTCCATCTGGAGAAAACAAGCACAAAAGAACTAGGCCAGGTGGCTCTGGAATAGCCATCTTTAACCTGTTTCCCATCTGTTCACCTTGGTTACTAATGTAATAATCCCCTAGGAGTTTAAAGGAATCTACTTGTGGTTTTATACTAGGGCTGAGCTGGCATTTTCTTTCATATTGTACTAAGATGGACTGTGTATGCAGTGAGGGAAAGGACAGTGGAGGGATGTTAGCCTCAATTTAGGCAGGGCACATGGCCTACCTTGCTGATGCAGAATCTGAGGGTGGGTGTTTGTTTAGAAAGTCTTGCAGGTGATTCCTGAAGTCCATCCCCAAATTGTCACTAGGTTGTAATTTAATAAATGAAGGTAAATGTTGTCTGTTACATGAGGAGTATTTATGCTAACATATTTAATTTGATTTTAATCAAATTTAAAAGAAATGCAAGTGGTTTTTTTTTTTTTTTTTTGCTCCAAAAGCATCTGCATTTTGCATTCAGTACACTCAAAAGGCAGTTGTGGCTTTTTAATCCCAAATATTATGTTCTATGTTTTTGTTCTACACAGAGAAGATCCAAATCCTGGTTAGATAATCTGGTATTGTATAAAACAGTTCCATCTGTTTCTGATGGCACTCCAAATATTCAGCTCCCATTAGCCCTTCGTACCAGTGATTGAGGAATATGAAAAGTATAAACCAATCAGATCAAGAGGGCTACAGATTCATTCTCTTTTACAGTATGATTTCCCATTGTTCTGCTGAAGTTTTGACCTGATAAAAGCCCTGTGATAGAGTAAAACAACAGGGACTTCTCAGTCTTCTAATTATTCTCACTTGCTACACCACAAATTCCCCCACCCCACCCCAATAGAAACAGTTCTTGTCCTTTTCTAGAATTTTAGATCTATACTATCTGAGACTAATTTCAGTTTTGAAGACCATCTAGTTAAGATTTGGCAGATGCTCAGCTTCTTAGGCTAAGAGCCTCTTTCGCTCACAATTGGACTATCCTGTCTTGAATTTAGTAGCATGGCTGCTGAGACTTTTCTGATCTTTTAAGAAGGCAATGCTACTTTCCAGAATGTTTTGTCCAAATGATGGATTAAACTTTTATTTATGATGTTGATATCTGTTAATGTATGTGGAATCCATCTTTGATTTATACTCTTATAGGCCATATTTAATTTAGTTTTGAAAAAAGTAAAATAGTATGGTTATCAAGTAATACTAAAACCAGTTCCACACAGACCAAATATTATTAGCAGTTTTTCACACCTTTGTTGTAAATCTACTCCAAATATAATTTACAGAAGTACAGTGTTATTTAGATTTCTTTAAAAAAAGAATAACTATAAAATAGATATAAATCAGTTTTATTTAATTACAAATGAATCCATTTTGATAATCAAAACTGGTACAGCAGGAACTCACCTGAAATCTAGGCAGCACCTGTACAACTATTATTAATTTTCCTGCTCCAATCTTATTCTCAGAAGTCTGCATTCCCTTTGATTATATTTCGGGAGCAAAGGAACAAGTATGAAAGTGCAACAGGATGCTCACACTCTCTTGTTCAAAAAGTGTGATCAGTTTCTCCTTATACTGACTATGCAGGTGCTATCCAGGGAATCCTGCTAGTTCTACAGCTATGGTCAAGCACAGCTCTAATTAAATAGCCCCTTTAACCTTTTTAAAAAACTTTAAAAATATCTGCCCAAGAAAAATGAACACACTATCTGTGGAAGACAAGTTTATCACTACGAATACTTGTACATTCTTGAAGAAATCAGGCTTCCAAGAGTGGAGGTATCATGTAACATATGTATAGACCTTGTCAATTTTCTTTGAAAAACAGGAGGAGGAAGTAAGAATTTATCCCCCAATATAACATTCATTAAATTCAGAGGATGGTGCCAACATACATTCTGCCCCAATACAAGTGCACTTCACAAAGTCTCTAATGCCATTATGGGCTCTGATAAAAGAAAACTATATGCAGTTCTTCCATCCCAAAGAAGCTAATCCAGATGCAAAAATATGTGTGGGTCAAATAGCATAAATTGCAGTACAGCTTTCTTTAAACCTGCTACTCGATATCCAGATGTAATGGACACCAACTGACATACATTCTGACTAGCACAATTCCCATGCATGGTTTCCAAGCCTGCTGAAAATTATGGAAATTAAAACCCAACATACATATAGTATATCAAATTGGAGAATGCTATGTCCAGTCATCAAAACAAAAAGTGTCCTGCTAACAAAGATAACAAGGACAAAGAAATAGCAGTCAATGAAAGTTAGCTTATAGAAGAATCTATGGGTTAAAAAAATATATTTTGACATTTTGGTTTTCATATAGTAAATCAGCCATAATAACTTTGTCTGATGCTAACAAACCAGGATTTTAATTTTAATCGCCACTCCAGTGTCATACATGATGATATGTTATAATGGATAGATTCTTTGGTGTGCTAAGTCAAAAAAATTAAATCATATGTTTATAAGATACTTAAACCCAGCCATTGCCTTACCTTTATTACATCTATCTCAGCCAGCACTCAATCAGCTTTGAGAAAAAAATTGTTCATGATTAAAATCTTGGCAGTAAAGCTCATGATACTGAGGACCAACTCCTAACATATCCATGTACAGATCCTAATACATTTCTATGAATGATTATTTTATGTAAATTTGACTTCAAATATCTCATGACCCAAGCAAGAAAAATCGTACTTGGTCATCTTAATTATGCAATTAATGAATCATGAATATATGAATGTATTCTGGATGTAACACTTTCTAATAGTTTTAAGTCTATCATGGTTAGACAGTCCATAAACAATCTGTGCCCCACTCAGGTTACTAACAGAACTGCAGAAAGAAATCCCAGCTCCTTACATGTGTATGCTAGAAAAACTGGTTAGGTCCTCATTGATTATGGGCTGGCTAGGCCAGTGCTGACTGATTTGCTGTTTACTCTATGTTCTTCAGGAAATCCAGCAGCCTCTGGTGCCACTCATCTGGCTTGTCAAGATAACAGGCATGGCCTGCCCCTTTCATCATCATTATCTTGTGATTAGGTAAATTCTTCAAGTTGTTCAGGCTCACTTCACCCAGTTGGACATCTTGATCCCCGTATACAATGAGAGCTGGTGTCTGTATGCAGGAGAGAAAAAAAAATCAAGCCTGGTTCAATCAACGAATGAACATTCTTGCCTGTCTTAGATCCTAATAATGAAAAATTAGTTCAGATGAAAAATAGAGACAGAGATGCTCTCTTCCAGGAAAAAAAAAAAACTTCCCGTATTGCTGTTCAATTTATGTGGCTACATTAACCATGTAGCTAATTTGTACTTGCTCTCTGAGTTTTATAATGGCATGCTCTTAGCCCAGTTTTCAGGCTATAAATACATCCAATCAGTATTAGCAAGAGGATGATCCTTTCCTAGTGGTGATAGAAATGCAAATCTTCAGCAAAAACAAACCTACATTTGCAAAACAGAGTAACTGCAGCAGATATTTTCAGCAGGACTACAGGGAATTCCCGTTATTAACAAAAACCCACCATCACCCTAGCTAAAAAAATGTGCAGATCATATTTGCAAGCGCAAAGGTACATGCTAGAGATTAATATTAGAAAAGGCTAAAATCCCAAAAAGGGAGCAATCTGGATAGGGGTCATATTAAATGCTCTACGCTCACAAGAGGCATGATAAAGGTTAGTGAATGTTCACAGAAATTTATCGCAGTGATTGTTGTAATTCTTCTACATTCAAAACTACAATTCATTTTAAGTGTACCAGATTCTTACTGTTGATGTGAACATGGAACTTATTCAGCTAATGCAATAAAACATGCATAAAATGAAACTGAACCCAGAGAGAATTCCCGGAACTCATCTAAGTATTCTTTTAGAATGGTATTGCCCATTTTCTTGGTATATCTTCACAAAGTTATAAATATTCTCCAGATTGAATATAGGTCTGTTTTACCATATTAGTATTGTATTTGAGGGTAAGGCAGTGTGCATTGCCCCCTAATGGACAGCTGATGAACTCCTGCAAGGTTTACAGTAAATCTGTAAATCCACTTCCATTCACATTTTCCTCACATAGTTGTGAAATGCCAGTTGCATAACTGAGATAACTCAGCCCTTCTAATTATGTCTTGTACCAGAGAAGACCTGCTCCAGAATTCCATTCTTCTTTAGATGAGCATACCTTGACACTGGCATATTGGGTGCGAGGGAACTTCTCTGTGCAGATTGGAGCCACTGGGATGTAGGCCTTGAGAAGGTGATTGTGCTGAAAAAGGAATGGGAGTGAATACATGCCACTGAGAGATGGACTGATCACCACTGCTTGGTTGAATTTCAGGGCTTCCAAGACATCCTTCAAGAAACTCCCTGGTGCTGGCTCTCCAACAGGAGCTGGAGCAACAGCATCTTTAGAGCGGCCAAATCCTGGATCACAAGAAACAAGACATCCTGCATCATACATATTCTGTATATGTATCCCTCCACCAAGGATCCTCAGTTGGACGGTAACTACAACTCCTAGCATTCCCAGCTCAGAGAGACAACTGCCCTTTTGGCTAGGAATTCTCGAAGGGGTTGTTTGAGGATTGAGCCATATATAAGCACTTAAATTATAAATGGGGTAGATGGGATTCATGGCCTGCATGTAATCCTCAAGTTTCATTTTTGTGACACTTGAAGCCCCCAATAGTATACCATCAAAATTGTGGTAAATCATTCAGTAAGATATTTTTGTCTATTCTTTTCAGCGAGATAGAGAACTGTAGCTAGGTAGACTCAGATGGGAAGCATCTCCATAATCCTGTTCTAGAACCCTCTGGTTATATTTCACTACACCATCCTATTGCAAGTCTTGGCTTTGTGAAGGTATGTGTTCCTGCACTGGAAGATACAAGGACCATGCTTTGTTTCTATGTGGATTGGCCCACTAGATTTTCCAAGGCAGAAGAGAAAACAACTTAGTCCTTCCATATATTATACTTTCACCAATTGTCTTTGCTTGTGGTCCTTGCTTACTGATTGCCTTATGCAGCAACCAATTGAAGTAATGACAGCACTAAAAAAACTTTGCAACCAATCCTTGCATTTACAACTGTCTCAGTATCCTGCAGTTACATGATCACCATTCATACTTGTGACAAGTAATTAATAGAGAATGCAGAAATGAAATCTTAAGTGGCATTATTTTTTGCTTAAGTGGCAATCACTTTGCTTAAAAACCAAAGGCAAAATAAGGTGGTAAACGCATCACAATCAATTGATTTGGGCTTAAGTGACTATGTTGTGCATCAGCCAAATTGCTGGTCCCAATTACTATTTTTATATCAACCTCATCCTACACCTGAGCTACAGATATTCACCACTATTGCAAACTGTTATTACTGATTATATAAATCTACATTCCCACACATTTATACAATCTTTAAATATTTATTATAAGGTAACCAATATAGCATAAAAGGAAGATAGTCCCTGATTTCATAATTTTAAAAAATGTTAAGAAAAAAAAACATAAGAGGACACCCAAAATTAGTACACCAAGAAATGAGGATGCTTATTGTGTGTATAAGACCACCGTAAAGATGGAAATTAACTTACGAAGTTGAATACCACGACAGTGAGACCAGAATTAGCCTAAAACAATCAATTTGTTGATGTTTGAACTCCTAACCAACACTTTAAAGGTTTTTTTTGGCAATGTTTCGACAAGCTCTCTTAACTTGTCATCATCGGGCCCCTACTTTCAGTTTAGAAGCTGTGGGTATGCTGCGAGGTCGGGGTTGTCACTTTTCTCTGTTCGATGAATAGACGAATAAGTGTGCGTTTAGAAAAACACAAAAATGCAGTGAAAAAGGAAGAACGAACTTCTTCTTTGGTACAACACATGAAGGCCACCGGACATAATATCGACTTCAACAATACTAGAACAGTGGTGAAAGAGGAACTTAATAAGAGAATAATTAGGGAGGCTATCGAAATTGAAAACAGGTCGCAGAATATGAATAGACGAGATGACGCTTCTAGGTTATCAAGTATTTGGAGACCTGCACTGAGGGAAACTCGAGTCTTAACATCAGAAGATAGGCAGAGATCCCAACAAGCAACCAGTGGTGTTGTAATGCCTGCCAGAATCCTTCCCTCTTTGCAGATGATAGCTAGCAATAGGGAAAGGGAGAGAACCGAGCCAGAAGATAGGCTGAGATCTCAACAGGCAACCAGTGGTGTTGTGATGCCTACCAGAATCCTTCCCTCTTTGCAGTTGACAGTTAGTAATAGAGAACCAGAGAAAGCTGGGCCTTTAACACGCAGTCAGGCTGCAACTATGATAATGAAGCAGGAGAAAAAACGGCTGCCCTCCAATCAGGACACAGAGTTGCAGGCTAACCAGCATATGTCAGCAGCAGAGAACAGAGAAAAGCGACAACTTCGACCTCGCAGCATACCCACAGCTTCTAAACTGAAAGTAGGGGCCCAATGATGACAAATTAGAGAGCTTGTTGAAACGTTGCCAAAAAAAACCTTTAAAAGTGTTGGTTAGGATTTTAGCCAAAGTTTTAAAAGACCTTACAAAGTGTTTTGTTAGAATTTTAGAGGATTTTGAGCTGGGATTTTAGCCAGGATGTTAAGATTTTAAGCATTTTAACTAACAGACTTTTAATGACGCAGGAAAACACCTGAGATTTTAACTTTTTACATACACACACCCGCGAAAACTTGAGAAGACACACGTGTATTTATTTAAAAATAAGCATAATAAGCATAATTTATCATATTAACATAATAATTAGTCTGAGAAAGAATAATTCTTTTACTCTGGTATTGTATCACATAATACCAAAGCCTCATTTTAATCACAATTTGTTGGAATCAGATTTTATATATTCTGCCTTATTTTTGCTTCTGGTGAGACAGAAGCAAAAGTGACAGTCTTCTTAAATAGCAAATTGTATACACCTGGCTTTTTTTTGCCCAAATCTCCACTGCCCACTAAGTGTCAAGCTCACCTGGCAGATCAATAGCTACAGCATGGTATCCAGCTTCTGCCAACTTAGACAAAGTCTGCAGGTTGAGCCACGTCTCTGATGAAAAACGAATGCCATGGAGCAACAGGAGGGAAAGGCGAGGAGCCTGTTGTGTAGGTTTAGCCTGGCGGGAGAACAGAGTCTGCCCACCCACTACAATGGTTTCCTCTGTCACCTGTATGGCAGCCATCACTTTGAGATGTCCTAGGAAGACATGAGTATCAAACAAGGAGAAATGTAGCAAAATTTTAAAAGCAGGCAGAAAAAAAGATTCAATATGATTCCCTTTGGCACTGATTTTATAATATGCTGCAAGAATAGATTAATTTTTGTTATTAAATATATACATGACATACTTAACTGATTTGGTATGTTCATTTTTAAGAGCCTCCCCCCCTTCGCTGGTCTGATACTTATATTTTTTTATTTTTTTCATCTGTTTGATATTATAACCAGTAATTAAATTGTTAGATCTATGTATATTTCTAGTTTTCAAAAAATGTTTTGTATGTAGTTTTCTCTGTAATTCTATTTTTAAAATTGCTATAAAAATAGAGTTGGGTCTGCTCTAGATAATTTATACATTGCATGTCATGTGAACTACTGACCTACTTAATACAGGAGGAGGATTTAATTCAAATCTGTTCTTACCTGCTGAGCTGTTATGTAATTCTGAAAATCCAGTCAAGTGTGAAGTACTGCTCAGATTTGAGCCCGAGAATGAAACAAGATGGATGCCAGTGCAACCAACAAGAAGGCACTCTGACACAAAACTGAATAAAACATGTCCTTACAACTGTCTGGCTGCAATGTCCAAGACACAACCACTTTTGCCTGACTAGCCAGTGAGCAGTAGGCAAAAAGTATCACACAGCTTTGCCAATACTTTTCTGTTTGTAGAATACAAGAAACCTAGATGGAAAAAATAAGTGGAGGATAGGGCTCCTGGATGCCGTGATAATGACTGGATTGTGGGTTGTGTTATGTATATTGTCTATAGACTGAACAACTACAGGATTCTTGTCACCGGTAAATGGCTAAAGTGGTCAGAATGGACACTAATGCTATAAACAATGGGATGTAATTAAGATATAAAAATATTTAAGGGATGTAATTAAGATATAAAAATATTTAAGAACTGCATTTTTTCCAGTACCACAATATATATTTTATTAACTTGTTAAATTCCCGTAAAACCTCTCAAAGAGACAGAACTACAAGAAATGTCCATTTCCCAGCTGGCAAATAAATTTTCATACAAGCAATCTCAGGATGGGACTACATTTAGCTAACTTTAGCTCTTCTGGTCATCTATGTATTCCTTTAACATACAGTATTTTCCCTCTTATCTGTACTTTCCTTTTATCTGTATTTTCCTCTTATCTGTAAGCTGTTCAGAGTCACTGAGGAATTAGGCAATCTTAAAACTGGGATAAACAAATAATAAATAATTAGAAATAAAGATGTTTGCTTGAAACTTGCATTTAGTGGGACAGGATTCCCAGACATTTTGGGTTTTGTTGATCTTTTTTTATGTCTTTTAAGAAAGTAATATGGAAAGATTCAAGAACCAAATCACTCTTCATCAGACAGTAACTTTTTAAATTAGTCATACCTGCCTGGGTTTTTTCCTGTGGTTTTCCTATGTAAAGTGCAGTGTAATAGGGAGTCCAAAATAAAGTAAACTAGACAAAATGATAATTTTTCTCAATGCAACCACAATATATGCAGTGAGCCATTGTCAAGATCGAGGGGAAAAAACCAACAAATGAGGTTCTGTAAAACTTACCAAGTTATTGCCTTAATTAATCAAAACGATGAAGTTTTGAGAACAGGCTAACTTGCAAGAGGCATGCAAACCGATCACTGAAAGATTTAGCACTCGCCAGAACTTCCGGGTCCAAAGGTATTAGAGGAAGTTTGACGAAAGAGGGGAAAAGGGTAATAATACTGTGAAAGTTGCAACATTTTCTAAGCAAAAGTTCAAACAAACACTAGGGACATCTAGTGGTCATGAACAGAATACCATACTTTTATTTCTACAATAATTCAGTAAAATTTGCAGATAAGTGGTTCTAATATTATCACTTACTATGTAAATATAGTATTTATATTATTTTCCAATATCTTCCAATGTTTATTCCTAACAAGGAATAAACAGAAACATTTGTGTGTATGGTTTTGTATGTTTGTGTGTGTGTGTGTGTGTGTGCACGCCTTCAAGTTAATTTTTGACCCTGACAAGTGCTTGGACAAGTCTGTGCAGTTTTCTTGGCAAGAGTTTTGGGAAGTAGTTTGCCACTGCCTCATTCTTAGGACTGAGAGAATGTGACTGGCTCAAGTCACTCAGCTGGCTTTATGACTAAGGCAGGGTTAAGTCATTTTTTTAAGAAGCTCAAATTCAAATTAATATTACAATTTTTAAAAATTATAAAGTAATGCTTAACAACCCATGCCATGTTCAATCATCATTTTAGAGATATTTCCTTACCTAAATAGAGACACAGAATGACCACAGCTGGACAAAGAAAACCAATGGGAACAGCAGGAGCAACTTCCAAATTTCTTGAGGAAAGATGGCAAGGAGCATCAGAAATCAATCCTGCCTGCCTGCCTGCCTGCCTGCCTGCCTGCCTGCCTTCCTCCCTGCCTTGGTGGTGCAGCAGACTAAAGTACTGTTAAGTAACACCAGCTGCCTGCAATTACTGCAAGTTCAAATCTCACCAGGCTCAAGGTTGACTCAGCCTTCCATCCTTCCAAGGTAGGTAAAATGAGCCGGATTGTGGGGGCAATAAGCTGACTTTGTATAAAAAAGAACACCGCTTGGGGGGGGGGCAAAAGCCCTACTAAGCAGGTATATACAAAAGTATGAAGGCTATTGCTTAACGCACTGTAAGCTGCCCTGAGTCTCTGGAAAAGAGCAGCATATAAATTGAACCAATAAATAAATAAATAAATAAATAAATAAACCTTCCTTGCTTCCTCCCTCCCTCCCTTCCCTTCTTCCTCCTTCCCTCCCTCATTCTTTTCTTTTCTTTTCTTTTCTTTTTTTAGAATAATGGTATTAATACTTACAAATACAAAGATAAAAAAATGAATACAAACTAATAAAAATATAAAAAGAAAAGTGAAAGAAGGTAGAAAACAAAAAAGAAAAAGAAGATACATAAAAATGATTCCTGCCCTCAGACAAGATTAAACAATTTGGGTAACATAACAGCTTCTCTAATATTTCAATTTAAAAAACCCTTTTTATCCCATATCTTATCCCTTATCAATAGTCATTACAAAAACACACCATTTCATCCTAATAGCATATTAAGATCAGAAATACTAACATAATTTAATCTTAATCAAAAAAATCAATTTATAATCAAAACCTAGCACTTTCTCTAAGAAATAAAACAGAAGAAATCTCTCCCCACTTATTAGTAAATCTTTAAAGCCTTATCATTTAATCTTAGTCCACAAGAAATTCCATTAACAGCTACGAGACCACAACATATATATTTTAACCCTGATCAAGCAGATTCATTTTATAAATATTCTTGTTATTTTAAAAAGCTTAATCTTTAGTCCCATTAAGTGGTAACTCACAAATTAATTTGTTATCATTTTTTCTTTGTCTCCTTCCAAGAACAGCTTGAGCAACTCCTCTTTGCCTTTCGTTTCAGAAAGAGTTTCCTTGATTCCACATTTCTTTTATAAATCCAAAATAAGAAAGCTTTCTAAATCACTCTTCCAATTTATTATTTGTATGTCCTCTTTAATTATTAAGACATCAACTGATTTCATTTGTAAATCCATTTTGGCATTATTTCCATATCATACTCTGGCATTTTAAAATCTGTTTTCAGATCCACATCATCTTTTTTCCATATCACTTTTATAATTCAACATTTTTTAAACTCCTCATCTGCATTCAAATCAATCTCCATCTCTATTTTAGCAAATAAAATCTGGTGTTCTTCTAGATCCTCTGCCATACATATCAAACAATCTTGTAAGTAACATCTGAGTATGTTGGTTCCAAACACAGTTAATTCAAAGAATTTTATCCAATACTGTAATTCATAATAAATAAATACAGACTTTTTTGCTTGATATCTTGGAGAACAACTAACAATTGAAATATAAATTTTTGGCCTTGATGGATAAGTAGAGAGGGTTCACACTTTGCATTAATTGATGCTATGGCTTATTTGGCTAAGTGTGATGTGTGGTGCATAAATTATTGAAGCAATGAAAATTAAACAAAGCAAACTTAATACAATGTATGATAGTAAAATTACTTTTTACTTGCAGATTAATATTTAGTTTTGATGTGTTGAGTGAACTGCTATTTAAATCCAGAGACCTAGAATAGAATAGAATAGAATAGAATAGAATAGAATAGAATTTTTATTGACCAAGTGTAATTGGACACACAAGGATATGCATATGCTCTCAGTGTACATAAAATAAAAGATTTTAAATGGGATGAATAACTGAAATCTAGACAGAAAGCTTGAAACATTAATTTTTGAATGCTCCAGAAACCAACTATTTTGGAAGAATACTCCAGCTTCCAGTTATAGCTAATGACTACAAAATGAGTTCATCTGACCTTTTGATCATTCAGGCAGCAAGGATGAATCTGTGTTGATACAGTTTGAATATTTTGAATTAGGTCTACATTAGGAAATAGGAAAATTTTATTTTACTGTAAAGAGTATTAACACTTGTAGCTTAAGGTTAGAAATGAAAAGTAATACAGTAATAAAATTATCCATTTGGTTCAGAAGGGTAGCTGACAAAGCAGATGGCTTATCTTAGTTCAGAGGAAGAAAATCTGCCAGTTTGGATGCACCTTTATGCCATTTTCAGAACTTTTATGTATCCTAATTGAATACCATCATAGCTCAAGAAAATCTAACTCCCTTAGATATTGGAACACTGCTATCATGTCACCCCTTGTCCTTCTTTTCATTAAACTACACATACCCAGTTCCCGCAACTGTTCTTCACATGTTTTAGCTTCCAGTCCCCTAATAAACTTTGTTGCTTCTCTCTGCACTCTTTCTGGAGACTCAACATCTTTTAAATATATTATGGTGACCAAAACTGGATGCAATATTCCAAGTGTGGTCTTATCATTATAAAATGGTAGTAACACTTCATGTGATCTTGATTCAATCCCTTTGTTAATGCAGTTTAGGACTATGTTGGTTTTTCTGGCAGCTGCAGCAAGTAGGTCCTTAATGTCCTGTTGACTATGTATAGTATGAAGCACTCATAGAACCATGTATGTGGCACTGAGGCATGAACTTTCCTGTAGTCAGTGCAGGCTTTGCTCCACACGTCTCAAAGTTGATAAGGTTGACAAACACTGCACTAGTTAATCTCTTTATTCGACCTAACTCAGTTCATGTGGCTTAATTTATAAATACATACTGTTACAGATGAAAATACCTAACCTGATATCTGTAAATATGTGTGCTTGTTTATATGTCATTGTGTGATGTCATTGTGTCACTTACCATTGGTTAGTACTTACCATTAGCCCCGCCTTCTCTGTATATAAGTTCTTGCTCCTCCCAGATTAGTTCCTGTCTAATTGTGTTCCTGAGGAAGAAAAGAAATAAATATTACTATTACAAGAAAGCCTACAGTCTCTTATATATGGGCCTAACCAGGATAACCAAACTAGCAACAAATTGGTAGCAAGAGGATGGTTTGGTAGGCCCAACCGAACATAAAGATGCAAGACTCACATAACGACAAAAGAAGACCTGCCACCAGATACATAACGAAAAGAATGGCAGCTCAACTAACTCCTGACAAATATACACCACTTGAAAATATTAAGAAACAAACACAATTACAAGAAAATGAACTGCTAACACCAAACAAAGAAGATGAGGTAAAAAGAAAAATACTAGAATTAATAGAAACAACTACAGCTGAATCAAATCTGCTTGTGAAAATCCGCAGCATAATAAACGACCACGGAACAGCAGCAGATAACGAAAATAACAAACAAGAAAACTGCAAGGTAAGAAATTCAACCCCTGACTTCAAAAATGACACCAAAGATGGCGACAGCTTCCCGCCTTTTTCATGGCAGCCATCTTACCCACCTAATACCTCTAAAATGCCTGACCAATTACTAAAAGAATTCCAAACCTCAAACTACGAAATAAAAAACAAAACCTACCAAGAAGATGATTACCCGAGTCCAAAAACAAATAAAAAACAATTATTTAAACAAAACAAAGCTCAACCTACTGAAGTAGAAATAGACAATGCTATACAGGTGCTAACTGCAGCACTCGGGACTAAACTAACAATACCAAACAAACAACCAGAAAATGAAATAGAAATTTCTAAACTACCATCTACCAAAGGCCAAAAAGAAATAGACTGTCTAAAGAAAGGCCTAGCCACCCGAAGAAAGACAAGCTGGCAATCATACTTACCTACTGAAGAGCAGCTCCCTGAACAACCCGGCTCCATTGGCAATGGCGGCCCGCCTCAAGCTCCACTTACTGACGACCTCAGAGAAGACTCCCCGATGAGCAGAGCAGCACCCCAGGCATTCTTCAGTCACCAGAGGCCCTCCGGAAACAAAGCAGAGCAACAGAAGGCCGTCTGGGACTTCACCCCAGGAGCTGCAGACACAGGAACCTCCCTCATCGACTGCTGGAGAAAAATGAGGACTGAGCATGCCCAGAACGAGCCTGCAAAGAAAGAAGAAGGAAACATAAATACAAGTCAGCGCAACATAGAGATAAGTAAATACAGACATACATCTACCATACCCAGGCCTTATTGTGAGTATGCTAAGGTCTTAAATCATGGACAGCTACTAAACATGAATAACACCTCACTACACTCAGGGACAATACCTCCAGACTTTATAAAATTGAAATTAGATGGAAGCAACTTAATGGAATGGGATCAGTGTTTACAGATTGTATATATGAAAGAAAATGTTTTATTTTTTATTGATAACCCACCAAATAAGCCTTGGACCTATGAAATAGACTGCCTCCACCACAAAGCATACTATATGTTAATTGTTTCTATTTCCCCAAGTATACTCCCCAGTATAGAGCATAATTTAACTGTATTTGAAGTATATCAAAAATTATTCAGACTGTTCTATAGCAAAAATGTAGCCACTACCACAAAAATCTCTAGGGAATTCTATTCTGCCAAACTAAAACATGATACATCCATGAGTGAGCATATCTTGAATTTAAACGCTGTAAGAGCAGACCTTATTCAAAGGGGAGAAACCATTTCTGACAACACCATGAAAAACATTATAATTAACTCACTAGATCACAGCTGGGATAACTACATTACACTAATAGATAACCTAAGTATAGAGCAAATTACTTTAGAAAACCTTACCAATAAGCTTATTACTGAAGATAGACTTAGAAGAGAGCGATATACACAACAAAGAGAAGGTAGAAATCAAAGAAGGACTGATTTCAGGGCCAGAGACAGATACCCACATGAATGTCTCACATGTGGATCTGAAAGACATCAGAGTAGAGACTGTCCCAAGAATATAGGATACAGTGACTCATATAAACACAAGGATAGAAGAATACACTTTTTAGACAGAACCTCCCCAGATTACAGGTATAAGAGAAGAGAATCACCACACTCTAGAGAAAGACAAACATACAGAAATAACCCTAGAGAAAATAAGAAAGGATCACTATATGGAATAAGAAATAATAACACTTTGATATCTGATTCACTCAACACCTGGCTCATAGATTCAGGAGCCACATGCCATACAACTCATAATAGAGAAATATTAAGTAACTTCACTGAAAAGAAATATTATATTAAAGTAGCAAACCAAAATAGAGTCCTAGTGAGAGGAATAGGAGACACGCATATAAAAGGTATAGGAAAAATAGAGGGGGTACTATTTGTGCCCGAAATTCCAAATAACATATTGGCAACCCTAAAGTTAAGCTTAGACAATGCAATAGAAACCACTTTCAGAGGTGGAAAGGTATTCATGACTAAGAACAACAGAAACATAGGTAAACTATTTACAAATGATGGACTAACATACCTACTGCCACAAGATAACGAACTAGTCTATGCAAACTATCAATTAAGAAACAAAAAACCAAATTCAGATAGCCATGATGAAAATAATGATAAGAATGCATCAAACACTGATACTAATATGTCTGAAAATTTAAACAATGGAAAACCTATTCACGATAATTGTAGTCACTTACTCCACAGAAAGCTAGGACACGCGAGCTTTCCAGTCATACGAAAAATGTTAGAGTGTTCCGAAGATTTAAAAATAAAGAACTGTAAAAATTACTTAGAATGCTCTGTATGCAATTCTTCCAAAATTAAAAACAAGCCAAAACCCAAAAAAGCCACCCGCACCACACAATCAACCTTTCAACTAATTCATATGGATGTAGTAGGCCCATTAAAACCTTCAATTAAATACAAAAAAAGATACTTCCTGACCATAGTCGATGACTATAGTAGATTTGGTTTTGTATACACCCTTAACCACAAAAGTGAGGTTTTCAAAAAAATTTAAGGAGTTCTTTAAAATGGTAGAAACACAATACAATACCAAAATCAAACAAATAATGACTGACAGGGGGTCGGAATTCCTATCCAACGAATTTTCAATTTGGCTAAAATCACAAGGAATATTGCACTTTAAATCTTGTCCATTTTCCCCATTCCAAAATGGAGTCTCTGAAAGGAAGAATGGTTTGCTACAAACCATGGTTAAATGTGTGTTAGATGATGCTGGTTTAAACCAGTCATTCTGGGCTGAAGCCCTTAATTATTCCAATTACACTATAAATCGCTTATGGTCCAGTACAATCAATAAGACCCCATACGAACTCATGTATGGAAGGAAACCAAAAATTGGGCATTTACACGTATTTGGTGTATCTGCTGATGTATATGTGCCCTCACAGTTAAGACGCAAAGGAGAGAAAGTATCCAAAAGACTGATATTTATGGGGTACGAATCAGGAACCAAGGGATATCGCTTCATTGATAAAAATAATCACTTCATTGTATCCAGATCTGCCGTGTTTCATGAACACATGAACTGGTCAAAATTACATCTCAATGAAATTTACCCAGAATCAAAAAATATTACACACACGCACGCAAAACATCACACATCAGATACGAACCCCAAATCCACATCTACTAACAGAATCAAATGCCCAGTAATAGTTAATGATGAATGGAAAAAAGGACACCCCACTTTGAAAGTAGATCAATTAACCGAAAAAGAAGCTAAGTATATGCATAGCGATGAACATCCCCAGAATAGGCCCATTAGATCCAATAGGGGCATAATTCCTAAAAGATTAGATGATTACGTACTGTCTATCCAAGCTAAACACCTGACTCCTAACACATATGATGACATACTTAAGCTACCCCTAGAAGAAAAAAGTAAGTGGGAGGAAGCAATGAAAAAAGAGATGGACAGTTTGAGAGAACTAAATGTATATACACCAACAGACCTGCCCACTGAGAAATCCCCTATTGGCACTAGGTGGATCTATAAAATCAAGGAGCTAGAGGATGGTAAATTCCTATACAAAGCCAGGTTGGTGGCTCAAGGCTTTGCCCAAAGATTTCCGGATGACTATGAAGACACTTATTCCCCAACCGTTAGATCAGAAAGCGTGAAAACAGCACTAGTGTTAGCTTCTATCTTAAATCTGGAAGTATATCAATTTGACGTGCAGACAGCCTATCTGCACGCTGATCTAGATAAAGAAATTTATGTGAAAGCACCCCCAGGAAAGGATACAAAAAAGGGAGAAATTTGGCTATTAAACAAGAGCCTTTATGGACTAAAACAGTCCGGTAAGCGGTGGTATGAGTGCTTATCAAAGATACTTAAAAATATGGGTTTTGTAGCTACTTCATCTGATTTTTGTTTTTTCACAAAAAAAAATAATGATTCTATTGAATATGTTTTGATTTATGTTGATGATATATTGTATTTTGGACACGACAAAATTAAATGTGATAATTTCGCTGAACAACTAGGCAAAAATTTCAACTTAAAAATATTAGGAAAGGTAAATAAGTATCTAGGAGTCCAAATTGACAAAACAGATAAGGGGTTCAAATTATCTCAGAAAGACAAGATTATGGAACTCATACAAAAATGTAATTTAATTAATTCAAAAATTTGTGATACTCCTATGTCAACTGATTTTTATAGGAATGTGTATAATGAGTACGAACCATTCAAGGATAACACGTTATATCGATCAATTATTGGGTCCTTATTATACATATCTAATTGGACCAGGCCTGATATCACCCTTGCTGTAAATTTGTTGTCAAGACATGTAAGCAATCCTAACTCATACCACTGGGAAGGAATTAAGAGGATTCTAAAATATCTAAAGTCTAGCATTGATATGTGCTTATTCTTAGAACCATTCATTTCTGAAAAACCAACTTTGACCTGCTACGCTGATGCTGATTGGGCTACTGATTCAAAAACCAGAAAAAGTACTTCTGGATATGTTTTTCTTATAAATGGCTGTGCGGTGCACTGGTACACAGGCAAACAGAATTTAATTGCCACTTCCACAGCGGAAGCCGAATATGTTTGTTTATCCAAAGCGGTCAACAATCTAACTTGGTTCGATGACTTGTTAACCAATGTGTGGGATGAACCTGTTTATCCAATTATTATCAATGAGGACAATAAGGCAGCAATTGATATATCAGCTTCCGAAGCAATAGGTCAACGATCTCGACATATCGATATAAAATATAAACATGTAAGACAACTGTCAAGTATAGGATTTATTAAAGCTATCCATTGCAATACTAGTGAACAAATTGCTGATATCCTCACTAAGCCATTGCCAACCAAACAACATATGTATTTGACTTCCAAACTTGATGTGCATATATAATCTTAATAACCCACCATTAGTTAGGTATTTTAGAGGGGGATTTGTTACAGATGAAAATACCTAACCTGATATCTGTAAATATGTGTGCTTGTTTATATGTCATTGTGTGATGTCATTGTGTCACTTACCATTGGTTAGTACTTACCATTAGCCCCGCCTTCTCTGTATATAAGTTCTTGCTCCTCCCAGATTAGTTCCTGTCTAATTGTGTTCCTGAGGAAGAAAAGAAATAAATATTACTATTACAAGAAAGCCTACAGTCTCTTATATATGGGCCTAACCAGGATAACCAAACTAGCAACACATACAAACAGATATCCAAACTTGGCGCCATTTTGACCCCACTCTGTGTTTTTTCAGCTATGTTTGAAGAACAGCTTGTATTGCTAGTCCTTCCTTCTTGCACGGTGCAAAGCACAAGTTGCAAGGGATTGAATAAAAGTGCAAATGTCTGAGTTTTTGTAAGAATTATGTGTTTTTTTTAAGTGAAGGAGAAAAAGGCAATCTTGTGTTTCTTCTTAGAGGAAGAAAAAAAAGAAGCAGCACTTGGTTGGGCAATTTCTACTGCATAAAATTTTTAGTCAGTCATATACTGGTGTTCAGGGCAGGTTTCATTTAGAAAAATAGATCAGGGTAATAGCAGAAATTACTGATAATCTATTTATTTTTACTATTAGGTAATCTATGCTTTTTTTCTCCCAACAAGCATAGAAGCAACATTTTCAGTAACCAAGTCATGCATTCTTAGGTAGCAAAGCTCTGCCCAAGGCTCTGATCTGATGACTAAGAAAATTCCAGGGGGAAAAAGAACTATACTAAGAGCAGCTCCTTTTTTTCCATTGCAATAGCTCATTAAAATTGTTCAAGGTTTTCCTTGGGGAATACTATTCCTTACTATACATCAACATTTGAAAATAACATCAACACCTGCTAAGCATCTGAACAAAATAGAAACAAACATCGTCTCTTCCCATTTCTCTGAGTATCTACGGCACAAAACTGGCCTGGATTAGAAAAGGTTCAAACTGTACTAATAGTATTTTGTGTCTCTGTATCTATTTACAAATAGGCTGAATTTGCTTATCACACTGAGCCATTATTGTGTCTTAAATAAATCACAATTGGTTAGATCTGTATTTCCATACCCTATTCTACCTTCACTAAACTAAAACCAAATAAACCCACTGTAGTGCAGCCAAGTACTAAACTACCCAGTTTTGTGGACCTCTTCGCTGCTTCTAGTGATCATGTTAATTTTGTAGCTGCAATCTGGTTTCTGTAAACAAATGTGAAAAAACAGCCATACATAGACTGAGCGGAAGTGGAAAAACAGCCTAAATACATCATAAGGAGCCAATATTCACCATCTGCACATTCATTTTCCTGGTGTGAATAATTTTGCAATACAACATGCTGAATATGATTTGCTTTTGGCTTTGTGTGTTGCATGAAAACTGCTACTGTCATTTAAAAGCCATGATTCTTTTTAATTGTCTTAACTTTTGCATTTGTATGTTTTTTAATTTTGGCTGTTCACCGCCCTGAGTCCCTTCTGGGAGAAGGGCGGTATACAAATTAAATTAATAATAATAATAATAATAATAATGATTTAAGCCATTGCTCTGTGTGTGTGTGTATATGTGTGAATAGCACACTATGCTTTTTGAACAAACCATGGCTTAGCATAATGTATTGATTAGGTTTCTATCAGATGGTAGTGCACATTCTTTGTCTTGGCAGTCCACAGTGAGTTTGGATTTCTATTTTGATAGCCCCTTACCCAGCCTACATTGGAAGGAGCATGGTCATATGAGATAAGGGTGTCTGAAGTTCAAAAACTTGGAAAACACCAGAAAAGATAAGGCTCCTTCATAAAGTGTCTGTAGGGCAGAAATGAAAACAATCCCTGTATGGAAAAAGATTGCTCCTTCCCAATCCCCCTTATTTTAGGAATTGATTGGCTCCCTTAGAAAGGTCTCTAAACCAGGAACCTTGATTACAAGTAGGCAACAGACTCAACTTAACCATCTTTTTGCTCCCATTTAGCGGTCCTCCCGTATCCGGCAGCTCCAAATCAAGGTTATCTTCTAAGGATGACATCCATGCTGGGGTTTTTTTTTTTTGGAAGGCAGTAAATAAAGAGAAAAGGGGGCGCGGTGGCTCAGTGGCTAAGACGCTGAGCTTGTCAATCGAAAGTTTGGCAGTTCAGCGGTTCGAATCCCTACAGCCGCATAACGGGGTGAGCTCCCCTTACTTGTCCCAGCTTCTGCCAACCTAGCAGTTCGAAAGCACACCTTCGGTGGGAAGGTAACAGCGTTCCGTGCGTCTTTGGCGTTTAGTTATGCCAGCCACATAACCATGGAGACGTCTTTGGACAGTGCTGGCTCTTCGGCTTTGAAACGGAGATGAGCACCGCCCCCTAGAGTCGGGAACGACTAGGACATGCGTGCGAGGGAACCTTTACCTTTAAATAAAGAGAAAGTCTCGTCCCTCTAGATGTCTAGGGAGATTCTCAAGTCATCCAGGTGATAGTTTATTTATTTATTTTATTTATTTGTTTCCATTTCTATACAGCCCTTCTCCAAATAGGACTCAGGGCGGTGAACAGCCAAAGTAAAAAGCAGAGCATACAAAATTTAAAAAACAGTATTAAAATAATTAAATATTTTGGCCATAAATTAAAACAACCCAATTTAAAATCAATTTAAAATTTAACTCAACTCAACTTTGAGTTGTCTCAAAGGTGCTTTTTCAAGAGGCAACTGAACTTTCTGGTTTTTTCTTTGAAGACGTTTCGCTTTTCATCCAAGAAGCTTCTGAGCTGAAGAAGCTTCTTGGATGAGAAGCCAAAACGTCTTCAAAGAAAAACCAGAAAGCCCACTTGCCTCTTGAAAAAGCACATTTGGGGCGTCTCTGTCACCCCTCTAGTTTTAAATAAAATGCCCTGAATTTTCCTCGCCTCAAACGCGAACGCGCTCCGATCCCGCCCGCTGCCAAACCAGGCGACGGACCCTTTCGGAGGAGGTGCGGAGGGGTCCGAGGAAGACACAAGGACCACCAACCTCCCCCCCCCCCCGCCCATCCCCGCTGCGGACAGACCTTCCCCCTCCCACTTCAGCTGCGCCTCCCAATCCTCGGCGGGCGGCAGGGCTCCCTTTGGCCGCTAGATGGGGCCCGGCGCGTGGAGGCGGGGAGCCGGGCTGGCGGGTCGCGGAGGAAAAGAGTTCGCGTCACCAGCTCGCGCAGCGCCCGCTCGTGGGAGGGAGGGGGAGAGAGAGAGAGAGAGAGAGAGAGAGAAGACGCAGCGGCTGCCAAGCGCAGGTACCGTCGGCCGGTCGGCTGGCTGGCCTGCCCCGCGGAGGGAGGAGCGTTTTGGTCCCGCGGCGTCTGGCTTGGCTCGCAGGGTCCATGACCGGCGGCTGACAAAGGCCCTCCCGCGTTGGGCGGACCGGGGAGAGACACCTGGGGCGGGTGGCTGTCGGCCTATGCTCGCCTTTCCCTCCGGACCAGGGCTCGGGGAGGGTTTCGCCGAGGGATCGTGCCTCCCCTGGGTTGTCGGGAAGAATTTTTGCAGGAGTCTCTTCCCAGCCTTCGGAAGTTTTCGTTGCAGAGATTAAAAGCTCGGTTGCTTTTTAGTGCGCGCGGGTTGCATGTCAGGTCTTTTTTGCGAGAAGCGCGCAGTCAAAGGAAGAAAAACAGCCTGCAATTAATTTTGTGTGTGTGTGTGTACGGTTCCCCTTGGAAGCCGAGGCTGGCTCCCCTCTCCCGCAGAACGGGTTGCCCTCCTCCAGTTCCCAATGCAAAAGGGTTTTTGGGGTGTGTGTGTGTGGTTTTTTTTTTTGCATGGATGGCCTATATGGGTCGGGATGCCGGGCGTGGGAGTAGAACGGGAGCCCGACAGGTGCTTGGGTCTCCCGCCTAGGAGATCCTTCGAAATGAGAGGAGAGCAATCAAGAGGTTGACGCGTTGGGGGCGAAGGGCTCTTGGAAGTGCCTGAAACATCAGAGCTTGGAATTGAAAGGCTTGCTGGGCCGATGTAAGAAGTCTATGGGGAGCAGAGTGGGAGAAGATGGGTGTCGACTGTGAAACTCTTGCTTGCTCTCATAGGCCTTTGTGAATTTGTAAGCGTCCAGTAAGCTTTATATTTGCCCACCCTATTAAACAATGCCTTCCTCTCACCCTTACGTGCCAGTGAAACTGCTTGAATAGAAACAGGGTTTGTATGATTAGGTGTGCGCAGTCTGAGGTTAAAAAAAAAAATTACCTGGTAAACAAGGGTGTGTCCTCCTATACTTAAACCAAGCAAAGGCAGTGGAAAGCTTCAGTTTGTCTCAGCAGGAATGGTGCCGCTTCTACTGTTTTCCACATAACAATGTTTCGTCTGTTCTGAGCTGGAATTAGCTAATGGCTCCAAAGAATCCAAAAAGGAAATAGAGCAAGGGTTATGATGGATCTTAGAAGAATTCAGGATGCGCACTTCTCTCCTCATGTGGCAAATTCAGTTCGGGAGCTGTTGGAGCAAATAATATCGGAACGCGATGCTTTACGCCAAGCCTTGGCATCTCTCTCTGCTGGTTTAGCAAAGCTTGAGAAAAGCCTGGAAGACACAGATTGCCGCGTGGGAGCCCTGGAAGCAAAGGTGATATCTACTCAAGGCTGCGTTGTCAAACATGCTACGTTAATGAAGGAGCTGGCAGTAGGAAAGTTGGTGGCTGACTACAAGCTGGAGACACTAGAAAACAAATTGCGAGCTCGGAACTTGAGGGTGACAGGTATCCCAGCAGCCATTGGAAATGTGAACCTTATCCCGTTCATAGAAAATCTGTTACCGTCTGCCTTAGATTTAAATGGCAAAAAGGTTCCCATCTGTATAGAAAGTGCTTACCGTCTCCCAGCAAATAATGCCCAGGTGGGTAATGGTAGTACTGTACTAATCACTCTTTCTGATTTGCGGCATCGGGAGAAAATACTGAAGACAACCTGTACAACAAACTTCCATGGACACAAGGTATCCTTCTTTCCTGATCTCAGCCCACTCACGTATGCCCGACGGAAACGTTTTGTGGCTCTCAAGCAACAGTTCCTAAAGGAAGGAGTTGAGGCCTACGTATTGTACCCTGCAAAGTTAAAGGTTCTGTACCAGGGGAAAATGTACATCTTCAAGGACCTTCAGTCTGCAGCTCACCTACTGGATGAAATCCAAAAAGGTAGTTGGTAAATGGAGAAAAATTAGTACAGATTTGAGAAGAAAGCTTTGCTCCTTTTGGGTTTAGTATTGACAAGATTACTTTAGAAATCTTTGACTGTTATTTTGAAATAAGGATAATGAATACTGGTAGTAACAGATTCAGTGGAATAAAATCTAGTTTAGGTGTGCCATGATATGCAGACATGCAAACCAGGCCTTCACTTCAGACAGTGACATCCTGAGACACTGGGGAAGGCTTGTAATGTTGGAAGGCCTTCTTCTTCATCACACATTGCATATGTCTGAATAGGTAAATCCGAATATATGATTTAGGGTCTTCACCTGAGTCTATTTAATGAAATAGAGGTATCTTGGTTCCTTTTGAGTTTGCTTCCTCGGTGATTCTTTTATCTCCTACTAGTAAGCATAGAAGGTTGAGAGGTATTTTTATACTCATTTGCAAGATTCTGCTATTGATATAGAGGTGAAACGGGTGCTTCCAACCCTTGTAGAAGAGGGTTTTTTTCATTGAGTAACCAACTTCTACCATATTTATAAAGGATTTTGAAATGGCATGCTAGCAAGAGATTTGTTTGTATTACTGTGTTTTCAAGCATACAGAACTCTTTAGAAGAATATATCCTATAGTGCTAGAAAATAATGGACTGATGTTTCTTCTTCGCATACGTACTCAATTTTGCCTGCAGGTGGGCTTTGCCTAAAATTGATTTTGTGAAATATTTACCATAACAATTATTTTGCTATGATTTTAAAAAATACATTTTCCTCACTACTGATAATCTCTCCAAATATATATGACCAATATATGACCTGCAGTATATTTTTCACCATTTAGTATCCAATTGTTATAGGGTCCAGCAGGAGTTGCTTTCAGAGAGAATAGTAGCCCATCTTTATAATGGCAACCTCACTTGTGGGATTTGGCAAATTCATATTGGACAAGTGACAAAGTCACAAAGCTATGTATTCAACTTTTGTATAGATTTAGATCAGTATGTTTAGGAAATCTGGAAAATAATTCCCAATTGTAGTGGTGACTGGATGTTATTAGTCTGATTGCTGTTTACAACTGATAATGTAATGTTTTAGCTGATTCTAAAAGGGTGGGAGAAGCACTTGGTGCTATTTTAAATAATCTGTGCATTAAGATGATGACTTCTGAAATATTTGAATACAAAACCCCAATTATTGTGAGGTCAGCTAGAAGATGAGGTACCTAAGACAGTCTCACATATTGGAAACTGAATTATTTTCCTCAAAGGCACAGAAATAGCTGTTCGTAAGCACTTTTGCATGGATATCTACAATATATGTTGGGTGGGGTGGGGCATTCTACAGCTTTCCTATCACTTTTGAAAGTGACAATTTGTTCTGTTGGTAAAAAAGCTTAATATATTTTTTGTTGAGAAAAGGCCATAGACTTCACTATTTATGCATTGAATCTAATTATCTTTTGTGTTTGTCTTGCCACATGCCTGATTTGACAAGTTGGACATATCATTAACAAAGATTGAAAAAAACCTCAGAGGAGCAGCAAAACCTGAGAGTTTAGAAGGAAAGGAGGGGCAAATGTTTTGCAAAACCTGGTCTGATGCATAGCACCAATATGGCAGATGTAGAATGCATTTTAATTCTGTACTGACTGAGTAAAGTTAGCAGAACTTTGTTTCAGTAGCAAAATAAAAGGAAAGACAGATATTTTTGAGCTTCAGTGGGGCCTAACAGATAAGAAGTTCAGAAAAAGGAAAGTATAGAAAGCAGGAATCTTCCTTCCTGTGGTTATGGGTAGGTCTTAAACTGTAAATGAGACAAGGGAAGAGGTATAGTTGCTGTCTTATATTTAAGATCTATTAATAAATTAAAATTGTTTTCACTGGCATGGATATGCAGAAAGTAAGTATTGGCAAAAAATAATAGAATGCATTTCTTTTTAATCAGCCAGCTGATTAAAGCATCAACCATTATAGGGAAGGAGACAGTTTCTACAACTACCTTCTGATTATGAACTGGATCCTGCTAATACAAATTCTGGGCTTTAAAGATCATTTGTGCAAGGCAGGTGGGACTATCCTATACCTTCCAAAAGATTTATAGTTTACTTGCTAAGGAGAAAGGTGGGATTTAATATTGGCAGCTGCTTTTGTCTCTTGCCATTGATTACCTGGAAAAAGAACAGGCAGGTGAGAAAGATGAAATGACACAGGAGGGCTTTTAAAAGTATTTTTATCCTGCCTTTGTCATATACAACTAAAGGCAGCAAATGTACCAATACTCTTTCCTTCATCTATTTTCCCCACAACAACCACTCTGTGAGGTGAGTTGGGCTGAGAGAAAGTGACTGGCCCAAAGTCACCTAGCCAGTTTTCCTGTCTAAGATGGAACTAGAAGTCACAGTTTCCTGTGGCCATGACTTTAACCACTATATCAAACTGATTCTAATTTATAGTTTGTATATGCCCTCTACTTTCTCCATCTTTAAAATTATGTATTTAATTTTATATTTAGTTCTGTATGCAATTTGATCCCTGTAGTAGCCCTTGGTTGCTGATCAGAATCACCGAGTAATCCTAATGGTTGAGTTGTGGATTTTAATCTGGCTTTCTCCAGTCTTATTCCAACATTCTTAACTTTTACATCCCAGCAGCCCTGGTGATTGCCTATGTTTTTCCAAAGATGGTTATATTGGTATTGCTTAAAAAAGAAATTTGAATCTTATATAGCTATTTAATGTGATATTATTATTGAGGCGTACAAATAGTTTCAGTTCTTAACCCTAAATCCCATTGTGCAGTGCTACTCACAATCTCCAACTTCAGTGGTTACAACGGAGATTGAAAGATTTAAGCCCTGGTGCAAGTGCAAGTTAACATGGCTAACACTAAGCATGATGAACTTGATATATGATTATCCCAATCACTCAACCATAAACTTGATTTCTTGTATCAAATAAAGCCATAAATATTTCCCTCCCTCCTCAAAAAAGGCATAATGGTTGAGGAGGAAAGAAAACATGTCAAGTCACTTGCTTTCCCATGTTCTTACAGACTACAGCAGTAATCCTGCAGTTTTGTGGTGCGTGGTATTTGTTGGCTCATTGCCTTACCATAGCAAGCTCTCTGATCCTAGTGGATCTTTCTTTTTCTTTCAAATCCTTTCAGAAAAGATGACTATGACTTTGATCCGCAACAGGCTGGCGCTGCTGGTCCTAGGAATCCTTGTCACTTTTGTCCTCTACCTGTTGCTTCCTGCAATCCAGCATGAAAAATTTACTGCTTCAGTAGACATCCCTAAACCACGGGCCATGGAGGAAGAGGTGAAGGGTACAGGTGCTGGGAATGTCACCATCGCGACAGGGACAATTTTGCACTCTTCTGTTTTCTTCAGGGAAGCTGTGCTGGTACAAAAAGATGTGGCTTCCTCCACTGAAAGGTAAGTTACCTTCCTGATTTTTGAGACTTCAAAGACTTAAATCTCCTTCACATAACAAATGACACTCAAGCATCCTATCTATCCTAATAGTACACAGAAACATTAGCTTGAGTTTGGGCTGCTGGCAGTGATTCTGGTTGGTTTAAAGAGTACCAAATATGACGAGTATTGGCTGATTTAGTTTTTAAAAGT
Organism: Pantherophis guttatus; assembly: GCF_059756535.1. NCBI lineage: Eukaryota > Metazoa > Chordata > Lepidosauria > Squamata > Colubridae > Pantherophis > Pantherophis guttatus. Next base: position 211,039,932 of record NC_142064.1, read on the forward strand.
GAATCATTCTCTTGAATGGTTGATTTATTTTGCTTCAGTAAAAGTAGCAGTTTTGGTATTACTGTATTTCAGTGAATAGGTGATGAAATATATATTTACTGATCTATTTTCCTTGACACTTCCTAGATAGATGTCATATTACTTATTTGATTTATAAGATGCCCCTATTTGTATGACCATGCAGCTTTCAAAAAACCCAAGATCCTGGATCCATAGAGAGAATACAGTTTATTTCGTGCAGAGTGCAGAGTAATTCAGCATTGGTAATCCATGGCTGAATCATGCTTGCTGATGCTGAAATTTTCTTTCTACTGTGCATTTGTTGTGTTAATCTGTGGCTTTTTTGGTATATAAAATAAGAGACAGAACTTGGACATTGCAGGGAGCCTAAATACATTTTTTCACCACATTTGCCACAAAGCAAACTCATTTTGTAAGTTTGTAAAAGCATCACTTTTCATCTCTTAAAAAATGACTTTTTCTTAATTAGCAATTATTTACAATTAGGAGCGTAATATGTTTTCCCTACTATATGACTGCCATACACTTCTATTATTGAGTGATTGTGGTAATTACTCAACCTATTTAAGAAGATGTTTTCTATCAGATAATCTGAATATTTATTTCCTTCTGTATTAGTACCTATAACATATAACCTTTTAAAGATTGGAAAATAAATATGGCAAAGATTGCCAAATATATCTAATTTCTTTAATAATATAGCATGTTGTTTTATGAACTCTTCTTCAAGTCTTCAAATTGTTTGAGATTAGTCTTCTTTAACTTGATGTTGATTGTATTGCAACATATCTGATGTATTGCAACCTATCCACCAGGCAATATTGTCATAAACAATAGAATATGCATCTATTTTCCCCAGCTGTATTTATTCATTACATTGCTCATGTATCTCATGACCAGATAACTTTCCCTAACTATACTTCAGGCAAGTATTACTTTGGTGCTAAAAAATCCCCCAATTCTCTTAATGTTCCTGAAAGATACTTGAATGATGTTTTGAAGTGATCAATTTTTTTCTTTTCCTTTTTTGAGATTAGTTTAGGGATTTTGTTTTACTATAATATTTTGGGACTTAAAGTATTTTTTAATACATTACTCATATCAGAATAGTACAAAATATGACATTAGCAGCTATTCTTTTTCTTAACAGGCTGGCAGTGATCTTCTTGCATGGCCAGTCCTTCACATCCAAGACATGGGAGACTCTAGGAACACTGGCTTTGCTTGCAGAGAATGGCTATCGTGCAATAGCTATTGATTTGCCTGGTAAGAATAAACAGTGAATTAATTTTTTTTAAAACCCATTTTGGCTTTTCAGTTTTGGCTTCATTTTCTCTTGGGCTGATATTCAGTAATAATATACATTTCTGGGGTTAGGGTTAAGCTTTGGCAACTCACTTTGGATAAAGGCAGTGAACCAAAGTAGAGGGATGAGCATTATTTAGTAAATCACTCCCATCTGCATGTTCCATTGGCAGTAATCCCCCCACTCTCTCCCTGGAGTGAATGCCAACAGTTGTAGAGGCCCTTTTAATACCTCTGATCTATCTTCATAACAGGGAGAATGTAGTTTATTATTTAATAAGGGGGAAAAGTTCTTGGAATCCGTTAAGTAGAAGGGAGAGCTAGGTTTGTTTGAATGGCATGCCCTGTAAAGATTGTGATCAACAGCACATTGGAGATTTCATTGCCAAATATTTATTCCCCCTTCCAAATACTATTGTATTTTATTGTTTTTGCTGGAGGAAAATGTTTGGATTGTGTTTGTTTAGCATCCCCCTCCCCACCTAGAGTCTTTTTAGCCCCCATTCTAATGAAAAGTCCCTAAAAACCCGTCTCTTCTAGGCTTTGGGAGTAAGGTGGCTGTTGTGTCCCTATTGAGTACATTTGTGCTTGAATTTGTGTCTGGCTATGTATGGTGTCTTCGTTTTTTATTCTTTATAATGTAGGCCTCAGAGTCTCTCTGGAGTTGGGTAGCCTTAAGTCTAATGAAAAGCATAAATATGAAAACATTAATAGCTTTAAAATTAAAATTAACAGCAATTAAATAGAAGGTTAAAACCAAAAGCACAGGGTAAGGCTTTTGTCTCTTGTTCGGTCAACCACCTCCAGCATAGTGCACCTCCATCGGGGTCCCAAGCCAACCAGCAGAGCCAGGTTTTAAGGCCATTCCAGAAGGCCAGAAGATTGGAGGAGGATCTCACCCCTGGAGGCAAGATGTTCCAAAGGGCAGAGTTATAATTATTACTTTGGAGATACAGCAGGGTAATGTTCAGCTTGCATTATCAGTGATTTATATTTTAGAAGGATTTCTAATGGCTGGTGCTATAGGGTGAGGGAAATTGCTTAACTAGTCAAAAGAAAGCCAGAAGTAATAGTTAGGCTATAGAGATAGCCATGTTGTTTTTCTCTTTGAGAATACTTTGACCTCTGCACAAACTCAGTGCTGTATTTTATAGCATATTTCAGTCTCACAGATGTGAGTTGTATAGTTTAAACATGCTTTAAATAAATAATGCTACTTTGGAAGGACATAAATTTGCCACAGCTTCTCTTAAATTGTATTTGACTAGAGGATCAGAAAGAAGAGTCAAATTTTCCTTTGAAAGTTGGAGGACAATGGTACATTGCTAGTTATGACAGCCTTCCTGAACCTGGTAGCCTCCAGATCTGTGGCCTGAGAAATTCTAGGAGCTATGATTTCAGCATATCTAGAGGGAAGTTTTTTTTTTAAAAAAGTAGTTCTTCTATAAAGATCAGAATGATATGAATTAGAATAATACATGTTTTGATTTCTAGATTTGGTATCGATGATTAAAAATATTAGAATTGTTTTAATGATTATCATTGTTTGCTTAAAATTATTATCCAATTCTACTTATTTTAGTCATTCCAATTTTTGTTTGTTTCTGAACAGGTTATGGGAGCTCCCCACGTTCAAATTCCGTCGGGACTGCAAAAGGCCGCATTTCCTTTCTGGAGCAAGTCTTCAAGGAGCTGGGCCTTCAGAAGCCCATTTTGATAAGTTCATCTATGAGTGGCCGGTATTCCATTCCATTCCTCTTTTCTAGTGGAGAACAGCTGAAGGGCTTTGTGTCTATTGCACCAGTGGGTACAAAAGATTTTACAGCTCAACAGTATCAGCAGGTCGAGGTAAGAGATCAATGGACTGGAAAAGCTAATTTTATTTATTTGCATGGAATACGACATCTCTCTTCTCAAAGCAGAAAAAAAAAGTCTCTTGGTGAATCTAAGCAGATCCTCCATTTTAAAGACAAATTATTTCAGAAAAATACATATATTCATTCCAAGCAAATACAATTCTTTTGATTTAATATTAACTTTAATTCCATTAAATTAGTGTGGTTATTTTCCATAAGTTAACCCTTCTTTCCTAACATCTCAAGGAAATAGTCACTCTTCAGTATTAACTTTCGGGGCTGTGTAAGTTACAGATGTTTTGCAGCAAGATGTGTCTCCCTGGGAATGCAGACAGTACGGTCCATGGTCTAGAGTTTATTAAGAAAAGATGTTTTAAATTTTCCTTGCAATTTTAGTAAGGAAGTGGAAAAGGGGGGATGAATGGAATCTTTGAAGACACATAGCTGGTGTAGACTCTGATGTCTGGCATAGAGGGCTTTTTATACAAACCCATAGGGCCCCATAATATAGATGTCTTACGTATGTTGAAATGCAGAAATAGGGAAGAGAGACAGAACTTGGAGAAAGTTATGTAGACAGTGATGCCAGGAAGGACATCTCTCTAGTTTTATATGCCTGAAAGAAGCTGGAGGGAAGAAACTCTACTATGCAGATATTAGGTAGCATAATCATTGTGTCAGTATGGTATAGACCAGTCTTCCCCAAACTTTATAGCCTGGAGAAATCCTTTAAGTAATTTCAGACCTCAGGGAACTCGTGCATAAAAATAGTAAAAAAAAAAAAAAAAACACAAGAACATTACAATATAATTTACTTCTAACCCACTCAATCCTCATTTTACACTGTTCACAACAACAGCAAAGCAGCACGCCAGCAGCTAAGTTGCAGAATGTAAAATTTCCTTCCTGGTGAGTGCCAGCACTGCACAAAGTGTGTAATAAACACCCCCCCCCCTTTTTTTTTAATTCATCACCTCTTATGGAACCCCACTTAAGAAAGGCTGTTCTAGACACTTGCTGGGTTTGTAGTTCTCCTTATGACAGATATAGCAAGTATGTGTTAATGGTCCACATAGGATTGCAGTACTTCAAATATAATTTCATCACCAATCCCTACCATTTATTTCTTTTTATTCCTGCCATGGCACCTGCCCTTTGGAGCCTCATGCCTCCTGAGAGTAGATTGTCCCTGTCACTGTTGGCCTTTCATAAATTCTTGAAAACTTGCCTTTGTGCTTGAGCACAGGCTAGAGTTTATCTCCTGGTTGTATGGATGATAGGTTAGACTGTGCCTGGCTGCTATCTGTTTTTATTTTTGTTTTCTATTTCTCATTTTTTGCTTTATTGTAAGCTGCTTACAGGGTAAAAGATGGGCAACTATATGCATTGAGCAAATAAATAAAATACACATTTCCATGAAATGGAAGCTCCGGATGTTCTGTCCCTTGATTTGAGTAGCCAAGAGCAACTGGTCGAAGGGCCGATAGTAATTGAAGATCCCCCCCTCTAGAATTGATAGAATAATTGGCCCTCTTTATCTGCTGTATTAATGTCAGTCTTGGGAGTACTGCAGACAAGAAGTCTGCAGAGTACTAGCTCTAACTTTCATTGTAAGGTTACATTAACAGAATCTTGAGAGTCTGAAAGTACAGTACATTTCTCCCCACCTCACTTTGCCAGTCTAAGAAACTAGGGAAGGTTCCTTCTGAGATGTTCGTTGCACCCTCATTCCTTCTGTGGACTTAGCTGCTATTTTTCTGACCATTGGGTAGTCTCCAGTTCTTCCTCCTGTCTCCCAAGGCCATTCCCATATAGTAGACCATTGTATCCAGATTCTGATTACTGCCTCAAGTGCAACCTTTGGAAAGGGCATCCAGATATGTTATGCTGATGTATTTCACAGGGCCTTTTTGCAAGTTGCATGGAAGAGAATGGTAATTGTTTAGCAGTGATTGGGAAGTGATATTAGTGTTTATTTACATAATTCTTGTGGACCATTGCTCATTTATTTATGTTTTAATATTTTTAGATACCAACATTGATAATTTATGGACAGCGTGATACTGACCTGGGTGTACAGTCTCTGCAAAATCTTCAGCAGATTCCCAAATCCAGAGTTGTCATGTTGTTGGGAGCTGGCCATGCCTGCTATCTTGATAAGCCTCAGGAGTTCCACAAAGCACTGCTGAGCTTCCTTGGTGAATTAAAATGACTGTGGTATCCATTCTCACTTGCTCTGCTGAATCCCATTTTCCTTTTCCCAGGGAAAAAGTGAAGACTGAATGTCTGTTATGTAACCTGGATGATGTGCATATAAATCTGGTTCTTTATACTTCAAGGGCTATAGAGCTTTCTGACTGTTGATAGAAGAATTTACCTCTACTTTTTTGTGGGGTTACTTCTTTTACAAGTGCTCAAGGTATAATTGCCAGAATCCTACAAACTGGCAGAAGTATTGGATCAAGGACATACAGAGCAGGGTAGCATTTTCACAACATGTTTGTGAAAAGACTGAAGAACTTGATCTGCACATCACTATTCAATTTTCATTCGTTTTAAGAGCTGATCTCTCCAGAGAAAGGTACAACATCAACTCCAATATCTTATTTCAGGAACCTGGGCCACAGATATTACATCAAGATTGATATTTTTTTTCCATTAACCTCCATCTACTACTTTTAGTGTGCATACTTCTGTTTTGAGGGTGTTTTATTGTACTTTTTATCTTAATTCTACTGTTGTGGTTTGGAGGGTCTGCTTCAGTTTTTTCAGCGGTGGAAGGAGACAAAGTTGATGTGCTTGTCCTTGCTAGGAGCAGGTAATATTTGAAATTGCCTAAGAGACATTTGGAAAATTTGAAGAAAAACTTTGGAAAAGAAATGACACATTTTAAAGTGTGTTTTTTCCTTTAACCTTGATGACCACTGTAATCTGTTGGTTGCTCAGCTGTAACATGTTGACTCTCTGTGAATGAAGTATTTAGTTAGAATTTGTCATCCAGACTCTCACCTGAGCAGGAAAATATGGAAGACATAAGGAGAATGAGTCAACCTTTCGAAGAAGCATAGTCCACATCTTAGGAGAGGGATAATTTCTCCTACTCATTAGGTCATATGTTATCTAGGTTTTTGAGTGTTGCAAACTGTTTAAGGGTTAATAAATTGTTTATACTGGTGTTTGGTGTATGTGTCTATGTACAAATATACAGTGCTGGACAGAGACTATGCAGAGACTATTTTCACTGGCAGAGAGTTGCAGGAGTTGACATCAAGCTGACCACACCCACCCTGGCCCCGTGCACTTGCCCCCCCTCCCCCCAAGGTCAAACAACCCTGATGTGGCCCTTAGTGAAATTGAGTTTGATACCCCTGCCTTATAGAATAAGATTCTATACCAAGAGCTTTGGTAGTACAGTGGTCTAAAGCACCCTGTTATTAAGAACAGCTGCCTGCAATTACTGCAGGTTCGAATCTCGCCAAGGCTCAAGGTTGACTCAGCCTTCCATCCTTTCTAAGGTAGGTAAATTGAGGACCCAGTTGTGGGGGCAATAAACTGACTTTGTATAAATATACAAAAGAATGAAGGCTATTGCTTAGCGCATTGTAAGCCGCCCTGAGTCTCCGGAGAAGGGCGGCATATAAATCAAATAAAAAAAAAAAAGATTCTATTTTGTTAGATATTTTAATTATAATCTATTAAAAGAACTATGCCCAGGATTACCTACCTCCCTATAATCTAATTTTTTATTTTCCAAACAGGTTTTCCAACTTCAATGCACAGACTTCTAGTCTGAGTTTTCACCCAATTACTAAATTCCCTCTAAATATGTTCAAGTGAGTTTATTTATATATTCTGTTCCACACTGAATTACCAGGGTATTTTCAATCATCAGATGAATAAGAAAAGGTGATAATTCATTTTCTTCCATGATAAATGTTTTCTTGTGGTCTCAAAACAGACTTATGAATTTATTAGAAGAGATAAAACTTTTGTCTGAACAATTCTGGTATTCAGAAATTTCTAAGCAATGATATTTAAAAGATTTGAGTGTTTTGTAGCTTATCTTGATGAGTGATAGTTATAGAGTAGAACAGAAAGTTTGTAAATATATGTTTCTTCTAGCTACCTTTAGAAACTAATGCTAGAGTGAAACTACCTGATACATTCTATTACTTTTGTAGAAATTAACTGCCTATGTTTTAAGGTTCTCATTTAATGGCATGTGCTTTCACTTTCATTTTATCCAGACCCATCTTTTAATTGGCAGAATTATAAATGCTCATGTGAGTGAGAGTGCAGTTAAAAGAAAGTACTGTAGATAGGGACAATTGGATCTGTGTCCTTGCACTAACAGATCTCTCCTATTCTTCTGGAGATTGTGAACTTTTCCTTAGTTTATAGCAGGGGTGTCAAACTCAAGGCCCACAGGTTGCTTTGATCTGGCCCATGGGCCTGCCCTGGAAACAGCAAAGGATCGGCCCGCGGTGCCTCTGCCAGTGAAAACTGAGCTCAGAGGGCCACATGCAATCCTCCTGGGCTCTGTTTTCGGCCACAATGGCCTCCTGCAACCCTCTGCCAGTGAAAACAGCTCGGGGAAGCTGTGCATGGCCCGCCCAAACTCCATTTTTGGCTGTGATGGCCTCCTGTCAGAGGGCTGTAGGAGGCTGTCATGGCTGAAAACGGGCTGACTGTGGCTGAAAACGGCCTCAATGACTGACGTCGAGCTGGCCACCCACCCACCCCCAAGGTCAAATGTAACCCTGATGCGGCCCTCAATGAAATTGAGTTTGACACTCCTGGTTTATAGTGACCTGTGTTATACATTTGGTGTCTCTGCTGCTTAGTTATAGGGTAACAGGGAAAAGACAACGCTTATGCTTTAGTTCTTTTTTTCACAGATACGGATTAATATTGGAATGCATGTTAACATTTTAAAGCAGCATTCCTTGGCCTGGTGCTCAAATGATTTCCAGCAAATTGGATATTATGGCAGTATCCAGCCCATTGTAAAGGCATTGAGTTGGGCAGGCTGACCTAGAGTACAATAATACAAAATCCAGAGGGAGGCTAAATTGCACAGTTAGATGCTCAAGATAATTATTGAAAGGCTAGTTAAGTAATAATTATCTGTGCACAATGCAGCACATACAAAGTCCAACATTTTGTATGCAATAGAAGTTGTTTTTAGACTAATTTTCCTTTTGGCCTAGATTACTAAAGCAAGTAAGCATTTATCTATGTGAAATACTAGGATCTCCAAAGAATATAACATTTTATTACTGATATTTTATTGAATACCCACATACACATTCTCTTAGCATTTGCAAATCATTTCAAATAATTTTCTTCAAAAGCTGTTGACTTGTTATTTCTCTCATGAAAAGCATATCTGCTAATCCTTTAATTTGCTACCACAAAAGCCATGTTATACACTACTAAATGTGTGGGGGTATCTGATAAGAATGCTAATGCTGGCTGGCCTTGTCGCCTATGTGCATGCTGCATACTAACTACTATTTGCTGCAAAATCAAAATAAATTGGATCCGAAATATCAATTTAATATAATATGAAGCTTGATTGTCATGATTTGAGAGATGGAAAGCATCACTTTCTATTATCCATGTGAAATCTGATAGCTAAGAAGTCTCTCACTTAAGCGAGAACCACCTAGCTCAGTGTTGGCGAAATTTTTCGGCACCAAGTGCTGAAATGGGAGTGCGCGCATGTGGGGGAGCGCCGGAAACCAGAAGAGCAGCTCCCTGGTGCACACGCATGCGCCTGGAAGCTGAGCTTTTGGTTTCTGGCATGTGCACTGGTCACCTGGTCTTACGGTTTCTGGCACACATCTGCGCAATGACCAGATGGCCAGTGCACATATGTGCACCAGAAACCAGAAGTTCAGCTTCCAGGCACACGCATGCATACCAGGGAGTTGCTCTTCCAGTTTCTGGTGCTCCTGTGCACAAAGAGCAATGGGCAATGGCTGGCGTGCCAGGAGAGATGGTTCTGCATACTACTTCCGGCATGCGTGCCATAGGTTCGCCATCACGGACCTAGCTTATTTGACCCTTATTGCTGAGTACCTTGAAACATCCTTTCTATGAAACTTTTAGATTTGTGTAAAAGCTTCAGGTCTATGTTAATCTTTCCTTTTCAATACAGTGTACTTGAAAGTGCAGAAAGGAAATAAATACTAAGCCAAAATATTTTTTCCAAAGGTGTGTGATTAGAAATTAGGAAATATAACTAATTCTAGTTAGAATAGTTACTAGTTATATCATCACCATACAGCAAGACCATTTACTGTGTCAGCCCTGGAGACCATCTTTTCTTTGGAACTTCAGGCCTGCCACATTTAGTGCCTAGGAAAATGGGAGGGGGGATTTGCAAGGAGTTGGTGAAGATATATAGCCATAATATTCTTTTCTCTGGGAATCAAGGACATTCAGCCTGCACCTGGGTAGGAGTGACTGGGGGCTGTCTCCAGTTCGGACAGTGGATTGATTGGATCATGTTACGGACATATGGGTGTAGGGGATGGGTGGGGAAAACCCGGGAAGGTTCAGATTCCAGTTTTCCCAGATGTGCCAATATGACATCTCTAATAAAATGGATCTTTGAGGAATTGCTAGCCTTGGAGTCTTTAGTTGGGGGTGTTACTTGGAACCCTGACACTCTGTTTGCAAACCATTCCTGCTTCTACCACTTCATACATTTTCATCTTCACATTTTTCATCTTTTTCTATTTGAGTATATCATCTTCTTTTTCAGCTTTTTCAGTTATCATTTTTCTTCTCACCCCATTTAGTCTCCCTCTATATATTTGTCTTTTATTTGATCCTCTCTATATGATGAAACTACCTTAACATTATTTCATTTTGGTAACTCACTTTTTTTTCCTGCTCACTTCCATTGAATATCTATCTATTCTTTATCTTACTTCTTATTTTACCACATTTAACTATTCCATTTCCATTTTATTTAACTTATGTTGAAGTTTATAATTTATTTTATTTATAAAATTTATAGGCGGTCCATTTTACCTCAAGATAACTTTGGACGGCTTACAAACATTAAAAATTTCTCTGTTAATTTCGGAATCAGTCAGTCTGTCTAACATAGTGGCCAGATATATATCTTGATAAACAGCCATTTTTGCTTTTTTTGACAAGCATTAATTCCTCGCAACACTTTTATTTTTAATTCAATTCACTTAATCATCTTCATCTACTTTCTAAATCATTTTTATTTCCATGAAAACCATTGTGCATTTCTTCTGCTTAATTTTTCCTGTTTAACTGAATCCTTTGCAATTTTTCACATATATATATATACACATTCTCTACATTTATGTATATTTTTCTCATACATAACCTCTTCCACATTTCACCAAACATCCTTTTGCCCTACTTCCTTGTTAGCATAAAACCATTTATTTCTCTGTTTGTAACATAATCATTTTCATTTTTTGCCAAGCAGGTTCCAAACCATCTTTCTTCACGTGTTTCTTTTTTTGAGGTTGGGAGATTCATATTCTAATACTTTCTCATAATCTCTTTCTGTAGTGGCTTTATTTTCACTGTTACTTTTCTTAATCTTTTTTTTCCTGTATCCATTCTTGCCAAACTCATTTTTGGTACTACAAAAATAGGCCTGTCCTCCATTCAGAATCTCCTGTCACTTTTACATCCTTTCATTGCCTCAGTCTTTCATCTTAAATAAATCAGTCACACTTTTAGATTTATATTAATTCCTTTGGCACATCCAGGTATGAAGACTTCCGCTTAAATCATGTATTTTTAACAAAAGGTCTATTATCTAAGCAGATACCTGTCGCTATTTTCATTCATTCTTAGGTCTCCATGTAGCTCAATTATTTCTTCTTTATTCTCTTGGCACCTAAATTCTTTCCCCCTCTTCTCCAACTGCATTCATTAAAATTTTTAATTTTCCCCCCCCCAAATGCTCCCTCCAGGAGTTCAATGGGTAAAGCTGAGTAAGATTTTTGCCTGTTGTGCTAACTCTAACTCCAACCCCAGCGACTATCTGGTAAGATGATGTACTATGACCCACCAACATGGAGGTAGATGCTCTACTCCACTCCACTCCACACACAGGATATCCCACAACATGACTAAAGGTAATTATAAGAATGCATGTAATAAAGTAATTGGAAACTTTAGGGGATTCATAATGATTCAACCAGTGTAAAAGTTAATAAAATGATCAAGTGCATTTATATCTAAGTATCATTAGTATGTTCTGTATATTTTCCATGATACTGTTTTTGTTGCATTTAAGCTATTGCTGCAGTATTGCAATACTAGATCTTTTCTAAGGGTGCAGGGAGAGGAACTTTATAGGCCACATATTTGTACAAATTCTTGTTCTTGCCTTTGAATTTTAATGGTGACAGTCCTGGGAGCAAATATGAATTGCTTACTTGGCTTTCGACTTCAAAGGTGTGAATAAAATATTTTGTAGCCTTATATTACTTTGTTCATAAATGATACTTGTAGTCGAAGTCACCTTAAGCAATTCAGCAACTTTTTCTTAAAACAATATGAAATTACCATTTAAAATAATAGGAAAGTATTTAAAAAGTTTAATTAGAAACAGCTAGAATTTGATACTTTTAAAAAAAGAATAGGCATTTGTTTCGCAAAATGAACAAAAGTTGATTAGACTTTCTCGGTAAAAGCATGAGTTTGGTGTAATGTAGTCTCGTCTTGCATCAGGCTAGACCTGAATTCTAATTCCCCCTTAGGCACAAAGACAATTGGATAACTTTGTATTGTTCACTTTCTTTCAGCCCTAGAAAGTAGCCAATGGCAAACCACTTCTGAATCTTGCCAAGAGAACTTGCAGGGTTAGTCCAGGTCGTCTCCAGAAGTCTCCAGAACTCAATACAACACAACAGAACTCAAAGGAACACACACACAACCCCCCCCCCCCGATATATAGTAAATATAATTCGAAAGGTTCAAATTACAACAAAAATCTTTTCCTATTATGGAGTCATTCATATTAATTAGGGTACTCATATTTTGAAAACAATCTGCAAAAAAGACCTCATGTGGGTTGATACAGAAATACCTCTCTGGTATTTTGTATATGCAAAACAAACAAAAAGTGATGCTGTTTCTGGAATGAATAAAATAATTAAAGCAGCATGTTTTTAATACGACCTTTTTTTAAGTTCATGCATAAGTCTGATAAACCATGTTTACATTCATGAATAGCAAGAGATATTATGCTCACGAGATCAAAAGCACTTCAACCAAATAATTTTCAAAATGCCAAGCCCTATTCTATGTAATGAAAAATATTGTCATTGCTGAATAGTGATGAAGCAAAATTTAGATCTAGTCTTTTCTATTGTATAACTGGAACCTTGAGAGGCCTGTTCAATCTGGAACTTTTTGTGGCTGTTTTAGGAACAATATTCAGATTGGCTCTCTCAGCCAATGCTGGAAGATGCTTAAAATTCAGACCCTGTGCTGCAGCCAAAACTGCAACTGAATGAACACACTGGCCTGTAAGATCTTGAGTGGCAAAGGCAGGAAATAATACCAAAGAGTTTGGGAAGCTGAAAGGGAACATTAGCAGCAAATGTTCCAGCAAAAAGCCTGGTGCCATGTCACTTCATGCAATTGGAAGACTAAAAGTATGCAACTTTTATGCAAGGTGCATTCAAAACTCACTGAACAGCATTAAAAAGTCAGAATGCTTTTTATATATAACAGCATTTCTTCTGGAACCTGTTAGTTCTATGCAAACATGAAAAAGAGACATACTTGTTTACTTGGAATTGGGTTACAAACTGAAGTACTGGACAGAGGAGGTAGATCTTAAAAAGTGTTCCACCAAGACTTGTACTCAAAGGAGGAAACTTTGGTATTTTCTTCCCTTTGTTAAATCAGCAACACAATAATTGAATATAAAATAACTCACTTTCTTTAAAAAACAATAAAACAGATTATCCAAGCAGGAGAGGAGATCTGGAATCTTGGAACTGTTTCAGTAATGGAGCCTTGTCTCTTGACTGCTAAAACTTTGCAAGAGATGGAAAAATAACATTTTTCTTTCTCCATATGCTGAATTTTAGTAGCCTAGTTTTACTGGAATATTATAATATAAAGTATAATGGATGATTTCCCAATGTTCTGCCACAAGTTTTTCATCCTCAGATCTTGATTCTACTATATGCTTTATGATGCTCACAAACAATACAAATTTATATAAATTATATAAATTTAAATACTAAATTTATGCAGTACTTTTATCACCAGGCTGTATAGAAAACTCAATTTTAATTCACTAGAAGTTATCTAAGTGCTTAAACATACATCCGGTCCAAAATTTGAACTGTTGGTTTCACCACACAACACAAATGGCTAACTGCAATGGGCTGTATTTGTACATTTTTGGTGATTTTACTGTTAATTACTCAATCCATCTTCTCTGCTCTTAAACAGTATGGTAGATTAAATATTGGTTTGTGCTGCTGAAAATGAAAACAGGTGGTTTCTGGCTGGGGAGGAAATGTTTATAACCCTGGAGGATCCCAATTCTGAATAACAAAATAACAAGAGTTGGAAGGGATGTTGGAGTCTTCTAGTCCAACCCTCTGCTCAGGAAACCCTATACTCGTGATGGCGAACCTATGGCACACGTGCCACAGGTGGCACGAGGAGCCATATCTGTGGGCACGCGAGCATTGCCCTAGTTCAGCTCCCCAACTGACTTCCGGGCCCACCGGAAGTCAGGAAAAAGGCTGTTTCTGGCCTCCGGGGGGGGGGGAGAGACCGTTTTCGCTCTCCCCAGGCTCCAAGAAAGCCTCTGGCGCCTGGGGAGAGCGAAAAACAGGCCTACCAGGCCCACTGTGCCATCATGTGCCAAAAGAGGGGAAATTCTGGGGGCTCGCGCACGCATGCACAGTGGGGGCGCGGCACATTGAATTATGGGTGTGGGCACGCACGTGTGCGACTCCCCCGCATGACTCCCTGCTTTTGGCACGCGATGGCAAAAAGGTTAGCCATCACTGCCCTATACCATTTCAGAAAAATGCTTGTCCAATCTCTTCTTAAAAATGACTAGTGTTGGAAGTTTTTAACTTCTTGGGGCAAGTTGTTCCACTGATTATTTGCTCTAACTATCAGGAAATTTTTTCTTAGTTCTAGGTTGCTTCCCTCCTTGATTAGTTTACATCCGTTACTTCTTGTCCTCCCTCCAGGTGCTTTGGAGAAAAGATTGACCACCTCTTCTTTATGGCAGCCCCTTAGATAACAGAACACTGCTATCATGTCACCCCTTATCCTTCATTAAACTAGACATACCCAGTTCCTGCAACCATTCTTCATATGTTTTAGCCTCAAGTCCCCTAATCATCTTTGTTGCTCTTTTCTGTCCTCTTTCTAGTCTCAACATCTTTTTTATATCATGGTAACTCTTGATTACATGGTAGTTTGACTGCTATGGAGGGCAGCCAAACTATATTTCTCCTGAAGGGCCATCACCCATTGTCCTGAGGAACCTCAAATACAGGTAGTCCGCCACTTACAACAGTTCACTTAGTGACCATTCGAAGTTACAACAGCACTGAAAAAAAGGAATGTAGGACCATGTTTCATACTTATAACCGTGGCAGCATCCCCCATGGTCACGTGATTTACATTCAGATGCTTGACAACTGACTCACATTTATGGCAGTTAGTGTCCCAGGGTCACGTGATCACCTTGTGCTCACGTGACCATGGGACACTTAACTGTCATAAATGTGAGTCAGTTGTCAAGCATCTGAATGTGAATCACCCACAAGTGAAGAAGGAAACCAGATTCACTTAACGACCGAGTTACCAATTTAACAACTGCAGTGATTCATTTAACAAATGTGGCAAGAAAGGTGGTAAAATGAGGCAAAACTCCGCAAATTTCTCACTCAACAACATACATGTTGGGCTCGGCTACGGTCGTAAATGGAGGACTACCGGTGTGTGGATAGATTTGAGGCCACCCATTCCCTCTGCCAAACTCCTGACAGCGCTTCGCCAAGTCCCTGCGTGCCCTACACAGCTACTTTCTCAGCTTCCTGCTTCCTTGCTTTGGCGAAGAAGACAAATACCACGCCATGCGGAACCTAGGTTCTGGTTCTCCGAGAGAGCTCCCGGCTTATCCCCGCCGGCTTGGGCTGGAGCAAGGCGAAGGGCTGCAAGGCAGGGCGGGCGTCGGATTGGGCGCGAGCGGGCGGGCCGGCGCGCGCCTTGGAGATTGGTCTGCTCCGCGCTCAGCCCTCCCCAGCGCTACCGCTACCGCCGCCCCCGAGGACGGTGTGGAATCAAGTCGCGGCGAGCAAGGCTTGAGGGAGGCGGTGGCTTCCGCAAAGAGCAAAAGAGGTGGGTGAGGTCTGAGGAAGGAGGGGGGGGGGGAAGAGTACCCGGTGCCACTTCGGGGGCTCTTTTGCTGCCCGGGAAAGCTTCCCTGTCGCTTCGCCCGACCGTCGGCTCTTTTCACTGGGGGTGGGAGCGGTGGGGGGGAACGAGGGGCAAGGCCAGCCCACCGTTGCCTCCGAGGTGCCTGCCAAAGAACTTGTTTACTTGACTGCCGCTGGGCCAGGAGCTTACAAGGGAGGCTCTAGACTGCGGGTATCTGGGAGAGAAAAATCCAATGAAAGGGGGCGGCCGGCCAGCCGAGGGAGGGGGGCTGTTTGGCTGGGTCTAAGGGCCAGAGCCCCGGCCAGTTTCGAGCTGCCTTGCGCGCTTGTACTGTAGTCTGCCGGACTTTCGCCCCTGCAGCCGAGGAGCACTCCGTGAATGGGGTGTAACTCTCACAGTTCTGCAGAGCGAGGTTGTAAGCTGTGGAAATTCTGCCTTGACTGCAGCAGTTAAAAGACAGACAATCCTGTATTTGGGGGAGAGTGGCAATTTCATTCTATCCTCTGTAACTCTTCCGGGTATTATTTTTTTTTAATACTGGGTTGCTTTTGGCTGAAGTTGAATACTTGAAGGTACAGTACGGTACCTTTGTACTGTACAGTGCAGGAATTCGAAGTGGCAAACATAACTCTACTACCATAATCTCCTTCATTATTTCCAGGGATAATTTCTTTCTCAACCAGTCCCAGTTGAAAAAGTGCAGTTCTTGTGTTCTTTATCCTCACTTTCTGTATGTTCCTCTCTTACTGTATTTGATATAGTACTCTACTCTCCGGAGTCCAGAAGGCTAACATGCTACCAGCCTCTAAAAAGCTTGGGGAGAGGGATCCCAAAGAAGACCCATCTGTCACTCTCTTCCGGGAATATCTGAGAATCAAGACAGTCCAACCTCAGCCTGATTATGGTATTAAGTCTCTTTTTTTTCCCTTTCCTTAAAGAAAGACAAAGTTATATGGCTTTGTGTTTGACTAGATCCAATCTGCAGCCAGCTTTTGGCTGAACTGTTAGATGTCCACCATCCCACAGGAGCACACCCTCAAAAATCTGGTTCCTTTTATCAGTCAGAGTTGGCATTCTTGCATGATTTGTTAGACAAAGAGAAGCAAACTGATTTCTAAAGTTTACTTGAATGGAATTTATTTTACCTGTTCTGTCCATGGTGCATTCAGTTCATTTGCCACGTACAGTTGGTCTTATTGTGAAAAGAAAAGGCTCATCCAATTCAATTGTATGTATGTGAACTATAGTATATGTCTAAACTCCTTCATTCCTTTTTATTCCATATGAATTTAATGCTGCAATACTACATATCTTATGCATATTGACTTTCAGAATTTGTTGCACTGATAATCAGCATTTGGTACCTGAAACCTGTTAACAAAATTGGGGTGGGGATGGGGGAGAATTAACTTTCATATTATATCATGGGTTTTTTATTTTGAGAGCAATTTATGATCAAACTGTACTATATTACATTATGAGATTATAATTCTTGGTAAAGAAAAGGGTTTTTTTTCATTATGCATAACTTGCTATGTACTTTTGTAGAAATAACTAGCACAATGTGTAGCATATCTTTGCAAGCTGCTATATTAAATGACATTTTAAATATATATGTATTAAATGAAGATTTTCCTGAGCAAATACACAGTACCAACATAACTCTTTGATTTATGATTTATTTATGCACCTGTATGTTATTTTGTCCCTGGCATGCTCAGACAGAATTCTGCCTATGTAAGAAACATATTAGGAGTGTGCTTATTTACAGTAGGATAGTTTATTCATTTGTTACTAAAAATGGCCCAAATAATGTGATAAGAAAAATATATGTGGTTTTGTGTGTGTGTGCTCATGCATCCTTGTGTGTATGTATGTATGTAGTCCTGGATCTATGACTATAATAAGGACCAGAATTTCTATTTTAACTAAATTATACCCAATTTTATGACCTTTTTTCACATAGTTGTGAAATAAGCAAATCACTGCAGTTGTCAGGTGAATCGTGCAGTCATTAAGCAAATCCAACTTCCCCCACTGAGTGTTTATTGAAAACTGGCTGGGAAGGTTACAAATGACAATCATATGTCCCAAGGATGCTGCAGCTGTCGTAGCTACATGTTGGTTGTCAAGCAACCAAATTTTGATTGTGTGACGGGGGGATGATACAATCGTCATAAGTGCCAGAACTGGTTGTAAGTCATTTTTTTCAGTGCTGCAGTGATTCAAATGGACTCTAAACAAATGGTTGTAAGTTGAGGACTACCTGTGTGTGTGTGTGTATATATGTGTGTGTGTATATATGTGTGTGTGTATATATGTGTGTGTGTATACATATATTGTGATCTAAATCCGTTGAGAGTAAAACAAGGTTCTTTTGCATTAGTGTGGCATACTTTTGAGATGTAGAAGCTAGGCAGAATGATGATGTGCGACTTGTTCCTTATGTCCAAAAAAAGAAAGTTACACACATACACTCTAGCAAGCACTGAAGGAAGAAAATATTATTACCTCTCTTTTAAGTTTGGTTTAAAGGAGCATCTCCAGGAGAAGAATCCACCGAAAGCTAATATCAGTTGTGTGTTTGCAAATTTTTAAGAGTAAAAGCTAAAATGATCCCATCCCTTCGGTTTTAATTTGTAATTGGTTTAATCCAGGTTGTTTTAAATGGATAGCCAAAATTATTTAATGTTTTTAAACTGCTTTTAAATTTTATGTTATGTTTTACCATGGCTGTTCACCGCCCTGAGTCCTGTTGGAGAAGGGCGGTATACAAATTAAATAAATAAATAAATAAATAAATAAATAAATAAAAGTTTTTCCCCTCTTGCACTTTAGATTTCTGGCCGTATAAACTTATACAGCCAGAAACCTATACAATATATTATATATAATATATACAAACTTTTTGAAAGTTAGAAGACTTGGCAAGAAAACAGTTTTATATTTGGCTCCCTGTCACTATTTATGCAGAAAATATGCTTATGATTTCATCTGTGGGATAAATGAGGCAGTGCAATTCTTCAGAATGTATCTACTATTGATCTTCCACTATCTGGGGAAGAAACAGAGGCCATTGTCAGTTGTACTGTATAAAAATTGAATAAAGGAATTAATGGAAATGACAAGACTCAAGAACTTTTATAATCTGAATGAGGAATATATTTATTTAATTCTCACAGTGATTTCTCTATAGTTTTTATATCCATCTGTTGATATTTAGAAATAGTCCCCAAAAAGAACAAAGCATCAGGTCTGGGTTTTGAGTGAGCCCACTTGGGATGATGATTGCTTGTTTATTTTGTTCTGTGTCCAGTTATCTTTTAACTTGATTTTCATGTTTCATTATGATTATTTTATTGATTGTTACCTTCCCAAAAGTTCATGTTGTTTGGATGGCCATATAAATAAATAAAATAGTATAAGTCTGTCTAGTTCAGGGATGTTAAACTGGCGGCTCACGGACCAGATGCATCACACACAGGCCACACCCACCCCAGTTCCGCAAAGGGGAAATATCACATGATGGCAATGTGACGCAGTGAATTTGACACCCGTGGTCTTCTCCCAGTGCCTATGTCCAGGGTTGAAATCCAGCAGGTTCTGGAGAACTGGTAGCAGAAATTTTGAGCAGTTCGGAGAATCGGCAAATAACACCTCTGGCTGGCCCCAGAGTGGGGTGGGAATGGAGATTTTGCAATATCCTTCCCCTGCCACACTCACTAAGCCACGCCCACTAAGCCACACCATGCCCACCAAGCCACGCCCACAGAACTGGTAGTAAAAAAATTTGGATTTCACCACTTCCTGTGTCCATATAGAAAATCAGTGTTAACTGCAAGGCTGACCTCCATCTAGATCTTCATCATTTTCATTGTGGAGGAGCTAATGTTTCTATTGAATAGATTTGTAGAACTTTCATTGTAAACAAATCTATTCAATAGAAACATTCATTCAGAATAACATTCTGAAATCTTAAGGCCTCCATATTAATTCTAGAATGCCTCAGTGTGTCAATGTTTCTCTTTTTAATAATTGATGCTTTTATTTTAATTATTTTTGGATGGGAAGATACATGTCAAGGAGAACTGAAATGCACCACCTTGAAATGTAAAGTAGAAACAATGATGGCTCAGTTGACGGAGTGCTGGAAGCACGAGTTATCTCTTCAGGGGTGGTTCATTGTTAATTTTATGGCTTTGGGCAATTTGCTGTATTTCCACGATAATGCTTGTCATCTTTAAAAATATTCGTAGAATAATTAAAATAAACAGTGATAGATAACAAGTGAGTTGAAGACATAAGAAGGCCCAAGTTTTCAAACCTTGTCCAGTGCTTTATCCTTGGGGCAAAGTTTTATTCCAAATATTGCACATGGGGAAAAGTTTTATAGAACTTGTACTGTCATTTTTAAAAATTAAATATTGATTGAAATAAAAAGACATGTGTAATTTTCATGGTGGCTTCCTATTCTCTTCCAGAAACGGCAGTAAAATTCCTGGAAAGAATAGCTTCTGAACTCGGTCTACAGTGTCTGAAAGTGGAGGTAAAATAATGAGAACCCCTTGCACTTATTCGGATTCTGTCAGTTTCTAATTTGTTCCTGCATGGCCTTTTTGCGCTCATAATTTAGGGAAAAAATCAGCATCATTTATCTTAGTCATGCAGGTTTAAACTTTGAGATAAGGGATTTAAAAAAATAAAACTTCACCCGCATATATTGTTATTGATAGCAACATAGAAGTGATTTGTTAGTGCTTTCTACAAGGATAGTTGGGTGGGGTGGGGTGAGGTGGGGTGGGAGAAGGATTTCCCTATCTAACATTATCAGGAAGTCTCCCATTAAAGTTCTATGCAAATCTAATCTAATTTACTTTTTAGCTTATAAAAATGTCAGCTAGATCCTGCTATCTGCTGAGTCAAAGTCAAGGAATACTCTCATATATATATTACTGCTACAGCTCAGGATTTCAATTTCATTCCATTGTTAAAATAGATATAATGGTACATTGGGGCAATGTTTGTTTGGGCAATTTTCCAAAGAGATATTTCTATGCATTGTTTTAACTAACGTTGCTTTACTCTGTCCACTGAGTTAATAATAAGGAATAAGGAATAATAAGGAATAAGGCATTCATTTCAAATTAGGAGGAAAAAAACTGTAAATGATTTTAACAAAGTTCAGTAGCATAGTTGCTAAAGGCTTGCTACCTAGAAACATGTTTAAAAAATAGTGACCCGAACATCTGTCAAAATTAAACTCTTTAATAGCACATACTAATTATCCATAGGATAAAGTGGACAATTGGTGGAATTTTATTTTTTGCAATTTATCCCCTTCAAATGTTTTTGCTGTTCTCATCTGTTTCTTTCCTCCAGAGTTGTGTAAAGTCTTATTTCCTGTATAATTGCAAGACACATACCCATGTTACAATTGCATGTGTGATATAAATGCAAAGATACAGACATACGGGCAGTAGATCAGTTCACATAGCTGTTTTCCATGAACTCTGCATGCGTCAGTCACAGAGAATAAATTCATGCTGCTAGAATTAGTCCGGGCAGTTGCATCATTCACATATAATTGTCTAAGGTTACAGCATGGGGAACTGGTTTCCATGTGTCTGTACAAAGTATATTATTGAGATAGTGATCATTATTCAAAAATCACTTGGATCATGTCATCTACCAGCTATAGTGTTAGCTGCCTACTTAGGCAGTGAATAAGTTTATAGAGGAAATGGGTATCCAAGTTTGTTAGTCTTAATAATTGTATCTTACTTCTAATTTCAAAGACAGTGTATCTAAATATTAGTTATTGGGGACCAATAATCCTCATGTCCTGCTTGTAAATCTCCCTGATAAATTTTGGTATGAGTAATATGTTGGATGAAGTAGATATTTGGCCTGATTCAACAAAGATCCATTTTTAATCATTTATTAATGATTTCAGAGCTATAACAATATTATTTAAAACTAATTAACATAGAATTAAGGCATTCTATGTTATCACCTGATGTAATGTTCAAAAAACTGTACTAGTGTTGGAGAAACTTAAATCTAAATCTACAAACATCATGTAACTGATTTGATGGCCTCACATACCAGAATCTAGTTATGAGAATGAAAATGAGCTGATAATACAAACAAGGACCCATTTAGGTTAGTTTAACCATTTTGGACAAAAAGCAAAATAGAGATGTAGTAAAAGGGTGCTACTGCCAGGGTTTTTTAAATTGATTTTTAATTTTGATTAATTTGGGTCCATTGAATGCTAATTTTGATAAATTAGGGTTCATGGCATGAAGATAATTGATTCAGGCTTACTATCAAGTGTCTGATTGAATCATACTATGGTATGTTTTAGATTGCTTATAGTTTGTAATAAACCTGTTGGAGCTGTGATCCTTTGAAGAGCTTGCTATCCAGTTAATCTCTTATTACAGGTTCTATATCCAATAACCCAACCTGACCTTTTCAGCTTTATGTGCCGCATTTAGATTGATACGTGTTACAAATAAATGCTATAAAAATGTTTTTACTAGGAAAAGGCAAGAAATATCATTTTGCTAGGCTGTTCTTTTATGTCTGTTCCTGTGTTAAAACCAATTCTCCCCAGGTTGACTGAGCTGAAAGTGTTAAAATGCTCCTATGTAAATAAATCATTTCAAGAACTGGGACTTCCCTTTCTTTCAATATTTATGGTAATCAGAACCAGTTTTATAAAACTAAATTGACTTCCAGCCTGTTTTGAGTTTCCCATGCCGATTGGAGTTGCTGTGGGCTACCTCTGATGGCATCTGGATTTTCTCTAAACAGAAAATTAAAATTGAGAAGTGGTTAATGGATCTTGAATATATGGTACTTTGGAGCTGCCTGAAGAGAAGTAGAGAAAGAAGGCATGTCTGTCTGAAAATAATTTTCTTTGCAGTTGCTTATATCCGAAAAGCAGTTTGTATGTATAAATACTATGTGTAATGATTATTGCTTCCACTTTCTGTGTCTGTACTTCTGCTATTGTTTTCAGTGTCTGGATTCACATAGCATGCTAAGCCATAATGATAGGGTCTTGAGCAAGATGCTGGGCTAGACATAAGTTCTCTAGCAAAAGTGACTATCATACAAGCCAGGATTTCAGCAACGAAACTCTGAAATTCTTAGCAATCTCCTTTTTCTTATTAAATTTAATAAAAGTATTTTGTCATTTTCTTAGAATAATACAACTTTTCAAATTCAAATTTTATTTTATAAAATTGTCTTCTCCCCATGAAAAGCGAGGAGGGTGTATATAGTGTGTACTTACTGAAAACTACACAAAGTAGTTTTCAGTAAAAACTTCAAAGTGAGTCCTATTTTCCAAAGTGACACAAAGAATCCCATCTGACGTAATGTTCTGTTGCAGGTCTGCCCTGACCGTGTGATCACGATTCTGACTTGGAAAGGCACAAACCCACAACTCAGCTCCATCTTACTGAATTCTCATACAGATGTTGTTCCCGTGTTTGAGGTTAGGAGATTCACAGTGGGGATTCAGTAGCAACTTTAACCTTGCTGGAAAAGAGAATTGGGGGATGATTGGGTTCCTTCTTCAAAACAACTTGCAAAAGCCAGGAAATATTATTCCAGGGGAGAAGTCGTGGATCTTATCTTCCTCTTTGCTATTCCTTGTTTTAATTTACAAGTAATCCTCAACTTGTGATCATTTGTTTAGCGACTATTTAAAGTTACAGTGACACTGAAAAAAGTGACTTATGACTGGTCCTTGCACTTAAAATCGATGCAATGCCTCCGTGATCATGTAATCATGATCCAAGCACTTTTGCAACTGGCTTGCATTTACGATAGTTACAGTCTTCTAGAGTCATGTGATCACCATTTGCCTTCCACCACTTTCCATCCAGCTTTTGACAAGCAAAGTCAATGGGGAAGTTGGAAGGGAAGATTGCAAATTGAGATCATGTGATGTCCTTGTGACCATGGTGATTCACTAAATGACCATGGCAAAAGAAACCCCATAAAACTGGGTATGGTCACTTGATTCCTCACTTAACGACTTCACTGTTTAATAATGAATTTATGGTTCCAAGTGTGGTTGTAAGTCGAGGACTAAAAACTGTTGGTGGTGCAGTGGTTAGTATGCAGTATTGTAGGCTAACTCTGCCGACTGCCAGCAGTTCAATTCTTACCGGCTCAAGGTTGACTCAGCCTTCCACCCTTCCGAGGTAGGTAAAATGAGGACCCAGATTGGTGGGGCACAATATGCTGTCTCTGTAAACTGCTTAGAGAGGGCTGTAAAGCAGGCAGCTCCCCTGCAGGCTGGTGCACCCGGGTGGTGGAGCTGCTCTGGGATGACCAAAGGGCCAGTCCTGTGACTACTACAGCTCTGGAATATGGGACCAACTTTCCCACCAAGGTCAGCAACCCACCACTGTCACTGTGCCCATCCTCGTTTTCCTTCACTTGGATTGACCAAGCTTCTTGAGAAAAGGAACACAAAAGAAGTTTCCAGGTTGTGTGCCTGGACCAGGCACTTTCTCTTGGGCCTCCCACCTGGAGGCCACACAGAAGTAGACAGGTAGGCCCAAAAGACAGCTAAGCCTCCCCCTCCCCAGTGGTCCGTGGGATTTAAAATTATGCATTTTGTGGTTGGTCTCTGAGGTCCAAAAGGTTGGAGATCCCTGGACTAAACAGACTTTCATTCTGTGAATGAAGGCAAATATACATGTCCCAGGATAATGATGCAGGATCCAATCTGAGTTAGTCATTAGGACCAGAGGTTTGTTCTTCCAAGCTTTAGAACTTGTACTGTTCCCTGAGGATGGGCTCCAGCACGAGTCTGAAAGCTGGAAGAACAAACCTCTGGTCTCAGTGACCAACTCAGATTGGATCTTGCAAACATTCATTCCCGCCATTGGTGGGTTAAGTGTGTTTCTACAAAGACATTTTAGATAAAATTAGCTTAGGGGAACGAGATAAGAAAGAAATATCACTTGAGTGTGTACTTATGTTTAACACACTCTACTGAAATAGTTAAGCCCAACACTTTAGGCTGGTGCATTATCTACTGGAGGAATAAATAAAAAATCCAATAATTCAAGAAAAATGTCATTGCTTTCTTTCCAACTATGAGTCTGACTCTAAAATTGTGGTCCATATGCAGTATATTTGTTCCAGACAAATCTTTTGAGCTTGTATTACAGTTGTACTACTGTAGTGGAAGATTGCTACACAACAATTACTCCATAGTTGCTGGGATTTTATTGTGGTATAAATAGTAGAAAACTGCCATTCAGGGCAGTGAATTAGTTACCATAAAAACTCTGGTTTTAAAAAAGTACTTCTGAAAGATAAAGCTCTATGAAATGTTAATGTAAATCCAGAAAGCTTCAGCAAAACTGGATGATGGGAGAGTTCTAAATGAAGCTCCCAGCTTTAATTAAATTACCATAGAAGATTTACAGACTCACCAACTTTCGGTAATGATAAAAGGAGGCAATTAACATGATGCCTTCATGATTATTTTGCTCCTGGTTACCTTGCAGCTTCCATGCTTTGCAACATTTCGCAGAAAAACTACTTCCTCACACAGAGAATCCAAAAAGCACCTTTCCAAAAATCATCCTTGCTGAACTCAGAAGCAAGTTTTTCAAAGGTTTCCTAGTTTCTCACATTAGGAAATGTGTAGGTTTATATAGATTTGTTCCCAGTATTGTAGTGTATCTCTGAAAACAGCCAGACTTTTCCTTTAATGTCTTAGCAGGCTGCCATAAGGGCAAAACCTCATTTCTCATCCATTCACATTTTTCTGATTGTTTCATTTTCTTTCCTTCAGGAATATTGGCAGTATGATCCTTTTTCGGCTTTCAAGGACTCTGAGGGAAATATCTATGGACGGGGAGCTCAAGATATGAAATGTGTATCTATCCAGTAAGTGTAACCCATCTTATCTTTCTATATATGTTCTAGACCAGGGGTGTCAAACTTGCAGCGTCGTGGCATCACGTGACGTATCGCAACTTTTTCCCTCTTCGCTAAAATGGAGGTGGGCATGGCCAGTACGTGACGCATCCAGCTTGCAGGCCATAGTTTAACACCCATATTCTAGACAGTACAAAAGAGATTTATTTAATAAGGAAAGCTATGTTGGCATTTTGTCTTGCAAAATGATTGAAGTGAAGGGATGTGACCAAGGGAATAATTCGTGCAAAGAGCATTTTAGTTATAGCTGTGAAAGTGATAGAAATAAGTACAATAACTTGATTTGTTAATCCTGTCTGTTTTGATTATGTGCTGTTGTGCCATATTGTTTCATAGTGACAACATAGATCAGGGGTGGCCAATTAATTTTCCCAAGGGACCATATGGGACCACATTAGAGGGCTGAACCAAAAGGGCTGTGAAGCTATATAGGCAGGGATGCATACCCATATGTAAATTGAAGGGAAAAAAATAAGTCGCTTTCAAAATAAAAGCAATGCACTTGTATTGCATGCATGATATAAATGAGACCAGTTTACTGGGCCTCTGGCAGCCCAAGGATAAACCAATCTACCCATTTTCCAAGCATTCTGGCAGTACCCTTTGATACTTCTGGCAGTTAAGCCTATTTAATTTTCGATTGATATGAGCCAGACAAAGATAATCAAAGGGCTGGATGTAGCCTGGAGGCTGTAAAATGCCCAGGTCTGACATAGACTTTCTCCATGATAACCTGTCCCTAACCTAGTCCTTCAGGTCATTCATAATCTCTGTAACTGAGTCCATCCACCTTGTTGTTGATTCTTCTTTTCTTCTCTTTCCTTCTACTATAAACTGACTGCCTATTAACATAAAGCTGATCAATATTACCCCATTTGTTCAGATTGAATGATGTATTTTAAAGATGAGTTGCTTTATATAAATACAATATACATTCTAATGTTTTTGTCCCTTATCTTGTTTTATCCTTTTTCTGTTTGTTTTTATTGTTATATCTTTCCCCCTTCATTTCTGTTTATTGATGCAATTAAATAAAAATATAAAAATTGTATCTCATTGGCCAAAAAACAGCAAGCTGGAATAGGCAGATTGCTGCTGCATTCAGAAGATGGCTGAATGGTACCTGGTTAATTCTTGCAAGCAGAAAATAGGCGCCTTGTATATGAACACCTGGCTCTGCTTTGCCCTGCAAGGCATGTTTTAGAATTCAGGGAATTTTGATCCAGACTCCAGCTAAGTATTTGCTCCTTTCCAATATCTAGCATCCGTCATCGATACATACACACTCCTTTTTCTTAAAAGTGCTATGTTATCCTGCATATCCTCAAGTCCATCTAACACCATAATAAAGTTTGGAGACAACAATGATGTTGGAGCTTATAACTGGCGGGGACGAATCAGCAAACAGGGAAGTCCAGAAGGTATCCATATGGTATTCAAAAAACAACTTACATCTAAATACTAGCAAGACAAAGGAGATGGTGCTAGATTTTCGGAAGCACAGAGAGGAACCTGCCCCACTGTATATTGAGGGGGGCTGTGTGGAGAGGGTTTCCTCTTTTAAATTCTTGGGAGTGCTCATTAGTCAAGCTCTCACCTGGAAAAATAACACATCTCTGGTGGTTAGTAAGGCTCAACAGAGACTTCATTTCCTTAGAGTCCTGAGGAAAAATCATGTGGAACAACGGCTGATGACTTCTTTCTATCTGTCTACGATAGAATGTGTCCTCACATACTGTATAACAGTATGGTATGCTGGTCTAACAGCTGCGGACAGGAAGGCACTACAGAGAGTGATCAATTCAGCACAGGAAACCATTGGTTGCCCTCTAACACCACTGGATGAAATCGCCAGGTCTCACTGTTTCAGCAGAGTAAGGAAGATACTTAGGGATGATTCACACCCTGGCCAGTGTCTCTTTTCACTTCTACCATTGGGCAGAAGACATCGAAGCATAGCCAGCCGGATAAACAGGTTTAAAAACAGCTTCTACCTATGGGCTTTCAGACTCTTAAACACAATCACAATCATTCCACGCACATACGGAAACATATGACTAGTCTTCCCCCCCCCCCCAATTACTTGTATAGGGATTATTCTCTATACTATTTTTCTGTTATGGATTGCACCAGAGAAGCTAAACCAATTTCATTGTATATATGATGTACAATGACAATAAAGGCTATACTACACTACTATACTACTATTAATGAGCCACTAAATAAGGCATTTTTTCTTTCAGATACCTAGAAGCCATACGGAGGCTGAAAGCTGAAGGAAGACATTTTCCACGAACCATTCATATGAGCTTTGTCCCAGGTGAGTTAAATAATAGGCACATAGTATAATCGGGTGTCTCCTAGGTTTTGCTCAAAATGATAGATCGTAGAAGCAAAAAATATGGCAACTCAACACCATAGGGTTCACTCTGCTTTCATGTGCAAAGAGGCTTCACTAATGGTCTGCTGAGGACATATTCTCACAACCGAGCATTTCTTGTGTGTTCATTCAGCAGCAGATCAAAGTCAGGCTAAGGTGTTCTGGTATGAAAATAATGTTAATGCTGGCAGAAAATTTCCCATGTGGACATTCTAGGGTATGTGGAGGAGAAACCTTCAGAGATCAACCGTCTACTAGCTTCTGTTGGTCTGCTCCAGAATTGCCCTGTCCCAACTGGCTGGTGTTTCATGTCTACTGCCATTCTTGCTTTGGTTGCCATACTGACACAACTTTTCTGTTTTCTTATTGTTCAAACATGGGAGCATGTTTTGGGTCTTCCACAAGATAAGTATTTCCATTGAGATGCAAAACTACAATCTTCACAGGTGGGAGCCCCCTTATGCCCAAGGGCTTTCCATCTAGGAGCTTCTCTCCTTCCAAATTAAGAGTCACACACTGGTTTTTAAAAGTTCTGTCTCCAAGAATATCAAGCAATTGATGCATATATGACTAGGATTTTAAAAACTATTGCATGATTTTCAGAGCCCAAATAATAATTTTAAAGGGTCGAAGCTTGTGATTCTAAGCCTGCAGTGCTGAATTAAAAGTGTGATGCAATAAAAAGAGCTTTCAGAGATACTCAAAGCAACTGTTCCAAGGAAGCATCAGAGCCAGCTGGAGCAGAGGTACAAGGACAGCAATCGGCTGTTCATTTTTCCCAATAGATAATTCTGCATGGAAGGGAAAAGGAGAAGAAGTGCTCCTCCAACCACAGCTCTGAAACCTTTTTATGCTGTCATATTTTTGACTTGAGGACAGAATCCATTACTGTGGATGTGTGGAAGGATTGGTAAATGCAATCTCCCCAGGCAAATAAGATGCAAGCTAAGTCACCTAGCAAAACCCACAGAAACCAATAAAGTAAACATTTTCAGTATGGATTTGTAACAGAATGTTTTCAGTATATTGTTTTGGAAGAAAAACATAGATTTCATTTCTGCAGCAAAATCTCAAAACCAATATTTATCACTGTTGGTTAAACAATATAGGGAGATTAAGTAAAACATATAAATATAAGAAAATATTTGTAGCTCAGGGTTGAACTTTTACAGATCATTTGTACATATTCCAGCAAAATGCACACCAACACAATTTTATCAAAAAGTGCCTGACCATATAACACACTACAATTCTTCAAACAACACAAGCTATGAAAAAAATAACACTACCATACATTTAAAAAACCTAACAAACTATTACCACAACATGGCATCACCATAGCCCACAAACCAACTAAAGCCTTTAAATTCTAAAACACTGTAAGTAAACCAAAAGACCTATAGTGGTAGCTCCAAAAGAAAAAAACAGGACTCATCTACAATATACAGTATAAGCACTGTTCCAGCCACTGAGTAGGGACAGGCAGGCAGAAGACTAGCAGAGTGCATCCATGAACACTAACTAGCAGTCAGAAGACATGATGAAAATTCCTTACTTTCACAACTCATGAACAGATCTAACTATAGTTTCAACTGAGTAGCCTAGACCAAACCAAATCCAATATGCTGAAGAATTCCTGGAAGCCTAGGACTCAAACAAATCAGCCATATCAACATAGATAAACAAACTACAGCCTAATCAAGAAGAAAGCAACACTCCCACCCACAGCAAAAGGGCAAGTCACAGTGTATATACAGAGAGCAAACCCCACTTGTTTCTAGCACTGAAGGTGTTACCTAACTGTGTAATGAAGCATCTGCAAGAAAACAAGCAAGTTCAGCCTCAAGGACTCTATAAAACATACATGTTTTATATCAGGAGACAAAGCTATATTTAGGAATGGAAAATATGTAAAGAATGAAAGACAAACTATTGGTCAAAATTTCATTACAAGGTTGATTAGCTGTTTTTATTACTAATTTGTAATGTACAGATTAAAATTAAAAAAAAACCCCACAAACTGCAGCAGTTGTTTCCTTTAATACTTCTATCAAATCATAAATGATAGCTTTACTAACTCTGTAACTATTGGTATACCAAACCTCTCTATTTAGTGTCCATGTTTCCTCTCAGTAACCATAGAAGGTTGATAACTCTTGATTTCCTCTCTGGGTGGCTGCTTGTTCCACAGATAACCCAGTAGCAGCAGCTGGGTGGAATGAGAAATTTCTGATGGTGGTGATGGATTTCTTTAGCCAGAGAAAGAAAATATTTACTGATAAAACAGTTCTCATCTTTTTTTGCTGCAGGACTGTCATTGGAATATATTAGATGGCATGTAGATAATTAGATAATTAGATTAGTAGATAATTAAATTCAGAAGTAGTTTGATACAACACCATCACGATGCCATTTTTAAAAATGATAACAATTTTAAAAAATCACAGTGCCTCCAAACTTTCATTAGGACCCTAGTATAGGGGAAGAGAGACTAACCCTACCTTCGTTTCTTTGACAATTAATTCCCTTCATCTCATCTGCGGCTGTGATCAAGCAGCATACTACTAGGGTGTGTCATACTCTACTCCAGGGCTTACAGCAGCTTTGAGGGGGAAATTAATTGAAAAATGATGCAGAGACTTTTGAGCAAATAAATGATTTGGGATCTTTTTGCAGTTCTTCTAAGATGGTTCTACTCTCTTCTTTTGTTGCATCCCAGTAAGACTGCACTTGTGGTCTCAAATGTGATGTTATGTCCCATTAAACAGAGCGATTGCTTGCCTGATTAATAGCAGGAACCAATTAGTGTATTACAAATTTTGGGGCAGACATACAAAAAATGCTGATGAATGGGTTTTGGAGAAAAAGCAATTTTTGTTCTTTGCGGGCTATGCTAGTACAAAGAGAGGAGGCCCCCTGCGTGCCAGATTGCAAAGCACAAAAGCTCTCTTGGATCCTAGTGGGAACTTTGCACTGTAATTAGCTCTTCAAATATTCCCCCTTTGAAATGCTGGTTTGGAGATCAAAGCAAAAGTATGTAACTGTCTGGGCTTTCTTTTTCTTGCAGATGAAGAGATTGGGGGCCACAAGGGGATGGAATTGTTTGTGAAGACTCCTGAGTTTGCGGCACTTAATGTTGGCTTTGCTCTGGATGAAGGTGAAAATCCATAGTATGGCATTTGGGAAGCAATTTTGGAATTGAAAAATATGCTGTAACTGAAATCATTTTCCTTTTTTTCTTAATAAAATTATTCTTTGTGATTACTTTGTTTCCTTCTCAAAGCTGTATGACTATAGCAGGGGTCAGCAACTTGCAGCTCCGGAGCCACATGTGGCTCTTTGGTCCCTCTACTGTGGCTCCCTGTGGGGTGATCCCACCACTGGCTGGCCCCACCCCTCGCCCTCCCTTCCTAGTCACTCCTCGCCTGCCTGAGAAGGTAAGGGTGACGGCAGGGGATGGAGAAGCGGCCAGGGCAGAGACAGAGAGATACAGAGAGAGAGGGGGAGAGAGGGGAGAGAGAGAGAGATGTCAAAAGGATTTTGTGGTTCCCGGTGTTTTTTAACAACTGGTTCTCTGCCCTAATGACCGGCTGGGTAGGTGTGGTTAGGGGGTCATGTGACTGGTAGAAGTGAGTTACATCGAGTTGGCTACGCCCACCCAGGTTTTGTGACTTCCGGTGTTTTCTATGGGAAACGGGTCCAAATGGCTCTTTGAGTGCTTAAGGTTGCAGACCCCTGGACTAAAGGTTTGTTGTCTCTGAAGGAAGATCTATGCAGCCCTGGTGCAGGTTCTATACTTGCCAATAATAATAATAATGTCCTCCCCTACATGAATACAAAGCCAGTTAGTTGATGCTATAATTCCTAGCCAAAAGGTTTTGAAGAAAGGCTCCTCTATATTTGAATGGCATTTGTTATTTACGATTATTGTTTTGATTTCTCCTAGGCCTGGCAAACCCAACAGACACTTTCACTGTATTCTATGGCGAGAAATGCCCGTGGTGTAAGTAAGATCTGAAATGTTGTACTCCCTCTCATCTCTTTTCTTTTTAATCTGCATCATCCTAAAATCTATGCTGAAAACCATCTGCCGTATCTCCACCACACATAATGCATGAATTCTTTTGAACAGTTTCTGGAGTTTTGTCAGTTTTATGTCTACTCTATATATTTTTCTTAGTTGCAGCTGTATTTCTTTGCCACATCAGTTTTCACTCTGTAGAACTGTAGTCACAGTTACATCACTGGATTGATGTAGAATTTTAGACCTCCCCCGATGCCTGTTGTTTTATAGTTTGGAATTTCAATAAAGGCATTGTGAAACTTTCTGATATATTATAGTATATGCCTGCAATTTAATTTAATGCAAATGTTGAAATCTGATTCTCTGAAAACTCAAAAATACTGCAGTTAATGTTGGCAACTATATCTAGTTATTAGCCTTTACTTGTGTATTTGCAAATTATGTGAATATATAATATATATCTATTTATCTTGTGTGTGTGTGTGTGGTGTATACATGTATACATGTTATTGTTTTTATTATTGTGTTGATTATATTCTATTTTATTATAAAAGATGGTATATGCATTATCTTTTCCCCAAATTTTATTTATAAATTACAAGAAAATATGTAAAATGTAAATACATTTTAAAAAAGCAACACAAAGAATATACACAATTAACAAGATAATCTTCAAACGTAAACAGAGAAAAAAGATTAGTAGGAATTAAATACAGAAAAAAATTGTTTCTCTTCAAAAGATACATGCATTATGGTTACAAACTGCAGATAGAGATAGAGTTTTATGGATAATTTTGTTACCATTTCCGATGTGAAGAAGTAAGCCTGTTCTTTTATATTATTTTTGAATTATTTTTTATTTTTAAACAAAACATAAAACATAAATCCATCATCCATTACAATTGCAAACAGTGTGTCGGTCGGTTACAAATCTTTTGTGCATCTTCACCATATTCATAACTTACTGATTATCTAATTTCTCATATTATCAGTCTAATATATATCTTTGTATAATTATCCTCACTGATCATTGTTCTTTTATTAAAGCTGCTGATTTCTTTGAAAAAAGAGTTTATCTGTTAAGTATAGTTGTGTCCTTCAGTGCATTGTTACTCCTTTGGAACATGGCACACTTTCAGGTGGAAGAGAAAGATATATCATATATATATATACACTTTATTCAAAATGTGTTAATTTTTGGGATCTACTTTGAAATACTCTCTCTCTTTCTCTCTCTCCCTCCCTCCCTCCCTCCCTCTCCCTCTCCCTCTCCCTCTCCCTCTCCTTCCCTCAAATTTATATATAAATTAATGGCAATAACTAGTATGTCAAATACCTGCTGTCAGGGTATGCTGATACTTGCTGTATTTAGGGAGTCGTACACTGTATAAATGCACATTGACATCTTAATTACTGTAGATAAAAGATCCTAGCACAATTTTTTGAGCTTGTCAGCACTACAGAGGCACAGAATAACTGATCCAGAGTTATTCTGCTTCATACTTGTATTTAACAGGAATAAATATTGAGGACAATTGATTAACTCAAAGTCAGTTTGCAAATTATTTAAGTTTTTTCTCACTATATTAATAGTATCCAATCTTAAACAAAACTACTAGGAGACTGATGTACTTTTTAACTGCACCCATTCTACTTGCTGTGGTAGTTAAACCATGTAACTGTTTGGCTTGCTTTGCTTTACTTTATTTTTACATTTACATTTATGGTCTTTCTTGAAATGACCTCAGGGATTAAAGTGAAAGTAGAAGGGAATCCGGGACATGGATCCAGATTCATTGAGAATACAGCTGCTGAAAAGATGGTAAGAGACCATTCTCTATAATATACAGGGCCAAGGAAGGATGGCAGATAGAATTACTTATTAGTATTAACATGTAAAAGTAGAAAATCAAAACAGACCCTTTATATGAACTGGTTGTTTTGCTGGCTGTAATGTGCAGTTTAGAGTAGGATTATCAAACTGCTCAAATTTGATTATGAAATTCAGCCAATAAACCTCTATGGTCAGATGTTATGAAAGTTGTAGCCCCTCAGCTTCTAGAGAGAAAAAAATTGCTGATTTTTGATTTACAAAGATTTTTTTCCATTTTATCATAATTCGCTAAAAGAGGTATAATCCCATCTTGTCCAGAAGCTGACACTAAAGGCAGTACTGTAGAAGCACTGACAGTGGGGAGAATGCTTATCTTTGCATTTACTTTTGATTTTCCTGTTCATAGCACAGAGTGATCACTTCTTTCCTTGAATTCAGAGAACATGAAAAACAAAGGTAAGAAATAAAAAGAGGTCAAGTCTGATTGTGCTATGGCTTTCATAGACAATACAGTACATGAAATATACAGTTATCCAGCACTGCTCTACCAGTCTTTTATTGCAAATAGATTCCTATCACAAGTGTCCATTTGAACCTTCAGCTGTGATATAGAAAACTATTCAGCTTTTTTTTTTTTCTATAATGGAACTGAAAGATATAGATGACATATTTCTCTCATTGCCCTTTGATTCTCTAAAATGGATCTGGGAGTTTTTCATTTTAATGATGAAGAGGGTGAGTAATGAGTTGCAG
The DNA here is from genome assembly GCF_059756535.1 of Pantherophis guttatus. Classification (NCBI taxonomy): domain Eukaryota; kingdom Metazoa; phylum Chordata; class Lepidosauria; order Squamata; family Colubridae; genus Pantherophis; species Pantherophis guttatus. The sequence goes on from NC_142064.1 coordinate 211,074,518, forward strand.
AGCACAGCTCTGCTGTAACTCTACTGAGATGAAATTCACAAAATAATTTCATAAAACCTATTCTTGCCTTCATATAATACTGTATATAGTGATGCACTTTGCATAATTCCTAAGAATTTCTGATAAGTGAAGCACTTTAAAGAGGTGCTTTGTAAATCCAGAATGGCATATTCACAAAGGACATTTAATTTTGAAAATTATCTGTGTTATGACATTTATTAATATATTGTTGGATGTTACACTATCTACCATTTGTCATGTATGAAGAGCCAATCCTCAGAAATATGGCTGGGTCCACTTGTAGGAGCCACTCTCACAACACTAGTATATTGTTGTTATTGTTAGTTGCGAAGTCGTGTCCAACTCATCACAACCCTATGGACAACGTTCCTTCAGGCCTTCCTGTCCTCTACGATCCTCTGGAGTCCATTTAAGCTCACACTAGTATATAGTTGGTTAGAATCTGAGAACATTGAGCAACATGTCTGAGATTAAATTAATGCATGTAACAATTCTGATAAATGCAGGGATGCTTTACTGTGATGGCATCTGTACTGCCAGTGATAGAAGTTATGTTTTATATGTATGTTTTTAAGATAATGTGTAAATTACAGAATCAGGTATCTTCTGCAGTTTTTGTTGGGCAGTGATTCCTATAAATATTTGGGCAGGCGATCACATGCCGTTTCTTCATTCTCAGGGATTTAGCAATGAATTTATTTAAAAATTTCAAAGAAACTGTATATATATGTGTGTGTATTTTTTTGGTTCTTTCTCACAGATTGAAAACAGAGGGACATCTCACTTTAGGAGATGTAACATCCGTGAACCTGACCATGTTGAATGGAGGCGTATCATTCAATGTGGTCCCCTCTGAGCTCTCTGTTGCCTTTGATATCCGAATCCCTCCCACGGAGGACTTAAAGGTACAGAGAAGGAGAAGGTTACCAGTTTTCATTCCATAAAGATTTGCCTTGAATATCTCATCATAACCGGCCAGAGAATGTATTAGCTCTTCCCACCGACACTAGAAACAGCAACAGTAGTTGAATAGAATAGAATAGAATGGAAGGGAGGGGAGGGGAGGGGAGGGGAGGGGAGGAGAGGAGAGGAAGAGGAAGAGGAAGAGGAAGAGGAAGAACCAGTTGGAAGGGACTTTGAGGTCTTCTAGTCCAACCCCATGCTCAGGCAGGAAACCCTATACCATTTCAGCCAGTATTTATTATTTATTATAAAATGATTGTACAGTACTTATTTGCAATTAGTTACAGGCATATCTTGTTATGCCCATGTAATACCACTATTCGATGAACTACACTGTTTCCCAATATGCTTTTGGATGCAATTCAAGCTACTGGTTATCTTTAAAGCCCTGCATGGCATAGGACTGAATTACTTCTCCTAAGAACATCTCCCTTTGTCACATTCTCTCACATGAAGGGCATGCTCCAGGTCCCTTCTTTTAAATCTTGTCATCTTCAGGACCTAGAAAGGCTGCTATTTTTTGTGTTTAACCCTAGAAGAATCTCCCCTCCCCCATATATGACAGTCCTCAACCCTCCTTGCCTTTAAGAAAATCATTAAGACCTGGCTCTTCCCTCAAGCATTTGGGGATAGTTGTATGGGAGTTACCCTGTGGTGATTTTGTTATGTGCCTGTCGCCATTTTACATTTATAGTTTGTTTATTGTTATATATGGATTTTTTTTTGTTTTTTCCTCCTTTTTTGATTTATTGTTATTTTTATGCTGTACACCACCTATTGCTTGAGATGAGCAATCTTATAAATCTTAAAACTGTTTTTGACTGATTTTTTGTTTGTTTTTTTACAAAACTTGTTAAATTGTCCTATAAAATATTGTTAATTTGTTTAATAATCTTGCAGCATTTGCAGCTCTTAATATGGAAGCCCTTAATAATTTTTCTTGATGTTTGAAAGAATTGGAGATCTTAATTCCTTTGCTTGTAGATTACTTTCAAGAGTCCTGAATTCTGGTAGCCTTGAGGGCTTTCATGCTCTATGTCTGTTTAATGAAAGATCAACCGTGTTTTACAACACATTCCCCCAAAAGCTGCCCTGGAGAGAAATGTCAGGTATCTATCATACAGACCTTTGATCAATATGAAGCTTTGAAGCTATGTATTTGATGGTTCCTTACCTGTGAGGGAAGAAGTATTCTTAAACAGGCAGGAAAGAGTACAGAGAATTGTAGAATAGAATAATAAGATAATGAAAAGTAGGGTATCTGGCCAAGAATTGCTCAGAACAAAGTGCCTTCTGATATCACATATTGATTTGTCTTTCCTTTGCAGGCATTTGAGGAGCAACTCACATCTTGGTGCAAAGCTGCTGGAGAAGGTGTTACATATGAGTTCCAGCAGGTAACTGGGAAATGAGAGTTCATTCCAATTACTTTTCCTTTAGTTCTAGAAGCAAAGCTCTAAACTGCTTTCGGCTTATAGCCTTCTAGAGTACTGCCACTGTCTTTCTCTTCCTTTCTTCCTTGGGCCTTTATCTCAACAGGGCTGTCTTTCTTTGGTGCCCTGTGCTCCACAGCCTCTTTTAGTGCTACTGCTGCTTCTGCCAGGCTTTTGCCAGACATTCCTGGATTTTGAGAATCTGTTGCCTCCTACGAGTTTCACCTTCTACCTTTTCCCTTGGGCTAGAAATACATGGATCAGACAGTTACCTCCACAGAGGAATCTGATCCCTGGTGGAAGGCATTCAGTGACACCTGCAAAGACATGTGAGTATGTTGTTACATATGCCTTTTCTCATTTTTTTTCTTTTTTCCTTAATCATTTTGGGATAGGAGCAATTTCACCTCCTAGATAGGAGCAAACTATATTTATATTTGGTGGAGAAGTTGTTATTGACTGCATTCAGAAAAAGGTTGATATATACTAGGATATCCCCTAGTATAGAACAGCTATTCCCAGACTGCCACCTGTCTATATTCAGAGATTAGACGGGCTAAACCAACAGAGTGTTTGTAAGATGTCTGGATTGCTTCAAGTTGGGAAAAATATAGAAACTCCATCTGATAACTCTGTCTTCTCAACTACTCCAATTCTGGATCATCCCAGAAGCCTGCAGTTCCATTTTTTCAGTTGATAAATTCTATTTTTGGAGTAGCTTGAAACGTCTGAAGCTACAAAAATATCAAGGTTAAATAACAATCATCACATGGGGAGCTTCTCTGCCATTGTGTCTCTGTCTCTTCAGGAATATGAAGCTGAAGTGTGAGATCTTCCCTGCTGCCACTGACAGCCGCTACATCAGAGCAGTGAGTATAGATGTCTTTCCTACAGGCACCTGACCAGTGGAAATGCTTATCTTCTACTCACTTGCTCTGGACTCTTTCTCACAGCTGCTTTCCTTCCAATATATTTCAGGCAGGTCGCCCTGCAATTGGCTTTTCCCCCATGAACTACACACCTGTGCTGCTGCATGACCACAATGAATTCCTGAATGAGCAGGTCTTCCTTCATGGGATTGAGATCTATGCTCACCTCATCCCGGCACTGGCCAGTGTCCCTCCTCTGCAAGCAGAAGCCTGAGATCCTAGCAGATGGCAGTGATTTGGGGTGTGTGGTGGTGGTGGTGGTAGGGGGATTGGGGAGAAAAACCAAAGAAAGTGAGAAAGGACACTATGTATTATGACTGAGGGGCTTATGGTGCCTGATCATCTGTGTTTTGCCAAGAGGAAGTGGAATTCCAGCATCCCTGGATGTTACACAAGGGACAAAGACACTGGCAGCATCAGTTAATGCAACCACATGTAAATTAGGGTCTTATTGATGTCAATGACTTTTTCTCTGCTGCATATTAATTAATGTAGAGACTCTTCTTCTCACAAGTCCAGACGGAAAACCACATTTTTTCCCCCCCTACTAACAATTTCTCCATTTGGAGATAAAAGGACAGTCTTCGTGGCTTCTAAATCAGCAAATTCTAAGGACCAGTTTCTCACTACTGAAATGCAATTGAGCAGGAAAATGTTACTGTCATATTAATTGTCTTCCTGTTACTACCGTACCATTTTGCTGTGTAGTGTTTTGTTTTGTTTTTTAAAGAAAAAGAACATCATTTACATTGATAAACCTAAGGAGAAAGCAAAATAGAGATGAAGACCCTGAAATCTTGAGACACTGGGGGTCAGGTGAGAGTGCTATTTAGGCTGATGGGGTTGACGTGGAATTATTGTTTTTTCTTTTGCTTTCTCTGGGATGCCTAATAAGGAAGACCATCTCAACACTTAAGTAGAATTCTACAACGGAGAAAATTTTTCCAACTCTGCTATAATACTGAGCATTTTTTCTTAGTTTCCCTATTTGTAAAAGAGAATCAGTTATGACACTTACTCTTTGCCCCATGAGTCCTTTCAGAGGAAAAATGGTTTGAAAGTAAATGAAAGGGAATTTAGCATAGCAATAGCACTTATATACTGAGTCACAGTACTTTACAGCTCTCTCTAAGCAGTTTACAGAGTCAACATATTGTCCCCAACAGCCTGGGTCCTCATTTTACTGACCTAGGAAGGATGGAAAGCTAAGCTAACCTTGAGCCAGTCAGGATCGAGCTGCAGTCAGCCGAATTAGTCTTCAATACTGCATTCTAACCACTGTGCCACCACAGCTTTTTATTAAATAAAGTTTAATTACAATGAGAGACCAAGATCTTGAAGGAGGAGTTAAGAATTAATACAACCTGCTTAGGAACTTCCTTCCCTATTTTACTATCTTATGGGGATGTCCCTGAATTTTTACTCCTTGAGGATTCACTAGCAGTATGGCTGACTGCCTTAATTATCTATTGAACCTGTATTTCAGCTAATTATAAATGAATGCCATTTGGATTCTTTAAATGCCAAACTTCTAAGGGTGAAATGGCGATGATCCCACCAATAGCATGGATGATTTTTCTCCCAGGAATACCTTGGATATTGGCACTATATCAGAATGATGTATCCTTCCCTTTGAGGCATTTTTTTCTAAATTTTAACTGGAATTCTGAAATATTAAGGACAGTCAGTAAAGGTATATAGTTTAAGACAAGGAGAAACTTTCAACCACATTGCCTTCAATCGAATACCATTCTCTAAAGAATTTGTTAACATACATGTGCCTCTTGAATATTAGCTATGTTTCCACCCACTCATAGCATTGGCAAACCATCCCATGAAAGAGGTATTTTCCCCAGTTTTATACAAGATAATTGATTCAGATTGGAAAGAGAGAGTTCTCCAGATATCATATTGACATATTTTATCTCAGGTTTTCTTCATCCAACTTGTCATTTGTAACAAAACCTGAATTTCTTCCAGAAGGATTATTTTTCACACACTGCTGTAATGCAAGATCATCCCACTGTACAATATACACTGTCAGGTACACTTTCTCTTTTTAATACTGGATAACATCTGTTAGAAACTTCACTCCTTTCTAGTGTCATAGAGCAACACATACTTAGGGAATATGGAAATTTCCCCCTTTATTAGTAGTCTATTAACTACAAGTGATTTTTAATATGAAACTGAAGCACAGATAAGAACACTGTGATTTGTCTTATTATGTATACAATAATAATCTGTAAAATATAAATGCTTTGTAAAGTCTTGTGTCCCAAAAAGTTCAGGTGTGAAATTAGGACTAAATCAGGATTCTTTTAAAAGCCTAGGGAAAAAGGCTAACTCATGCATTTTTATAGTTCTGTATTGTTTTGTACAATCTTACTTGGTAGAAAGTCCTGTTGTACCCTGTTGTGTTTTGGTAACATGCACCGAATTGTTGCATATGTGGATGTGGAAATTTTTTAGATGAACATTTCTCCTTTGGAGAAATGACACTTCCACAGAAGTCTATAGTGTCAAAATTTTGTTTAGAGTTGCTTTTTGTTTGTTCTGTTTGCCACGTTTCAGGATGAATTGCTTCTCTTAGTTAAGTTTGGCTGAAAAGAGAAATAACAGGACTATATGTGGTTATTTGATTGATAGCTACGAACATGAACAGAAAGCTGCTTATGGGCTTCCAAGAGGCTTTCAGTGCTCTTTGATCCAATACAACCTATTGAGGTAGGTGGGGGGTAGGCAGCATCTTGTCTCACATAAATTTAAGTTGCCTGTGCCCACGTGAACAAAACGGTACAGTTCATACCATGGATTATAGCAACGCTTTTCAAAGTTGGCAACTTTAAGATGTGTGGACTTCAACTCCCAGAATTCCCCATGTTAAAATTTTCTTGACAAGATTTCAAAAGTGGTTTGCCATTGCCTGCTTTCAAGGGCTGAAACAGAACGATCTGTCCAAGGACATCCAACTGGCTTTGTACCTAAGGTGTAACTAGAACTTTCACCCGTCTCCCTGTCCTAGTCTGGTGTCGTAGCCACTATAACAAACTAGCAATCATATGTCTCCTTAACAGCACAGAAAGACTGTTTTTACACAGACAGAAACCTATATAGCTTTCAGCACATGGTATAACTTATTTTAGTTTCTATAAATGTCAACAAAATCAGCTATATAAAATTTGTACACCAGATATATGGGAGCAGCTAGCATTATCATTTCACTCTGTCTTTTTCCTCAGCAGACTGTGTGAATGGCCATATATGAGAGTTTAAAAGGAACTCCTGGTCTTTTTAAATCAGAAAAATCAGCCGGCAAAAATGTTTTTTTGCCGTCCTTCCTATCTAAACTTAGAGAGAAATGTATTCAATCTTGGAAATATTTTTTTTTCAGTTTATATATAGAGGCTATTTTAAGGAAAAAATACAATTAATAAATCAAAGTTACTCAAATTTTAAAGTTAGATTTGTATGCTAATTTGGGAGATGCGAATTCAGCAGGTGGTAACACTTTGACTTACCTTATTGGAATTCTGAAGCCAAGCAGGCCTGGGACCTGTTTGGCATGTTGATAGGAGACTAATGAGGAATTCTAGGACTGTAGGCTTGTCTGGGAACTCAGACCTATCCCCCCAAAAAAGGTAGTGGCAGACCATTTGCAAAACTAATGTACCTACAGGTAGTCCCCAACTTATGACCATAATTGGGACTGGAACTTCTCTTGCTAAGCAATGCACTCATTAAGTGAATTGGACCCAATTTTGTGACCATTTTGCTGGGATCAAGTGAATCACATGATTATTAAGTGAATCTGTCTTCCCCATTGACTTTGCTGGTCAGAAGCTCCCTGGGAAGGTCACAAACAGCAGTCACGTAACTGGGGTGCTGCGATGGTCGTAAGTGTGAGGACTGATTGAAGACACTTTTTCAGCACCTTTTTTATTTCAAACGGATATTGAACGAATGGTCATAAATTGAAGTGTCCCTGTATACCAGTAATCCAGCTTGTCTCAAGTTTTCCATTTTTGTTCCGAACAGTAATTGCTTGGAACTATTTTCCACTAGATGGCGAACTGCACCTACAAATTCTCCAACATGGAATAATTCAATCTATGGAACAACTATCAAATATTGGTAATACTGTTGATATTGCTCATATTTGTTGGGAGTGGGATGCAACACTGCATATATGGATATAACACAGAAATAAGTAAAAATGATTGCTTGGTAAAAGGAGAAGATGCACAAATATTAAAATATTAAAAAAATATTTTTGCAGCAACAGAATAGCATGATAAACAATAGTCTAAAAGTTGAGCTATGTACATGTACCTTGAAGCAAAATGAGTCTTCCATTCTCAGTTCATAGGCCAACTTTATCAGAGGGCATAGAAGGGTGATCCTTTCAAACATAGTAGCCCAATGTGTGAACTTTTTTAGCTGAGGGACAGTGAGTGATAATATTTTCTTTTGCAATTACTCAAGCAATTACTTCATAGAATAAATATTAATACACTGTTACATTTACATCAAGTTCTGCAAGAGTCAGCAACACTTTTACAAGAGAATATTCCTTTACTGAGGGACTTGACATAATGTCTTGGTTTTGACTTAACATACTGTGTGAATCTGGGCAGAAATGGTCATACAAGTAGCATAAAATAATTTTATGAATTGGTTATAAAAAACAGATGTAAATAAGTAATTTTACAATAGAAAGCAATCTCAAGATGTCTGTTTTGAATGTCCTCAAAGAAAGAATACAACGTTATTTATGGTTATTTTTTACTGAGGAGAGTAGGAAGTTGTGTGAATGGATATTACACAACTCTGAGGCAAATAATCACTTAAGGATTATTTAAAGCAAATGCATTAAACCAGCTCTAGCAATGCAGAAAATTTATTAAAAACATGAAAAAGGATATGAAAACCAAGCTGGGGGAAAATGCACCCACAAAAGACAGCATAGCTCTTTTCAAAGCAAAGTGGAAAGAGCTTCAGTGATCAGTGATAATCACATATTGAAAAAGTGGAAATCAAAATAACAAGAGGAAGTGACCATATACATTGATCAGAATGTACCAGCGGCAACAAGAAATCTAGCAACGGTTGCATTAGAAAAAACGGCCGTGTTGTTTGGTTTTGATCAACCCAAATGGAGACAGCTTTGCTGACAGGTTTACCCTGCCATAGCACAGGAATAATGCTAGGAAGAAGGAGGAAGGAGAAAGAAAGGAAGAGGAGTAGGAGAAGAAAGAGAGAGAAAGAAATAGAAAAAGAAAGCAAAGAAAGAAAAAATATTTGGAGGAAGGGGAAAAAAAGGATCCTGGAATAACTGGTCTGCTTGTGGAAGCGGTCCCCCCAACAAGCTGTAGCTATCAAAAAATCTGACTGGGATGGAGCCATTTTGTATTGCTCCAATATGTTCTGTTACTGGCAGCCAAAAACAAAAAACCAGAGGAGAAATGTGACTGCTGTTTTGATCCAGTAAAGCAGGGGTGTCAAACTCACACCATCACGGCAGCGTCACATGACATATTGGGACTTTCCCCCCCCACTTTGCTAAACCAGGCATGGGCATGGCCAGCGCATCTGGCCTGTGGGATGGGAGTTTGAAAACCCTGCAGTAAAGCTACTTGCATTTGAATTTGCTTGTTTGTGAGCCACATTGGTGTAGTGGTTAAGGCATCAGGCTGGAACTCTGGAGACCATAAATTCTAGTCCCACTTTGGGCACAAAGTTAGCTGAGTGACTGGGCTAGTCATTCTCTCAGCTCCAGGAAAAGAGGCAGTGGCAAACTTGTTTCTGAAAAACTTTGCCAAGAAAACTGCAGAGACTTGTCCAAGTAATCCCTGAGAATTGGACATGATTGAATGGAAGGGGGGGGAAAAAGAGGTAAATCAGGATACTACTTTGCTACTTGAATATTTGACAGAGATCTGATCAAAACCTCTTGAGTTAGACACAGCCTAGATACATCTGGGATTTGACCTGGCTCTGACTCGGTCTCCAAATTTTGAGTGTCAAAACAGGCTATTTTCTCCCATTTGATAAATCAAGCCAGGTGTGGAGAGTCAAGTCTGCTCTTTAGCATCTTTGTACACAATACATCCCAGTACAAATATCTACATGGTGCAATGTGAAGTCAAGAGAGGGCATCACGCAAAACAGCATGGTTTCTCCTTGGGGAGTGGGAGGATAGCTGATCAGCTTCCACCACAGTCTGTTGAAGTTGCATGCCAGCATTTGCCGAGGCCTCTTACTCTGCCGCCCTGCTGTCTCCACACTACTCAAAACACAACAGCAAGCAGCAAGCTGGCTTAAAGCAGCTGTTGAAATTGAAATCAGATGAGATGCAAAAATATTATGCTTTGGGTCTGAACTTTCCTCTCTTCATAAATGAGATCCATGTCTTCCAAGGCAAGGGCTCTGTCTCTAGGGCCCCCCCAGATGCCTTGATCGGAGATCGTGAGTAGCTGTGATGGCATCCAAAGAGGGTAAAATGGGTCAGTGCAAGTCCCCGCAGGTCAATTTCCTGAGCCCTGAACCCCAGATAAAAGATGGGACCCCACTACTTGTTCTAGGACTGATGGCTTTTCTATGGGAAAAATGGGAGATGGAATTTTTAGATTAGGGTTTCATCTCAGTACTGTAAAAACAACCTGGGCTGTTTCAGGTTACTGGGTTCAGACTGACAAATTTAGTTTGAACATTAATTTTCTTAGAATAAATAATATTCTAATGTGAAACTGAGTCAGTGGTTCAATTCCTAATGCTGAAAAAACGTGATGAATAGCTTCATACAGTATATCATGACAGATTTAAAAAGTGTAACCCCATATTTTTATTCTTGGGGGTGACTGCACATAAAAAGGGGCAGGGTTTCACTCATCATGAAATTACTCCAATTATTGTAACTAAACATCCCTTGAAAAATGGTGTCAATAAAATATTTTCAAAAAATCTATTTTGAGTTGTATACTAAGATTGGTTTTCCAAAAAGTATTTGTCTCCATGACCAGTGCAGAAATTGACAAAGTTCATTTGCTTTCCATAATACTATCATTCAATTTTATTACCTTCCTCTTAGGAACTTGTTAACTCCATTGCATCTTTCCTTTCACAGCCATAATTACTTTCTGGGTTTCTGAGAGAAAGCAGAGCAGAGAGTGCAGAAAACATAAAAGCAGTTGACTCACTGTAGCCTAATGCACCATATTTATCCATTTAATCCACTGTTGATGAAGTGAGCCGTAGGCATTTGCTCTAAAGTGGATCAGTTGCAAAGATGAAAGGGCCCCTCTCTACATTTGCAAATGTGCAAGTGATGGAAAAGAAGAGGTGCATCTGGCAATCTGTTTTTATATTGGAGGGGATTTTTATCTTTTCTCCCCAAGCTTCTAATCTTGTCTACCCATTATAACAACTTCAATGAAGGCTTCGGCTTAAAGATGATCTTCTTTCATTCCTCAATACTGCTATTACTACTACGCTATCCTGTAAAGTAAAATATTCCTGGGAAAGGCATCTGAATGGGGAAAAAATGCCAGAAATTTCCACTTCCCCATTACAGAGATGCCACCTGACATGGTGGCTTGGAATGCAAGGCCCAATCATTAATGAAGGCTTCTTAAACTTTTCAGGATATTTATTTTATAGGGTTTTCTTCCCCTGCAGTCCCCCTTACACATGCCTCTTGAAAGTCATTTTTTTTATTCATGAAATGTAGAAAATGTATGTACTGTAGGTTGTGTGTGCAGGGGAGTACAGTACTACCAATTTTATAAATGGATTGTATTTTGGGGGAGTACAGGGTTTTTTAAAAATTAATTTGCAATTAGCGGACTCTTGATGGTCTTGGTAAGGAGGATATTCATCTGTTAGAAAGCTGGAGTCAGCAAAGAAGCAGTGAGTAATTAGATTCAATGTTGGAAACTCCAGATTGTCCAGAGCATACAAATGCCAAAGTTCATACATTTGCCTATAGATCATGAAAAGTAAAAACAATATGGAATAAGACCAACTTTGATCTAAGGTTAATAGCATTTAGCTAAGACACTGAGCTTGTTGATCAAAAGTTCAGTGGTTCGAATCCTTAGTGCCGTGTAACGAGGTGAGCGCCTGTTAGTTGTTCCAGCTTCTGCAGTTTGAAAGCACGTAAAAAATGCAACTGGAAAAATAGGGACCACCTTCGGTGGGAAGGTAACAGCGTTCCATGTGCCTTTGGCATTTATTCATGCTGGCCACATGACCACGGAGACGTCTTCGGACAGCTCTGGCTCTTCAGCTTTGAAACGGAGATGAGCACCACCCCCCAAAGTCGGGAACGACTAGCACATGTGTGAGGGGAACCTTTACCTTTACCTATAATAGCTTTTGCATGTCAGTACCGAACTTACAAAAATGAATACTGTTTATGGGATAAAACTGATTTTTATATAAGATATTAGGAAGGCTTGGAAGTGCTCTTAGAATATACTTTTGGAGCCCTAAGGTTTGTTGATAGCCGAGACACTCAGCATTATGAGTATATATTTTTTTTAAAATCACAAATACTCCCCAGTGTATACAAAATAATAAGCAGGAGAGCTACACATACATAGTACATAGCTGCACATAATCATAGTAAATTATTACAACACAATAGTAACAATTTGAAGAGGGAAACCAAGAACCCTGGTTTAAAACTAACTCAATTAATCTCTAGAACCAAAATTGGGAGCAGGGCAGGGGAAAGGGGGAAAAAAAGGGTTTTGACATATCATTCATCCTAACAAATTGCCTCTTTGAGAGTCTGCCCATCCTGTTCTGACAGAGTGTGTTTGCTTTGAGACCCCTTTTAAGAAAAATAACACCATCTAGTATGAGTCAAGAAGTGGGCCTCCTCTATTACAGCATCTGCCCTTTGAAACAGTTTCTCCTGGAAATGCATATACCTCAATGGTATCTATGTCACCCAACGGCTAATAGGTTTTTCATCCTTTTTTTTTTTTTTTGCATGATTCCCAGAATCAGTGTTCAGTCATCTCTCTTTGGTAATTGAGCTGATTTATTTCTTGTTTAATTGCAATGTAACTCAAAGTGGGGAAAAAAATATTTCTTTTTGGAGTGCTGAAATGTTGCTGAATTTGCAGGTACTCTGCCCACGGGCAGGAACTCCTGCCTCATTCCAGCTGCTGGCTCCCTGTTCCCAGGTCCTTAAAGTGGAAAGGTGGTCTCGATGGTTTATAACGGGTGCAAACCCACATCGTCACGGCGGCATCACATGAAGTATCGGGACTTTTTCCTCCTTCACTAAACCGGGCATGATGCATCCAGCCCAAGGGCCATGAGTTTGACAACCCTGGTTTATAAGGTCCCCTTATTATCAATTGCTTAATACTTTTTAATTTATATGCAATAAATGCAGCATAGCCTGATTATATTAGAACCGGAGAATTGTCAGGATATTCTAAAATGCAGAACTGACCACTCAGTGCTTTAAAAGTGTAATTCTACCCCCAACTCTACCACCTGCTGCATCACTGGCTTCAGTTGACACCGGGAGCAACATGTTTGTTCCTCTCAGAAATAACTTGATGATAAGTGACTCAGTATCACACATGTCAGGTTTTGGATGCTGATGGTCAAATTTGATCCTCTGTGCTCTGTGGAGCCCTGTGACTTTCACAATAGGATTTTGCTGTTCCCTAAACTAAGTCAGAATTTACTAAAATTTAAAAGGATATTACAAAGCTACTTTCATATTTATGATCCAACATAAGTGAATGTTAATTAACTTCTTCACGCTGTTTAATTGTAGATCAGACTTGCCTAAATATATGCACTTAGAACCTGGAGATCTTGCAGAACTTTGCACTGGCTTGTTCAGTGTCAATGGCGAGAGGTTTCTTTGTGCTCTGATTATGTTAAAATTAGCACCTAAAAACAAGACCCTAGTGAAATTATCCGAAAGTATTATGAACAGCTTTTTATAGGGTTCAAGCAACTTTCCACATTTCAACACCGTTACAAACTGCCTCACAAATTGGTATAGCTCCCTCTAGAGAAAATTTCTCCTAAAGAAATTTCCACTCAAGCTGAATTCATCGTAGTTAGTTGGGAAATCCAAACTCCTAATGAAAAGCTGCAAGTTTCCATTTATTATGCTAGAGAATGGAAACCAAAAAGAAAAAAACAATACATGGCATTCCAAATCACATCCCTGCAACAATGAGGGAAGTCCCTGTTCCATATGCCTCATGCAGATTTACCCTTGCGACACAAGACAGCACAGTACAGTGGTTTCCATTTCTGGCTGGCTGCCACATCCTCGAAAGCAACAAGCTGTTTTCAACAAAAGAGACACTGGAAAACTCCCCGCCCTTCTAGGCTTCTGTCCAGCCACCTCAAAATTGGATTCCCTTTCTGTCTTGACAACTAGCAGGGCTGGAAAGGCTGTCTCAAAAAGCTCTATAGGTAGTCCTTGTTTAACAACCATAATTGGGATTGGCAACTTGGTCCTTAAATGAAGCAGTTGCTAAGGGAAGCCACAACTCTGCTTATGATCTTACTTCAGTTTCCCTTTGCTCTACAGACCTGCAAAAGTCATAAATGTGAGGATTGGCTGTAAAGTTACTGTTTTGTCAATGCATACCTGCAATTGATTGGTTGCAATTATTCATCAGTAGAACATAGAGGTGAAAGGGAATCTTGGAGGTCTTTTAGTCCAATCTCCTGCTCAAGCAGACGACTATTCTCCTTCTTATACTATTCCTTATACCATTCTTCTTATACCTTCTTCTTCTTTATACCTTCTTCTTATACCATTCTTATACCATTCAGAATAGATGGTTGTCCAGTCTCTTTTTAAAACTAACAAAGAGTGATTCCAGCTGGGCAAAGCTATGGATTGTGACATCAATAACTATCTCTGCAGAAAAGGTAAAGTGTCATATAATTTTTACACAATGAGGTTGCTATTAGTCAGCATAAGAAAGATGCACAGAAAACAAAATAACATGGGAATCAAGTTTTACTCAGTTTTAATCATAATCAAGATTTACTCAAAACCTGTGAGTCAGTTGCTGTTGGGGAGTGATTTTGGTCTTTGGGAAGCCAAATCCTCTCTATTTTCTGCTTTTTCTTTATTTCTGTTTTGATCTATCTTCTATTAATTACAATAGGACCACAAGGATCCAATTAGTGGGCATTGGTTGGGACCCTGCAAATACGGGTACCAAATACGGGTACCATACAGTAGTCAAGTCAAGTCAAGTCAAGTCAAGTCAAGTCAATGACTAACATTGACACAATACAGAATAGGGTAAGAAAACATGGTTTGGCATGTTTGGTAGTAGACATAAAAAGGAAAATTTGTCCTTGTTCGACCCTCAGTTAAATACGATCAGATGTATGATGCAGCTGCTAAAAAGGCAAATGTTGGCTTGAGGTTATTACCAGAAACATAAAGTTCTAATCACAGGAAATAATTGTTCCGCTCCACTTTGCCTTGATTGAACCTCTGTTGGAATATTATGTTCAGTTTTGGATACCAGAGTTCAAAAAGTATAGTAAGAAATTGGAGCAAATTTAGAGAAAAACTAATAAGAGGGTGAAGAATTTGGAAACAACCCTAATCAGGAATGATGAAACAGACCGACTATGTTTAGCCTATAGATGTGATGACTGAGAAGAGATGTGATAAACTTCAAATATCTGAAGGTTTTCATCCAGAAAAAAAGTAGATTTATTTGCCCCAAAGGACAGAACCAAATCAATGAATTAAAATTACAGGAAGGAAATTCAGGCTGGATATCAGAAGAAAGTTTCTGACTGCATGAAGTGCTAGCCTGTGGAACAGGCTACCACATTAAATGGTGCATTCTCTTTCCCTACAAGTCTTCAGTGAGGTCTTCAAACAGACTGGATGGTCATATCACCTGGTGAGATTTGATTACTTTCAAGGCCTCTTCTGACTCTTGTGATTCTAATTCCAGTCCCACCCACCCCCAACTCCACTCCCACACATTTAAAATGTTTTAGCCAAGATGTTGTCACTCTTGTCCTCTTTTCTTTTCTAGAACTGTATTTCTCTACTGGTGCCATGAGTACACGAGCTAGGGAGGGAGAACTGATAAACCTCCCCAAATATCCAGATAGCAGAAAGGAAAGCTGAGAAGTCAAATCTACAGTTCAATGCAACAAAACAGGTTGACTCGTGATCATGATGGAGACATTCCAGTGGGCAGGAGGCATAGGCTCAAGGTTCTTCTACTATAGTTATTGCAGGTTCTTTCTGCTCCATTGGCAAGAATTAGGAAGAGGTGAATACTATATTATTATTATTATTATTATTATTATTATTATTATTATTATTATTATTATTATTATTATTATTATTATTATTATTTATTGAAGTTGTATACTGCCCTACTCCCGAAGGACTCAGGGCGGTGAACAGCCAAAAGATAAAATATATATAATACAAAAGTTTAAAAACCGTTAAAATACAATTAAATAATTTGGCTCAGAAAACAAAATTTAAAACACCCCAAATTTATAAGACAAATTTAAAATTTAAAAATTTAAAAAACAGTTTAAAAAAGAGGTTAGGCCAGGCCGGCCTGCTGGAATAGGAATGTTTTGAGGGCACGGCGGAAAGCACGCAGATCTGTGATCCTCCGTATCTCCGGGGGGAGCTCGTTCCAGATGGCAGGTGCTCCCATAGAGAAGGCTCTCCCCCTGGGGGCTGCCAGTTGACACTGTTTGACCGACGGCACCCTAAGATATGGATCCAGATAAGCCGATTCATCCAAGTACTGAGGGAGCTGTTGTGCTACCACACTCTCAACAACCTTCGCAACAAAGCGAAGATTGGAGACTGGATGGTAATTAGCCAACACTGCCGGGTCCAGGGAAGGCTTCTTGAGGAGAGGTCTCACCACCGCCTCTTTCAAGACGGCGGGAAAGACACCCTCACTCAAAGAAGCATTTATAATCCCCTGGAGCCAGCCTCGTGTAACCTCCTGAGAGGCCAGCACCAACCAGGAGGGACACGGGTCCAATATACATGTGGCAGCATTCAGTCTACTCAGTATCCTGTCCACGTCTTCGGGAGTCACAGAATCAAACTCTTCCCAGATAATATTCTCAAGACCTTCCTCCATCCTCCCCCCTGAATCTACCCTGTCGGAGTCCAGGTGTTTCCGAATCTGAGCGATTTTATCATACAGATACTGTACAAAATCCTCAGCTCTACCCTCCAAGAGAAGAGAAGACAAGATGTGGGAGCAACTAGAGGGAGATGAGGTCATAGCCATCTTCAAGGGAGATCAACAATGTCAAAATTGTGGGCATGACTAGGCGATCTCAGCCCTGCCTCTCTATACTTCCATGAAAAGCATGTTCAAAAGAAGTAGGACCTTGATCACTTGTTTGTGCATGCCATTTTGACCCACCCAGGAAGGACCCCTTGATGTGTCCAGACTTTGCATGGTTGCCAGGTTAGGCTGCTGAACTGAGGTAACATTTTCTTTGGACTGAGATGAACAGTATCTTCATTGTGTTAGATTATTCTTATGTAGGAAGAAATATAATTTCTTTTGAGTAACGTAAACACTTTGTGGTGTTTTAAGACTTTAGTATAAAGAGAAAATTTATTTTCTTGTGACAAAGAGAGATAACCCCTTCATTACATTGCACTAATCCAGTGCAAATCCAGTGCAAAAGAAAATTTTATTTTCTTTTGGCAAAGCAACCCTTGCATTAGTTTTAATTGAATTTAAATTTATGATTGAAGCTGGGTCGATGTTGTGTTTTATATTTACTTGCCCTTAAATAAAGAGTTGGCAAGAACTGGGAGAGATTTAATGTTACTTTCTGGAGATTTCAAAGAAAACATTACAGGGATATTCCATTCATGAACACACCAAAGCCTTTAAGAGGGAGGTGAGGCAAAGGAAAAAATCAGTGCTACAAAGATGTGGCTATCATTGCTATGTGGAATGTGAGGCCCATGAACCAAAGTAAACTGGCTGTCAAAACAGAAATGTCAAGATTAAACACTGATATTCTGGGAATCAATGGACTGAAATGACTGAAATGGGTGACTTCACATCTGAAGAGTTCAGGACTTTTAATGAGCACAAAAAATCATTAAAAAATGACAGTAGACATTATTTTTTTAACAAAAAAGCCTCAAAGTCAGTACTCAGCTACCCCCACTTAAACAAAGATAAAAGAACCTTAATACAAATCCAAGGCATGGCAATCAGTTTGCTGGGTTTTAAGTGTATGGTTCACTAACTGATAAGGCAGAGTAAGTTAATGCTGAATGGAAAGGCAACCTGCAACACCTTACAAAAGTTATACTAATTATAGGAGAAAGGAAAGTTGGAAGTAATCTAGCACCTGAATTAATGGGAAAACTTGGCCTGAGTTTATGGGAAACAGACTGCTAATAGGAAAGATAGTCTTCATGAAATCTGATACTGACTGTGCCTTAGATCACAGACATCATGCAAAACTATAATTTGGAGCCTGAAGGTAAGGAGTATGGCCCCTTAGTCCAAGTAGGTCCACTTACTCAATGCTGTTTTTTAAAAAAATATTAATCAGTATATGGACCAACTTGGAGGGTTGGGAGTGAGTAATGTTATTTTCCAGTGGTTTTGCTTGGTCCTAATCAGTCTTGGTGGAGGATGAACCATTAAGACTTTGGCCACAGATCTGACTCTTTTCCCTTGCTGTTTAACATCTATATAAAAATGCCTAGAACAAGTCATCTGTCAATTTAGGATGACGTGTCCCCAATCTGCTGATGATGTACAATTACAGTATATATTTCTACCCTAGGTTGTGGTTCTGACTAGGTCTGATGGCTGTGAGGGTTTTAGTGGAATAAAGAAAGCTCAGATTGAATCTGAATAACAAGGTGGAGTAACTGTTTACCTAAACTCATTGGACTTTTTCCCATGATAGTTTTGGATGAACTTGCATTCCCCCCAAAGCGCAGGTCTATAATGTTGAGACCCTCTTGGATTCACAGCTGTTTGAAGATAACTCAGAAAGGAGACAAAATCAAGGCACCAACCAATCTTAACCCTGCTGTAAAGTCCCAAGGACAAGATAGGTGCCAGAATTGCTACTGAGGTAGCTCAGAGTATAATCCTTCAGACACCATAAATTATGTCAGCATATTTTTAATACTTAAGGGAAATTAAGTATGCCTTCACAAACTTCACACATCAGAAACAATGTAATCCTTTTCACAGAGGGAAAAAGGTAATGCAGTGTCTTAACAAAAGACATTGCCTCCCCTCAAAGGTTGGTTTTTCCTTTCTTAAAATATATATTCTTAAAATACATAATTAACAGAACAATCTTTAAACAATCCTTTCTATTTTAAATCTTTAAAATGGAAACCAAACCAAAAATGGGGGGTGGGGGGAACTAACAAAAGTACAAAAAAGAGTAAAAAGGGTGGGGAACCTGTATTATAATTAATGTATACATAAAAAAAGGGGGGAATCTACCCAATATTTCATATACATCATTAGTCACCAATTCACTAAGTACAATATGACCACTAAAATATATATCACAAAATCTCTGACATAGTAACATATTGGTATATTGTGTTTTCCAAAACCCTTTGAAGGCTGCGTTATCTTCTACTTCTTCACTTTTGTCAGAATATTCATGACTGGGAAGACATGGTAACAAGGTCAGCCAATGAATAGGCATAGCAACTAAGTCAGCCAATTGGGAGCTGAGACAGACTGGAGCCAGGGCGTGTCTTAGTCTGCAGCTTCTGAGTATGTGCAGAGAAATGAAACAAAAACCGGAATGTGAATGTGTGAACTTGTCTGCTGCTCTGAGCTGAAATGAAACTGTGAATCTGCTGTTGGTATTATAAACTTGCTTCATGTATTATTGTGTATATAAAGAAGTTAATGAATCCAACTGAATCAGTTTTCTGTGTGTGCTTCTAGATTTGATTTTTGCAAGAAACTCTGACAACTTTATCTTCCTTGATTACTTAAACTTTGTGTTCCAGCACTTACAAAAGTTGGAAAAGCTTTTTCTGGCTTCTATAAATGCTGTGGTGAAGATGAGCCAGTGCAAAGCTGAGGCAAGGAACTTGGCTGCTTCTTTTCGCCTTAGAAGGGAGATGGCCCTTGACTTTGTCAGGCTGCTTGAAAGGAAAGCCTCATTCATCCCTTCATCAAAATGAAGTTCCCTCCTTGCAGATTTGCAAATACATATGATAGATTTAATTACACTTCAGATGAAATAGGAACAACAAATACAACAACTGTTACGTTGCATAGATTATTTCAGATAATCAGACTAAAAACATTTATTTATTTGTTTTATTTATTTGTTTAAATTTCTATACCGCCCTTCTCCAATATAGGACTCAGGGCGGTGAACAGCCGAAAATAAAAACAAGACATACATACAAAACATACAAAATCTAAAAACTGATTAAAATAATTAAATCTTTTGGCCGTGATTAAAACAATTCCAATTTAAAATCAGTTTAAAATTTGACTCAAGCCAGCCCAGCTAGTTGAAATAAATGGGTTTTCAGGGCCCGACGAAAAATCCGGAGGTCTGTTATTGTACGTAACTCTGGGGGGAGGTTGTTCCAGAGGGTGGGCGCCACCACAGAGAAGGCTCTCCCCCTGGGGGTCGCCAGCCGACATTGTCTGGCGGACGGCACCCTGAGGAGGCCGACTCTGTGTGAGCGCACTGGCCGGTGGGAGGCTATTGGTGGCAGAAGGCGGTCTCGTAAGTACCCCGGCCCTAAGCCATGGAGTGCTTTAAAGGTGGTCACCAACACCTTGAAGCGCACCCGGAAGACCACCGGGAGCCAGTGCAGCTCGCGCAGGAGAGGTGTCACATGGGAGCGCCTCGTCGCCCCCATAATCTCCCGCGCGGCCGCGTTCTGGACCAGCTGGAGCCTCCGGGTGCACCCCAGGGGGAGCCCCATGTAGAGAGCGTTACAGTAGTCCAGGCGGGAAATGACGAGTGCCTGAGTGACTGTGCGTAGGGAGTCCCGATCTAGAAAGGGGCGCAACTGGCGTATCAGGCGAACCTGATAGAAAGCCCCCCTGGCCACGGCCATCAAATGATCTTCCAAAGACAGCCGTGCATCCAGGAGGACGCCCAAGTTACGAGCCCTCTCCATGGGGGCGAGTGATTCACCCCCAATAGCCAGCGATGGCATCAGCTGGCTATATCGGGACGCCGGAAGCCACAGCCACTCGGTCTTGGAGGGGTTGAGTCGGAGCCTGTTTCTCCCCATCCAGGCCCGCACGGCCTCCAGGCACTGGGACATCACTTCAAGGGCATCATTGGGGTGGCCTGGGGTGGAGATGTACAGCTGGGTGTCATCAGCGTACTGATGGAACTCCACCCCGAAGCCACGGATGATCTCACCCAGCGGCTTTACATAAATGTTGAACAGAAGGGGCGAGAGGACTGACCCTTGTGGCACCCCACAAGCAAGGTGCCTCGGGGTCGACCGCTGCCCCCCTGTCAACACAGATTGCGACCGGTCAGAGAGGTAGGAGGAGAACCACCGCAGAACGGTGCCTCCCACCCCCAACCCCGCCAACCGGTGCAACATGATACCATGGTCGATAGTATCAAAAGCCGCTGAGAGGTCTAACAGGACCAGGATAGAGGAGCAGCCCCTATCCCGGGCCCTCCAGAGATCATCCACCAATGCGACCAATGCCGTTTCCGTGCTGTGCCCAGGCCGGAAGCCGGACTGGAGCGGGTCTAGATAGACAGTTTCATCCAGGTACCGGGGAAGCTGTTGCGCCACCACACTCTCAACAACCTTCGCAACGAAGCGAAGGTTGGAGACTGGACGATAGTTAGCCAAAACAGCCGGATCCAGAGAGGGCTTCTTGAGGAGGGGCCTCACAACCGCTTCTTTCAAAGCGGCCGGCAGGACCCCCTCACTCAAAGAGGCGTTAACAATCTTCTGGAGCCAGCCTCGTGTCACCTCCCGGGAAGCCAGTACCAACCAGGAGGGACACGGGTCCAATAAACATGTGGTCGCGTTCAGCCGTCCCAGGACCCTGTCCATGTCCTCGGGAGCCACAGGATCGAACTCCCCCCAGATAACGCTCTCAAGACCTGCCTCAGTCATCCCGTCCGGACATACCCAGTCAGAGGCCAGCCCTTCCCGAATCTGAGCGATTTTGTCATGCAGATACTGCACAAAATCCTCAGCTCGACCCTGCAAGGGGTCATCCCGCACCTCCAGATGGAGGAGGGAGCGGGTCACCCTAAACAGGGCAGCCAGGCGATTATCTGATGACGCGATAAGAGCGGCAAAATAGCTAGTTTTCGCCGCTTTTATCGCCACTAGGTAGGTCTTAATATGAGACCTCACCAGTGTTCGGTCAGATTCGGAGCGGCTGGTCCTCCAACTACTCTCCAGGCGTCTTTTCCGGCGCTTCATCTCAGATAATTTAAAATGCTTTGTTTTTAAAAAACCTGCAGATGATCCTTGAATATGATAGTAGCAGATGACGGATCCATTCATTCACCCTGGTAAAAAGCAAAGTTGTTTCAAGGCAGGTATAATAAATTTTCAAGTGCTCTAATATTAAAATAATTAAGTATTATACTATTAGTTATTTTGTTGATTAAAAATAGCAAATGCACTTGAATAATATATATGTGTGTATGTGTATGTATGTATGTATAGATAGAGATAGATAGATAGATAGATAGATAGATAGATAGATAGATAGATATATCAAATTTATATTTCGCTGATAAAAAAATAAAGGGAGACTAGTATAGATCTATTTCAAGCTATTTAGCTCTTATCAGCTAGCCATATCCTTACTTGGATTCGAACTTGGGCTGCCTGCATGTTAGGCAGTTGTATTAACCTCTGAGCCACAAGTTCTCCTCCCTTCATTAGCTATATGTATATATATATGTGTGTCAGTGGTGGGTTGCCCCTGATTCGCACCAGTTCTATAGAACCCGTAGTAAAACCGGCGGGAGGCTCTCCCCACCGACCCCGACGTCATCAGAACACTTCGCATTCTGCGCATGTGCAGAAGAGCGTGCGCAAGTGAAGTGGGTGTGCGCGTGCAGCCCCGTTGCAAACCATTAGTAAAGATAAGTAGAACCCACCCCTGATGTGTGTGTGTGTGTATATATGTATATATGTGTGTGTGTGTCTACATACACACAAACATACAGACACAAACACCCCGACATGGCTTTTTTACTATTTCATCAATTTAACTCTAAAAGAGAGGAATGCTAAAACAAATTTTCAATTCAAAGCAGCTTTGAATTGTTTAAATGTTTCAAATTCTAGTCTTAAAATTGAGATGTCTGTCAGTGAAATAAAACCACTAGGTTTTCACTAATGATGCCAAATTAGTATCATATTTTCTTGGGTTATTACATTATATCTATTTTATAGCTATGCAGCAAAACTGATTGTCAACAGTGTTACTGAAATATTTAGTGTCCTTCCAAGTTATAGTAACTTATAAGTAGAATAACAGAAGCTCTATAAAATATATTTATGTCTTTCTCAGAAAAGTGATTTTTTTTTGTTTCTATTTTGATGGACCCCACTTTCTTTTAGAGAATGATTGGTGGGATTTAAAATATGAAATATGATGAATGATTGTCCATAACAATGTCCTGTATGTTTAAACAGCTTTCTAAAAGGATTTTAACAGCTTATTCTTAGTAGTTAATTCTGCTTTTTAAAGGAGGAAGTTTCTATTCATTTTTTGTGGCATCCAATATTGATCTTTAGCTGAGCTGGGAGAGCTTGAGATTTGGAGAGCCAAAGCATACAGAGCTGGATTGAGTAAAATACTTTGATTTAAGTGAATTCTCACTCTAAGTAGGCGGTTCTATGAAGTTACACAATGGTCCATGCAACTTCAGCTGTCAAGTGGGATCAATCATACTTTTTGAGTGACTTCCTACTCTGAAAATCTTCTTACAAATATACAATATAGAAAAAGAGGACTGAACTAAAATGATTGTCCTCAAAGGATTCATAAAAATATATGGTGGGGTTTCTTTTTAACATAAAGGAATATTTAAAACTTAAATTCCCTGCTTGTTGTCTAAAGCAATTTAGTATAACACTGTAAGAGTCTGATTCTCTCTAGATCCAAATAAAGTTCTTTACATCACAATCACCTAATAGCCCTTAAGGCTGTCAACAAGTACAGCAGGGCAAAACTGGATTTTAAAAAGGACAAATGAGTTTCCAAAGTCAATGAGGTGAGGGCAGATAAAACAGATAAATGGTAAACAAAGATAAGTGTTAATTCATCCTGTTAAGGGTCTGCTTCTCTCTGTCTGGTTTTAAATGTGATTGTAGCACCCACAACTGGCTCCAGACAGAGATAAGCCACCTTTCATTCCATGCTCATCATGTTCACTGTTCTCAGAACATGATAGTCTAATGCAGAAATAATGATTTTGTCATCATTATTTAGGGACAAAAGTTGTAGCTGAAGAGCTTTGCTATACTGTTCTATTCTGTTACGTGGTACTGTCAGATCTAAGCTAAGCAACAATCAGTCTTTCTTGAAGGAGAACCCAGAGTTTAAAGGGATTGGAGTCAGTAGTGGATTTCAATTTTTTTTTACTACTACTGGTTCTGTGGGCATGGCATGGCTTGGTGGGCGTGGCTTGGTGGGCGTGGCAGGGGAAGGATACTGTAAAATCCCCATTTCCTACCAATCAGCTGGGACTCAGGAGGCAGAGAATAGATGGGGGGGGGGCAGTCAGAGATGGTATTAACCGGTTCTCCAAACTACTCAAAATTTCCGCTACCAGTTCTCCAGAACTGGCCAGAAGCTGCTGAAACCCACCTCTGATCGGAGTGGATAAACCTGGGTCTTTGTTGCTAAAGTGCAGTCTTTGGGTGGGCTTTTACCTCTCAATTTATAATTAAGAGGTCTGTCTCAATTGTTGTTTTGCCTATTGCTAGTTGTCTCACACAGGGGTTTTCAAAATTCTTCAGGCTGTAGAGTCTGAAAGTTAAAAAACCCTCCAAACCTGAAAGCTTGAGGCAACACTCCAGTGATCCACAGAAGGTTGGATGTGCTTCAGTGAAGGGGAATTTTTTTTGCCTTGAATTTTCTTGGATCCCCCATCAAGTTCTCATGAAACTCTGGGATTCCATGGAACACAGTTAGACAAATTCTGATCCAATTGATTGGATCTAACTCCCTCCTGTGTTGGATTTGCAAAGAACATCAATTCTGCTCTGAGCGAAGAGATCAGCTGTCTTGGACTACAAGGAGCAAATGACCGAGGAAGATGTCTCATGCTTTGTTTTGGGAGGTTTTTTTTTTTTCTTATATTACTTCCCAGGACCAGACCAAAGTATATCAAGTGAAACCCTTTTTTAAAGCCTGGAAAGTAGACAAATTCTGGATATTCACAATGGAGGTAAAGTTTTTTTTTCTATGGTTCCCCCCTCCCCCGTTTAGGGACATCTACCGAGTGTGTGTGTGAAAAAGCAAGACATTGGCTATGACTACACAATTGAAGTCCATCTCTTTTTTTTATATGCTGGGGATGGCATCCTGACATTTTTGATCTCCCTTCATAAAGAAGCCATTCATAGTCCACTGGAACTGGGCAGCTAATAAATTTCAACATATATTTTCTTTCTCTCACAATAGCAAAAAAGCAGGGTTAAGGGCCAAGGGAGATGGATAGTACCAAGAGGATACATTTGAATTATTGGACAGAGGAATTCAGCTACAACTATCCTAAGTCTAGTTGTTAAGGAAACTAGAAAGAAAGCTAGAAAGAGGAAGACAGCGAGTTCCAATCCTGCCTTAACCATGAGGGCTAGCTGGGTGACCTTGGGCCAGTCACTCTCTCTCAGCCCAGTTCACCTCTTGGGGTTGTTGTTGTGGGGAAAATAAGGAGGAGGAAGGTATGGATAAATAATAAAGGCAAGATAGAAACAAAAAAATGCACAGAAAAATTTATTTTCTGCACATAAGCTACATAAAAGATACTCTGACCATTTACTATTAGAGAAGTCAAGGCTCTTTGGGTCATATCACAGGTACATAATAATTTATGTTCTGAAATATTCTTAAATTATTTATTCTATAATAATTAAGGAAAGGACTGAATCCCATCGTTCTTCTCCTTTCTTCTTTTAAAAGAAATAGTCCTGGATCCTATACATTTATAATACAAGTTACTTCTAACTAACAGCATACACACACACACACACACACACACACACACACACACACACACACACACAATATCTAGAAGAAGCACTTCAAATGATGGAATAGGCTAGGAATATACAAATATTATCATTTCCAGAACAATTATTTTGTAAGACTGTAACAAAACTTAGATAATGTTTATATAAAGATGATCATTTGGTCAATTTTGGGAATTATAAAAGTAAGGTAGATCCCAGGCAGAATTTAAAATTATGACTGCCTTTGTTATTCTTGGCACCTTTATTGGCTATGATGATGCTGTGAAGAAACCTGTCACTATTCTATGATAATGACTGCTGCCAAATTTCAACTCTTGAGGCTTTCATCTGTTGTCATTGTATAAGTCCATTTAGTACCAACTTTCCAATGTTGAAGAACATCACTAAAGTGACTTAATGTTCCAATGAAATGTCAAGCTTGATAGCAACTTCCATTTGAGTGGCTTGTTGATTATCCTTAATCAGTTCACCAACCTTTCTCAAAAACTCGCCCATTTTTCCCACAGGTCATCCACTTTGTTTTTGATCACACAAATTAGGTCTTCCCCGCTAGTCATCTTTACTGTTTTGAGCCTAGAAGTACACGGTATTCATGTCAACACAGTTATCACTATAAACAACCTGTGTTAAGCATTGAATTTCCATTGATTCCTTTGGCAAACAAAAATTCAATCATGGCGTGTTGCTTATAATGTGCTGCTGCTTCTCACTGCATGCTTTCATTTCGTGATCAACAGCAAGACAACATTTCTCACAGCTTTCCACTAACTGCATTGGAAGGACATTGTATGCCAAAGAATTTATCGGAGCTTCTAGTATCTCTGTAGTGCCATCTGTTGACAATTTATAACAGTGAAGGTATTACATTTCATTCAATGTTCATACATTGGTATAAAAGCTTTAAAAACTTTGCAGTTTTATTTATTCTTTTCCTTATGTTCCCAGTATGGAATTGCCTTTTCAACAGCAGCTGAATTCTGTATTGGCTACAACCCATAGTCAGTTATTAGTAATTCAGTGTTCATCAATATATTTTTGAAAGTAGGATATTTGTGCCATTTCTTGCCATTTTGCCATTTCTTATTCCTCAAGTATGGAGATATTTATTTAGAATTCATATTTATTCACTTTTAAAAGAAACATATAAAATCTATTTTATATTAAGCTCAATGTCTATATAATTGTTTGGCCAAACAAGCAATAATTTCCCATTGCTGCCACATCCTCCTCCTCTTCCTCCTTGTTTTCACTTTTTGACTTCCCAGTCCATCTTACAGTCTTGGCATTGCCTTGTAGTTTCCCATAAAAAAAGTAAGAAAGTCCAATCTTGTTTATCTTCTTGAGCTAATATTGGATAGGTGAACTTTCTCTATGTCATATAATATATGTGGGTATATGCATATTTATTTATTTAGTCATGTTTATGTAGTGTCTATTAGAGGTGGAGACCCTTTGAGAGCTGTATGCAAATGAAATTTCATTTTAATGCATGCTGATTAGTGTACAGTCAAAGTGACAATAAAGTTATTCTGAGTCTAAGTCTAAGCAAAGTTTACTTGATATAAGCAACCTTGACTTTCCTCTATCGATCTCCTTTTCCACATAGCTCAATATTACTAATTTTTCTCAGAATTCTTTGGTTAACATTTCCCTTTCAAATCCCTTTGAAAATCCAGATAAATCATGTTTACTAGATAAGTATATTCACATTGATATTCATTGATATTATTGATATTCTTTAAGAATTCTGAAAATGAATGAACCAGGAATTAACTTTACATAAACCATGTTGATTGTTCTTTGAAAATAATATTAGTAAGCATAAAGAAGTATACGAACAACCAATATTTTCCTTATAATTATCCAGGACAGACTCACAAGCTCCTGCTTTATAATTTTCTGGATTCTCTCTGCCATCTGAATTGCTTTTGAAAAATTGGTAGTACATTGAAAAATTTCTAGTCCTCTTAGACATTAATGTTGTGGACATCTCTGAGAGTGAGATGGGTAATATTTATTTACTTGATAGATAAATAAATATTAATTATTGTCATTCGATTAGGAATTTTAAATTGAGTTCTCTGGGCGATTATCATATTAAATCTGTCATCTTGCATCTTGCTTGTGATATATTTATATTTTCAAATTGATAAACAATAAATGTAAACATATGTTTTTCCATATTTATTTTCTTGAATCCTTTATCATCTGCCTGAATTTATTTTAATGCAATTTTGAATGTATAAGCTTTATCCTTATTTGCAAAGAAATTTACCTTTGGAAGAATTTATGATAATTCTTGTGATATTGTTTGTTAATTCTACAACATCTGATAGATACTGTGATATTTTTCATGAACTCCTGGTTGAGCATCTGTTCCTGTGATTTTGAGTAATTCTTAATCATAAAAATATTTTGACATCCTTGATTTTTCTTTAGTCCACTTTTCTCAATTTTGAAAATTTCATTCTGGAGTCAGTTGACATTCAATATCTTTAGGGAGTGAAAGCAACCATTCACAAGCATCATATTTTTGAGCTTCAGTTGGTTGCCTTTTGTTTTCACTGTTCCTAGCTTGGTGAGATTCATCTTGGATGATCACATTCTTGGCACTCTATTCAGCAAATGGAATCTCTACTGTTTGTCTGACTCCGTGCCCTGCAGAAACTATCCCATTAAATCTAACTATAGGAACCAAACTGCTCCTGCTGAGGAGATACACAATCGGACAATAGAGCCAATGTACGCTGTTGAATGAAAGCATCTGACTCCAATTACAGCTCTGTTGGATTTGCATTTCTGTTTAATTGAGGAAGTAAGAATGAAGCTGATGCGGCTCCTTGCAACCTTCAGCAGAGTTTTATCTGACTAGTGTGTGCTTAATTAGTCTTCAATGAACTGGCTACAGTTATTCCCAGAGGACTGAATGAAGTCATCCCCCCCCCACCACATGCATTACCACTTTATAGGACGTCTTGGCAGAGATCCTAGAATGTGGGGGGAAGGATACATGTGATACCTATCCTGTTTTACTGGGAGAAAGATACTAAGAAAAGTTTCATTGATCCGTGCATAAATTGAAGCCTATAGTCTTAAGCCTGAAAAACAAAGAGAGGTGAAGCTCTAAACTGGAATAAGATCTTGCGGCTTATATAAGTCACTTACCTGCAAACTAAGTAAGAGATTCACGGTGTTAGTACCTTGTAACATCTATGCGCAAAAACAGAAAACAGGCCATCGTGATTCAATCTTGATATGTCCTTTCCTTCAGCAATATTATTCACCAGACTATGGACTGGTGGTTCTAGCAAACCACTATGTGGTTTGCTAGAAAACATATTAAAATATCTGCTAGGTATTTCTTAGGACTTCTTGAAATATCTGCAGTATTATATAGCCAGAATAGTTAGCTGTACCAGTGCTGCAATCATAGGAATCATGGTGGGGCAGTGGGGCAGTGGTTAGAATGCAGTATTGCAGGCTAGCTCTACCCACAGCCAGGAGTTCAATCCTTACTGACTCAAAGTTGTTTCAGCCTTCCTTCCTTCCGAAGTCGGTAAAATGAGAACTCAGATTGTTGGGGGCAATATGCTGAAATTTGTAAACAACTCAGAGAGTGCTATAAAGCACTGTGGAGCGAAAAGTCTAAGTGCTAAAGTGCTATGTTCTTTCTAATGTCTAGGAAGCAGAAAATAGCTTAAGCTTTGCAATTATTTTCTCAATTGAGTCAATCAGTTTCTTGCTCATTGAGAATGCATTGTGTTGTCCAATCTCATGCCTAAAGAATGAATCACCTCCAGGTGTAGGCTCAACCACAGAGCTTTTGCTTATCAGCCACTCAGAAGGCCTGAGCCTGGGTCATATCCAGATACCTTACACTTCAGGGCTCGTTTTGCCTTCACTCTACTTATAGGGCCTTATCGCACTTTACGTAAATACCCTAAAGAGAACCATATCTTCAAAGGCAAAAATACTTGGTACTGCTATTTTCCTTTTGCTTGCTTATCTCCTGATAGGCCCCTGTGATGGCAGCTCAAAGGTTTGCAGACTTATCCCATGAAAAAAAGAACATGAGCCTTTGATAGAAGCCCATTCAAAGTCTCAGCAGTTCTAGGATTTTCTACAGTTATACAGAGTTCAGTGTTCCATTCAGTTTTTCTGCATCTGGGTATTAAGATAATAATGCTCCTATGGTTAAGAATTAACCACAGCAAACCATTGGCCAAGGTGATAATACCCAGCACTGGTTAACCTATATCCCTTTCAGAGGCTACTGAAGTCAGCTCTCATGTTCCATAGGGCTGCAGGTTATTCACTTTGCAAAATCCATTCTTTTGTTTCTTTTCTGAAATTATTTCTCACATAGGTTTACTGCTATTAAAATGCATATGTCATGAGTAACTTCTCAGATTTATGTCTGAGCAAAAAATCCCTGATCTTGGACACAACTAAAATATCTATTTATCTTCTGAAAATCTAGACCTGATGTACCTTATTATCAATAAAATGAAATTATTTTGTCACTAAGCCCAGATTTTTTGTTAATGTGATAAACAACACTCTAATGTTTTCATTGCTCTAAAGAGAGCCCTGGTTTTACTCTTTGTCTAACTTCAGATATAAATTTAGTCTTCTTCCTTTAGTCATTAATGATGGTGAAAGAAAGACTGCTTATAGATTTTAGTCATGGCAGTTTCTGTAACTCAACAGTGCCAATGTGTGCTGTAGCTTTTTGAAGACATTGTTATGTCTGAGAAGTACAAGACTATAACTTATTTGGTGCTGCACTAGAAACCAAGAGACTTTGGATTCTAGTTCTCCTGTTGGATGGAAACTGGTGGACTTTGGGCTAGCCCAACTCACAAGGTTCTTGTGGGGTAAATATAAGGAACTACCATGATGTATGTCACCTTGAGATGTACAAGAGAAAATGTGGGGTATAAATCAACATGGTGATAACCTTTAAGATTAGATTATTATAAAGAACTTTTTGGTGGCCTGTTCTTGAGATTCGTATAGGAGCTATAGTACTACTGCTGAGCAGGTGAAGCTAGCAATAGCAATAGCTTTAGACTTATATACCGCTTCACAGTGCTTTATAGCCCTCTCTAAGCAGTTTAGAGTCAATATATTGCCCTTAACAATCTGGGTCCTCATTTTACTGACCTCGGAAGGATAGAAGGCTGAGTCAACCTTGAGCCGGTGAGAATCAAACTGCCAAAGTGCTGGCAGATGGCAGTCAGCAGAAGTAGCCTGCAGTACTGCATTCTAACCACTGCGCCCCCATCCCCAATGTATGATCACTATTTTGAAAGAGCTGTACTGACTACCCATTGGTGAGCAAGCCAAGTTCCAACTGTTCATGTCCACATATTGACCTATAAAAGGCAATTCTTAATTTAAAAGTTCCCTGTTTGAAAGTCTCTCTCCTTATTAAATTATGGTTGACACCAAGCCCTGTAAAGCTTTAGTCTCCACTGAAAACTTCCTCTATAGCCTGTAAACCAGAAAGAGTTGTTTGAGACTTGTGGTATTTTTTTATATGAAGAAAGCTTTAGAGACATATGGTTTGATAAGACTAATACATCTTGGGTTGTTGTTTTTTTTACTTCATTGTTGTGTCAAATGTATGTGAATGGTTATTTACTAAGAAGTGTTTGCTATCCTCTATTTGAGAATGAATGTTGTCCTTCTGGCAAAAATATTAGCTCAATGTGACAAAAATAAATCCGATGTCTCTATAACTGGCAATTATTATTAATGCTCTGGAAATGATTTATATTATCATCATCATCGTACTGTTTCTTTAACATGCAAGGATGATTAAACCCATAGCCAACAATTTCTAGAAGTTGACATACTGCATTTTCCTTTTGAATCCTTTTTAGAAATATTTTTTGTTTTTATGCAAGAAATGTTTAAAA
Organism: Pantherophis guttatus; assembly: GCF_059756535.1. Classification (NCBI taxonomy): domain Eukaryota; kingdom Metazoa; phylum Chordata; class Lepidosauria; order Squamata; family Colubridae; genus Pantherophis; species Pantherophis guttatus. The sequence continues at coordinate 211,106,046 of NC_142064.1, forward strand.
GAATGAAAACCATGAAGATTTTGAAAGAAAAAGTAAGGAAAGTAATGAAAAGTGATAAGTAAGTGCAGAAAAAGAAATAGAAAAAAAAAGGAAAGAAAAGTTATAAAGAAGCATATTCTAATCTTCTTAACAGAAATTACAATTACATTTACACTTTGCTCTCTTTCTCTAAGGATATAACATGATTTCCTTTTAAAGCCTAATAAATAACTGAATGAATTTGTCAAATGCCTGTCCAGGAAAACAGATCATGTGTATATGAGTGGAGGCTTTTTTTCATAGAAAAAAATACATGGGGAGGATTCAGATCAGCTGTAAATATGGGTGCTTTCCCATTATATAATTCATTTAAATACATCCTTTACACTTTGTTGTGAATAAATACAATGGAATAAAATAAAATAATACCCAGTGTGCTGTACTGTGCTTGCAATTGATTAGAAATCAGAGTTCCAGAAGTTTTCATGTGCACTATGTGAATGTACACAGTTCCTGTGGCTATAATTCTTGCCACATGGAAAATATCACATGGGAAGGGTCTCTCAATTTTCCACTTTAAACTAATCTGTGGTAAAGTGTATGGGGTTTGAAGCACACGATACTTTTGAAATCATTTCTTTACAATAGCTGAAATATTGGGGGTTGGATTGGCGGCATCCAATCTGCTTAAACATTCTGCTTCCTGTTTTGTGAGAAGCTGTGCGTAGCACAAGCTCACTCTTTTAACTTTGTCTCCTGACAGAACTTTGGACCAGAAAGTGCCCACTTCTTTCCATGTTTGGGTTAAATTCAAGCAAGCAAATCATTCCTGTCTGCATTGTTTTGGCTGGAATAGAAACATTGGACAGGACAGCCAGCATTGAATAGTGGTTAAATGGCTTGGTCTAGACCAGTGTTTCTCAACCTTGGAAGCTTGAAAATGGGTGGACTTCAACTCCCAGAATCCCCCAGCCAGCAGCGCTGACTGGGGGATTCTGGGAGTTGAAGTCCACTCATCTTCAAGCTTCCAAGGTTCAGAAACACTGGTCTAGACTCTAGATGAAACCTCATACAAACCACTTCAATCTCAGTTTTTGTTAGGGAGAAAAATAAGGTACAAAAAACTATTCAGTTTTGTCTTCTTTAAAGTCTATAATTAAAAGTGACAATACAGGTAGTTCTCGACTTACAACAGTTCATTTAATCACTGTTCAAAGTTACATCACCGAAAAAGTAACTTATTATTGTTTTTCATATTTAGGATTGCTGCAGCATCCCCATGGTCATGTGATCAAAATTCAGACATTTAGCAACTGACTCATATTTATGACAATTGCAGTATCCCGGGGTCATGTGATCACCTTTTCCGATCTTCTGACAAGCAAAATCAATAGGGAAGTCAGATTCGCTTAAAACCATGTTACTAAATTAACAATAGCACTGATTCACTTAACAACTATGGCAAGAAGGGTTATAAAATGGGGCAAAATTCACTTAAAAATTATCCCACTTAACGAGAAAAATTTTCGGGTCAATTGTGGTTTTAAGTATTTTGTTACCCAGATTTATACCTTTTTTTCTCCATTTTGTAGTCTAGCTTTTCCTAACTGGTTGCCATTCAAAATTGCAGTTTGTTTCCAAACATCTGGAAATTGTCGTCACTAAAAGTCTGCAAGATACCTGTTAGCCACCAAACATTTTGCTGATCAGGGAACATGTATAATTTCATGACAAGATAATATTTTTTCCATGTTTTTATTCAGCATAGTTCCAAAGTCCTCATTGGTAATTCACTTTCCCGCCCTTCGTATATGTTTATAAGTAGACATAAATCCTAGGGCTATCTCGTGCCTTTTACAGAAATAGCTTTAACTATCGCTAACCCATGCATTGCTTTCAGATGCACGGATTCTATCGCTATCAATCAAAAGAGTGTGTGCAGCTGTTCCACTCGAATACCTTAATCAATTTTCTGCAGTAAGGAGTTACAAATCAAAGACACAATACATTTGTATGAATAGAGAAGTGGAATTGCACAATAAAATTTGGAAGCAAGCAGAGACAATGGGTATTTCCAGAAAGAGGGAAAATCTTGTGTAATCAACATATTGTGCAGTTATTCTGTATTTCTCCACTTAATAGTTTTTTTTTTCCTGCTAAGGAAACACAGAGGAGTTATCATTGGGAGATGATTTTGTCTGTGACATCCTATAAATTTGTGATTACATAATTAAAAACCTCCCCTATATGAAAGTAACTTGTAGACATGGCTGGCTTATTGCCACCCAAGGAGTCTCTTCAGTTTTATCTTTGCTTGACAGTCAGATCCAGATAATCTCCCTAAAGAGAGAGAGAGATAAAATAGCAGCATAGTTGTCAGGAAAGGTCATCCAGCGTTTTGGGGAGAGGAATCATCAATATGCTGATAATAACCACTTTTACACCTCCACCAGGAATGTAGGGGATGCTATAGACATCCTTACTCCACATCTGGAGGCGATAACGTTTGGGATGTGACAAAACAAATAGAGGATGATTCCTAGAAAGACAGATGCGTAGCTTTGTCCAGCCACTAGCAAGCAAGCCAATCTTTTAAAGAAAACATGTTTATTCTTTTATCGCCAAAGATAAAATACAAAACAAAGGAAAAGAAAGAAAGAAAAAACAGATTAACAAACAGCCAACACTAACAACAAACAAGGGAAAAAAAGTGTACCCCAAATCATCCGGTTTTTTTGCAAAACTGATACTAGAATCTTGAACTCTGAAAGCAGTTCTTCAGACTTTTTTTTTTTTTTTTTTTGCCTAAACTGCTGCTCTTGCTTCTCTTCCCCCTATCTATCAAGGACGTTCTCACAGACCATTACACTCAAACCCTCCAGACCCAACTTCTGCATTGCACTGTCCTAGGGCTAACCATTGAAGACTGAACAGAAACTGCTATTGATACAAAATGCAGCTAACCCATATGCTACGGTATAATCCAATTCAGTAATACAACACCTATTTTTCAGTTTACAACTACAGTTTATGGGTACTGGTTTTAATTTGTGAATTTTACAGTATAAAGACCAGGAATATCTACAGGACCATCTCCTTCAAACTGATCATGTTCTGCTTGGAACAAGATGTTCTGGGTTCCCTTAATTTGGAAATGAAAAAAGTGGAGATGGGAAGGGAGTTCTCAGAAGCAAAGCTTCTTTATTGTTTTCCAGATCCCCAAATTTGGGCTGTTCTTCACTTTAGTTCTTTTTGAAAAGCAGTTAAATATGGAATTTTGAGTACATCTATGGAGACTAACATCTGGGATTTACTGCCTAACTGATTGGCAGTGGGCTATTTTAAATATTACTGATTTTTTAAAGGTAATGACATTTAAAGGTAATGTATACCTTTAATACCTTTTTTAAAGGTAATGACATTTACTATTATACTTTTTGTGATTTAATTTTTAAACCACATTGAGATGTATAATTATGCTGGCACTGAAATATTGGAAATACAGTAAATTACTTTTCACTGGCTATAAGGATCATGCACATTTTCCTCTCTTTTCCATTAGAACTATGCCAGGTAGAAATATCATTATGAAATGAAAACTTGACCCAAAAGAAATATAACCTGAATAGCAGGTAGAAACCCAAATGTATGAGTTAATCTATTACTGTAGTAACCTCAAGCAGAGGAAAAAAAGCATAGCCAATAAAGGATGTTGGATAGCTGCTAGAAGTCTTTAGAAAATAAACGATATCACCTTTTGTCATTTTGTTCAAGGTTCTGATTTTGTTTTCTAGACCAGTGTTCCTCAATCTTAGCAACTTTAAGATATGTGGACCAACTCCCAGAATCTCCCAGCCATGTTTGTTGTTAAGGTCAAGAAATATTATTGTAGAGGCAATTTTATTATGGTCACAGACCAGCTTTATAAATAAGCATTCAAAAAATAAAGTGTCTTTATTTTTAAATGCTTCTTATTTGTAATGCTGGTCTGTGACTGTAATAAAATTACTACTACTGTTCTTGAGGAACAATATACACTTGTTTTTCATCCTGATCCTGTGAGCCACGATGGCACAGTGGTTAGAGACGAGTGCAGTACTTCAGGCTACTTCTGCTGATCACCGGCTGCCAGCAGTTTGGCAAATCGAATCTCACCAGGCTCAAGATTGACTCAGCCTTCCATCCTTTCGAGGTGGGTAAAATGAGGACCCAGATTGTTGGGGGCAATGTGCTGACTCAGTAAACTGCTTAGAGAGGGCTGTAAAAGCACTATGAAGTGGTATATAAGTCTAAGTGCTATTGCTATTGCTATTCCAGGCAATACAAGACACAAGTCTTCAAAATGCTGGCTAGGAATTCTGGGAGATGAAGTCCACACATCTTAAAATTGCCAAATTGAAAAACTCTTACCAGCATAGGTGTTTCAGAAGCCATACAGTCCATTTTAAAAGGAGGGAAGCCATTTTTAAAGGCTGTTTTCAAGTGCATACTTTTTAAACAGAGTTTCTCTGCAATTGTGAAGCTGTGCAAATAATCATTGTACATTTTTAGAAATAAGGCAGAAATTTCTGGAACTACTTTCAACCCCTTAATATCAGCTCCATGTATGTCACATGGAGAGAAAGGCGCATGAAATGGGGGAGTTACTAATATTCCGAGCTCTTGGCCAATAGCCTCTCTTAGAGAAAGACATTGGATAATATTTATTGTTTTCTATTTGGTTTTTATCAGTGGGATATAACCCAGTTTGGAATTCCAACCTTCTTTTGTTGACTTCTGCCACACTAATAAGCTTTTGTCCTATGCCATTTTGGGGATATTGTCCCATTGACAGACACATGGACTGATGAGCCTCCTTATCCAATTTTTCTAGGTTGCAAAGAGTGAAAAAACAACATATAAGAGCAGCAGCACTGGATTCTCTTGCAGTGTTCAATGCAGCTTGAAGTATGCGCCCACACTGTAAGGATGCACACAACCTTTCAAATGTTACTATTATTCTGCTATTCCTATAAATCAGAAGAGTTGGAATTGGTATATGTCATTATATCACTATATAAATATGTCAAATAGTGCACTGCATTTACTAACCTTTCAAAATCAACCATATATGGAAGAAATACCCATTAAGGAGATAATTTTCATGCCTTGCAAGTGATAGTTACAAAATCAGCTAAATGTGGTTTTATCTGTTACCTTGCATCTTGCTTGGGATATATTTACATTTTCAAATTGAGAAACAATAAATGTTTTTCCATATTTATTTTCTTGAATACTTTATCATCTGCCTGAATTTATTTTAATGCAATTTTGAATGTAAGCTGTATACTTATTTGCAAAGAAATTTACCTTTGGAAGAATTTATGATAATTCTTGAGATATTGTTTGTTAACTCTACAATATCTGCAAGTGATAGTTACAAAATCAGCTAAAGGTCCTTAATTTCTTTACTTTTCCCCTCATGTTCTCCCCTACACAGCAAAAACACATTTTTCCTTAGTTTACCAACAAGGCCAATTGCTTTAGGATCCATTAATCTGTCAAAATATTTTTTTAACCTTGTTTAATCATCTGAAATGTTTTTTTCTACAGTAAGTAATATCTCTTTTGTTTTCTTTCCGTACTATCCTAATCAGGATAATTGTATACTGTAGCATAATACAATATTTAGACTTAAATCTTATATGCATTAATTCAAGAGTGAATCTCATTGGTCTCCACATAATTGTTACATTCTCCTCCATTTATAGAGCACTTATAATTGTTTCAATACTATAGTAATCCTTAAGAAAACAGTGCTATGTCTTCCAGCAGTATTGTTCTCATAAGAGCATACGAAGCAAAAAACAAAACAAAACAAAGAAGGCAATTAAGTTTATATTCTTAATATTTCATACTTTTATCTTATAGTCAGTAATTGGAATGGTCACTGAGTAATCAGAGAGAAAAAGCCAGAATGGTTTGCTGGTCTGGAAAGCTTTGCAAGATGACAAATGGATTATGATCAGCATAGGGTACAATCTACAAAAAGTAATTTCTTCTTAGTGTATTCGGTAGCACATTTTATAAGGGTTTATGCCACTCCTATGGCTTAATTTCACAAAAGAGTAAAAGTTGACTTGAGCCAATCTCCTAAATTTCAGAGCTCTCTCCTTTATTCAACTTGAAATTTAATTTGAAGCAACAATTGGAAATCTGAAAATTCATGCCTCCAATCAACTCTCATTAGAAAATCACAAATGGCTGATTTTTTAAAACTTTGTTTTTAAATATAGTGGACACATTTCAAATGTCAAACAGATAAGTGCAGGGTTTTTGTTTTTTGTTTTTGTTTTTGTCCAAGGGAAATATTTCTGGTTTTATGATAATAAGCAAAGCATACTAGTTCTATATTCTACATCAGGGATGCCAAATTCAAGGCCTGGGGGCCAGATCTGGCCCGCGGGGTGCTTAGAACTGACCCATGTGGCCGCCCTGGAAACAGCAAAGGACCAGCCCATAGTGTTTCTGCCAGCAAAAAGGAAGCTCGGGAGGGCCAAGTGTGGCCCTCCAGAGCTCCGTTCACTCTGGCAGAGGATTGCAGGAAGTTATCACAGCCGAAAATGGAGCTCAGGAATCCATTTTCACTGGCAGAGTGCTCGGGCCACCACAGAGGTGCCCAACTTGAGTGACATTGAGCTGGCCATGCCCAATCTGGCCACATCCCCCACCACCCCAAGGTCAAACACAACCCTGATGCAGCCCTCAGTGAAATTGAGTTTGACACCCATGTTCTACACAGTCATTTTAAGGACTCCATTATGACTTCCCCTTCAAAGCTCTCTGAGTGGACAACTGAGGGAAACTATATAAGTAGAAGACATATTTGTTAATCCAACTCTTCACCCTCCATAGCCTGACATGTTCAAGATATTACAAATCAAAAACAGTCTTTCTCTTTTTGCAGAAAAAAGCTATTGAATTTGTTCATGCCTAATTCAGACATAAAGGAGTCACAAATCTTTGAAAAGATCCAGGTTTGGTTCTGGCTGTTTCAAAGAGAGTCCTGCTTCATATATAATGCCAAATGATGATCCAGTTTGACTGGAGGTTCAGCCAAAATCATAGTAGACATCTAGTGTTTTCCTATAACTTTATTGTGTCACAAAAAACACAATGCCTATGTAATGGCAGCAATTACAGATGAATCTTTAATCTCCAGATATTGTATATTAATGAAGCTATAAGATACTAGGAAGAAAGTAGTAGGAAATTAGCATATTTTACTTAAGCTCATCAGTCAGCTTCAATAGCTGCTTTGTACAAAATTCTAGTTCTCTTCTATGATCATAATGGAACGCACAGAAAAGTTTATGAATGTTGTACATAAAACAGCCACATGTCTTTATTACATAAAAAGCTAAAAGACATCTAATGAAATCAACCAGAAATGAATTTATGAAAGACAATGCAGGAAGTGCTGTTTATATGACATCTAACAAAAACTTCATTTCAAAGAATTATATCATCATGATTTAATTAAATTTAATCATTGACATTTAGCTAAATTCTGAAAATTACTGAATAAATGGAATACTGATTAAGGAGAATGAAAACTAATTAATGGTTTCCATTAATTACTGAATTAATGAAAACTAATCAAGGAGAATGGAAACTAATCAAGGAGAGAACCAACCTAGAACTAAGGAGAAATTTCCTGACAATTAGATCAATTAATCAGTGGAACAACTTGCCTTCGGAAGTTGGGAGTGCTCCAACACTGGATGTTTTTAAGAAGAGATTAGACAATCATTTGTCTGAAATGGTATGAGGTTTCCTGCCTGAGCAGGGGTTGGACTAAAAGACCTGCAAGATCCCTTCAAATTCTGTTTGTCAGGTTCCAATTAATGTACCCATCACAAATCGAACTCTGAGGCATTCTGCTTCCTCAAAGAACAAATTTATTTAGATACATCATCTTGGCACGAACTGGTGGAAAACCAGTACTAAAGGTTCCCATGCTTTCCACCCCACTTTAAGCAAACATTTCTCATTTTCCCAAAACAATAAGTCACACTGTCCAATCGAGATGAAAGTCGGCCGCTTGGCAATTTCCCTCCTCCTCCGCTGGCCAACCAGCCATTAGAATGTATCTGACTCATCAGCCAACTATGCTGAAGACTCCGTCTACCTCTGCTCTCCCCCTTCAGCTCAACCTGAAGCCATGTGAGAATAACCTATGATAGAAACAACCCCACAGCCCGGTCAGCTTCAGGCTTGACACTGTTATTCTGTTAATGAATGAAAACAAGAATCTATAAAGAAGTCATGTTGGATCTATATTTCCTTCCTTCCTTCCTTCCTTCCTTCCTTCCTTCCTTCCTTCCTTCCTTCCTTCCTTCCTTCCTTCCTTCTTCCCTTCCCTTCCCTTCCCTTCCCTCCCTCCCTCTCTCCCTCCCTCTCTTCCTTCCTTCCTTCCCCTATAATTCTCTTAATGGAAAACATAAAGAAAGGCCTTTGAATTTCTAAAAGCAATGGGCCTTTTCTTTATTTCCTCCAACCCCTATGCCTAATACAAATCTAAGAATGGTTATTTCAGCATTACAGTCATCTATTTCACCTGGGGAAAGTGACAATTATTTGTTTTCGCAAGATCATCGTAAATCAGACTAACGTGATAAAAGAACGTAAAACTGAAATTTCTCATGAGTTGTGCTCATCTCCTGGTGATTAGATGATACATCTCCATTGCAAAGTGGCTTGCCATTGCCTTTTTCCAGGACAGGGTGTGGTCCAGAAAATCAAAGACAGTGTGAATGAAGCTCTGCTCATTTTTAATGTAGGTTGCTTTCCTGACTTTTGTCACCATACCCTGTGGGATATCCCATCCAGGCTCCAGGATGATGATGATTTTGTTATTTTTTGGGAGGGGAGGGGCGGGCTTTCCAATCCAGGTGACAGTTCTCAGATTTCCTCATGGCTCCTCAAACAAGTATTAACTAGGACTGGTCTTGCTTAGCTTCGTGTTCCAAATTTTTTTTCATAACACTCCTGATTTTTCATTGTGCCCTATAGCCTTTGGGTTATTACCAATTTATGATTCAATGTATTTTGTGTAACTCTTTTCCTTTGAAAAGAAAATCTTGGATTTATGTGGACTTTATTTGAGCTCAAGTAGTTGAAAGAAGTGTGTGTGTGTGTGTGTGTGTGGGGTGATGGTAAGGTTTGTACATATTGACTCAGAAATGAAGCTTACTTACATTTGTTGGGACTTATTCCTGCAGACTGTTGTCTTAAACTTTGTCTTTTTTATTTCAAGCTTGTACAATATATAGATTAATGTTTAGATTTCTTCTACTTCTGAAAAACAAAACAATATATCTCAGAACTCAGATACTAGATGGGCAAGGAGAAAAAAAAAAAAGACCAGTTATAACCCCAAACATTTATAGAAGAAAATTAGGTCAGGAAAATATAATTTGCTACAATTAACTCATCTGTTCCCAATTTTGAGTGTGTACGTGTGTGTAGACTACATTAATTCACTTAGTGGTGGCTTTTTTTTTTTTACTGCACTCTGGATGAAATGAACAGCAATTACATTTAGGAAAAGTCATCATAGCAAGAGACAACATAGCTGCTATAAGACAAACCTTACTCAATATCACAGTCTCTGCCTATGTAGCATTGCAGGTGTTCTGAACTGGTTCTTGGGAGCAAAACGTTCTTGGGTTTTAAAGAGAGCTAAGAAAGGAAGAACCCTGACAAACCAAGTACAGATGCCTGTGACTGTTATGATTCCCCCCTCCCCATCCCACAATAATTTTTCAAGGTTAGTGCCATTTTTCATGGTTACTCCCATTACAAAATCCTGGGATTTTGACTGCAAGGACAGGGCAGGCAGAGGGAGCCCAGTTTTAAGCAGTCTGGACAATTGCAATTTTGGCGGAGACCCTGGAGACAATATGAGATACAAATGCCTCCAAATAGACCAGAGATGTCAAATTCAATTTCATTGAGGGCCACATCAGGGTTGTGTTTGACCTCGGGGGGCCAGGATGGGCATGGCCAGCTCAGGGGCACGTATGGTGACCTGAGCGCTCTGCCAGCAAAAATGGGCTGCCGAGCTCAATTTTCAGCTATGACAGCATCCTGCAACCGTCTGCCAATGAAAATGGAGCTTGGGAGGGCTGCCTGAGGCTTTAGGAGCTCCATTTTGGGCTGCGACGGCCTCCTGCAACTCTCTGCCAGGGAAAATGGAGTTCGAGAGGGCCGCTCACAGCCCTCCTGAGCTCCATTTTTGATGGCAGAGGCACTGGGGGTCAGATCTAAGCACAGATCTTTGCTGTTTTCAGGGCAGCCCCACAGGCCAGATCTAAGCACTCTGTAGGTTGGATTTGGGCCCTGGGCCTTGAGTTTGACACCCCTGAAATAGACAGAGAGATTGGAAGGGGTCTTTATATCAAGAAGAGAGACTTGAGTAATATTACACACAGTAACTTTCTGCTGCAAGTTGCATGCTTGGGGATGTATCCTATGGGCCTTAGTTTTTTCAAGGGAGGGAATATACTGAAAAGAAAAACAGGAAACAATATGGAATTTAAGGCCTTTATAGAAGGACAGACACTGCTTTTTTTGGTAAATATAGATATATTATCTATATCTATATCTATATCTATATCTATATATCTATATTACAAATATGGAGAGAGAGAGAGAGAGAGAGAGAGAGACAGAGAGAGAGAGAGAGAGAGAGAGAGATTATCTCCAATGAATAAAATGAAATGGATTCTTCTATCCAGATTTACTTCTTAAATTATTTTTTGTGCCTTTGAGTCAGTCATAAATCCTGATGTGTTTGTCTTGACTAGTCCTTGTAGTTTTCTTGGGAAGAATTTTAGTAGTAGTAAATTCTTTACCATTTACCATTACTTTAAGAAAGGGGGGAGGATGGAGGGAGAGGGAGAGAGAGAGAGAGAGAGATCCAGCTGGCTTAATATATAGGGTACAATTAGCACTCATAGTTTTCTGGGTTCTAGCCTGGTGTTTAAGCTCTATGCCAAACTAGCTTTAATCTAACTTTATTGTAGATGTCTTTTTTAAAGAAAGAAATTGGATAAATTCTGATTTAAAACAGTGCTTTCTTTCCAAGATATGCTCAAGACCACAAGTGAAAGATTCTATCCAAAACAGTTTTTAATTCTCAAATATTGCTTTAATACTTAAGTCCTGGTGTTTTATTTATCCAGAACAGATTTTATATGTAAGATCTGCTTCAGGGCTCAAATGAATATTATTTTTTCCCCAAAACACTATTTAAAAAATCAAATAGTTCCTTTTATGCTTAGACTGAAATCCAAGCAAAAAACATATGAAAATGAAGTTATAGTCAGTTCCTCATATTCTGCAGAAGGCAAGTGGCTTATGAAGCAACCATAAAAAAAGAGAAATAATTATTTTAGCATTCTCAGAGCCAGATCTAAATTCCTATGCAGGTAGGGGAAAAATAACTTCCTTGAAAGACATTTAATTTTGTAATGAAGTGGTCAGAAAAGTCCTCAAATCAGCTGCATTGTTAAGCAGTCACACAACTTGAAAGTCTTTTAAAGCTTCTTGGATGAGAAGCAAAATGTCTTCAAAGAAAAACCAGAAAGTCCAGTTGCCTCTTGAGAAAAAATTAGCAACACAGTTGAATCTGGCTTCCCCATTGATTTTGCTGGTCAGAAGGTTGCAAAAAGTGATCACATGACCTTGGGACACAGGAACAGTCATAAATATGAGTCAGTTGCCTACCATCTGAATTTTGATCACATGATCATGGGAGTGCTACAAAAGTTGTGAGTGTGAAAAACGATCATAAGTCACTTTTTTCAGTTCTGTTGTAACTTTGAACGGTCACTAAATGAACTGTTGTAAGTCAAGGACTACCTATATAAGGTGGGACAGAGTAGTAAATGATGCGGCAGAGCTGGTGTGTTCAGCACACAGCACCGTCATCGGCTGGGGGACAAGGGGAGGCCAGGTGGGACAGAGTGAAATTTGCACAAGATTTCAAGATTCTATTATTCTGTCTTACCAGTCCCTTGCCTATCTCAAAGAACTGATATCAGGGATATTTTGTACTGTTTAAACATCCATCCCCAAACATGGAATTTTTTGGGTGCTTTCTAAATAATGTCCGGGAATCTCAACAGGGCATCAAGTTGGGGAAAACTGCCTTATGAATTCTTTAGTCACAATATTTTGTAATTAAAGATTGGGAAAGTGAGACATGGACCAATATATAACTTTTAGGTAGCACAATTCTGTCTATGATACATTGTGATATGAGAAGCTAATGTCGCCAAACACAAAACATTATATGTTTATTCTCTTTATTGGATATTTGTGATAATAAAAGTGGCCAAAGAAGTCAAAGGAAAAGCACCGAGGAGCCTTGGTGGCACAGTACTGCAGGCTACTTCTACTGATTGCCAGCTGCTTGCAATTTGGCAGTTCGAATCCCATCAGACTCGAAGTTGACTCAGCCTTCCATCCTTCCAAGGTGGGTAAAATGAGGACCCATATTGTTGGGGGCAATATTATGCTGACTCTGTAAACCGCTTAGAGAGGGCTGTAAAGCACTGTAAAGCGGTATATAAGTCTAAGTGCTATTGCTATTACTAAAGATGGGTGGCAAGATGATTTATAATATATATTTATTTATATATTTATTTATATATATTTATAATATATAAACCCATATAATTCCATGGGTTAAGCAGCACAAGTATCCCTGAAGAAAGTCAATAGTAGTATTAACTCATATCCAGCTGGTGTTTGGATTGACTGGATCTGTGGTCCTCGTGTATATGTTAGTATGAATCTACATACTAACATGAATCTGAAAAAGACTCTCAGCACATTGGTTGCTGCATGGAGGGACTTTTTAATACATGCACGGAATCATGTTTAAGTTGATCTTAGCATTATAGATGGGATGACGTGAGAAAAGTCAAGAGCTGGTATGAATGGTTCAGAATGTCTTGCTCTTCATGAGAGGGGGGTAGAATAGGGAGGCATTTTGTCTCAAGGCCCGGCTGGTACTGTTTGTGTAGCTTTGTCAGTGTGAGAATGTTTCTCTTTATAAGGAGACCTTCTCTTCTTAATGTGATTCATATCCAGCCTAGAGTTCAGCCTATGCCACATTACTCAGAGATACCTCTGATACCTTTGCAATTTATGATTTATAGGAATAGGTTCCACACCTCTCACTGAAAAATTATGTGAATCATCGGATGCCTAGATAGAATTAAATGGCTTGGTGGGGAAGTTGTTATGCTTTGAAGAATTCTAGGCATGTTTGCACTGACAGCCACGAGAAAAGGAGACTAGGATCAAAGGACTCATTTCTCTGCTATTTATTCCCATTGAGCAGATAACCACCAAGAAACCTCTCCCAACCTTACGCCAAGATTCAGAAGGTTTGAACACCTCCCAACTGAAACACAAGTAACCTTGACTTATGATCACAATTGAGCTCAAAATTTCTGTTGCTAAAAAAAAAGACAACTGTTAAGTGAATTTTGCCCCATTGTATGACCTTTCCAGCCATAGTTGTTAAGTGAATCACTGCAATAACATAGTTTTAAGTCTGGCTTCCCCATTCACTTGGCTTGTCAGAAATCTGCAAAAGTTGATCCTGGGATACTGCAACTGCATCAAATACATGCCTGTTGCCAAGCATCCGCATTCTGATCATGTGACCATGGGAATGCTGCAACAGTCATAAGTGTGCAAACAGTCAAAAGTCACTCTTTTCAGTACCAATGTAATATCAAACAGTCACTAAATGAACTGTTGTAAATTGAGGACTACCTGTATAGCCTGCAAAGCCAGGATGTTGTTCCTCGAAATTTTGCATTAAGGTAGGGAAATGGGTATAAGAGGGAGGCCTACAGGAAGCCTGGTGCAGTGACTCACCTTACGCTAGGCATATTTATATACTTGCGGGTTAAAAAATTACCAGGGCAGCCCAACTTGTACCACATTATCTAAATGACTTTATCTGGTCCTCGGAAGTCTTTACGTACTTTCTTACTTCCTTTGTCTAAGATATATATGAAGCGCTGAAATTACTGTTTATTTTATTTACTTATTTTTAACCCACCATTATTATTTTTATAAATAACTCAAACCTATCACCATAGATATGGTGAACATATCTAATACTCCTTCCTCCTACTATTTTCCCCACAACAACCACCCCGTGAAGTAGGTTGGGCTGAGGGACACTGATTGATCCAAAATAGCTTTGTCAGCGTGAGCCAATTTTTCATGCCTTAAGTGGGATTAGAACTCACCATTTTCTGGTGTTTAGCCTGATGCCTTAACCACTAGACTAAAGGGCCTTTAGGGCTACCTGTTACATTATTGATTAGTGTAATACTCTTATCTGTTAAACATAGTTTGAAGATTTCTCTGAAAACATTGCTAGTTAACAGGAATTGATACCACGAAGAGATGCAATGGAGTCAAGGTCATAAATAATTTCATGACAAAGATGAATATAATGATATATGCCACATGTTTACAATTTAGGTGAAGGAAATGCTCATTTTTGCATTATTGAAGCTCTGTGACTATGATAGTATAGTGATATGAAAAATTGCCTCAGAGCGAGATAAATTAATAAATTAAAATAAAAAAAAAAACAGTTTCCTGCTATTTTGAAATGGCAAATATGTTAAAACTGGCAAGACCCGATTTAAAAACAAAAAATTACTTCAAATTCCTCTCTAAAACCTAGTTCTGCTCTCATGTGATACAGTCCTATCTAATTTTCTGCTTTCAACTCAAGATTCCCATTTTTTAGCATAACCCTTAGTCACCAGCAGGTTGTCCAAAATTTGTTTTAGAGCTGGCTTCAGAGGTGGTATTCAGCAGGTTCTGACCAGTTCTGGAGAACCGGTAGCAGAAATTTTAAGTATTTCGGAGAACCGATAAATACTACCTCTGACTGGCCCTGCCCCCATCTATTCTCTGCCTCCCGAGTCCCAGTTGATCAGGAGGAAATGGGGATTTTACAGTAACCTTCCCCTGGAGTGGGGTGGGAATGGAGATTTTACAGTATCCTTCCCCTGCCAAGCCATGCCTACAGGACTGGTAGTAAAAAAATTTGAATTCCACCACTGGCTGACTTTCATTAGAAAGAAGGCTTAAATGGAATTAAATCTATAATATTGATTAGCCCAAAGAAAAGTGGGCCTAAATAGATAATACCTCCTCTTGATCTGTCAGAGACAGAGACCCTCCTTGATTACACTTGGTAATTTAAAGGTGAGGAAATGTTACTATCAACAAAACCAATTAGGAAGGGGGAAAACTCATTAGGCTGACTTTTGGCAATTCCTGGGGTATTTAATCTTAGACCTCCCAAATTAAAAATATGGAAAGCAATGAAAAAAAAAAAAACAATGCTACCTTGGTAAAAGTAAAAGTAGAGGAAGATAGCCAAATCAGAGATCTAAGCATTTTTGTGTTCCTGATGAAATAACAAATACCAAAAATGGACCTCCTCTATAATCCAGATAGAGCTGCCATGCTTTGCTCATCAGAGGTTTTTGGCAACTAAAGCCAAAGGCTACCATGCAGTCCCTCTGCCTTGTCCCTGCATTGAAGTTTTGGCCAATTCCAACCTCATCTCCTCTGAAACAGCCACCCTGCCACCTTCACTCGTCCACCCGGCTGTGCAGCCCAGATGGAATACAAAACCAAAAGCATTAGTAAATATGAGAATAAGGCGATTGTGGTACAAGAGGCAGGGAGAAGGGTAGCAAGAAGCAGCTTGTTGGTGGGATAATCTTACCAAGCGATGGCTCCCTGTTTTGGGGTTTTGCCACTCCTTCAGTCAGTATTCATCCAAATGTACATTAGTCAGATGTGAACCTCGTGCTCCTGGCTTTTATTTTAATTAAGGCTTGAGGCTAAGAGCTGGATAGAAGGCCCTCTAGTATTACAGAACTTTTCATGAGATCAGCATCCCTGGAGAGCATGAAAAGTCAGAGAACAGCCTTTATTGTTTTGGGGGAAAGGGAAGACTTTTATTTTTCCCTTTGCTCTGGAGAGCTGGAAGTTTTTAATTACCTTCCTGGCTCCCTTCCTAAATCTCTATTAGATATCTACCTTGTCAGGCAAGCAGTGCTGGCTGCATTTCCTAGATGATTAAGCAGAGTTTATCAGAGATTGGACAAAAATACATGAGAATACAAAACTTGATATTCTGCACTATTTAAACTTATTTACAAAGTGTTCAGTATGAGCATTTGCGGAAGGCAGCTTAAAGGCTTTAATATCTAACTAAATCAACTTAACAATCCTGTAGATGTTTAGCCACAAAGGAGCCACTAATAAAACAAGACCAAAGTCAGTATTCCAACTCTTGAGTTGCATTTTAATAACAAGGTGATTAAGATCAACCCTTATTAAAAATTCTCTGAGATATGAATGATCTATTATATACTATATAAAGCAACTTTTGGTAGAACTCATTTTAAGATCATAGGAAAGTAATTTCACACTGCTTAAAATAATCCTCTGTTAGGGCATAACATTCAAGCTCATTATTCCAGAAGTATTATAAATACCTAATGCAACTTTTATTAATCTATTACAATATCCAAAAGCTTTCAAAAAAAAATAAAAATAAAAATGCCTTGGAATGACATTAATCAAATTTCAAATAGTCTAAGAATTCTTTCTGAATTACATTCCTTCTGGATCAATTGTTATGTATTTAGGATGCGTTTTTTTCTTATTTGCTGTTTTTTCAGCATTTTGAATGTATCACAATATAAAGCTTTTTTTTTGTCACTTCTCCCCCCTTTCTTTTTTAAAATTATGACAATCATTAGTTTTGAAGTTACATATTCATTAAGATTTCATTCATTAAGTTGGTGTATGTGCGTATTTGTATGTTCCTTTTGTTAATGAGTTTAGCACAATAGGTTAATATTCAAAAGTAAATCTAAATAAACGAACTTGTCTCTGTAAGAACTTCAGTAAGAAACCTCCGTTTATCAGTTCTTCTTCCTTGTCTTTTTTTTTTCACTCAGTTTTTAATTCCTTCTGAAACTATACTTTCTGCTGCTTTCAACTCACAGTTAGTTTTACCTCTTCCTCTGATTGGAGGAGAAATTAAAATAGAAATATTTTTTCCCAATTATCTTCTGCTATTCTACATAGATGTACCCTGAAAGTACTAGGAGATGAACTTGACAGGGAGGATACTTTATCTAATGTGTTCAGTTTTACAATAAAATACCTTAAATACCTTTCTTCTATAAACAAAGAAACAGACAATACATTTTGGGAGAAGATCTCAGTTTCCTTGCTTGATCCTATTGGATCTCCACTGCTCCCAGGATCCAAAAATTCACCCTTTGGAAAGTACAGCCCCCAACAGTGAAACAATGTGTTCTTTGTAAACAAAAATAAATATTTCACTGGCAATGTAGACATTGTGTTTAATGAAACACCAACAGGTCCTCCAGAAATAATCTCATCACACAATGTAAAATTTCCAATGTGTTATGGAATTAAAATGTGTTTTAGCAAGTTCTGCTCTAGAAAACAACTACTTCAATAAAAGAAAAAGGGGATAAGAAACTGATTCTGTTCCCTAATATTGCTATATATAGAGTTTTGATTATTTCAACTCTTCCTGTAAACCTAGTTGCCAGAGAACTCACTGTGTTATCTCCAACCATGCATGGAACAGAAGATCCAGCATATTAGAAAGTTAAGCTCCAGAGTCAGCTGAATGGGAATACAAGTGCCAACATCCATGACATCACTTGATTCCCACTATTTGGTACCCAATCTTCTGTTGCATTGCTTTTCAGTTCAGCCAAGGCAGTAAACGTCTTATTGAATCTGCCTATGTCTTCCATTAAATAGGCCCCTAAACTTTCCTCGGTAATGGAGCATGACGCAAGGCAGAGAGAATAATAAATAGGATTTTCCCATATGTATATAAGTCAAAACAATTCTGTGCTGGCTTAAATCTGGATGCTGAAAAATTGAGAAGTACAGTGGTTTTCCTGTGTTTGTGGACTGGTTTTCAAAGAGAAAGAGTACTGGCTGCTAACCACAAAGATTTGGAAGGCTTCGAGAGGAAATGATAAGTTAGGACTTAATTAAGTAAAATTGTTTTCCAGGGACCCTTATTTTCCTTCTTTGGGTTCCTCAAGGAAGAAAGACCGGAATATCAGGCAAAAGCCAGTTTGTCCCAGGACTGTTCTTTTTCTGTTATCATCTGAGCAGGGGTGTTCTAGAGCGAGCTCTCAGATCCTAATGGCTAATGTTGAGGCCAAATAAAGGGAGGGATGCTTTGCTTGGATGAAAGTAGCACAGGAGCAATGTCATCTGCAGAGGGGGTGGGTATCAAAAAAAGGAAAGTTGGCAAAAATGGCAAGAGGTACCCACCTCTTTGTATGTGTCAGCAAACGGGAAGGAGGTTACATTGTGTTCCCACTTGCTCCATTTTGTCTTTTTTATTCCTCCAGCAAATGCTGTTTCACAGGTTTTTTGTTTTTTTTTAGGGATGATGTGGCAGCAGGTCAGCCCTGCCTCTTAAAACATCAAATCCAAGCATTTGAGCACTCCTATTAAATAGACAGCTTGTACTGTACATGAGGCTAGCAGCCCTTGACATCTCAACCTCCCTCCTCTTGAACCAGGAATTGCATTCTTGTCCATATAAGCCTCCTTTTCAAACTTTCCCATTTTCTTTCTTTATTGTCCACATGCCAGAATGGGAAATTAATTATAAATTATTCCCTGCACACTGGATACTGATAATTTTGGTGCTTGTCCTTTTTTTTCTGAATACCCAAAAATTGCCAAACTTACTTCCTTTGAATGTTTGCCTTTGCTTTTTAATAGATAATTCTAAAATTTTAGCCATTTTTAATCAGTTTTTGTTTTCCTTTCTGTAGTCTAGCTCCTTTAGTACTAGATTTCAAGATTTCCCCTTCCCTTAGATATCCCAAAATACAAGAACTTCTTTTACACCAGAGACAGAAAATTCTGCTGGAAACTTTCCTTATCTTTTGGTAGTAGAAAATGCAATAGTGATGAATCCAGTAATTATTTGCTGCCTTTTTATTCATCCAAATCAGCTTTGTCTGCTGAGCGATCACATTGAGGGAAGCCTATGAATTGATGTATTTTCTTCATTCTGACTCATACTGTACATTAAACAACAATGTCGCTCGATTAGCATTCGTACAGTGTGTGGTGTGAATCCAGTCATCATGGCTTATTCTATAAACTGTGGTCTATGACTTAGTGCAATGTGCAACCAGGTACAATTAGCAGGCAAGTAAAATCACAGGTAGAAATTGGTGTATGAAAGGAATTGCCCCCTGAAGGATAGAGCAATCTCTGTTTTGAAAGCACTTCTTTAAAAATGTCTGAGCCAAGATAAACAACAGAGCCAGCACTTTTAAATAAAGGAAAGGCAGCCATTTGAAACTGAATGATGTAAGATGATGTGGTGGAAGGGACCAGGAATATTAAATGTAATCCTGTGGGATATTTTATTGCAAGGGTCACTGCACTGATTTGTCTGAAAAGTACACTTACAGCACTGGTTTTTTCTTTTTTCAAGCGTTCTTCCTTTCATTTTTGGCTCTTGTGGAAGATCCTGTTGACTATCCTACTAAGAGGGAAGATTTGTGTGTGTGTGCTAATTAATCTGTCAATATAAAGTTGGAGTTGCAGGAAATCAACTTTGCCCTTGTCAGCTGCAATAAACACAGAGGCCCCAAGTATCCAACCACCATTCCCATTCAACTGAAATGACTAGGACTTGAAATAGCCAGAGAAAAAAAATGCGTTTTAAAGAGCTGTCTTTTTCACAGAAATTCTCTCCCAGTAGGAATGTTACCTGACATCCCCTCTTCCTAAGATTCTGCTAATACTATTACCTTCTTTCCATTTCCCATTTCTAAACTAAGATGAAATTTGAGTAATAGCTGAACCGATGGAGATTGCGTTTAAGTCTTATTGCCTATAGTTTTAAATCAGCTTGGCCCTATATTATCAGTTTCAATAACTCAGCTTCAAAGGCACTGATTGAATCAGATTATTCATGCAATTTTTTTTTCAAGCAATGATCATTTTACACTTTCAGAGAAGACTGTAAGAGCCCTGTAATGCTGCTGAGGCAGTTATGTATAATCAAGAAATGCTTGAATAAATGTCTGTAAGCGCTTTATTATTCAACAATGGTTTTCATGGCCAAGATCTTCCCCTAATGTTTATTCACAGGAAGGTTCTGTTAAGAGAAGATTTCTAACACAGGGGTCTGCAGTTCCAGTTTATTTCCTCAAAACTACCTGATTGTTCCTTTTGGATGGTTGTGTTCTGTCACAAGGGACAGGTCTTGTGCCATGATGGGGGAAGGAAGGAAGGAAGGAAGGAAGGAAGGAAGGAAGGAAGGAAGGAAGGAAGGAAGGAAGGAAGGAAGGAAGGAAGGTTGTTTCCAGCATTTCAAAATAGTCATCACTTTGAGCTATACAATCCTGCTGTGGCTATGGCTATTAAAGGTATCCCAGTAAGCCCTGCAGGCAATGCTCCTGAAGCAGGAAAAACACAGGAGACCATCTTCAGGTTTGGCTGGGAGTGATTAGGGGATGATAATGTGGATACAGCTATCTCACCATCTGTAATGTATATATGTTGGAGGCTGGCCTAGAAACCAGGAGACCGTGAGTTCTAGCCCCACTTTGGGCATGAAAGCCAGATGTGTGACTTCGGGCCATTTACTCACTTTCAGCCCAATCCATCTCACAGGTTGTTGTTGTTGTTGTGGGGAAAATAGGAGGGAGGAGCAGTGGGTATGATCGTGCAATGAACCATAATAACAATAACAGCAAGCCAGTCTAAACATCTGGCTGACTGTGCAATCATAATATATTTTAACAATAAGAAAAGCTATTGAAAGCAAAGGGAAGGCATAGCACAGCCCTAAAGGGGAGGCTGTGTTGTCCAGAAACACAGGCAAAAGCACTATTTAGGATAGAATGGGAGATCATCTCTTGATTAAGCCATGGAAAGTAATTATCAATCATAAGTCTTTAAAAACTTTACTAAATGAAGACAATGCCAATGGTTTATTAAAAGCAAATGTATGAAATTATTATATCTTGCAGTAGTTCAATGTAAGAAAGGTTTATATGTATGCTTTAGACTGGTATTGAGTGATAAATTTTGCCAACTTGATTTCTGCAAACCTGTTCTAATAAAAGCATCATTTTCTTATTTAAAGCTGAACAAGCATAATTTGGCTGAATTGTTTACAGGATGAAAGCTGAGCAAGACACTTCATACACATATGTATAATGCATTCAGATAACTTTTTCTTCCACCCTTCTGGAAATGAAACTAAGTAATGCAAAAAGTGTGCACATGTGTGTGATTGTGCACACAATTTTGTTCCATTATTTTCTCCCTGCCATTCCTCCTTCCCACTAATTTCTTCAAGCTGGCTTTCTTTCTGCATGCCTGGCCTTTAGGGGGTATTTTATGGAAAAATGATCAACTATATACTGTGGTCTATACAGAATCCAGTATAACTTGCTCTCTGACAATCTGTTTAAAATTATATTTTGCCTTATATGCTTTATAGGACCAATTATAATAAGGACATTTCATATACTGATAAGATATAAAGCACTTTTTATCCATGCTTTATGAATATCCAAGAGCATACATCCAGTTTTCCAGGTTTGGTATAGTGAATGGTATAGTGACCCTGACTTGATCTGAGTTTTGGGATGACAATCCCTTTTTCTAGTGTGGCAAGGAAAGACCTAGTTACATACTACAGGTTTGTCTTTGGGTCTTCAAGGATTCGGAGAGAGCTCACCACACAGAATTTTGTTTTAATTGTTGATTATGAAGCTTCGTCAGTGGTAGATATCAACATTTTAAACAAATTTCTACATTAAAAAATTACAGTACACATAACAGAACTGAAAAGTCAACGTATAAGGCTTACTTCATTAGAATGTGAAGTTTTAGCCCTAAAGAAGCTGAACTGGCAACAGTATTCCATTGAGAAACTTCTTCAGAAATTGTGTGAAAATTAAGGCTCGGTCAAATGGCCATTTCATTCAAGCAGCTCTTGGAAAGGTTTGACCTTTTAGTACTAGCCATCCACCCCATTGTGAAAGACCCAAGATTTGGGTCTTGAATGGAATGGGTCCTGTTCTGCCCTAGCTACGGACCCCAAAGAACGCAGCACACACAAACTCTTTACAAAGCTTATTTACTCAAAATAACTTAGTCTTTATTATTTCAAAGGCTGTTAATGAATTGTCTTAACAGCCTACCAGAATTCTAAGATAAGGTAAATCACAGTCTTACTAGAGTTGGCAGAAAGCCCAGAAGCAGTTTTGCAGACACGAAAGAGAGTGAACTAAAGTTGTTCCCTACAGCTTGTTGCAAGCGGCGTTCTTTCTTAAATAGGCTAAGGGAGTGGCCAATTAGCCCCAAGCCTTACTCTCGAGGAGACCTCCTCCTGAGGAACCACTCCTGCCTTTTGGCAGCTCTGCGTGCCCGTGCATTGAGAAGAGGCTCCTCCTCCTCCTCCTCCTCTTCACTTAGAAGGTGCTTCTGGAGGTTCTGAAGGCCCTGGCTGAATCCCTGCCTCTGGCACCACATCTTCTCCAGCCTCCTCACTGTCCAACTAGAGCACTAGCTGCACAGGCTGCTGGCCCAGCACCACACCAGTCTCCTCATTGTCAGAATCAGCTACAATCCGCGCAGGCCGCTGGTGGGCCACAACAGGGTCCTAATTTTTTCCTCAGCCAGCCTGCCTACGTTTCCTGAGTTTAATTAGATTAAGTCAACAATAGTAAATCTCTGAACTGGCAGATGTTGGAATTTACTTTCTCGCAGCTTCTCCCTGGCCAATAGTCAGTGATGATAGGAGCTGTAATCTGCATCTGGAGAGCCACAGGTTTCCTACCTTTGGACAAGATGATCTCCAACATAAAGTTCTTCCTCTACAATTCTATAAATAAACACAGGACTTCAAACAGCTGAATCAACTCATTATTTGTTTAGAAATATTCAGTTACATATTTTTCCTAATAATTTTTGGATCAGCAGGCAATGCCAAAGGGCTGCAATCTTTTGGAAGAAAGGAAAACAGCTTGTCTTTGAAGATGTATGCCAAAGAGTCAGGGATTAGAAGGAATTCTTTCTCATCAGGAGAGCAGTCATAATAAAGCCAGGGTTCCTTATTGCTCTGTATATGACTATAAAGTTGACCTCTGACTTATTGTGACCACGAGGTCAAAGGCTGGCAAATCCAGTGCTTTACATTAAGATTGCTGCAGGATCAGATAAAGGTGTCTTCCCATCTTTTTCAATGTGAATAGATTGCCTGTTTTCTTGGAAGTTGGCCAAGCTTCTTCTTGCCACATTGGTAACAAGGAAATACAAGGAAAAAATCCTAATAAGAAAAATACAGATGCAGTTCTTCTTAAACTAGTGTCTTTCAAGTGCATTCTTTCTGCATTATGAAGTCAAAATGAGATGGAGTTACAAGTGAACCACAATCACTTCATTGTTATAATAAAATAATTGGTCTTAGTCCTACATGATTTAAGCATCACGGGTCAGTTTTTAACTTTGAGATACAGTGCAATGCACAATGTCTTTCCCTTTCTGAATATGAAGAACAGGATGAAAAAGATGCATACATCGAGATTTCAATGGCATTAAGTCATCCTAACCACCTTTAATATTCCACACTGCTGGAAAACTATACAACTGGCTATCACTAGGAGTAGGGACTTTTGATATTGCATCTAAGCTGTGAAATACTTGCCCATAGGATTGGCTGTGAATTTCTGGGAGTTGAAGTCCACATATCTTAAAGGTGTCCAAGACTGAGAAATATATGCTGTAATATTAGTGTGCACACCTCTTTAGATTAACTATTTAATTGATTAAATCCGCATTATGTATCTTTTGCATGGAAAGTGATTTATTGTCATTTAACGCAATCTATGCTCCTGTGATAAAAGTCTATATGTTCTACTCAGATGTAAAACTTCAGTTTATAGATATTTGAATTCCTCTCTAGGATCTTTTTTCTAGTTTTCTAGCCTTCTTGTTCCTAGATCATTTGTTGCATAATCCCTGAAATCCTGTATTCCTATGAAGCAGGAGAAATATTACTTTTTTGAAAAAATATAGAGAACTCAAACAAAATGAAAAATTGTACAATTTCCTTCATTCCAAGGCAAGGCTTGTTTTTTTTTAATGAACAGGATTTATTTATGAATGGAAAAAAAAAACCCCAATCTTCAGAACATCATGAGAGTTCTCACATAACGAATTAAATAAAAGCATAATCTAGTGCTAGCACTATACATTCTCAGAAAATGTCAATTATATTTTATTACTGTGATGGTGAACCTATGGCATGTGTGCCAGAGGTAGTACACAGAGCCCTCTCTGTGGGCATGTGCACCGTCGCCAGCTGGTCTTCGAGTTTGTGGCGCTCCGGCGCTCGCAAAGACCAGCTGCCAGCGCACATGCACATGCCAGAAACCCTAAGACCAGACGGCCAGCATGCGCATGCGCACTGGCCAGCTGGTCTTAGGGTTTCCGGTGCTCCGGCACGCGGGTAGGTTCCAGTTTGGGTATTCGGTGCCGAAAAGGTTGCCATCACTATTCTATTAGAATCAAGAATTGTGTAGGATTGTAGGATTTTTATTAATTGCATTGATTACCTGATGTAAATGCGAATGATTGTACATAGTCTTTTCAAACAGGAGGAGGGTCGTCTAGAACCGACCGTTTTAAAAATTGGTTTTCTTAGCAATACTGTACATAAATTGCTGCCAGTTTCTCAGGGCAACTGAATATTCAGCTTGTACTGAACATTATGATTGAAATGATCAGTAGAAATAATAATTGGGTTTGTTGCAACTGAAAGTATGTAACCTTGTCTTTGTCGAGTCTTTATAATGTAAGCCGATTATTGTATGTGTATATTTGCATGTGTGAATGCCAATCTGGTCTGCTTGCCGTGCTCTTTCAGCCAATGATTGCGTCAGTGTTTTAATCAAGCTTTCCTGCTTTGCTTCTTTATACAGACTCTCTTCCATCTGACTTTCAGTTGTTGGCTCCCTATTTCTTGTTCAGGGAAAGCTGTGGTTTTAAGAAGGGTAGATTAAGCGTCTCACTAAAAGTTCAGAAAAAAAAATCCTGTTTTATGGGAGGACTGGTTTTGAATTAGTGTCACTTCTAATCCCATCATCTCCTAACTTGTCTATGTCCACCATAGTTCACAGATGTTTGCTTTCCTCTCATGATCTTGTACTGCCAATTTACTTCCGGCTGTTTGAAATGTCATGTATACACTTCTGCTTTTCCTTACGACATTCCTTAGGGACACTCCTGAAAACCCACTTCATGTGGTTTCTTTGGCCTGCTTGACCCTAAGATTAATGGAAAATACAATGTTTGTAAAACAAGGCTTGGTCTGTTTTTCATGTTCCACCATCATCTGGTTGTAGCTGAAATTCAAACATCATATCAGTTGAATAGTTCCCACTTATCTGGCAGAACATCTGCTTTGCACCAAAAATAGCCTTAATCCATAGCATCTCCAGGTAGAGTTGCAAAAATGCCTATCTCAAATCTTGAGAAGTTAGAACGAACAAAGGTTTAATTCTGTAACTGGGTTCACACACAACATACAAAGCCATTGTTTTGACTTAATATGTCTGTGAACCATAGTTTATGACTTAACATCAACATGCCAACTGTGATGTATTCAGTACAGTTTGGTTAAGCAAACCATGTCTTAGCATAAAGTCTGAACCAGTGGTGGGTTGCCCCCAGTTTGGACCAGTTTGCAAGAACCAGTAGTAAAACCAGCGGGAGGCTCCGCCCACAACCCTGATGTCATCAGGAAGGTTTTGCGCATGCACACACGCGCGGCCCCATTGTGAACTGATAGTAAAGGTAAGTACAACCCGCTCTTGGTCTGAACCAGTAAGTGGAAAGCAACTTCCCAAGTTCCTCCAGGCAGAGTTTTGCTTGTATACTGTATCCATTTCCCTAATTTTATTCATATTCTGTCTTCCACTAAATCTTATCTTTGTCTTCACAACTGTCTCTACATTTAACATCTGGTTTCAACAATAAGGATAGAAATTAGAGAAGAATTTTTCAAGACAGGCAAATAAAATTATTCTGCAGTGGTGGGATAATGTCCATGTTATGGCCAATTTGGTATGAGGACTAGAGCAGTTTCAATTTTACTTTATGAAAATAGTCACTAGTGAAGTCCAAGTGATCTCATCTCTTCCTACATTGCTATACAATGTTATAATATCTGCATGGTTAGTCTTTTCTTATGATTATTACAATTATTTATAAAGTGCTTGGCATCTTGACAAATTTAATATATTAAATAGGAGGCATCATAGCTCAGGTTTACTTAGAAGCCATACTTTCTGAGTAACCAGCATGTAAACTAAAGGAACTTTAGACTGTGGTTACTTAACAGCCAAGGAGAGTCTGGAAGAAGGAGGCCTTTAAAGAAGATATATTTTAAAAGAATGGTACATTCTAGTTTTAGCATTTGGAAATCACTGATTCTCTCTTTTGCTTTCCTGAATTCTTAGACATTAAATATTCTAAGGCCAGCTTCCTTTGAAAAAATAAATTTATGCATGCTTCCAAGAAGCTGTGGGTGCCTTTTGCGTATTGAAAGGAAATGGTTGGTGTAAGGCCTCATTATCTAATCAAGATCAGCATACAATTTCTCTTCATGAATCTTTGATATCTCGATTTCAAAAGCCTCTGACTGAATAATTTCTCAGGCCAAGTCCCCATGATCTTTGCCTCAAGCTTCCAGGAAATTGACACCTTCTGGGTGGGTAATTTCCAAATAATATGATTTTTGTGTTCCTAATGAAGAGAAGATACTTGAATGAAGCATCTGAAATTCTGAATCCATTGAGGGTCTTGTTCTCCAGGAAACATGAAGTTCCATTCACAATCAAGCAAACTTTAACCACCTATTCATTCATTACATGAATGATGAAAGCAACTGGAAAGCAGTCTGTGTATAGTCCCGTTAAAATCCATGGAATCTAGATGGCAATTCCATCCAGACTCCATTGATTAAACACAGGGCTACCAGATCTCAGCTATAACTTTCCAAAGGATCAGCAGATGGCAGCAAAAGGTTGGAGGTTTCTGTATCTCTTTGCAACATCTAGGGACTTTCTGGATTTCTGCAGCCCATATTATGACTTGATTGACTTTACAGTAAGTAGAATTTAGGAACTATTAACATTTTTTGTATTGTGCTTCCTGTGTGAGTTAGTTTAAGGAAAATATTGGAAACAATAGATGTTTCATCCCAGTTGTATAAGGAAGAAGTAGAGATGATGTGGGAATGGACAAAGGATTCTATCATACACACAGAGAGAGACAGACAGGCAGACAGACACACATACACCCACTGGAAAGAGAAAGAGAGACAGACAGACAGAGAGAGAGACAGAGAGGGAGAATACTGTGGAATTCCCTTTCTCATTAACAACTGTCTGGAAATTAATGATAATCTTCATTTAGAGGAAGATCTTTGAAATATAATCCTTCTGTTTTAATCATTTTTTATTCGAGATTTTAAATAGGTTAATTGTTTCAACTGTGTTTCTCTGCTGCCATTTTGCGTTTGCTGGGTTGTTTTATTTATTCATTTATTTAAACATATTCCTATCCATAGCCTAGAAGGCTATGACAGATATTGCAACGTGAATATTCCAGATCAACAAATAATATAATTTGGAGTTTCTTTTCATTCCTTGTGGCAGGTTGCATAATTTCCTGCTCAAATAAACCTGGCATGAAATCTCTCCTAAATTGCATACTTTGATTTTCTTTAAGTCTGTCCTTGTTTTTATTAATAAGAATGTGATTGCCTGAACAACTCTTATCACTGCTATACTATAAAAGCTTTTAGCCAGAAATTAGATTTAAAAAAAGAAGAAGTCACAAAGTGCTTATGACAGAAATCTGGCTAATGATGAAAGAAGCCCATCATGTACAACCTGGAAGTAGAGATGATGTGGGATTGGACCAGTGGTGGGTTGCTCCCAGTTCAGCCCAGTTCACAAGAACCAGTAGTAAAACCGGCGGGAGGCCCTGCCCACCACCCCGGATGTTGTCATCAGTGATCTGCGCATGCACAGAAGCTTCTGCACATGCGCAGAAGCAAGGCAAGTGCCCAAGCGAAGCGAGCGAACGCGCAATCCTGTCGCGAACTGGTAGTAAAGGTAAGTAGAACCCACCCCTGGAATGGACAATGGTCCTTTTATTATCCCTGGAGAATCACAACCCTCCATAGCAACATTGTGAAACCTATCAAAATTTACATAGACAGGACAACCTGGGTGAGATCATTTGGCTATACAAATTGCAAAGGGTTTTTTTTAGATTTCTTACAACATGGCAGGACTTCAGAATGGGTTAGTTAGAATGCTAATTATTGGCTTAATGGCTTTCTTAAAATGATTAGTGGAAAAAAAGGTAAGAGGTTGATCAAAAATAATCACATGAACTAGAATGAAAAAATAATCAAACCAAGAAGAAGCTTACGGAGCAAAACCTGAAAAAGTGTGATGAAAGGCAAGATGAAACAAATGTATACCTGCCAAGGTACCGGGGATCTCTATGTTTTGAATAGAAATCTAAAGGCATGATTGATTGGATTGTTTTTGATGACGAATTGAGAGATTTATTGAATGACACAAAAAATGATGAGAGCCTGGATGTTGGAAAGACCATTTTCAGTACTGCTAAGAATCTATCTTAGGAAAAAATGGACATGGAAAAAAGAAAACATGAAGGAAATGAGAGTGAAAACAGAATAATTGCGGGAAGTGAAAGTACAAGCCCTGTATGAAAAAGTAGATTGGCCTCCCAACAGAAGGAATAGAATATGGATATAACAAAATGGGCTATGGAAACTGCTGAGTGAAAAGAATTGTGCTACAGAGTGTATGGAAGTGTGCAGTGTCACCCACTAGTGGGAAGTAAAATGATGAAATGAAAGGAATTGTGAATGGTAAAAAAAAATGCTGCAAATGAAGAGGATGGGAGTAGGATACCATACAATAGATATAGAGAAAAATATGAATACAATAAAAGATAGCAAGAATTGGTTATAATTAAAGGAGGCAGAGAAAATAGAAGGTAATTCTGAGGGAAATAAAACATAGTTTGAAGCCTTCACCCTAATCAATGGAATTAACAATAAAAATAATGAAATTATTTGGGATGAAAAACTGAAGCGACCACCATCTTGGCTTTGCTGATACCGATAGTATAAAGCAATGCATGGATATACTAGTGGTGGGTTGCCCCTGGTAGTAAAACCAGCGGGAGGCTCCGCCCACCAACCCCAATGTCATCAAAACGCTTCTGCGCATGCGCGGAAGAGTGCCTGCGTGGCCCCGCTGTGAACCGGTAGTAAAGGTAAGTAGAACCTACCCCTGAGATATACGTATATAAACTCTCCTGCATAATCTAGATAGGAAACATGACTAGATGAGCTAAATGGGTCACAATACTTTATTGTAAGTCTACATTAACAGAATCTTTCAAGTACAAACTTCCCATCACTTTTATCAGTCTGATCAATTAGGAAGGATTGATTGAGCCTTCTCTAGATAGCATCTCTTTCTCTCATCCCTCAAGGTCATCCACATACAGTATTCCATTGCAGGATATGATCAAGCAAGAAAAGAAAGATCTGGTGAATGATATTAGTATAAACTAGAGTCAGCTTTCCCTTCCTTATCTAATCTCATGTGTTTAATTTTTGAGGGAAACTATTTCTTACTCCCTTTCTGTACTTGCATTACATTACTTACCCTGAAAGGTAACTGGGTGATACGCAATTTATGAGCGAATACAATTTATGTTACTTTTTTCAATTCTACCAATACTTAATAACAGTGAGCATTTTACAAAAATAGGAACACGTCATCAGCTAAGCAGCTGACAGAGACATTTCACACCAAGACCCAGAGAAATGTGAGCATTCCAACACTCACTTTATCTTCCTACCTTGCATCATACAGTTGAGTAATATTAAACTTTTTCCTTCTTTCTAGGCAGGGAGTTTTACGGTGAATGAGCACAATAAAAATGGAAAGATAGTATAAGATAGGGAAATGGAAGACGAGGGTGAGTCACTGGGTAAAAAAAAAATGCACAGCACAAGTAGGAATATGATCTTCAAAGAAATGGCCTGCGTAGAGGAACAGCAGACAGCAAAGGCGAAATAAAGAGAGAAAGTTCCTATGCTGGAAACAGATGACAAGTAATTTCTGTGCAGAAAGATGGAAACAGACATGATTTTTTAAAATCTAGTATAGAATATTATAAGCTACCCTTAAATCAACTTCTCATTTGCTGGGATACAGTGGTGCCATATTTCTATAGGTTTTCAAATATATTTCTCTGTGGCTTGGCTTTGGTGGGAAGGACACTGCTAGAATTTTACAAGCAATAATTGTGCAGATATCACCCTTGGCTCCAGACAGAGAGAGATCAGATCCTCTGGCAGTGTACAGGCAACAGGGAAAGAAAATATACCCTGAGTTTATGGGAATTCAGGACAGGAGACTGAAATGAAACGATTATGCTCAGATACATGGAACCAGTCCTTTGCAGAATGAAAGTGAAAAACATCTGGCTGTCACAGACTGATGATATTTGCAGTTTCCTGTACATGTCAACAATTTTAGACTATTTCAAGCAATTCTACCCCAGGGCAGCAAACTCCCCTATAGAGTTTCTGTTATAAGGTGAAAGAAAAAATAATAATTGTGTGGGACAGAAGCTCATTTCCCTGGTGTGGTTTAAATGACTTGAGGAGTATGGTGGGATGGCTAGTTTGTCAGTGTTAGAAGGAAGAAGAGTAACTTGAAAATCTCTGGAGAATTCTCTGGAGTCATTTTTTTTTCAGATTTGAGCAGTTGTACCGGCTGAAGCACACTTGTCTCTAGCAATGGGTCTCTATATTTGGCAGAAGGCATCAAGAAAAACCTATGGTTGCTAAGTTAGCAGAATTTGCTAATGAATGTCTTGCATGATATTTCTGAGAACTGTGAGGATCACTGTATCTTTTGACAAGCCTTATCTGTTTAAACCTGGAAGGAACGGTTTCCTTTTCAGTCTTTTGCTAGCATCTTCTTAAGTGAACAGAGCTCACATGTATGCTGGCTTCTTCACATGTATGCTAGAGCCAAAACTGTTGGAATCTGTAATATTGATGCAATAGAGAGAGAAATTTTTCCACTGTACAATGCAAAGTATAGTAATTGTGAGGTGTGCAGAGCTAAACTGTGTCACAAGTAAGTGCAATCAGTGCAGTGGGTATTCCTTGATCCTACTTAGGTAGTCCTGGCTGAAGTTGAACCATTTCCTTGCTCTCTGAAGCCCATTCCGACTGGCTTCTCTCCTGGAAAAGTTTCTCACTTGACTTAATTATTTTCAGAACTACAGTGTAATTTGAAGCATCACTGCCAGGGTTTCCTTGTTTTGCTTTGCTCTCCTCATATGCTTCTTGTTTCCTGTCATGTCGCTTAAATTGCAGAGTCTTTCTCTTTTTCAGGGAGGTTTTCTGCCAAACAGGGATGCAAGATATTTACATCCGCGGTAGACAGCTCGGTACTTTCCTATCAGCACTAGGTAGCATGGCCAATAACAGGGAACTGTGGGAGTTGTAATACAAAAATATCTGCATGGCTCCAGATTGCTTACTCCTGCTTTAAATAAATATATATTCAGTTGCCTCCTAATCCAGAGGGTTATATTAAAGTGCACAGTGTGAACATTAGAAAATATAATCTTCAGTACTAGCCAGGAGGTACGGACTCAAAAGTTGTTTTTTTAAAAACAAAAGAAAACAAAACCCTTAAAACATTCTGAGAACAGTGTGAAAATGTATAACAGTGTTTCCTTAAAGGGTGATCCTAGGACCCCTGGGCCCCCTGAAGACCTTCTCAATGGTCAGTGAAATCAAAATTATTTGCCAGTTTATGTTAAAAAATAATACACCACAGATAATCCTGGAGGTTACTTAACAGCCATTTGAAGTTACAACAGACCTCCCCAGAGCCAGTTATGACCCAGTTTTGAAGTTACAAGGGCAGCACTCCCCCCCCACAGTCACATGATTGCTTTTGGTCACTTGGCAACAGAGTCAGCTTTACAGTTGTTTGCAGCCTCATGTGGTCATGAGGCTGAAAATTTGTGACTTTTTTTGCTGGTTTCCATCATCTATTTTTTGTTTTTGGCAAAATATACACATTGGGGAAAAGGGATTCACTTATCTACTGTGGCATTTGCTTAAAGACTGCCACCAAAAAATATTGAAAACTTGGGTCTGGTCATGATACCTTGTTTTACAACTGCAATGACTTATGACCATAATTCCAGGTTCATTTATGGTCATAAATCGAGGACCACCTGTACTGAAATCCCATGAAACAATCATCATGAGAAGCACAATGGCAGTGCATGTATCAACTTTAATTGTTAATATGATAAATATCGATAAATATAACCCATACAAACAAAAGCTCTTTTGAGGTCCTCCATAATTTTTAAAAGTGAGACGGGATCCTGAGAGAAAAAAGTTTAAGGAATATTGATATAGAGCCGTGATGGCGAACCTATGGCACGCGTGCCACAGGTGGCACGTGGAGCCATGTCGCCTGGCATGCCAGCTTAGCTCCGGGAGTCTCTGGAGGCTGGGGACAGCAAAAGACATCACTTCCTGTCCAACTGGAAGTTGGGAAATGGGCCGTTTCGGGCCTCCGAGGGGGTGGGGGAGGCTGTTTTCGCCCTCCCCAGATGCATAGAGAGGATCTGGAGCCAGGTGAGAAAGAAAAACGGGCCATCACGTCCCAATAGTGGGGGGGGGAGGCAGGGAGGGGTCACACGCGCATGCACGGGGTGGGGCGCATAGAATTATGGGTGTGGACACACGTGCGCGTGAACCTCCCCTGCCCCCCCCCCTTCCTGGCATGTGATGGCAAAAAGGTTAGCCATCACTGATATAGAGGGATGGAGAACTTTGTTGATCTTTGCACTTGATCTATCCACACAGGCAAGGATGAGAAATGAAGAAACTGCCTGGGTGTAGACATGTGCCATTAATGCTTAATAACACGTTGTTGTTAGTTGCGAAGTCATGTCCAACCCATCGTGACCCCATGGACAACGTTCCTCCAGGCCTTCCTGTCCTCCACCATCCTCTGGAGTCCATTTAAGTTCATAATAACACACTACAGGCCATATTCAGATGCCAAATATACTTTCACTGAAAGGCACTTGATCTCAATATTTTTATACTCAGAAGACAGACAGCATACCCAAAAATATGAGAGACAGGGCAGAGTTATTAAGTTCGTGTTTAACAGAAAAGAGAAATAACTAAAAGTGAAGTTTCCAGCACCTTTAAGAATCAGGATATCAGAAGACAAACAGTTAGTGGAACAAATTTTTATTTCATTTGACTGCAGTTTGACTGAAATGAAAGAGACTGAAAACGTTAGTCACATCTCTGGAGAAAAGTTTTGCTTTAGGACGACATAAATTTGCAACAAGAGGAATCACTGAAAGACTGATTTGAGACAAGTTTCAAAACAGGGATAAGCAGGAATATTTTTCAGTTAAGTAAGGTTAGTTTTTCAGAAAGTAAGCCCTTCCGACTTTGGCAAGCAAGTGAGGTAATAACAAAGCTTTCTGATTTTATACTGACTTTAAGAATAGCTTAGATAGTGTCAGAGAACAAGCAAGTAATTAAGCAAAACTTCCTTAATTAGAAGAGCAGGCAGAGCTGGGGGCATACAAAATGCATCATTATTAAAATTTAGAGTCCTTGCGTTGCCACACAAGTCCAGTCCACCTTGAATTACGCTGACCCTTATCTAGTGCCAATTTACTGTTGATCATTAGTTGACTAGATTTTTGTGTATAGGCTTCAAGAAATCATTTATGATGCAACCTAACAGATGGTCCTGATTCTTTGCACCTGACAAGCTGATTATTTTTCAGTTTGCTTAGATTGGGTTGTTAGTTCACACTGGCAGCTTAATGGGTATCAAAGTTTTTTTTTTAAAGATTGCTTGCATTCCTAATGAAAAACAGGTTGAAAATCTTCAGTTAAAGGTCAGGGTACTTTCCCAAAACTGCTGCAATCTGAAGTAAGCACCACTTCTGCAGGAATTTTTTTTAATTAAAAAAGAAAAGCCCTCTCTCTAATTACTATACATTTCTGTTTTCCATCTTCTAAGGAGCCTAGGGTATATTGTCTGAAAATCAAGAGAGATCTGGGTAACAGCTGGATTTCATATTTTCAAAATGGGGGTGGGGGGTGAGAGAGGGTCAACCCATTGTTGTTCCTTCATGTTCCAGCAGACCTAGAGAGACTACTACTTACAAACTGAAACCATTTCAACAGCAAGTAATGCCCCGTCTGAATGTCTGCAACTTCTGTCCAGACTATTACTTAAGCCTCTGATACAAGTCATTTTTACATCAGAGATAGGAAAGGAGAGCTGTCTTTAGCATCTGCTTGGAGAAGAATTCTGCAGATCCTGGAAGTCTGCCCATTGGCCCAAAGAAAGACCTTATTGGGAACTTTTAATTAAGGATGTTGCATAAAACATAGTGATTGTTAAGTAGTGGCTTAGGCTACTTTGAGAACCACTGTCTGGTGAAGAAACAGCCTATAAAAGTAGAAATAGAAATAGAAATAGGAAGAGGAAGAGGAAGAGGAAGAGGAAGAAGAAGAAGAAGAGGAAGAGGAACAAGAATAGAATAGAATAGAATAGAATAGAATAGAATAGAATAGAATAGAATAGAATAGAATAGAATAGAATAGAATAGAATAGAATAGAATAGAATAGAATAGAGAAGGGACCTTGGAAGTCTTCTAATCCAGACCTCTGCTCAAGCAGGAGAGTCTATACTATTTCAGATAAGTGACTGTCCAGTCTCTTCTCAAGAAGTAGTCCTTGATTTATGACCAGGTCACTTAGTAGCCAATCAAAGTTACAATGGACCTGCCCAGGGGCACTTAGGATTTGGTTCCAAAGTTCAGATGCTGTTGTGGTTCGCCAGCAGCGTGCGGAGCTGGCAGCGGAGTCGGACAGTGAGGAGGCTGAGGAGGAACATAGGCCAGTCCTGGAGTCTGGGGAAGGCTCAGACAAGGGTTCTGCATCAGAGGCCAGGGCCATCTGGGAGTTATGCACGGACACATATGCCTCTCTGATGTCCAGAGTCGGACATCAGAGAGGCAGAGAAACAGGAGGAGCCTGTTCCTAGTGCGCGCATGCGCAGAGCTGCCAGAAGACAAGAACAGTTAAAACAAAAGGGACGACTCGGGAGTAAGGCCTGGAGATGATTGGCCCCTCCCATAAGACTTAAAAGAGGAGCAAAGGCACGTGGGCCCTTTGCAGGAAAGCAACATTGTTGATTCTGTTCCCAGTCGGCATCTCTGTTTGATTCTGAACTCCATGTGGCTTTGCCAAGTAGGTCTTTGGCAGAGTGTCAAGGGAGATAAAGGTTGGTGATTATCCCAAAGGACTTCTCCCGAAGGACTTTTTGCAACTAATTGGGACTCAGCTGTGAATGAATGTAATTCACAGCTGTTGCAATAAAAGAGGTTTTTGGGACTAATGTGTTTTAATGACTCAGTAAGCCTAGGTCACAACAGATGCCCCCACTTCCACAGTCACATGATTGCATTTGAGGCAGTCTGCAACCAACCTGCATCTACGGCCATTTGCAGCGTCCTGCAGTCACAGGATGATATATTTTATAATGGTTTGTTTACAATGGAAAACTGGCATTTATTTCCGATTTTCAGCAAAACCGGCTAGTAGAGAACAACTGGTCCACTTGACGACAGTTGTTTTACAGCTGTTGCATTCACTTCACGACTTGCAAACAAATATCGGATCAGCCACGTGACAACCCGCTTTTCGACCATCACAACTTAAGAATGTAATGGGCAGGGTCCATTACAGCATATACTGAGGACTAGCTGTAAATAATATAGAAGGTTTTAAAAGTTGGAACTTTTTTTGGGAATGAGGTGGGGAAAGAAGCTTGTTTAAATCTGAACAAATCCACAGTGGGATTTCCACTGATTATTATTCTATTTTGGGCTCAGCTATGGAATATAGAGTAAAAGGCTGGTGAATACTTAATTTAAACATTTACTAGTTGAGCTGGCAATTTAGAAATTCTTTCTTCTACTCATTTTTTTTCCTCCCATGGATCAGTTTCTATATTGTGGTTATTTGACAGGTCTCGGCATGTTAATTATCAGACCGCTTTCCCTCTAAACCACCCAATTTTCTCCAGGGCTGATATTAACACATGGTGAAAGTTGTATTATATGCCCAATTCTTTTCTTTTCTTCTGGGCTCTCTTCCTCTGTCTAACAATACAAGTCTTTTACCTTTATCTGCTTCCTAAATGCTTCCTTGGGGATTCTGGGGGCAAGCCCTGAACTAATTGAATTCAATTAGCACTCCCTCCTCAATGACATGCTGTAACTGACTGCCTGGTGGACCCCGCTTCTCATGCCTGCCCTTCGTCTCTTTGGCTTAACATCTGTTTGAAATGTTTTCCGTGCTCCAAGCACCTATGCCCGTCAGCATTGGAAAAATGAAACAAAAGCAAACATACAGGGTAGCTGTGTTGGCAATGTGGGAAAATAACATAAAATGAAATATAAAATGAAATAAAACCCAGCACCTGATTTCTTTGATAGCATGTAATCCAGCACAATAGGTCTGCGAATGTAGCGCGTTGCTTCTGTGAATAATACTTTCAGTTATCTGCCTAAATCAACTATCTAACATAATTCACCAGGACAGAGTCTGTGAGTATGCTAAATTATCCTCCTGGCA
Organism: Pantherophis guttatus; assembly: GCF_059756535.1. NCBI lineage: Eukaryota > Metazoa > Chordata > Lepidosauria > Squamata > Colubridae > Pantherophis > Pantherophis guttatus. The sequence continues at coordinate 211,143,029 of NC_142064.1, forward strand.
AGGAATTTGGAGTGGGGCACCTTGGTTTCCCCAGGCCACTCAGGCAAAGCTGAGACTCTGTAAGTGGTGTAAGATAACAACTTCAGGTCTGGAGTGTCTGACATCCAACTTGTCTCCCCTGCTTATTACTATAGCATACAGGCTTTCCAAATTCTTACAAAATCTGGACTGAAGGTCAGAGAGAAAACTTATCTGTTATCTTGCCAAAATAAAATGCTTGTCATTTCTGAGAGGGAGGTCAATAATTTGGGAGTTTTCTTATGCGTTCCAGAACTTTCTTCAAAGCTCACCTTTCCCTGCTAGCCCCATAGGAAAGGGTAGTAAATCTATCCGGACAACTTAAAACTGACTCATCTATTTCTTAAGACGTGTCTTGTCTTTTTAATTTCATTTCTATCTGGACCCCTGGTAATGCAAATGTTTGACATGGAGTATCTACAGTAATGGCACGTGATAGCTAATGATGATCTGCTTGAAACAATAAGCATTGTTTCCGTTATATTCCTCCAAGGCTACATTAGGGTAATAAAGGATTTTGTAAAGTGTATCAAATTAACCATTGACACTGCTGGCATGAGACTGCATATTTATTCAGATGTAAGAAATGTTTATTCTAGACTGCTTACCCATGGTTTTCGTAACTGTAGTTTACTCAATTTTACCCAATTTTTCAGGGTTCACCTAAAAATCATAAACTAACGTCACAAAATTTCACAATATACTAGGCTATAATGTGGTTGACCAGTTTGGAGTTCAGTGTGTCACAACTGTGAACAATTAACCAGTGGAAGAACTTGCCTCCAGAAGTTGTGAATGCTCCAACACTGGAAGTTTTTAAGAAGATCTTGGATAACCATTTGTCTGAAGTGGTGTAGGGTTTCCTGCCTAAGCAGGGGGTTGGACTAGAAGACCTCCAAGGTCCCTTCCAACTCTGTTATTCTATTCTATTCTGAGGAATTTCATTCTAATCAAGTAAACCTAGGCTTGCATCAGGACCAGTTTATAATTGGAATGACAGAATCAAGTCAACAAAGAGCTTTTTTTCCGGGGTTGCCAAATTTATTATAGCTATGTTTGCACAACATACTTATCCATATTTATTTAAAGAGCTAGTAGGCTCATGTGTACAACATAGAATACTTGGCGTGTGTTATCTTGGTCTAACTTTTTAAAAACTTTCAGTGTTGTTAACTTATGGTTTGACGTACCGAATCAATCCATAATGGATTAATTCAGCCACTAGGTTAAGTGTGTTCAATAATTAATTTCTCCTTTCATTGCAGTATTAAGATAGTAATGTGATAAAATGCAACTATGGAAAAATACCTATTAAAATAGAGGTGTTCTGGTAAGTTCTAGATTCTGGGAGAAGTCTAGGTGACTGAAGCAGAACATCAGGCATTTGGTAGCTGACTCAACTGAAAGTAATGTTTTCAAGCAACTTTATCACTGACAGGATTTATTGAGATGAAATAGATAAGGATTGCAAGCATTTCAGCAGCTGAATTATTTCCCATTTAGCACCCATTTATCTTAAAATACAGTCTGGTGGAGGCTCGTTCAGATTCTTTCTAACACATTTCTTGGGAACTGACAAGGAGGTGATTTTTTTCATAGATAACAGAGAAACTTGCAGATGACTGTTTACAAAGCCATCTCCTGAATCCTTATCAGCCTGTGAACCAACCATTGCACAGACATTTTGCTTTAGAAAAAGGTTATGCTATAGTATAATAGAGCAACATAGAAATACTATAAATAATAAAATAAAGTGAAATTAAAGTTATAGCCTGGAATTTGTGTTAGAGTTTATTCTGTTTTGATGTTTAATGCTAATGGCTCATGCTCTTCTGGCTTTTATTTGTCTATGGACGTGGAGGCTCAGTGGCTAAGATGCTGAGATTGTTGATCGAAAGGTCGGCAGTTCAGCGGTTCGAATCCCTAGTGCCGCGTAACGGGGTGAGCTCCCATTACTTGCCCCAGCTTCTGCCAACCTAGCAGTTCGAAAGCATGTAAAAATGCAAGTAGAAAAATAGGGACCACCTTGGTGGGAAGGTAACAGCATTCCGTGCGCCTTTGGCATTTAGTCATGCTGGCCACATGACCACGGAATTGCCATCAGACAGCGCTGGCTCTTCGGCTTTGAAATGGAGATGAGCACCGCCCCCTAGAGTCGGGAACGACTAACATGTATGTGCGAGGGGAACCTTTACCTTTACCTTACAATTTATTTAACTTTATTCTGAAAATGCAACTTTTATTCCATACTTTAGGCACTGTTCTATAAAATACATTTTCCTCTATAGAATATTCTTGTGATTGCTAGTATGAATTCGGAATTCTATCTCATCTCTTTACAGAGCAAAACAGTACCATCCTAGTGATATAGTCTTTTAGATTTTTCTGCTATTAGCTGCTTTTCCCTTGAACTGGGCTGGTCTCTTTTTCATCTCAAATATCTCAAAGGAATATTTCCTTTTTAATATTGTTTTAAAAAGCTTTTGACTTTTATTCTTTCTTTTCTTTTTAATTTTGTATATCTCTTATGGGTTTGAACTATTATATAAGACAGGGAAAAAGACTAAATCCTCTAGATACTATGCCTTTATACTACAATGTCACTACTGAAATTATTTTAATTTTTGCTCTTTGTTTTCATTGCCAGAAAGGCAGCAGAGTTTATGAAAGTCTCATTTCTCTCAACAGTGCTGTTAGAGCGTGGATGTCAAATCAACTGCTCCCTGGACACTAGGTGATGGCAACAGAAATTAACAAGCTGCTACCACAAAACAGGAGATGGGGCCAGGATGTAAAACACCAGAAGGCTTTTGGGAGAAGAGTTGAGGCTTCCAGCTTTCCATCCTGTTGGCTCAGCCATTTACTATGAGGATCTTAAGCTATTTTTAGAAGTGGAGCTTCCATGATATTTTAGTGAAAATATGATGGCTTGTGACTATATTTTATTCTGCGTGTTAATCAACAATCACATGGGAATTCCGAGAGAGTTTATTTTAAAATGCTGTTGATGATATCATCCTTATGCAGATGACATCTAGACTTAATCCACTTGAATGGTGTATGTTTTAAATTGGTACCTGAATTTAGTAAGAATGTTTAATGTGTGGGGTGTGTGTCGGGTGAAATCCACTTACCTTCACTACCGGTTCGCAAATGTGAGTGCGCGCACCAACTCCATGCATGCGCAGAGCCTTCTGTGCATACGCAGGGGGTCAAAAACGGACATGATGACGTCCGGGCGGGTGGGCGGAGCCTCCCATTGCTGGTGCTACCAGTTCGCCCGAGCCAGATAGAACCGGCTACATTTCATCACTGGTGTGTGTGTGTGTGTGTGTGTGTGTGAGAGAGAGAGAGAGAGAGAGAGAGAGAGAAGTATTCGGTATGAGTAAAAATGCACAATCCCTATAGGATCAGATGTTTAGTCTGGGATACTCTCAAATACTACGTTACATAGCTGGTATTTGGAGCATCTTTTATTACTTAGCTGATGCACCACAGACAGCTAAACTTTATGCCATTATCCACACTGTGGTACTGGTGTCCCTTGGGGGCTCCTTTTGAAAATGCCCATGAAACATCAGCTAATCAAAAAGACACAAGATGAGTACTATTACTTTCCATAGTCTGCTTCTAGATACATAGTGAGATGAGGGGATGGGATATTTTATTTGGTTAGGCTTTTTTTTTTATCACTATACAATTAGGCATTTTGGTTTGGCCAAGATAATAGATATCAATCTGAATGAGTCGGAATAATTGTTAGTCTTATTTATGTTCTATTTTTAGATTGTCTATTTAAATATAGTTTGAGAATGTCAAAGCAACAGGAGCATTCTATAAGTGATTATCACTCTTGATTTTAAGGGAAACTTAAACAGAGGTAGAATGGCAGAAAGCGAAGACGAACTAAAGAGCCTCTTGATGGGGGTGAAGAAGGAGAGTGCAAAAATTGGCTTGAAACTCAACATTAAGAAAACTAAAATCATGGCATCCGGCCCTCTCAATTCCTGGCAAATAGATGAGGAAGGAATGGCGGTAGTGACAGATTTTATTTTCCTAGGCTCCAAGATCACCGCATATGGGGACTGCAGCCAAGAAATTAAAAGACGCTTGATCCTGGGGAGGAAAGCTATGGCAAAACTAGACAGCATTCTAAAAAGCAGAGACATCACCCTGCCAACAAAAGTGCGTATAGTCAAGGCTATGGTTTTCCTAGTTGCAATGTATGGCTGTGAAAGTTGGACCATAAGAAAGGCTGAGCGCCAAAGAATTGAGGCCTTTGAACTATGGTGCTGGCGAAGACTCCTGCGAGTCCCTTGAATTGCAAGGCGATCAAACCAGTCAGTCCTAGAGGAGATCAACTCTGACTGCTCCTTAGAAGGCCAGATCCTGAAGATAATACTCAAATACTTTAGCTACCTAGTGAGAATAAAGGACTCACTGGAGAAGAACCTAATGCTGGGAAAAATTGAGGGCAAAAGAAGGATGGGACGACAGAGAATGAGGTGGCTGGATGGAGTCACTGAAGCAGTAGGCATGAGCTTGAATGGACTCCAGGGGATGGTAGAGGACAGGAAGGCCATGGGGTCACAATGGGTCAGCCATGACTTCGCAACTAACAACAACAAAAATAGAGGTAAAACCTGTATTTTGTCTTCAGAAAAGCAGATCTTAATAAACCTAGATCAATAACTGATAAATAGAATTCCATGGGAAGAGAAGCTCGTAAGAAAAGTAGCTTAAGATGGATGGGAAGGAATGCTTTTGGTATTTCCAGATGATACAAAATTGGATTAGATAGCTTATGCCCAAGAAATGAACATTTGGTGAGTAGAGGAAAATTAAGGACCAATACTGTAACTGAACAGGTTTAGTTAAGATCTCAAAACAAAACAAAAAGATTCAGGGTCTTCTATTCTTCACTTCTTTCATTAAAGATTTAAACGATGAACTGAAGGGAATGATTATGAAGTTTGCAAATTATAAAAATGGGGTTGGATATTTGTATGCTTTAGAAGTAAAAAAGACTCAAAAGTGATCACAAGGTACTGGAGGAATGGATTGAAAAGAGAATAATGAAGTTTAACAAAGACAAGTGCAAAATTCTTTACCTAGGGGACAAAAATCAGATGTACAAAGAATAGGATCAGGGATCACCTGGCTCAGTAATAACACTTGCAAAAAAACAAAAATCCTTGGCTTAATCCTTGATTAGAAATTGTAAATGAGCCAGTAATATGATGTGGCTGTTTAAAGAAAGCAAATGAAATGGGCATCCACTCACAGGAAGTAACAATTCCATTCTGTTTTGCTTGGGTCAGGACTCCCACAATTTAAGTCCACACTTAAAGCGGAAATCACACTTTAAAAGGATTCTGAGAAATTGGAACCAGTTCAGAAAATGACAATGAAGATACTTAGAAGACTACATACTAAAACCTGCAGAGCGAAATTGGATGAACATGATATGTTAGCCTTGAGAAAAAATTGCTGAGAGGGAATAGAATAGCACCCTTGAAATACCTGAAAAGATGCCCCATAGGAGAAGGTCAGGACCCCTTCTGTCTTGTGCCAGAGAGCAGAACAGGAAATAACAGATTTTAATTATAGGACTGTAGATTCTTCTTCAACATTAGACAAAAACTTCCTAATGATAAGGGCAGTTTGACAGGGGAACCGGTCACCCAGACAAGTGGTGGGGTCTTCTTTGGATGTGTTCAAGAGGAAGCTAGAATACCTGGGATGCTTTGATATGGATTCTTGTATTTTTTTGTTGTTTGTTTTTACATAGTTTTATTAATTTATAATATGACATACAAAAAGAATACAAAAGCAAATATTAGGAAAATTAGGAAAGGAAGAAGAGAAGTGGATAGTGGGGGAAAGCAAGGGGGAAATGCCTCCCACCGGCCAGTACGCTCCCACAGAGAGGGACTCCTCAGGGTGCCGTTGGCCAGGCAATGTCGGCTGGCAACCCCCAGGGGGAGGGCCTTCTCTGTGGCAGCACCTGTCCTTTGGAACAACCTGCCCTCGGAGATACGTAGGATCCCAGATCTCCGTTCTTTTCACCGTGCCCTTAAAACTTTTTTATTTCATCAAGCTGGGCTGGCTTGATCCCCCCCCCAGATATTTTAAATTATTAATTGATTTTAGTTGGGGTGTTTTAAATTTTATATTGGGCCAAAACTTGTTTAATTCTTTTAAAATTAATCTTAAATTTTGTATGTGATGTTTTTATTCTTGGCTGCTCACTGCCCTGAGTCCAGTAGGAGAAGGGCGGTATAAAAATCTAATACAATAAATAAATAAATAAAAAGGCATTGTCTTCCGATTCCTTTGGTGCAGTAAAATAAGGCATTAAGATCTACCCTCAACTTTTTACTTTTTCATAATAATAGAAACTAGCCATTTCTATAACAACAAATCTATCTAATTGGTAAAACCCAAAATCAAAGTTTCATTTTTCTCCCACCTCAAGCACAAAGCCCAGAAGTGGTTTCCAAGTAGAAATGAAAGTATTTGTATTTTTTTTCTTTGATCAAAGCAGTCAATTTAGCCATCTTTGCTAACTCCATTAGTTTTAGCAGCCATTCATCCATTGTGGGAATCGAGGTGACCTTCCATTTCTGTACGTAGGATAGTCTTGCTGTCGCCAACATATATAACATCAGAGTTCTGATTCCGCCCTCCTCCCCAAGTCTTGTTCCATTAAACCCCAAAGTCTCCGGTTTTCTTTCTGTATTCCCTTTAAGAATTTTCTGTATTAAGATATGAATCCTACTCCAATATTTCTTTGCTTTATCACACATCCACCATAGATGATAAAAAGTTCCTTCTTTACATTTACATTTCCAACATTCGTTTGAGGTACTTTTATACATTCTTGACAACTTATTGGATTTGGATTCTTGTAGAATGTTGGGCTCAGAAATCTGTGACCCTCCCCAACTCTATGATTTTATCATATATTGTAGTTTACAAAACAAAGTACACCAGACAATATTGGCTTTTGCTTACTTGGAAATAAGGAACTTGCCTGGATTAATCCGTTGACCTAAAACCTGATTTGCTTAATTGTTGTTTCCTGGAAATCCCCCAATTTCCCCAAGCTGTCAAGCTGGAATAATACATCTTAATGACTGGTTTAGCACTAAGTATGAAACTTGTAACACTGTACAAAGTTATAGGACTATAGCTGTTGTTTGGCTCTGTTCTTTGGCTGGCATAACCAGGTCATCCCTATGACTACCTTGATTGGTGTTAACAATGCTTGTCAGCACATTTCTGTGCAACCCCCCCCCCTTAAAAAAATAATAATTGTGCAGCCCTTGGCACTCATGCAAAGGAACCCAAAGGGGCAATCCAAAAAGTCCTTTAGGAGCCAGAAGACTTGGACCTCCCTGGAATTTTCTCTTTTGGCTGGACTCAATAGTCTTCGAAGGGCAACAAAGGGCATTCTTTAGGACAGGAAAACTATCGCAGTCATGTATTAATTGATTATATGCCACGCTAAGGGACCACACAGATAGATTTTCTCCATGATGATCCATCCTGAACCTGGTCCTTCGTATCTTCCAAGAGTGCCCCTATACCACTGCAGCTGGGTCCATTCACCTGGCTACTGCTGACCTCACCTCCTTTTTCCTTCCAGCTGAAGACACAATTCCAGGACGTCAAATTCGACTGTCTCCCTTTATCCTTTTTTCTCTTTCACATCCCTCCCCCCAAATTGGCATGGATCAATTAGGGGGCCTGGGGGGGGGTCCCAGACCTCCTAACTGGTAAATAGACCGGAGGCCATAAGTGGAATTCCTTCAGCAGGAAGGACTTGAACTTTGGGGTCCAAGGAAGGAGAAAGTTGGCAGAAAGTGGGCAGAATTCCAGAAGGCTGCTGGCCGGAGGGTGGTTCTTGCGCTCCGAGCTAGGCTGCCCGCTTCCCCTTGCCCATCCGCCGCGGACAACTCAGAGGCGGGCAGCTGCCGGGAAGTCTTGGGCTTGGAGACAGAGCGCGCTTCCCTCCGGCCTTTTCCTTCTCGGCTCTCGGGCTCCGGCAGTCTCCGGCGCTAGAAGCTGGGTGGAGCCCTCGCGTGCAGAACTTCGGGGGAAATGCGCGGCGGAGGCGTCCAGCTGAAGAGCAAGGCGCGCTTGAGGGCGGGCGAGCGAGCCGGCTTCTGGAGCCTCCCCTAGGCAGCTGGACGCGCGGCCTCAGAAAGGCTGCGGGGCTCGGGACAAAAGCCCAGGGAGTTGGCAAGAACTTCTGGCGGGGCCGCTAGTGCTGCCCAGCCGGGCAAGTGAGGGGCTATGCAGCGCGCGGGAGCCCTTTTCGCCGGCCTGGGAATGTGGTGGTGGCTCAGCTGGGACCTCGTCGCCGTCTGCGAGGCTGCCAAGGGCCGCGTGCCTCGCCTCCGCCTCTCCTATAAAGGTAAAGGGAGACGCCTTTGCAGTTCCTTCTAAGCCTTTTCTGATTTTTTTTCCTTCTTTTTTTTTGCCATCGGTTGAGCCTCGGCGATAGGGACGCTGATGATGCCATTTCGCAGACGGGGAACTGAGGCTGAGCCAGCGAAACTGGAGGGATCCAGAGGCCGTGGACGGATGATATCCTCCACTTGCTTCCCAGTTCCACAATTACTTTCGCTTTTTTTTAATCTGCGTTTCTGCACGTGTGTTTGGGTGAATCCCTTTATAGTGTTAGCTCTATCATCTTTTGGGATCTTTTTAATCTAATCTTGGTTCTTTCACTTTTTTTGTGGTGCGTTGATTAAATCCGGAGGGCAGCGAGTGTGCGCACGAACGAGATAGTTTGCAGGGACTAGTAACGTTAGAGCAGTCAGGCGACTTCATTCTGCACTTGCTAGATTCATTACAAGTCCCGAAATCTCAAAGGGGGAATCTTTGGACTGAGATCCACATTCTTTAAAGAGGTAGGGATTACTAAAACCCTTCGAACTGATTTAAATTGTGACTCATTTTCTCCTGGGCGCGTTCATATCACGGTTAGGGGTAAGTGAAGAACAGCGAGATAGATAAGAAGGGGGGGAAAAAATCTAAGAATGGCAGACAGGAGATTTTGGCTTCAGCACTGTGCAGGTGTGTGGAGTATGTTCCAAATCAAGAGTGCAAAAGTTATGAATTTAAATTGTGTGTATGGGATGGTTTTTCCATGTGGGGGGAGTGTTGAATTGCATGCAATTGAGAGAGATCAGAATTTGCACTGTACATTTCTGCAAGGATGTTTCCTAGTAATAGACATACAATATAATCAACCCAGAAAAAAGCATGTCAAACAAGCATACAAATCAGTTAGCATTACCAACTGATCCAAAAGCAAAATCATCTGGCGGTGCCATGCCTTGATTCCCTTGACAGCAACTTGATGCATCAAAATCAACAAGTGTGCTTTATTTTATCAGCATGCAGGCAAGAAAACTAAGTACTTTACACATTAGATTTTTGTAAAAGTTGTCAGCCCTGGGGGTAAATACTGATAGATTTCATTTGTCTTTCCTGAAATTTTACCACTAGAGAGTGAGGGGGAAAAAACCAACCCTCTCTGGGAGTTTTGCTAATTTTCTTTCTGATTGGGTGATATAACAAGCACTCATAAAGTTTTCTTTCACATGGTCCGTGAACAATGCCTGTATTTATGCAGCCCCACCTAAGGACAGTTCATATTTAATAGGGTCTCTATGCATGATCTCAAGAACATACTAGTTATTGTAGCTTTGTGGCTGAGTGGCATTTGCCTGGAAAAAGCAGGTTTACAGGAATCACCAACCCAACAAAGTCTTTAGCCCCAGGATGTGCTTTTTGTCACAAATCGCGGAGCAACTTTCACTGAAGTTACCTACAGTTTCCAGTTTTATTTTCCTACTTGCTTTTCTCTCTTCACACATTATATTCTGCAATGTGTTGTGCTGTGATTTTATTGTTTTTTCTGATTTGCAGAGGAATTTTTATTGCTTTTCAATTGTCTAAAACAGTGGTTCTCAACCTTTCCTTCACCACGAAACCCCTTTAAGTACCTTTTGTGGCCATGGACTATGGCCATGGACCTCCAAGACTTAACTCAAGTTTCAAATCATAACATTTCTTCACACTTTTGTGGACCCCCTGTGATGACATCGCCCCTCCCCCCGCAGGGTCCGTAGACCACAGGTTGAGAACCACAGTTTTAATACATTCTCCCTTTATTTAAATTATAATTAAAAAAAGTAATTATTACTTGTACTACCACCAAGTTATATGATGCTTCTTCATGAAAGCTGTTGTCTGTTAGCAGACTGATGAGTCTATGCTCATGAGAGAATACTGAAGACAACTTGTGAGAAGGTAAACCAATAGCTCTGCTTTCACCAATAAATGATATTGTCTGTGAGAGGTCCTTGGTGCTCTTTGAGCTTGGATGTTTTGTTTTTTTTTGCAGACATTTGTTAGCACTGTTAGTTTGGTTAATGAAATGTCTGCAAGAAAACAACTAAGCTCAAAGAGCGCCAAGCATCCCTCATTTCAACCCTGAACTACAAATATTATCCTTTATTGGTATCATCTATAAAAAACCTACTTACTTTCTCAGAGGTCAGGTAGTCTTGCATGATCTGAACAACTCCAGGATTGAACTTGGGACCTTCTGTATATGACATTGCTGGGCTATCTTCCTCCCAGCCTTCTGTCTTGACCTGGATTCCCTGAAGAGAGTTGTAATAAGGATCATAAAACAAGGATCATAAAACAAGGATCATAAAACAGGTGGCCTTTTTCCAAGGCTGCATTTCTTTGGGCCAGAATGGAAGCAGAACGATGGTATCTGGAGATGTAGTGTGAGTGAGAACAAGGGGAAGAATACATCAGGTGTCTCTGATGTTTGTAAAGTTATCTGAACTCTCAGTGATGGATCAGATGGACTGGATTATTTGCATTTATCATTATAAATGAAGAGTCTGGGCCTAAATGTCAGAACAATTGAGAGTCAATCTGAGAGGTTAGGTGGAATTTGCATATTTAGAATGTCTACTGTGAAAATTTGTATATTGCTTTTCTGCAGGATAAAGAAACACTATTGGAATGTTGTATATTTAATCATTCACTTGCCAAGTCCTGAAATATTGTTTCTTGCCAAATGCTTAGAGCAGTTATACTGCCCAATCAGTAGGACAGTGATCAGTTGGCAGAACTTGCTGTCTCAATGGTCATGGACATTTTTTTGCTTCCTACCATTGGGGATGCTTTTTGATTTCCTAAATTCATTATTTGAGATGCCATCTACTTCTTAGGTTAGCTCTGAACCCCTTAATTTTTGATCTAAGGTTGGGCTTAGTTAGTCAAGAGGATAATCAGTGGATTGTTGCAGTTGTTCGCAATGGCTCTTCTAGAATAGCAAAATACCCTTCTTTTGTGAAGATATCCTTCAGAGTCAATGTGTTGTTCAAATATGAATACTAGAGAAAGCTGTCAGTGTCCAGTAAAGCCTCAGTTGTAATAATTTGGTAAAATGTTGTTCAAAGCATTGGAGGTGAGAGGTAATAATTATTATGTTAGTCCTTTTGTCTATATTGGACTTAAAGGCTGAATAGGGAGCTCTGGTGCTCTGTGACATTACAGAAGATTCCCACAATAAAGAGAAAAACTGAGGAATTTCGATGAACTGGAACACATGTCACTCGATGTAAGTATTATGTCTAATAAATTTGAACATTTCTTGGGTGATCCTGGTTTGATGCAATTTAGGGATGGGGTGGGATGTTCTGAAGGCTGAACAGACTGTTTTGAAGATCTGAGGGTTACAAAGGGAGTGGAACCACAACTTATATAAGCGTAGTTGTTTAAGCAGAATTGTTTGGATTGTTCCTTCTTTGTGATATGTTTAGTTTAGGATTTACAGTATGTTAGTTTTCTTCTGTTTTGCATCACAAAATGGAAATAAACTCTGTGTTCCATTTTGAACAGTGATGATCAGATTGCCACAAAAAGGGCACTTGAGGGCCGCACGAAGGGGATGTGGGGATTTTATAATCTTCGAAATTTATCCTTGTTGTGGAATATGAAGGTTGGTGGCAGTAAGAAATCCAAGAAGCCACCCACTAGTGACCACAACCTTGCATTGTAGTGAAAATAAGTTGCTCTTTTGATGGTTTGTTCCCACAGAAGCCAGTAGTAAAATTCACATGTGCATCTCAGAGGAATAGTTATTGGCACTTCTACCCTTATGAGTCATTTTAAGGTTGACACACACAGTGTACTGAGGTATTGCTGAAGTAGCTGCATCTGCATCTATTTAGACAAATAGTTCACTTTCCAAACAAAAGTTCTCTTCTTTTCTCTAAGATGCTGCTCCATGCAAAAAGAAACATCATGGCCAGCAAACAAAGATAGTGTAACCTCAAATAGGCTAAAGGAAATAGGGAAAATCTGCTTTTAGGAGCAACTGTGGGAGGGCAGGAAATGTAAAACAGAAGAGTTGGGTTGGTGCTGGCTTAGACTGAATAGCTATGGAGATCTTTTTCCCAAAGACAGACCTGGTCCTTCTGGCTAAGATCCATTCTGATGAGATGTTGTAGGCTATGATCTGGGAATCTTGAATCTGAGAAGGGGTATATTTATATGAGGGTCTAAGTGGAATTATTCTAGGAGGAACGCCGTAGGCTATCCATGTGCCTCATCTGAGAAGGGGGGAAAATGTTAGAGCTGCCTTAAAATAATAATGCAACCAGCCACTTGTCACTGTCAATATGTAGTATTTTAGGTTTTTGGAAACTTATACTGGGTAACACAGTTCTGCAATCAGAGAACTATATAAATCCAAACATATGGATATAGCCAGAAAATGTGTTTGAGAAAGGCTCTTTGTTCTGCACTTTTGGGAAAAAAAAATCTTATAAAGAACTTTTCTCCCAGTTATTTATAGATTGCATTCCCAAGACATGGTAAACTAGGAGAGTGTTTTATCAGAATTCTAGTTACTTTACTCAGGAGGAAAGCTATTTACCCTCTTCCTACTTATAGTTGGTTACTGCATATGGCCACTGCAAATGGCTCATAGGCTCTCCAAGAGAGAGAATTAATTTTGAGAATCAGAGTAAAATAGGGACAGAAGGTTTTATTTCATCGAACACACCTCACCCAGAGTGATCTCAACCACAGTCAATTCTCTTATTTTTATTTAATCATATAAGGAGAAAAAGCTTACATGGTTCCTATCTCAAAAAGATGTCTAGAATGCTATCTAGTATATTTAGGTTAGTCAATGGTTCCTTTACTTCTCTGGTACAAATCACTTAGGTATATGTCCAGCTTTGTGTTAAACTTGGTGAGGCTTTAAGTACCCATATGAATAGTGACAGAAACAATAACCAGAGTTATTACTGAACGCAAAACCAGAACTTTTTTCAGTGATAATCAAGGTACTTGGAACAGACTCTAAAAATGTGAATGAGTAGCTCAACTTAACAATGGGTATGGAATTCTAGAGAGACGCTTCCTGATCTATTTTAGCAAATATTCAACAATTGTCTCATGTTCAAGGTGCCATGAACTGCCTGATGGGATCTTAAACAAAAGAATGGATAGGTAGGAATTCCAATGAAAGAACTTTCTACAGCAAACCACAGAGCTCACAAGGATCCAATATTGACTTGTAGCATGCATTAGGTGATTTTTTAAAAAAAATATTTTCCTCTTTTTCTTTTATTAAGATTAGGGTTAGATAATGTCTGTGCCTCCTAATTGATCTTGAAATGGGAAGCAGAGAAGAGGCAGCTGTAGGACACTCTCATCTCCCCATTACCACTGTTCTGCTTTATGGCCATAGCTTAGTGCACCTTTCAGGAAAAAAAATGGTAGCACACATACAGGTTCAATAACCATAAGCAAGCACAGCACTCGTGCATGCATGTAAATAGATGCATGCACACATACACATGTATGTAAGCCGCTTCATTGTAGAGGGATGTCTTTGGCAAATTGTTTTTGGACTGTTGATAGTAGTATGTCTGTGTATTTAAAAAAATCCCCTGTGTAAACCATCTTGTATTACTTCTTGCTTTTTCACCACTGCTGGATGGTCCTTTAATTTTTGGAAATATAACTGCCTGTCCCAGAGCTGTACCTCTCATTTGGTGCCATAAGCAGTCAGAAAATCCCAACAATTGCCAGTCAATCAAAACTCTGCTTTCAGGAGTGGGTGGAAGGAGGGAAGGAGCTTCCTGAGCCTTGAGTGCAAATTGAGCTAAATTCTGACTCTCTCCAGCACCACGCGAAGGATTAGGTGGACCTAGGACAACTCAACTCTGAAATAATTATTGGAGAGAGAGCAGGTGTTTGGAGATAGAACTATGCTGGCTGCTGTTGATCATGCCTAATGCCCAGAAGGCATCCTTCCCCCTTTTACTTTCCAAAGAAGCAGGGCCAAACATCGTTTTTCTCCATTCATATGTTGAAATGTCTTGCTTACTTCTCATCCACACTACCTCCTTTCTTATGTTGTTTATTTTTAAACAGCAGTTTATTTATCGAGTAGGGCACTCTGATTGTCTGGCTCCTGCTTTACTGACCCAATCACACACAATAGATCAGACGGAAGGCTTGGGCCTGGGAAAAAATATAACAAATGCTGAATTTGCACGTGTATGTGTTTCTTGCAGTTAGGCCACCTAATAAAGGAGAATATTTGTAGCTCAGGGTTGAAATGAGGGGTCCTTGCTGCTCTCTGAATTTGTTTTCCTGTAGATGTTTCATTACCAAAACTAGGAAACATCATCAGTGCTAGTAAGGAGTGCGGTTTGCTCTCAGTTTATATTCTAGTGGCTTGCCCTGTCAGTGTTGTTGAGAGTGGTCTTAGAGTTTTTTTTGGTTGAGCTGTTTACTGTTGGCTTCTTTGGCAGTTTCTTGATTGGGGTATTGCTTACTTGATTGTTGGTCTGAAGTTAATCTTGAAGTTAATCTAACTCCAAGACCAAGTCCAAAGATGCCAGGGAATTTCTAGAAACCTGGCACTCTGACAAATTAGCCATCAATAGACACATCGACATTAACAGCATCTATATGCTATGCAAAAGAGACAATCAACCAGCCAAAAAGAGAACAAAAACACACACGCACTTCTCCATTAGCAATCAGCAGATCAGCATAGATTAATTCCAAGATTATCAGACCAACAATCAAGTAAACAATGCCCCAATCAAGAAATTGCCAAAGAAGCCAACAGTAAATAGCCCAACCAAATAATTTCTAAGAGCATCTCCACCAACACTGACAGGGCAAGCCATTAGAATATAAACTGACAGCAAACAGCACTCCTTACTAACACAGATGATGTTACCTAGTTAGGGTGATGAAACATCTGTAAGAAAACAAGCAAACTCAGAGAGCCCTAAGCCTCCTAATATAAGAATACAGGTATACCATTCTGCATATCTAAAAGTCTTCTCTTTCAATTCTGTGGCTTAAAACCTTTTTTTAAAGCTACCATTTGAGGTTATTCAGGTGTAGAACAAGTGGATGAATCTGTTGGAAGACAGATAGATTAAAAAATAAATATAGAAATGTACAGGTGTCATTTGAGGAAGTGACTCATTCTTTTCCAATATGGGATTCTCCATCCTTATCGAAAAACATATATAACTGCACAATAACATTGTGGGAGGAGAACCAGGTGCCAAAACTCAGGAACATGAGAGTCACACTGTCAAGATAACCTGGATGATGGCAACGGGGCTGCAAGATTCTGGATGATGCCTAACTACATGGCAGCAGAAATAAAGAAATGCTGTTTGCTATGCATCTTTTGTAGCACATATCTGGTAAGCCAGTTGTGAAACCGTGGCTCTTCCTTTGGGCACTGAGACTGAATGTTGAGGGGTTGATGGAATGGATGTGGTTTGTATCTGTAGGAAGTTAGCACCCACCCCTTTCTTGGAAGAATGAAATATTTTAGGAAATATTAAAAAGGCAGAATATTATGTTTCCCTGGTTGAGAAATGGAGAAACATGTTTTAAAGACAAAGCAACTCCAATCTTCCTGCCTCCCCCCCCCCTTTGTTAATGCAGAAACTCAATCTTTGACAATAGGACCCATCTGCAACACAATAGCAACAGAAACTAACACAATGGGACCCATCTAGGACAGAAACTCACCACATGGCACCTGGGAAGATTACATCAGTCAGCAAGGCTAGCTAAGACCCCCACCCCCTGGGAGTCTGACAACCAATCAGGATACTCTTTCAGGGCCCCAGGAAGTTCAAAGCCAGAGTAAGCATAAAACCCAGGGACTCGCTGTATCTCACCCCCTTTTCTGTTCAGGAACTCAAGCCATGTGATCCTGTCCACCATTAAACCATATTTCCAAGCAGTCTCCATGTTTCCAGTGTCTTTTTCCCCACTTGGAGCTGAACCCAGAAGGATATTTCTTCTAAAATAAAAAAATCAGCATAAAATCAAGACCAGAAGTTTTTCTTTTAGGATTACTGGATAAGGAATTGGGGGGAAAAAAAAGAAGATTTGGAGCTTTATTACTATATATGTTAACTGCACCAAGAATTGAATACACGGAAATGGAGAGAGACATCAATCCCCACAATAGAGCACTGGATGGAAAAAGTGTCAGAACTAACAGAGATGGCAAAATTGATGTTTTAATCAGAGAAAAAATATATCCAGTTTTATTTCTACCCGGAAAGCATTTCTGGATTTTGTGCTTGAGACAGAAAAAAATATATGAAATTTTTACTTTGGGGTTTTCCTGATTAAACTAGTTTCTTATGGAACTGGCTAGTATTTGTTAGAATGATGCAATAAAAAGTTGAGGCTGTAATTCTAGTTTGCATTTACATTTGCATTTTATTGCACTGAAAAAAATTGGAAGTCAGTGCCTTTTTTTCTTGTCCTATTTTATTCCTTTCTCTCTTTCTTCCTTTCCCACTTTCCTATCACTTTTATTTTCATTTGTATTTTACATTCTTAATAATAAAATGGAATGGATGTGGTTTGTTCATTGAGCTACACAGTATAATGTGATTTTTAGGAGCCTCAGTCCACTTTCTTTTTAATGGATCAATACAAGTGGTTTGTTTTTGTTTTTATTTTAGAGTCCCTTGGGTAGATAGGCAGCCAAATAAATTTATTAAACAAACAAATACACAAACAACTCTAAGATCACATTCCTAACTTCATTTGAGGCCTAGCTGAAAGCAACCTCAAAATAAGAGAAGTGGCAGAAAATAAGAACGTGGCTTTAGGAGTCACTGAATGGTTGATTTGGATTGGATGGGGTAGACCGAGAGGGTAAAATGTTCCATGAGTGAGAAATGAAGATGTACTAAATTAGACAAAACAGTTCCCAGCAAAGATCAGGTTGGCACAATCCCATCCCTAGTTCTAAATATTGTTTTGCTTTGTCTTTTACTCTGTTGTAATTTTCTTGACTTCCTGGTTTAAATTAGTCTAAGGGCCTTGATGGGCAGAAAAGTAATTTATAAATATAAATATTTTAAATGTATAAATAAAGCCTGCATGTTGTTTTCCATTGCCTAGGATCAGCTATATTTCCTTTACTCTATGTAGTCACATGTAAGAAAATAAGGCCATGGTCTTTTTGTTACGAAGTATTTTTGTCTGCATTTTATTCCCTCTAATATTGTAAAGACAATGGCTTGGAATGCCTGTGTGTATCCTGTGAGCACAGTTTGTCAGTACATTGCCTGGGCCTTGTGGTGGGTGAGATGCAACAATGTATTGGCCTGCAAGGTCATGTCTAGATCAGAGATTCTACTGGACTTCAGTTGTACTTGAGGTTTACTAATCAAAAGGTGCCAAAAATGATAAGGGAATTCCTTATGATTAGAAAGGAATTCTGCGTGTGAAACTTGCTTTTTAAAAACTGTTATGGAAAGCCTCAATTAATCAAAGCCACAAGAGACGTCAATCTGTTGGTCAATCTGTCAAACCACAAGGAATGGTGTCAGTCAAAGTGTTAGTTGATGGCTATGGCATCATTTATAGGATCCAGCATGCTTTGAATGACTTGTTGTGAGTCATTCACCTCTTGATGAAGCTAATGGGAGACATCCCCCATTAGTTTTGGGGTGAGATACCACACTGATAATACTCTGCCTTTTTATCCTGGGCTGAGCCTGAGATGGTGTGGAAGTCTTGAATGGGTGCTTTGGATACTGCTCAGATCTGGGTAGGACAAAGCAGGTTCAAAGTGAACTAAAGCAAGCCATTTCTGATGAAGTATCTCTATTGCCACCAATGATAACTTTTGATTTTTGTACAATATTTGTTTTGAAAGGAAAAGAAAAGAAAAAAGAAAGATGTGCAGAATTTGCAAAATACTGATATTACATGGAAATGTTTTCAGAACAAGATAAAACTAGAAGAAAATACAATTGGAAGAAACATCTCGTTTTTAATCCTTATGTATTAATTTGGATTAGAATAAAAATCAAATAATTTTAAGACTGTTTAGCCATTTTAACATTTTCTACTGTTAAACTGTCAGAAAGAGTATTTATATTGTTACATTTAATAATAAATATACTGCTACATTTAATTGCTATTAAAAAAATTCAAAACAAGACTTTCTATATAATAAAAATAAACAATTTTAACTAAAGAGTTTAGAACTTTTAAGTGAAGCCAAAGCTTGGCTTCTTGGATGTCTCAGCAAGTTTTCTGTGTAATTGTACTCCATAAATGAAGTTTCAAATTGAAACTAAAATTAGTCTTCTTTTCAGAATGCCATTATTTTGGGGATTATTGCACACTTCCACAATTTAAGTCGGCATCTCTTTAATGAAGGAGTGAGATGTGATTTCCAATAAAAAGCATAAAGTATTCTGTGGACAGTTACCCTATATAAAGTGAGCTCAGTGTATTTTATAGATATATTAAGTTTAGTAATACTTAACAGAAAAATATGTGGGAGAAAAGGAAAGCCAATTCTTAGAGTTTGTTGCATCTTGCAGTAAATCATCTAAATAATAGCTGAATTATTTATGGCATTACCACCAGATATAGTAGAACATTCCAGTTGTTACAGTTACACAACTTTTTAACAATTATCACTGGGATAATTTATCAGCAGAAGAACATTTGTAGCTACTTTCTTACAGTGTATTGTTCACAGTGAATCTGATGCTCGTCTTCCATTAATGCTCTCATTGTTGCTTGTCAATTATATCATTTAAGTTCTGTCTGTCTCTTTTTGATTATGTAATCTTTAACTACCTTGGTCTCTGAATCATATTTCAATATCAACTTACATAAAAAATCCAGCAAGTGTTCTGCATTTTGTATGACAAACACTTCAAATTCAGTCAAACATTCTGAGCATGTTCACCTTGTTTTTTCAATTCCTTCTGGACTAGACTGTTCATTTAAAATACTTGGAGCACTTTTGACAATCCTAAGGAAAGAATCTCGAACAATTTTATTTTTGCAGGCTGTCAAGATTTTTTTGTCCAATGATCAAACTTTTCAGCATAGATCTCTTCATGAAAATATATATTTATTTTTTATTCTTTTTAAAAATATTTATCCTATAAAGTCTGTATTTTATTAAATAACTAAAGTCATAAATAAAAAAGAATTATTAAAAAATATATCCTATATATCATATTTATCCTATGCATATAATAAGCTGCTTTGAACAGAGTTCATACTTAACAATCATCCAAAGTTATTTCTGCAAATCCTGTTCCTTTCTTAGTCTGAATCGAAGTTTAAATCTGAAGTTTAATTCTTGTTTGTTTATTTAACCAGATGAAATTACACATTTTGTCTTTACCACTCATTCAGCATCTTTTCATCAATGTTTATTGAAATCATTTGGAACAGGAAACTAACTCTTGGAAGAATGTTCATTTTTATTGTTAACATTCTCCTTAGCCAAAATGTGTTCAACTTTTTTCATCTAAGAATGTCCATTACACTCTTTCAGATTTACAAATTACTCTAGAGTACATATTATTTTCCAGCTAAGTAAATTCCTAATTATTTTATTGATTTAATAGTAATATTAAACCCTGATGTTTATCTTAGGAATTGTTATTCCTCTTTGGAGAATTTCCATGCAATCAATCGTGTCTTATTGTTGTTTATCCAAGATCCTATACTGCATTGTTGTATATATTCCATTATTAATTCTAAAGACTCCCTTGGATGAGTAACAATAACTGCAACTTAATCATGGTACACTTTGAATTTATATACACTGCTCAAAAAAATAAAGGGAACACAAGCAGAAGACATCCGAGATCTGAATGAATGAAATAGCCTTATTAAATACTTTGTTCATTACATACAGTAGTTTTGTGTTCCCTTTAGTTGTTTGAGCAGTGTATAAACTACTGTATGTAAAGAACAAAGTATTTAATAAGGCTATTTCATTCATTCAGATCTCGGATGTCTTCTGCTTGTGTTCCCTTTATTTTTTTGAGCAGTATACTTGTCTTGCCATTTTAACTCTAAAAAATACTATCCTATTGAATCTTTTCTGCTAATGGTTCAATAAAATCAGAAAGGGAGAATTGGGCAACCTTGTCTTATCCTTTATATGATGTAGCATGATTTATATTCAAAGCCTTATCATGAAACAGTGAAGATAATAGTTTCACTTACTATTATCTTCGCTGTTTCATGATGAGACTGAATTCCTGGTAAAAAAATCTGAGCAAGAGTTCAT
This sequence comes from Pantherophis guttatus, assembly GCF_059756535.1. Classification (NCBI taxonomy): domain Eukaryota; kingdom Metazoa; phylum Chordata; class Lepidosauria; order Squamata; family Colubridae; genus Pantherophis; species Pantherophis guttatus. The sequence goes on from NC_142064.1 coordinate 211,163,727, forward strand.
CTTCTTCACAACTGGAAGCATAAAAGTCCATTCTAAATCATCCAAACTTCTCATCCTGAACTCACAGCTTTTGCCTGAGAAGTAGAAGAAAACTGTAGTCAGGTGAGCCATCATCCATCTGTGACATCCATACCTGGAGGAGAGAGCTGTTGTCCCAGTAAGCTATGGTGCTGTTCTGTCATCACCTCCCTATTTGGATTCTGCAATGTGCTTTACATGCAGCTGTCTTTGAAAACTGTTCAGAAACTATAATTATTACAAGGTATTAATTATATTAGCAGATTAGAGCCACTACAGTCATGCAACACCTCTTTTGAAGTTGCCGCATTGGTTACCAATAAGTCTTCAGGTGCAATTCAGGGGTTGGTTTTGACCTTTTAAAGTTATCTATGGCTTGGCACTCAGGGACTTCCAGGGTCTCCTTCTCCATTCAGAAATGGTCCACCAAATTCTTCCAGTACTGATTTGCTATCAATATCATCTAAAGTTGCCACAGGTGAGAGAGGGTGAAGAGATGGGGTTCATAGGCAGTGTTTTTCAGTTGCAGCCCCCGTATTAGAGAACAACTTCCCCATTGATATTAGGATAGCACCCTCATAGTTGGTCTTCCAGAAACTATTAAATAGGAAGTTGCTTCAGAATGAATGAATGGTCATCAGTGGGCCTATTACTGCAATATGAGAGCATTCTGATTTTATGGTTTGCATTATGTTTTTGTGGTTTTCATTTGTAAGGTGCCTTGAGTTGTTTTCTGAGACTAGTGGTGCATAAACACAATAAATAAATACATGTCAAAGACTGCAGCTTGGAATGTATACTATGAGTACTATAAGTGGCAAAGGGAATGAATTGACCAATGCAGTGAGAGAAAGAAAAAACAGGTATTTGTGTGTGTGTGAAAAACTAAGAGAAAGGGGAAGGAAGCAATCCTGTAAATCTGAATGGAGTTGGTCTGACCTATAGACCAGAGTTACACTGAAGGAAGTAAAAGTGCAGATATAGTTATCAAGAAAAGGGCTAACATGTATATCAGTGAGTATATCAATGGTGGGTTCTTCCTGGTTCTGCCTGGTTCCGCCGAGCCGGTGGCGGTGATGATATGATGTCACCGAATCGGTTCTGCCCTCCCGCCCCCTGCATTATTCTTACCTTTTATTTGGCCCCACCCCCAATCTATTGCTGCCTCCTGAGTCCCAGCTGATTGGCTAGAAGGAAAAAACCTGTTTAAACTCTTGCCGGGCTTCAAAGGGCCTCCTTACAGCTGATCAGTGTTAAAAGGTGGTGTGGTGGTAGACTGGTGCCTCCAAAAACAAATGAGTAGACCGGTACAGCTCTGCAAGCAGTTAAAAGCCTGGTAGACCAGTACCTCTGTTAAATCCTAAAGAATTGTCGCATGACCATCAAGCCATGCCCCAAAAATAAGCCATACCCATAGAACCGGTAGTAAAAAAATTTAGAACCCACCCCTGGAGTATATATTGATGATATCTAGGTTTTGGCAAGTGCCTATGCAAGTAGGAATTAATACAATAGATTAATGATAATCATGTTGTGCTATGGTAAACAGTAGTAAACTGATAAGAAGTAATAATTTTCTTTGGAAAACTTGAACAAAATGTCCTATTTCAGATTGATCATATGCACACATACCAACTTGATTTGCAAATGGTTTACTACTAAGTACCAAACAATCACAGACAGGCGGAGAGACAGCATCTGTGCTTCAGAAATGTATATAGGAAAGCAATTTTTTGCTTGAGAGTTGGGTGGTTGGAGAGTTCAGTGTAAAGTCAAAACAGAGCACAGATTCAGAAAGGAAGATGCACTCTGGAACAGTTCACAAGTGGAGTCACCAAGGTTAGTCAGCCAGTTCAGAATGCAAAGCAGGAATGATGGATTCCAGGTTGACATGGTTGTTCCCAACAAGAGCTGACCACTGGCAACAGCTATAATACAGCCCAGCTGCAGATGTATCTCAGTTATGGGTATTCATACCTTTGCTTCTTGAGGAGCTGAGCTTAATGACCACATGATTCACTTAGCAACCATGATAAAAATGAACATAAAATTAGATCTGGGCATGTGATCACTCACTTTATAATCACGCTGATTTATGATATTGTGGTCGTAAGTCTAGAATGACTTGTACTATTTACTTAAGAAACTTAGGTTTTTATAGTGGTTTTATAGTGTTTGGATTTCCAAGCACATAGAAACATAACTCTAGGAGCTGCCTGTAGTATCTTACCTGTTTCTGCAGTTGTGGACTTGCTCTCTGCAGCTGCCTTGTGATCCTGAGAAAGCAGGTGGTGTTGGAAATTGGTGCTGTTTGGACTTGCATGCCTTCTGAAACAGGATCGGAATAGCTGCACAGCTCTAGTTTTTATCATTTCATCTGCAATAAGTTTTCTAAGGTAGGCTAGGTTGAAAAGCAGCAGATCATTGAAAAAGTATCAAGTTGGTTTGAACCTTTAGTTCTGATGTCCAGTTCCAACCCTTTCATCATTCTCAGACAGGCACCTTGGTATGAATACTGAGGAGAAATGGTTATGTACCGAGGCTGCATACTGTCTACCATATATTGCCCACATTTTTAAGGGAGAAGCTGCCTAGTGTATAATGAGATCTAGGAGAAATGAATGGTGAAAAAGAGACTGATTTTTAAAACACATTGTTGTAGGGGAAAAAAAGAGTTGTTTGAAACAGAGTCTTCCAGCTTTGGCTTTTCTAATATAAAGATGGGATATATAGTAGTCTTTGCCAGACATGGAATTTTTAAAACATGAGGTGTTAAAAATGGCAATTTTAAAAAATAAATGCGTAGTATTTATTGATGTTTACATATTTGATTGAAAGGCAAAAAGAAAATGAGCAATGATGAAAATCCTATCCAAACACCAAATCTTTTTCAAAGTTTTATTTTGATTCTTCCAAATTTAAGAGTGATGTTCTGACAATACCACAGTACTTTGTGGAGACCTGGCTTTATCAGAAGTGGTACATGATTAAGGCTCGCTGCTGAAGAAGCAAAATAGCTGCAGCACTTCCATGAAGCTTATTTTCAGTAAAATCTTTGGCTGCCATGTGCAAGTGTTGCTGCTAAACACATGGATGTGATTTGGCCCACAGAAGACCAAGACCATCTTAGATAGGAACTGCTGCTATATTCTCAGCATGAACATAATGGATGAAAATGTTCATGTTCAAGACATTTGCAAAGTGTGTAGGTCTTTCTTGTGGTGGTAGTGGAGAATTCAAGCTTTTTAACAACTTTAAGAAATGGATATTTTGGAGAGAACAGTGACCTTCTGGGAAACAAAGTTACAGGATGTCACATTGTCCCAGAAAACTGGTTCTGTCCAGTGTGCAATGCCCAATAAAACCATACTCTGAGGTGGAGATTTGCAAAAGGTTTATTCTGCACAGAAGAAAGGATATGGGGAGTCACTCCCACTGGCCTGTGCAAAGGCTACTGCTTCAGCAGTACACTTTTTATAGCTACTTCTCCATAAGCCCCCCTTAAACCAACCCCTTTTAGATTGTCCTATTATCTTATCAATGTTTATTAATATTGCTTAGCTTGCATCCACAGTGTCTAGCATCAATCAGCACATTTGATGAGCCTTGGTGGTGCAGCGGACTAAGTGCTGTTATGTAGCACTTAGCTGCCAGCTGCCTGCAATTAGTGCAAGTTCAAATCTTACCAGGCTCAAGGTTGACTCAGCCTTCCATCCTTCCGAGGTAGGTAAAATGAGGACCCGGATTGTGGGGGCAATAAGCTGACTTTGTAGAAACACCACTTATGGGGGCCAAAAGCCCTACTAAGCAGGTATATACAAAAGAATGAAGGCTATTGTTATAAGTGCATTGTAAGCCGCCCTGAGTCTTCGGAGGAGGGCGGCATATAAATTGAACAAACAAACAAACAAATAAATAAATTAGCAATTATGCCATAATTAATACATTGTCTCCCCTCCCCCTTCAAATTCCTCTTTCCCAAAGCTGTTGCCATTGACATATTTGCAAATATTATATACTATATACACTATTTCAGCAGAATCATCTATTCCTTGTACTTGTGACCCTCAGGTGCCCTGTTCATGCAGTTGCCTTGTTTCTTGATTACATTTGGGATTTCATCAGAGCAAGCATTTTCTGAGGATTTCATTAACTAAGCTGTTTCCATTACTCCTTACGCAAATGATTGAAAAATGTCTGTAAATAATAATTTCCTAAAGAAATTAGGTTTTTAGGGGAGGGGGGCCTTTTGACCTTTCCTTCAAAGTTAGAGGAACAGGACTGTAACTTAGTTGTAAAGCCCACGAATAGGACTCAGGAGATCTTAGATTTAGTTCCAGGCAACTCTAGGTAGACTTGGGGGGAAAAATTCCTCTTGTGTGAAATCATGGAAAGCAGTTAATCAATGGTATTGATCAAAATCAGTGGATGTCAAGCTGTACCTAATCCACTTTTGCCCTTACAAGTATAACAATAGTTGCAAAATGTATTTTTTATGTTTTCCTCAATGGAAAAAAAAAGAAAAATGATCTCCAAGGGAGGGAATACATTGATTTCAGAGGAGAGCTTGGCTTACCAATCCCATGAGTTTCCATTCTCAGACTATATGGGGCCGTTGTTTGGCAATCTCCCATATGTCCTGCCAGCAGCAGATATATCAGTTTATAGCCTTGGTTTTAAATGAAAAGGAACTGTTGAAGCAAAGCCAGGTTTTCATCTTTTCCCAAAGTAGCATGGTGACACAATAATATGGAGAGGATAGTTTGCATGAGGTCTTGTCAAAAGCCAAGTTGAGATTTTACAGAAGGCATTCATCATAATCATCATAAGCAAGGACCAGAGGAAGCTGCTCTTTGCTTAATGGCTGAACCTTGGTGAATAGATGTGGAGGGGGTCTGTTTGTATATCTGCTTCCTTTTGTGAGAAAAAGCTGTCAGCACAGACTCCAGGGTTTCCTTGCTTGCTGGTAAATCGGGTGACGAAAAAGGAGGCCACTATTTTGACAACAGTAAATGTGAGGGAAAAACAGTTGAAAGCCTAGACTTTAGATGCAAAGGAAAAGTTGGTCTCTGCTGAAGAAAAGAAAGTTGTGGGATTCTGCTTTCTTCAGTCAAGACTTGAATGAAACCTGTGGACATATTTGATGATACTTTCATGTCCACAAACTGATTAGGTAGAAAACCGATCAGACTTGTGTAGATGACAACTGCTCTTTTACCCTTTTTAAATCTCAGGAAGGTTATGGTTTTCTACCATGGACAAAGATATGAAGAGCATAAGTTTCAAACTATGTCCTTGCATATCCTATTTTCTTCTGGCAAACATGGAGCTGAAGTACCCAGAATGTATCAACGCAATAATCTGAATGTATCTGGGGAATCTGAAGGTTTTCAGAATTGCAAAATTATTTACAAAGAAAAAAAACATCTTAAATTCTGGACAGTGAGGAGGAGTGAGAGTGCTCAGGGACTGGGAAATGTTGGATGCAAAGTTTTTTTGTTTTAGGAGATCATATGGAAGTCTAGGATAAATGAAACTGTTGTTGAGTTATAATTCTGCCCTCAATCAGTAGAGAGGACCAATGGGTAAAAAGGAAAGTTACTTAATATAGGCTGCCATATCAATTCTCCAAATGAAATAAAAAAAAAATATTGTCAGCAACAATAGTTGAATGTGTCCTGCAAGAGCAGATACCAGCATTGGTTAAAATTCTGTCTGTCTGTCTGTCTGTCTGTCTGTATCCATCCATCCATCCATCTATCCATCACCTACCACCTATCACACAATGTATCAATTTCTCATTGGTTTCAGTGCTTCCTTCTGCCTTATATGGTTAACATCGCATACAAAGCACTTTGTTGCCTATATGATTTTTAAAATGCTGATGGGTCACTCCTTCATCCTAGAATACCCTGATATATGAGTAATTTATTATCTTGGTTTTTTTGTACTGTATGCACTGTAAAAGGCTTTGTACTAAGCCTTTTAGAGATAATAGAGAAAGACTTTTATTTTTCATACAGAACATGGTATCCCAAAAGCAGGCAGAGCTGAATTAAAACAAGGCAACTCCTGACACAACCACAAAAAGCTTCTGCAGCCTTTACAGGAGATCCTATTGTTATTTTGGATTGTGGATTATGGGGGATGTGCAAAGATGTTTTCTTGGTAGAGAATATTGGCATGCTGTTCAAAACTTGTTTTTTTATGTTGGCTTTCCTAGCCACAAATGTTGCCAACCACTTTGGAATTTATAACAATGAGATATACTGTAATAATAATAATATCAATTAGTAGTAAGATGATTTTTCAGTCTTTTAAAATGCTGGGCACTAATATTTTTTAAAGGAATAAAATTGTACAAAATCGTCAAATCGAGCGAGATGCTTAAGCAAGAATGCTGAGATTTTGCAGTCCTGCGAGATTATTTTAAAAATAATTCTTATTTTTGAGTTCTGCAGATACTTCTCAGGGTGCTTAGCTTCTGGACACTTCACTAAATGATGTCTCTTGAGATCTTACAAGAAGGAACTGTCTTATCTAGAATTCATATAGGAGTATTACATGAAGGAATACAGGAATGTTAACGAAGAACAGTAAAAATTAAAGGTGCTGTGAAAAATAAAAGCATGAAAATGGTTCTTATAGAGAAAAGCTCCTGCTGGAGAAGTGAAAGGAATTTGCAGTAACTTGACTATAGAAGAAAATTTATGACATAAGTAATATTTCAAAAAGCACCCAAGGACCACAGCTCTGGTGCATAATTGAACTGAAGTTTGATTATGAATTACTTTAAGGAAAGTAATTTAATTAAGGAAAGCATAGTATAGTTTATAATACACCATAATGTTGCAAAATCCTTCATTCTTTTGCCTCAGTCAGGAGAATGCATTTTGGTGAAGTCTGAAGGGGGCTGGGCATAATCCCAGAACAGTCACAGCCAGAATTGACCCACAGCCATTCTTCTCTTGCTTGTGCCATTAATCTCTTTTGATATGACCATAACGCTTAAGCAGGGAAAAATCCTGCTGGATTAATACAAATATAAAAGCTCTCCGGGGTCTTTTATATTTTTTGCTGGTGGAAGTTTTCTGAAACAACAAAAGGCTGAGACCTTAAGCCCAATGCTATTTTGAGGCAGGAAAATATTACTTTTGTTTAATTACAGCAGAAGAGATAGCACCTTTTGAAGTGATCATTTGTGGCACTTCTATTGCTGAGAAGTTTTCCACAGGAATAGGTAAGAGGACTTTGTATGTTCAGAAAGAAGAGAAATACCTTATTGCAGAGGCCCCCAATCTTTTTGAGCACCAGGGACTGGTTCCATGGAGATTTTTCCATAGACCGGAGGGGGCATGGTTTTTTTATGGTGCCTGCATCCCATGCATGGGGTTTTGCTTGTTTGTGTGGCCCAGTTGCTGGTATGCCACGGCCCGGTGCCAGTCCACAAACCGGGGGGTTGGGAACCCCTGTCTTATTAGACATCATAATCGTGATGGTCCTCCCTGAGGATGAAAACAGGAGACATGCAAGAGTTGTCCCTTTGTTGCAAGATAAGCTGGGCAGTTTTCTAACTAATTGGAGTTGCTTTGATAGGTTTGGATTTCTAAGCAAGCAAACCCAGTTTTCTTGTTGCTGGACTAATGCCAGTTCCTCACAGCCCTTTTCCTGCCTTGTAGTGTTATCCTTGCCAATATTATTTCATATGAAAGATGGTGCAATCTGTGAATAAACCTCTCAGGTAATGCTCTGTGACATGCTTGATATACAACCCCATTCTTTTCTTCTATCCCCATCATAGTCTTGTGGGAATTGGGGAGGGGGGGCTTTGAAATTTATATCTTAAATCAAGTTCCATCCCCACTTCACAATCTTAACCCTGAGATTACACTCCCCTTCACTTTCAGCTGTGTTGCTTCCTCTTTTCTCTCTTCTGGAGAGCCCTGGAAGAATTATTTTTTTGAACAAAAGATAATAAATGCCAGCAAGGCGGGTCACTTTCCAAGCTAAGCCTTTGCTTGTGGATTGAAGGAAGAACGGTGGAAGAATTCTGGGAAGATAGCACTGGTATTTAAAGATGGTTGGAAATTATGATAAATAGCATTATAAGGTGCCATAGAAAAAACAGTACAGGTGCTTCCAAAATAGAGTTTTAATATGGCATTGCAGTGTTTCCTTCATTTACATGTAAAGGGACAGACATAGACTTTCATTGTCTGTTGTCTTCCTAATTCTCATTCACTTCAGTTTCTTTCCCATTATATAGAACAGTGTTTCTCAACCTCAGCAGCTTCAAGATGTGTGGACTTCAACTCCCAGAATTCCCTAGTTAGCATATTGGCTAGGGAATTCTGGGAGTTGAAGTCCATACATCTTGAAGCTGCTGAGGTTCAGAGAAAAATTGATTTTTTAAAATCATTGAACAATAGCACAAATTCCGTACATATGCTATTTTTCAATCTTGGTGTGTTATTTTGAAGCAAAAAGAATTTCATTTCAGCTGAACTGAAAATTCTACTGGAAATTTTTTTGGTACTTTTGTGAGAACTAGGAAGGGGACAAATTCAAAATCCCATAATCTTTGTTTGTTTGTTTGTTTATATCCTCCCTTTATTATTTTTAACTCAAGGTGACAAACATATTCAGGCATCTGGCATAAAAACCTTATGCATAACAGAAACTAAGCATAACAGGATTTTGTCCCGAACCAGTGAGTGCTATCAGCAATTGCTACGGCACAGAATATAGCCACTTTTCTACAAATTTTGGAATAGTGATCATTTAGTCCAGGGGTGTCAAACTCGATTGCATTGAGGGCCGCATCAGGGTGGTGTTTGACCTTAGGGGCCTCGGTGGGCGTGGTCAGGGTGAGCATGGCCAGGGTGGGTGTGGCCATCTTGACGGCACTCATGTCAGGGGCACCTGTGGTGGCCTAGGCAGGCCTGGGGGGATCCTCCTGCAGCCCTCTGCCAGCGAAACGGACCCCACTTTTACTGACAGAGGCACTGTGGGCTGGTCCTTTGCTATTTCCAGGGTGTCCCCACGGGCCAGATTTAAGCACCCTGAGGGCCAGATCCAGCCCGTGGGCCTTGAGTTTGACACCCCTGATTTAGTCGGAAATGCAAAGTTGGTTGTTGGGGGCTAACCAGAGTGGTACAATATTTAATGGAAATTAGCTGCAATTGTCAAGAACCATATACAGTATGGGGCAACTGAAAATTCATGTACAACTTCTTCAGTCTCAGCATCTGTGTATGTACATAAATGCTCTGGGGGGGGATTATTGAATTATTGAATCACTCCATAATATCACTAAGGGCAAAGTGTTTAGGCACACTGGTATGCACGTTCCACAATATGGAGTAGAAACAGGTTCATTCTAGCAGAGGTGAGAGAATGATGGAATTGGTGGCTCTTCAGATTTACTTTTGTATTGTGTTGTTTTATTATCACTAGAAGCTGCCATGAAAATATTTTCCATTAAATGATAATGAATATATAGAGATTATTAAAAAAAATTACAAACCATCTTTAAAAAAAAATGAATTGGTGCAGTTACATTCAAACCAGATACTGACCTATTGGAACTTTTCTTTTGAAGCTTCATCCTTGTGCAGCTCTATTTTATAATAGTTCTGGACGGCTTGTTCAGGGAGTTGGTTGAAAATGGAATAAAAAAATTAAGGAATGGAAAACTGTTTCTCATGTGTGTTTGTGGGTGTTCTGTGGGAATCCATGGGAATGCAGAGGAAGGGCAAAGGTCTATGAGACAGCTGCAAGACCCTTATGCCGGGCCACTGCTCGTTAATAACAGCGCTTCGTTCATTGGGGTGCATAAGGAAGGAGACGAGGTGCCATCTGCCCAGGAGGGGAAATGAGGCTTGGCCAGGCCGGTGGCAATTGGTGGCCAGTAGTTTCCCTGGGAATGCCTGGAACCAGCTCAGAGAGAAAGTGTCTGAATTTCTATTCTTGGCAGTGGGAGTGGGAACTATAATTTTCACAGTGGGAAATACTGTATGTTGCTGACTGGGTGAATTTGGAGTTAATTCCATAATAGAGGATGTGCCCAAGAGAACATGGTTTGCACTCTTGATGCAGAGGAGATCATGATAATTTCCCTAATGTCCCTGCTTAATTGCCTGCTGATTGTTAGAGAGCTCTTTCTCTTTCTCCTTCCTTCCTTCCTTCCTTCCTTCCTTCCTTCCTTCGTTCCTTCGTTCCTTCGTTCCTTCCTCTCTCTCTCTCTCTCTCTCTCTCTCTCTCTCTCTCTCTCTCTCTCTCTCTCTCTCTCTCTCTCTCTCTTTCTTTCTTTCTTTCTTTCTTTCTTTCTTTCTTTCCTTCTCTCCCTCCCTCCCTCCCTCTCTCACACACACATAAGGATAATGTGCAGATTTGGGGATCTCAGTGGTATCGGGTATGTATATGTTGCATTAGAACATATAGAAGTTAAAGCAGTTTATTCAAAAGCTACCCTGAGTTGATTTATAGACAAGTAGCTATGCAAATACTATAAGTAAAGAAATAAATGAAGAAATATTTGCTTTTTAAAATTTTTAATATCCTTTAATAAAACTGCCACTCTTTCTTGTAAGGTTGATCAATCTGCTCATCTGCTCATCCTTATCTTGTGAAATTCAAGAGGGCACCTGGTTTCTTCACTTTTTACCTAACAGACACATTGTGTGGGCTCTTTATTCAATTTGAAAAAACATACCTCTCAAATATAACAGTACAAATGAAATATATGATGCACAAATTTTATCAGAAAAAAGTTGATTGACTAACGAGTGTTATGTCCTTCATGCAAAAGCGATTCTGGGTGGCTACAAAATTTAAAAACCATATAACCAGTGAATTAAAAACAATAATTGAAGACAAGACAAATTTACTATGGCAACCAAGGATACCAATTCACCTGGGCTTAACTAACTTGACCCCCATGTCAATAGCCATGGCCGATAGAGTTGGGGATAAGCTAATGTTGGGTATGATGGACTCCCAGAGTTTGGGGCCCTAGTGGGGATGCCCCATACTGGAGGTGGCTAGTGGACTAAGAAAGTCTCCATTCCGCTCATGCATTTGTTCCTAGTTTTATTAAATCTTTATTAATTTTAACATTTTAATATTTTTGTATTCTTGCTTTCATTATGTTCTAAGCCATGCAGAGTCACTTAAATGGTGAAATGGGCAGCATATAAATTTAATAAAGAATAATTCCCAGGAGGGAGTTTGTACATTTCAGAAGAGCAAGAGATAATACAGTTTTTAGACAGCTTGTGTGGGAGAAAGAGAATGAAGATAGCTCCTCCCAAATAGTTCCTAGAGTATAGGTTTATGGTGAAAGTAGTCTGCTTTAGTTTGGCAAGATTTCTGTCTGTAGGTGAGGAACAATAAAGGAAACTGCTTAGAAGAATCTCAATGTGTCTCTTGGTTTTTGGTGCCTGACAGATCATAACTGAAATGAGCATCAGAGGGTGGTTGATGCTTCACTGGCATTGCCACCAGTCTGGTGTGTTTTCTCCATAGAGACAACATTGGCAAAGGACCCAGCTGAGTTTCTAACTGAGATGAGCCAGGAAGAGGGATTTTTTTGAGGGGAAGGAAGATGGCACAAATTATAACCTCCTGTCTATGGAACTCTCTTCCTAGAGAGGTTCTCCTCTCCTCATTTGATGAAATTTGTATAAGCATTTTAGTCATTTTTCTTGCTATTAAAAAAAAGTTATTCCTTTTGGATTTTTATTGGACTGCCTTGTCTAATAAAATATTTTATTTGTGGCCTATTCTTGAGAGCTGTGACAGGAAGGCAACTATAAGTATCTTACGTGAATTGCTGTCTGGGGACTCTACTGCCAATATTCTTCTGCTCTGCTTTTATATTCATAAATAAGTCAAAGATTGCAAAACAGAAGTTTGCAGGGCTTTCTCCTATAGAAATAACCAGAAATCCTGGTTTCGGGGACTTGCCATTGCATACGGTAGGTAGCAGGGGCTAAGGAAGAGTAGCTTTCCTTCCAGGTCTTGGTAGGAATCCTGAGTATTTTCTTGCTTTTTGTGTTCACTACAATCCTGCATGTTAATAAAATAATAATAAATGAGTGCAACTCTTGTCACTACAATCCTACAGTCCTGCCCAGCAATAAATTAATAAAGTTTATTATAACAGATCAACTTCTTAGGTTGTGTTGCAGAAATCTTGGTACATGAGTGAAAGGAAATAACTCTCCATGAGTACAGTTTCGGCACATTTTAAAACAAGGAAGAGAGCATCTGTGTATTTCAAAGCAGTTGTGCCCATATACTGGTTTTCTTCTTGCATGTCAATACAGGCTTCAGATTAAATTATAGCTGGGAATTGTTTTAGCTTTTTCTTGTCCTTCTCAAATCTGTTGTTTACACCCTCTTTCTGATCCCTTCAAGCTCTCCCTTGTGTTGATAGGATGCATTTTGTGATCCCAGCGGGGTTAGTAATTATTTTCCGTGTCTGCGCTCTCATAGGATCAAGTGATTTTGGCCCTGTCTGAGCCCAACCAGTTTCTCTAGAGAAATAATTACCCAGCCCAATGCAAATAAGCAAAGCCTCAACTGGAAATAAATGACACAGCTAAAGAAAACAACACTGGGATGTGGGCTGGGGAGGACATTGGGCTTTTAAAATAAACTCCTTTGAAAGCAGAGAGAAGAAACTCAAGGGGAGGATTTGCAAAGAGATTAAGAAGGCTGCATGAGAGAAGCTGATGACAGAAGAATTGAAGAGTGCATTCAGCATGTTGCATACAACCTGCTAGTCGTGGGTTCAAACATCTGATAATTTATTTAACCACACAAAACTCAGAACTGGGCTGTTTTCATATCTCTGAGGTGCAGACCATTTTAATTTAGATTTACTAGCTCATGCACACTTTTTTTCCTAACCTAGCCTGATGGCACTTGATGGAGTTCGATGGAATCAGATAGTCTTCAATTTATGACCACAATTAAGCCTAAAATTGTTGTTGCTAAGTGAGACATTTGTTAAGTGAGTTTTGCCCCATTTTATGATCTTTCTTGTCACAGTTGTTAAGTGAATCACTCTTCTTCTTCTTGTGCCGTATCCATCAGCGGATCATGTTGGTGAATCACTGCAATTATAAAATTGGTAACACGGTTGTTAAGTGAATCTGGCTTCCCCATTGACTTTGCTTGTCAGAAGGTCTCAAAAAGTGATCACATGACCTCAGGATACTGCAACTGTCATAAACGTGAACCAGTTTCCAAGCATCCAAATTTTGATCATGTGACCATGGGGATGATGCAATGGTCATAAGTGTGAAAAACGGTCACTTTTTTCAGTACCATTGTAACTTTGAATAGTCACTAAGTCAGTAGTTGTAACTTGAGGAACACCTATAGTAGAGGTTTAAATAGTGTGATTATATTTGCTTTTTAAAACCCAAACAAAAGTCCTGGTTTATATGTCACCCAAGGAATGGGGAGATGCATAAAATGCCGTCTTTTTCTGTCTCTTCTGATTCTTGGTAAAAGGGAATCCCTCCTCCATAGGTGGTGGTACACCAGCCAGGGCAGATTAGTCATCACTTATTTGGTAGAATTAATCAATAGCCATAGTAACATAGTCATTATCTCCATTTGGCTGTTCAACCATGATTCCCAACATTCCTCACCATTATCCCACCTAGTGGCTGCTGGTGCGAGTTGAGGTTCAATAACATTGGAGAATCACAGATTCCTCCATTCCTCCTGTTGTAATCCTCACATTCTGATTAGAGCCGTGGTGGCACAGTGATTTAGAATGCAGTACTGCAGGGCTAACTCACTGCTCACTTCAGGAGTTTGATTCTGAGCGGCTCAAAGTTGACTCAGCCTTCCATCCTTCCAAGGTCGGTAAAATGAGGACCCAGATTGTTGGGGGCAATATGCTGACTCTGTAAACCGCTTAGAGAGGGCTGTAAAAGCACTGTGAAGCGGTATATAAGTCTAAGCGCTATTGCAATTACATTATCTTCTATTGTGTAGACAAATGAGCAGATTCCCTTTGCTATTGCCCATTTTTTGTTTTTGCTTTTGTCAGTTGTGGCTGGCTTTTAAGAGAAGGGGAGCATTGAAGAGTTACCAGTTCTCATAACTGAGAACTGGAACCCAATTACTGTCTTAGTTAAGTGATTGGTTAACTATGTTCCATATAAGAGGATTCTGATCTTTGTAAATATAGCTACATTATGACATTTGAACAGTTGCTGTACCAAATGCTAGATTGCAGTTAATGTCTTGACTGCTTGTTCCTTTATGGCTAATGGTTGATTCTAAAGAGTCTAAAAGAAGTTGTCCATCAATTTGATACCTTTATTGCCAATTACAATGCTGGTTGTTGTATCTATGCTCATAATTTTGGTATTCTTTCTATTTAATTTTAGTTCTATTTTTTTCTGAGCTCCTTGACTTTTATTACTAGAGTTTGCAGATCCATTCCATTTTTGGTTAGAAGTATCATCAGCATATTGCAGATTATTAATATTTCTTCCTCCAATGTAAAACCATATCCTTCCAATCCAGTTTCCCTAGAGCCAATCTGTTTCATCTTGTTTTGTCCATACTGTTGCTTCCTGATCTGTATAAAAGTTTCTCACTAGGAGAACAAGATGTTCTTGGATTGCCATTTTCTAAGCACATTCTACAGCTTGATGTGATTGACACAATCAAAGGTCTTTCTATAATCAATCACGTACCTAGTGACTTCTGTTTGGCCATTCTTTGGCTTTCTCAATTATCAATGTATATCAGCAATAATGTTTTTTGTTCCTCGGCATTTTCTTGAACATCTGGCAACTCTTTTTCCACATAAAATTCTAATCTGCATTGGATGATTCTAAGCATTATTTTGCCAACATGGGAATTAAGGATAATATATGATAGTTTGCACACTCTGTTAAGTCTCCTTTTTTTGGGTATTGGAATGTAGGCTGATATCTTCCAATCCGTTGGCCCCTTATATCATTCTCCAGGTTTGCTGGTTTAGCTTGGTTTGAATCTTGACTGGTTCTTTTTCTATTGCTCACTATACTTCAGTGGATATTCCATTGGTTCCTGTAGTCGTCCAACTTGGCAATGATTGGAGTGCTGATCTAAATTAATCTTCTAGTATTATCTCAGTTAAGTAGGGAGTATTTAAATTCACACTGAATTAGTAGTAGGTAGTTGAAAATTAGGTAGTTGAAAAATGAATCAATCAAATTATTTTAATCTCTGAAGTATAAAACAGATGTTGCACTCTTCTGGTCCCTTTATAAAAGCTCTCCAGCCAAATAATTTCATCATTCTTTGATAGTCTTGATGGTGCAGAGAGCAGACTAGTGTAAGAGCTATTCAAATGAATATATGGCACACACATTCTTCTTTCAAACTTTGTTATACTGTCCCCAGAGCTGATTGACTCCTTTTGCCTAACAGGAGGACTGACCCTAGTGCCGAATATAATATTTGTGTGAAAGATGCCATCAGTAGCCTCTCACCGACCAGTACGCTCCCATAGAGAGGGTCTTCTCAGGGTGCCGTCGGCCAAACAATGTCGACGGGTGGCCCCCAGGGGGAGAGCCTTCTCTGTGGGGGCACCTACCATCAGAGATACGGAGGATCCCGGATTTGCGCACTTTCCGCCGTGCCCTCAAAACATTTTTATTCCAGCAAGCTGGTCTGGCCTAACCTCCCTTTTAAATTGTTTTAAATTTGTTTTATAAATTGGAGTGTTTTAAATTTGTTCGTGGGCCGAAGTGTGTAATGTTTAAAGTGCCTGGTAGCTCACTAGACTGATAGCTTTGTGATTAACACCAGCTGTCTGCAATTACTGTAAGTTCGAATCTCACCAGGCTCAAGGTTGACTCAGCCTTCCATCCTTTCTAAGGTAGGTAAATTGAGGACCCAGTATGTGGGGGCAATAAGCTGACTTTGTATAAATATACAAAAGTATGAAGGCTATTGCTTAACGCATTGTAAACTGCCCTGAGTCTCCGGAGAAGGGCGGCATATAAATCATTTTTTTTTAAAAAAATGTATTTTTAAATGGTTTTTTTAACGTTTGTATTATGTGTATTTTATCTCTTGGCTGTTCACCGCCCTGAGTCCTTCGGGAGTAGGGCGGTATATAAATTTAATAATAATAAAAAAGATTTGGCTGTTTTGGCATGTGACATAGATACCTTTACCTTTCCTGATTTTTGCTGTAGTGAATAGTGAGGATACTTCGAGAGTTTGATATCCCAGTTTGAAGAGAGGCTTCCTCAAACTAACCTGCTGCCTTTTTTTTTTTTTTTGCTGTTTTAATAATGTACTGCCCCCTTAATATCCTAATTCTGATTTGACATCTGTGGAGCGGAGGGGGATGTGTGTGGTCTTAGGGGACTTGGCAGGGAAGCATGACATATCATTCCTTTTATTGGAAGACTGTCAAAACCATTCCAGATGTGTGGTGAAGAAGGACTGTTTTCCACCAAGAGGCAACATAATTGAGGAATTAATGGAGTGGACTCCACATAAAGGCATGCTAATGGGAAAAAATCCAATGTTTTTGAGGGGTGGGAAGAGGCAGAATGTCTTATTGTTGCCTTCTACCCTAATCTGAATAATTATGTCCAGCCAAAATGCAACCAGGTGGAAAGGAAACCAAATGGAAGAGCAACAGTAGGACAATTCTCTTCTACTCTGTGCTTTGATCCTTGCAAACCTACATCTAAGAATGTATATGATGCCCAATGCAAAATACCCAATAGACTTTCTTGTGGACATGAGAAGTCAGTGTTCCCATTTACCTCTTTTTAGGAACGAATTTTAAAGTGCCTGTAGCATTGTGTGACCTGCTGTCATCATGGGCAATGCAGTTTTCCGAACAGAAGTGTTGAGTCTCAAGTAGAGATCTGCATTCTGCAAAGTTTAGGTATAAATCTTACCCCAGCACTTGACTATAATTTGCAGAGCTTTTGTGATGTTGGATATGCAAATTCTTCCACTGCAGTGATTATCAGAACAGGAAGTGAGAAGGGTTTCTTTTCATCCATCTGCATCTCCTACTTTTTATGCCTGAAATAAATAATCAGTGTGACTCCGACAGTAGAGTCTCATGGGTCTGGAAATTATTCATGGTAGCTGTAGCTTGCCCATCAAACCCCTTGTTTATAAGAACCTATTTTGTGGATCTTGACCCATGGCTGCCTTTTTTATCATACAGTTTTGGAGACCACTTTGCACACTTGGGATCTCTTCTGCCTTTTATATTACTTGTGTCTTCCTAGCATTGTGCCCTTCATAAAAAGGAGAAATAAAAAAAAAATGCCTGTGACAGACGGGAGCCTTCACCATTAACTCCTATGTATCTGATAGCTGAAAATGCAAATGATCTAGTAATGACAGTCAAGGAGCATTGTGAAAAAAAATGGGGCTAAGATGGAATATAAAGAAGACCACATTAATGGCAATAGGTAGAACAACCTACCATAGAATTGACAATGAAGCTAAAGTAGTGGATAGTTTCTGCTTTTTAGGATCAGTCACGAACAGTAAAAAAACCAGCAGTCAGACTAGCATTTAGTAAGGCAGCCATGAATGCCTTGAAAAAGATATCCAAATAATATGACGTGTTTATCATATCATTTGTACCATTTATCATACGTGGCTACAAAGATCAGAATAAGGCAAAGCCATGGCCTTCCCTTTGTCACTCTATGGAAGCAAAAGTAGAAGAAGCAGAACAGGATGAATATTCACACTTTTGAACTTTGACATTGGAAAAGTCTCCTGAGAACACTGTGGACAACCAAAAAGAAAGCAAACAAAGGGATCATTGAGCAAATGAGCCCAGAGTTTTCCCTCATGACACAAACAACCAAATTTAAATTATCCTGCTTCAGACACATTATGTAAAGATCTAGCTCTCTAAAAAAGTCCCTAATGTTGACAGAAGTGGAAGGAAAGAGAAGATGACAACTAGTTACGAGATGGCTGGATTTGATTACAGTGACAATGAATGCACTAAAGAATGAGGCTAAGGGCAGAAGATAGATACAGAAAATCTATCTATGTGGTTGCCAAAAGTTAACACTGGCTTGATGGCACATAGTCAGTCAGTCATATATAGTAGGACAGTAAGGCAATCTTGGCGTTGTACTTTAAGAGAACAAAACATACAAAATGCTACCACAGTCATGTCATGGTGAAGAAGGCAAGTCAGAAATGTCCAGCTCTCAATAATGGGGCGTAAATGTTTTAATTTTAAAATTGAGTCATTAAATTCATTTGTATTTCCCTTAATTTCCCCGTTTCCTCTTCATGCACTCCCAAATTGTAGTAGTGGATTGATTTTTAAAAATTGTTTTATTTATTAAATTTATTGGCCACCCATCTTACTACAGGGTAACTTGGAGGTAATCTTGAACGGCTTTGGGACTGCAGATTGTCCATCCTATGGAGAGATTCAGAGTAGGCTTCTTCTGGAATAAGCTTTAAACTGGGCTGCAGTAGTTGAGTCTTTTTTTCAGGATAGCAAGAAGGTGCACCAAATGATTAAATGCTAAGCCAAGATGATGAGGGTGAAATGAAGTCTGCCAGAGCCGAATCTGGTATGTGGGGAGCAGGCTGAGGTCAGGATTGGTTGTTTATCTCCTTCCAATTTATAATTGCTCAACAACTTCTCCCACATGTCATCCTGTTTGCCTCCCTCCCTCCCTCCTTCGTTCTACTGCTATGATTTATGCAGAAAACTTATAGGAAAGGAGAAGATGTTGCTTGGATTTAGAGAGGCAAAATGAGGCAGGGAAAGCAAGCTACTGAAACAAAGGCATTGCAAGGAAGGCACAATTTAGCAAGAACAGGTTAATGAAATAAAATTGTGTCTGAGAATTTGGCTGGAGGTGCAGAGCCTGGCAATGAATTTCAATAATTCCCGAGTCAGACCTGAGCAATCCTGTTAGGTATTGCGAAATATTCCGTAGTCAGATTCTTACAGCCAGTGCTGATTTAAAAGGTCAGAGATATATGGTCTGGTTTATCCTCCTGTGTACTAAGGGTCATAAATACACAATTATAGTTCGTATAATACTTCCAGCCCAGTCAGAGAAACAGCTGATGAATGCCTAGGAAGCCAACTGGAATGCTGCTCTCCAAGGATGCTTTCTGTATTGGCATGCCTGTTAACAGCTGGGAACTATTCAGCATGACAAGCACCTGACTCCAAGCTCACCATCTTCAGGGGCAAAAACAGATAGATTTCCTGCATATGCCAAACAATTCCTTTGGGGATTTCTCCTCCCCAGGCTTGTATTTTCTCATCACTATACAGCAGAACAATTACGTTGTGCAATTGACACTAACCATCTGACTTGACAGAGGCCTCTTCTCACAAAGACTGTTTCCATCTTTAAAAAAAAAAACCCTTCATTATACAGTATTTACAACAGAGGAGATGTTAATGCAGTGAATTCCACAGTGATGATAGTAACATTCATGAATATGTGTGATGTTTATATATTGTAATATCACATCCTCCCGACCTTGGTCAGTCGTATTTAACAAGAGAAAGCTCAAATAAATTTCAATCTGCAAATATTTTTCTGTAACGAGTAGACTATCGAGAAGAAAAATAAATACAGATGGTATTCTTTCGCAGATATTGTATCTCTTCCTACGTTGAAGAACAGCAGGCAACATGCTTCATCAATTTGGTGGTTTCTAACTGGGCTACATCTCATGATGAGCATTTTTTATTTATCACCATGTCAGCTGCTTTGACCATTAGGCACATTGAAACTTCTCATTACCCAAAAGCATCATGGCCTTTCTGAATGTGGGTGAGGAACACACCTGAAGAGCATTTGCTGGGCTTCAGCTTTTTATAAAGGTTTTTGAAGGGTCCTTGGTGCTCTCTGAGCCTGGTTATTAGGTTGCAGACATTTCAGGGGTGGGTTCTACTTACCTTTACTACTGGTTTGCAACGGGAGCATCTGCGCATGCGCAGATCATCCATGATGACGTCCGGGAGAGTGGGCGGAGCCTCCCGCCGCTTTTACTACCGGTTCACAAGAACCAGACCGAACTGGGAGCAACCCACCATTGAGAGATTTCATTACCAAACTAGGTAATTTCATCTAATAACTAGTGATTATAAGTAATGATTTTGTCTAGTTTGGGGTATGAAAATTGGCAAGCAAACAACAAAACTCAGAGAGCACCAAGGACTCATTTCAACTCTGAACTACAAATACTCTCCTTTATTGGTAAAAAGGGCTTTTAGTCAGTATTTCTAGTTTCTCTTTTTATAAAACCCTGTGTGCTCTTCTTTCATCTTTCTCCCCACATTTCTTTTCCTGACTTTCCCCCACAGTGTTCCAAGACCTCAAATCTACTCCAGCTTTCAGCAGCCACAGATAAGACTCATTCTGCAACTGTCAGGGAGTTCTCCTTTGTCACACAATTGACTGCTTTATAGAGCATTCATCCTTTAGCCTTTTTATCAGCCTTAAAAAATCCTTCTGTCTTCACTCCCAGATAATGGCAACTCCTTCCAGCCTTTCAGATGGAGGACCCAGCTTTCCTAGCAAGAAAAAATTCTTGGGAAGCTGTCAGAGAGTAAAAAAAAGATGGCCCCTCCTAAGCATAGGTGTTAATTTTCCAGGTTTAAACCCCATCCTTTTTACCAGCCATATTGCTGCTGAGACAAGGTGGATGTAACAAATACTATCTTTCTAGCCGTCCCCTTCTTGTTCCTAACCAAAGTAGAAAACTGAACCAAGATTGTTTATACTGTATCCAATTTCCCTGACATGAAGCCATTTGCTTCTTGACAAATTCAGTATATATCAAGAGTGGAAACTTTTGTAGCAATTGATTTAGAGAAATCCTCCTTTATAATTCCTCTCCCCTGGCCCCCCACTTCTGTCCCTGAAACTTGTGAAGTTTGTGAAATTGAAAAAGATTAATTTTGTCATCTTGCAGTACTTTCTTAGGTCTTACTCAGATGATGTTAGAACACCATTTGCAGGCCCTACACCTTCCCTGAAACTAGAGTTCTTGGAGTTCTGTTACAACTGAGTTGGAGTTCTCTTACAACGAAGCTCAGAGAACACCAAGGACTTCACAGTTCTTGGAGTTTATGCCAAGTATGAAAATTCTCAGATTTTGTGGTTCTCAGTTTCAGAAGTGTGTGCTTTTTTTAAACTAAGAAAGATGTTTAATGAGTAAGAATAACACATTACAAGATTATATTGCTTTTTAAAAAATACATTTTTTTAAAAAAAAATGGGATTTAGCAGATTTTCTGAGATACTAGTTGAATCTATTACTGTTGTCTGGCATGAACTGATTTATATAAGAAATGTATTTGTCATTTGACTTGCACTAGAAAATTAACAATGCGGCCTCTCTTCATTTTATAACACAAAAAATTAGCAAAAATTATATGCATGTGTGAATATCTTTCTATGCAAAACAGGACCACAAGAAAAGGTTATAATTTGGATAGTTTCTATTGAGCATTCCAGTCTCCAGCCCTGCCCTTCTCTGTTCCAGTTCTTTTCCCACCTACTTTTTATTCTTTCCAACCCAAAAGAATGTTGGAAAAAATATGTAAAGGGGCTCAGGACTGCCTGCCCATCTGTGGGTCAACATGGTAATGCTAAAACAACAACAACTAAGCAGAATAGGATTAAATTTGATGTAGCTGGAGAAGTCAATAAAAGATAGACTAAGCTTGAAAAATCAGCCATATCTGGCAACGTGGCTATGGAGAAAAAAAATTGATTGATGTACATACATTGGGCGGGGCTTTGATGGCTGCCATTTTGGTCCACTTGGCTCCCTTTTTGCAGATGGTTCTGTGGAGCAGAGCAGAGGGCAGAAGTTCTTGAATGTGGCTGATTGCTCCATTCTAAGACCCTTCTCTCCCCTTTTCTGGCCTTGTGATCTGGAGGAAATTTCCCCTTTAGTGGTCCCCCCCCCTTTGTAGTTTTACAACCTTTGAGTTTTGGGATTTTGAGAGGGCTCCATAAAGATTCCTACTCACCTGAATTAGACAAAAATAGAGGGAACAATACAAGTTTGCAGTTTAATGAAGTTCTAAAGTTTCTCATCCTGAGAAAATCACAATCACAATTTAAAGCAAAGAAGAGTAGAGAGATCCTGGAGTAAACAGAATATATATATTTAAAGATATACATTCTTAGGTTGAGTAAGATTTTGGAGTACAACTAAGCATTTCTGCCAAAATCTTCATGGAAAAGAGGAATTTTGTAAAGGCATTTAGGGAAAACAAGGCACTGATATGCCACAAGGAAGAGGGGGGCAATTTATTCTCCAAAGCACCTGAAGGCAGGACAAAAAGCAATGGATGGAAACTAATCAAGGAGAGAACCAACCTAGAACGCAGGAGAAATTTCCTGACAGTTAGAAGAGTTAATCAGTAGAATGACTTGGCTCCAGAAACCATGGATGCTCCAACACTGGAGATTTTTAAGAACAGATTGGACAACAATTTGAAACGGTAGAGGGCCAGGATGGTGAACCTATGGCATGCGTGCCACAGGTGGCATGTGGAGCCATATCTGTGGGCACGCAAGTGTTGCCCTAGCTCAGGTCCAGCGCACATGAGTGCGCCGGCCAGCTGATTTTCCGGCCTTCCTGGCCCACCGGATGTCAGGAAACAGGATATTTCTGGCCTCTGGAGAGTCTCTGGGGGGGGGGAGGGCATTTTTGCCCTCGCCAGGCTCCAAGAAAGCCTCTGGAACTTGGGGAGGTGAAAAATGGGCCTACCAGGCCCAACAATAACCTTTTTGCCATCGCGTGCAAAAGCGGGGGGAGGGTGGGGGTTGTGTGTGCATGTGTGGGGGGTTGGGGCATGGAGGGCATTGAATTATGGGTGTAGGCACATGTGCGCATGAGCCCCCTGCTCCCCCCTCTTTTGGCATGCGATGGCAAAAGGGTTAGCCATCACTGGTATAGGGTTTCCTGCTTGAGCAGAAGGTTGGACTAGAAGACTTCCAAGATCCCTTCCAACTCTGTTATTTGGTTATATCTTCATATCAGCTTTTGCATTCAGTATGAATTCAGTAAACTAGTTCTTATGATTTGATTATGAGTCTGTTATTCAACTGCAATTGGCTACAGTCATATAGCACACCAAGCTATAACTATGGTTTACAAACTACAGTAGGTGGGCTTATAAAACACACTAAGCCAAAAATCAAGCAAAACACATTATGCCTTTGTCTGATCTGCAGACCTGCTAATTAGTCAGTAGGTTGCTTGCCATGTTGTGCAAATGCACTGCAAACCCCTTTCTATGGTTAATATATAAATCACTGAGCCATGTAAAGAAAGAAAATTGGGGGGAATTATACTATGATTCAATTGACTATGATAAGTGGTAGGGAGATAATATTGGTTTAAATGTTGCCTCCAAAGATCCTATAGAGTAACTTTTTGTGTCTATCTAAATATTCAGCAACTGACCCATATACTATATTTGCAAAAAAACCATGAGAAAATTCTGTTGGAAAGAATGAGACTTTAATTGCAGCAAATTCTCGGCCACTTGTTTTAACTCACTTGTTGCTACTCCCATTTGTTGAATTGTGCCAAGCAATGACTTACCCAAGCTATGTGGTACAGAGAGCATCTTCTATTTCAACTTATTTGTCCTAACTTTTTTGTTTTGTCATTTTATTCCTGTCTCTTAGATCTCCTGGCCACTAACCGCTCAGTCCTGTTTCTTGGTCACCGGGGAAGTTTAGACTTTCGCTCCCTGTACCTAGATGAATACCGTGATCGCCTATTCATTGGAGGAAAGGACACCCTTTACTCGCTTCGGCTAGACCAAACCAATATGGATGTTAAGGAGGTAATGCTCTTAAAATGGATTGTTTACAGTCAGGTATTTGTAATAGTACTGATTATTTACATAGAAAAAATTAAAATGGCTCCCCATAGACATTCTTCATGGTGGCTTTTGAAAGGAGAACAATCTATTGCTTCTCATAGAACGTAACATGAGAGAAGCCAGAGACTATGGCTTATGTATGACCATCAAATGACCTCAGTACTCAGCTGAGATTGGAACTAAAATTTCACTGTTCATGCTATAATTTAGGAATGTATTTATCATATGGTTTTATTAGTGATTAGCATCTAACTGACCTTGTCTGTACTCCAAGCTAAGCAGGCTCAAGCCTGGGTAGTAACAATAGAACTTAAGACATATACCGCTTCACAGTGCTTTACATCCCCCTCTAAGCAATTTACAGAGTCAGCCTATTGTCCCCAACAACCTGGGTCCTTATTTTACCGACCTCAGAAGGATGGAAGGCTGAGTCAATCTTGAGCTGATGAGACTCGAACTGCCAAACTGTAGTCAGCCGGCAGTCAGCAGAAGTCGCCTGCAGTACTGCATTCTAACCACTGCGCCACCACAGTTTTACCTGGTGAATGGAAAGCTACGATTGAAACCTAGACTGGGAAACCTAGACAAGCTCAGCAAAGTCAAAGGAAACTTCAGTTTGAATAATCTTGTAAGAATCTGACTAGTTGGAGACCTACTGTGGAGAAAAAGATGACCTTTTGGCAGTAGGGATAAATAGGGCTAAGGTAGAAGAGAAGAAGACTTCAAATCCTAGGTTTTAGGCAGAAGGACTGGAAACAGCCATCTGTGTCATTAATGGGAACTTTTTTTGCAAATTGTTGATATACTAAGAGTTTGCTTTTATACTTTTGTTTATTAATCTTAGTTCTATATTTCCCTCTTGCTGGCCAGTTTAAATATTATTGGGAAAACTTGCCATAAAATGTATACTTAACATTAGTCTTCCACATGGTAATAGTCAAGTGCCTCTACAAGCACATTGAGTTGTGTTTGTTTTTATATTTTTATTAAAGAAATGTTTAACATGATAAAAACAATATAAATTTTAGAAAAGAAATAATGAATAGATAAGAAAGAAAATTAAAAAAAGAATGCAGAAAATAATGAAAAAGCAAACACTACAAAAAATGGCTCCCAGTCTTCTTAGCAGTTATTATAGATGCTTTTATAATTTGTCCTCTCTCTCTAAATTTATAGCATAATTTCCTGCTTAACAAAGTCTACCCTTTCTAATCAAAAGTTAATTTCCCTCTTCTTTTGCAAAAAGTCCATAAGGGGTTTCCAATCATGAAAGATGATTATTTGTCTTTTCCTAATCAAACAGGTCAATTTTGTCTTCCATTTTAATTCTGTTATTTTTAGCAATCATTCCTCCATTGTGGATATTTCAGAGTCTTGCATATTGACTTTTATTTGTCTCTGTGTGTGGTTTTAAATGTGCTCATTGAGTGTTGCTCTAGCATGACCAAGCACTTTTCAGTAGTTTTAGATCAGGATATTAAATCATCCCTAGAGGAGATTTTCTTCCATAGAAGTCGACACTTGAGATGGACAGAAGGAGCTCTGCAAAGTCAGACTTAAGTTCTGGTAGAGTTAAGAGCAGAGCGAACTTTATTAAATAGAAGCCAGAAATGTGACACCAGATTGGATAGATGGATGAGGGTTTTGCAAAACATACAGCCTTCAAGAGATTATATTGCAATTAAAATAATTGAAAGCATGGGAAGCTGAGACACAATCAGGTTTTGAGTAATTTATAGAAGTTTACAAAAGGATTTCTGCTATACATGTTAAATGAGTAAATCAACTGCTAGGTCAACCTTAGTATAAATTGAGATAGGAAATGAGATCTGACGGGCTAGGAATTTTTAGTACAAGTACTATGCAAACTTCTTAATGGTAATTGTTCTGTTTCTTTATTCATTAATTCTGTGAGATAGGCCATTAACACTTTCATAAGCCTATAAAGAAAAAAATCAAGACTATCTAGAGGGAATCTGGCCAATGAGAAATTAAATCCAGAATTTTTTGCTCTTTTGGTCCAGCCAACATTGTTTTCTCTAAATCATGCATGTTGAAGAGAATTGCTTGATCCCATTTGTGCAAAGATGTATATTCAGTGGAAGCTATTTGCAAATGCATAAAGCTGCAACTTCAAGGTAAATTATGGACTGTGTCCCATTTGTTCTTTGTGGGATCACTGCAAATGCACAGAACTAAATATATTCTATGACTAATGTAACAGGTTTAGTCAAGATAGAGTTTCCCATTGAAGCTTGTCTTCTTTGTATCATTGGTCTCTGCCTGGCCCACATGAGTCACAACAAACTTTTCCTCCAGTCCATGTAAAGATGTAATATAAAGTTATTCTGCCTAAATCTGGTTTTAGTGAATCAGTCAATAAAAGAAAAATGATTTCATTAATCTGAAGAATATAATAGCTGCAGTGACAACAGAAGAAACCTAATTATATCTATATGTACTGAACCTAGACTGAAGAGATTCATGTGTGTGGATGTTTGGGAGAAGAGGGAATGCAATAGATAATCTCTGAGTGTGCAGCTATATATGTCTTGGAATTAGTTCTGCTTTCTTTAATCTGGTTCCATCCAGTGGTGGGTTGCTACTGGTTGGCTCCAAATTGGGTAAACTGGTAGTGGCAACAGTGGGAGGCTCCACCTACCTGCCTGGACATCTCTGCGCATGCGCAGAAACTTCTGAGCATGTGCAGAAATGCCGCACACGTACATAAGCACCTGCACGCCCGTGCGCGCACAGGTAGCAACCGAAATTGAAACCCACTACTGGTTCCATCTAGATGTTTTTGGTTTTAATTCTCATAATCACTAGCCAGTGTCATCATTAGCCATGCTAGATGGAAGGTTATAGAGGTTGGTCTACTGCAAGGCTGTCAAACTCACGTCATCATGGCGGTGTCACGTGATGTATTGGGACTTTTTTTCCCCTTCGCTAAATTGGGCGTGGGAGTGGCCAGTGTGTGACACATCTGCCCCATGGGCCAGGAGTTTGACAGCCCTGGTCTACTGTAAAGAGGAAGTCTTCATTAACAGCTTTGAAAAAAGTAGGAATCCAGCATGTAGGGAATAAAGATTCATAACCTATAGTTGCATTTGATCAGATACTATTTTGACTTTCCGCTAAATGGCCCAGCCAGGGATGTGTTTGTCTTCTCTTCAGTTTTTATATGTAAAGAAAGGACATCTAAAACAACTTAGGTTTTGAAGCAGGAAGGATCACCAATAAGATCAGGGGTACTTCTGAACTGGTTTTATAGAGTTATCTGTTGAAAAATGTTCATTTTTCCCTTTAGATCAATTCCATCATGATCTTATGAGACATCCTGGTTTACTCTGCTCAAATGTTGCATTAGTTGTGATTACTTGATATTTACTTGGATGCCTAAATGGAGTCATACACTATTATTCATTAATGTTGATCGTTTCAGTTTTTGGTACTTCGGTTTTAAAATGCGGCAGCTGAAAGCCAAAATTATGATTTTCATTTCAGATAGCCTTCAGGCTTTTGTATTGCTTACCCTACTGACCTACAGGAGTTCATCCCTGTTCGTATTTTATTAATAAAAGACATTGAGACAAACTCATATGATATAGTATATGGGACAAGAGCAAATTTATTCTTCTTAATTATATAGCTTGGCTTCTTATGGCCATTTTGAAAGGAAGATTTTGAGCACCACTGCATTTGGATGAAATCTTAGCCAGTTGTAAACTGTTAAGGTTTTTAGAAATAGCAATTTGTCATTTATGCATACCTAAGTTCCTGAGACCACACAAAAGAGAAATTAAAAGTCAACATTTATTCCTCTACACTTCTTTTTAAAAATGAATGTTTCTCTACAATTCTCTGCCAGCTCATCCGCCAGTAAAACAAACTTTATAAATCAGGTCTTGGCTTGCATAAACAAGTAGGGATAAAAGTGCCAAATTGTGGGGTCAGGTTAGGGTTAATCAGAAGTCCCTTATTTAAGATTTTATCTTAATTCTCTCTTGTGTCATGAAACTACAGCTCAATAACATAATTACTATGTTTTTGTTTCAGATAAAACAATCCCAGAGACTCCTTTATATTTGAAATATTGAGATAGCCTCTTAAGTTCATTATCTCAGAGTAGATAGATGAATTGATTAATTCCAAGCAGCATAATAAAATTTAGTTCTATTAACATTGAACTGTGCTGTCCTGCTCTCCCTCCCTCCCTCCGCCCTCTTTCTCTCTCCCGCCCTATCTCTCTCTCTCACAACACACAAACACACACACACACACACATGTTAGGAGTCTTTACTAAGACTTCCAAGGCCAAATTAATACTCCCCAGCAATCCCCTTCGCCAACACCAGCATACCCCCAATGTATTCAACAGGCTACTCAAGAGAAGCCAGCACCAGTCCACAGTGCAAAGGCAAGGCAAATCCACTAGGCAAAGACAAGTCCAGAATTCCAGAGGCATGATCCGAAGTTCAAGGTACAGAATCCAGTCTGAGAGTCAAGACAAGAATCACAAAGGCTAAGAACACACAGCAAGGAAACGGACACGTTGTTCCCAGCATCGTTACAATCCACTTGCTGAACTAAATAGCTGCTTCCCGCATCTCGCCCCATCAAGAGGGACAAGGCTGCCACCTCACAAGTAGCCTGGCTGACCTTTATTGTACTTGTCTCCTCTCAGTCCTATGTGCTCTTGGATTGGGAGGAGGAGGCAGTTCTTCCTGATATCTACTGACCAGCTACAGCTGTGTGCCTTCTTTATCCGAAACCTCTGGGCTTCCCAGCTGCAAATGTGCCACTCCTGTTCTCCTAGCTCATTCAGTTGCTCCACTGTGCTTGGCCCCTCTGCTTCTGGCTCATAGCCTCTGGCAGCCTCCAGATGTTCCTCCACATCTCCCCCAACATCCCTGGATCCTGCTGTTCCTTGTCTGAACTAACATTTGGGGAAGCGTCTGAGGACCCATCACATGAACTTTCTTTTCTTTTTTTTTCATGTTTTCTAGTTTCATTCTCTAGTTTTCACTTTTGATGATTCTAACATTTCTTATGAATGATCTAATTTCTGGTCCATTTTCTTAGCCTTGTATTCCTT
Source organism: Pantherophis guttatus (assembly GCF_059756535.1). NCBI lineage: Eukaryota > Metazoa > Chordata > Lepidosauria > Squamata > Colubridae > Pantherophis > Pantherophis guttatus. Next base: position 211,192,757 of record NC_142064.1, read on the forward strand.
CCATTGCCTTGCTTTCCCCTTCATCATCCTCGAGAAACCCTTAATGTTGCTTCTGAGCCTTGCTATGCACAACCCCCTCAACTTGCAAGCCATAGCCAGTGCATGTAAAGCCAACCTGCTTTCCTTTGTTTTGTTTGCACCAATTGCAAATCACAACCACTTTTAAGAATCTGTTACTGCTGGTTGACTGAGTGTGAAATGTGAACCAGGAGGCAGGAAGTATGGTTGATGATGGGCAGTCAATCTGCCAATAAAAAAAAAAAAACCTTCAGGAGAAACATGCTTGCTTGAGTATTCCACCCACAATAGAAGCATGAGAGAGTTTTAAAAGCTGATTTTCTGCTTTTGGAAAGAATCTGGATTTTTTTTGGCTGCTTGTAACCTATCTATGATTTTGCAGCTGGTGGCATGAGATAGACGGGACCATGTCAATGGTGGGTTCCAACCGTTACCACCGGTTCTCTTCCTGCATGCACTTTGTGCACAATTGCTGCGTGCATGCTCGCTTCACTCGCATGCATGCCGAACTTGCATTCGTGCAAGCGCATTAGATTTCTGCCCAGCTAAGGCGCAGCAATCCACTCTGCCGCGCCTATCAGCTGGGCTAAAAAACAACAAATAAAGGTAGGTATAATGTGGGACGGGCGGAAGGGCCCAGCTCACAGTCAGAGAGAACCGGTTTGCTGACGTCACATCATCACCACTACCGGCTCGCCCGAACCGGGCTGAACCGGGAGCAACTCACCACTGGACCATGTCCAGTAGAAAATTGGGGTGGGAAATCTTGGTATGATAGGACTTGAGTATTTTCCTCTCTGGTGGATATGTGTTGTTGTCTTTTCCTTTCGCTGATTATTTTCTTCTTTATTTCTCTTTTTGTTTAGAGCTTGTTTTACTAAGTTTTTTTTTGACAGTCACTACATATGATTTATGATGCCTGATTATTCTGTATTTAACTTCATTCTGAGTTATTCTTTCTTCCCTTCTGCTGTTTTGTTTAAATTCTGTCATCACTTCAATAATGTTGTACCTCATGAGTTCTGTTCTTATTTTTGCTTGGTTCAACCATTTATCAATTGTCCACTTGTCTTTATGAATTTATTTGAATTACTCATTTTAATGACTGAGGTGGTTTTCCCCCCCTTGCCTCATCTCTTTATTTGCTCTTTTTGTGTTTTCGACTGCATTTGGCATTTATTACATAACATAAATAAAACACTCTTTGGTTTATACTTATTTTAGAGTTAAGATTATTGCTTGATTTGCTCCTTCTTCTGCAGAGAGAAACTATTTTTTCTATGTCAGTTCAGAGTGGAGAGTGCTTTGTTGAATCCAAGAGCACTCAGTCCAAAGAGCTGCTCCATCTGCTTGTTTGTCTGCTTGTGGTCACTTGCCTTAACATTGACAGAGATCTGTGGGGCTGGGTTGGGGGGAGATAAGTAAATTCAATAATATTATCTCTGGGAGAGTTTTATTCCTGGTAACTGGAACCAACTTTACAAAGATTTTTGATGTTTCCAAAATATCACTTAGAAAGTAGATCCTGAAATTTGGGATTTACTGAACTGAAACCACCCTTCTGACCAGGGGTGAAATCCAAAATTTTTCCCTACTGGTTCTGTGGGTGTGGCTTGGTGGGCATGGCAGGGGAAGGATATTGCAAAATCTCCATTCCCACCCCACTCCAGGGGAAGGATACTGCAAAATCTCCATTCCATCCCCTCCCCTCCTGGGGGAAGGATATTGCAAAATTTCCATTCCCACCTCACTCTGGGGCCAGCCAGGGGTGGTATTTGCCAGTTCGCTGAACTACTCAAAATTTCTGCTACCGGTTCTCCAGAACCTGTTAGAACCTGCTGGATTTCACGCCTGCTTCTGACTCAGAAGATTCCCCAGTCCCTAAGACATGTTCTTCAATTGATTTTGAACTCAAGTTTGTCTTCTTTTACAGATTTACTGGCCACCTCTTCCTGGGCAGAAAGAGGAATGCTTCCGGAAAGGAAAGGACTTAGTGGTAGGTCATCTCATTGCTTATAAAATGCTTATGCTAAATTTAATCTCCACTCTGTGATATATTTGAAATGCATTTGCAGTTTCTGAAAATGTCTGCAGTCACCTTGAACTCATTGGATTTTCTTTTTCAAAAGTTTCATTCAGTCCTTCTACCCAAATGATTCATCCATGGTTGAATATCACTCCCTGCCCTAAATTAAGGAAATTGCATTCTGTGGGGAAGGAGGAGATTAGGAATCTATTTCCTCACTTACCCACAGCGCAAACATGACTTGGTATCTGCTGTATCCTATGGCATTTTTCATCTGATGGTAGTTGCGTCTCAAACTGCCAACCTTCCGGTCCACAAGCCCAGCGTTTGAATTGCTAGGTCACCACATCCCTTGTGTACAAATAATATGGAATAAACTTTTAGTGCTTTGAGCTCAACTCCTATTCCTGGTTACTTGTGCCTGACTCTCATAGGGCTGTTATTGGATGCTCTTTATGATTTGGTGGCCATTATTTTTCTAAGATTATCTGATGTTAACTTCTCTTTTGAGTTTTTGTGAGCTTATGCTTGTGTCATCAGAAATAGTATCTAACACTCTTGTCTTTTCTTGGCTTCCCTGTGGATTGCTTCAGTTTTCCAAAACATTAGCATCTTCTCCAGTAACCTTTGTATTATACGTTCAAAATAGCATAGCTCCATCATTAGTGTTTCTAGGGAGTTGTCTAATCTTACTTAATCTAATCTTGAATGATCTGTTCTTTTTGTGGGCTAGGGTATTCTCAGCTTGTTCTCCAGCACCACCGTTTAAAGGCATTAGTACAATGTCATCAGAATGAGCTCCCAACTTGATTCTGATCTTATTCCTTGGGGTACTGTACTCTATACCTTTGAAGTTTGGGATTCTTATTACTGAAATTCCATCTTCCTTACAGATAGGGGAAGCAAGAACTAATTAGGTATTGATTGTAGAGCACATTCTCAGGAGACATCAAGCTGTCTACTGGATTGCATTTTGAGGTTAGATTCACTATAGATCTTATTTATTTATTTATTTATTTATTTTATTCGGTTTATATGCCGCCCTATCTCACAATGGACTCAGGGCGACTCACAACAATAAAACACAAGCCACAGTAAAAATAAAGACTAAAATCTAAAAAAAAATTAAAATTAACCCATTAAAACCCTTAAAACCCTGTCATCATTACTATGTAGTGCCTATTCTTTGCTTCTACATCATGCAAGCAATAATCTGAGACAAGGGGAGGGGAGAAATGTGGGGCCTATAAAGGCCCTGGGATCTTTTATTGACAGTCTATCTCACTGTAATGGTTCCCAAGAGTGAGTGTCACTCCCTTCAGCCTTATGGTATTTATTTTGCAGTCTGCAAAAAAAGCTGCAGGCTTTGAAGGGAGTCTTAAAATGCTCATTCTTTGCTTGTACAAACGCAAAGTGAAAAAATCCATTCTTTTAGTTACAGTATTATTAAAAAGTATTCTTTTCCCAGCATTTATGCTTTTAATGGGATACATGAGAACTTGACCAATGTTATCCAGAAGGAATAGATCAATAGAAACAATGATTACGCATAGAATACACCAGCTATTAAAGACCCACTAATGTAATTGAGTTAAAATGCCTTGTCTTCACTATCCTCCTTGTTAGTTAAAAGCATTGTTAGAATAATAAAAGAGGAAAATATATCCAGTTCTCCAGTACATTTTTAGACTGTGGCTTAGAGGTCCGATAACTCTTTCCATCAGCTTGTTGCCAGACACATTCTAGGTTTAACTTATAGTCTTTCCACTTATATAAAATGAAGGCTTACGTAATACACACCAAGAGTCATTAAGGAATATTGGATTTTTAGTTTTTCAAGGAACTCTTATTTTTATTTATCCATATTTATGTCCAGTGCTATTCAGTGGATAGCAATAGCAATAGCACTTAGACTTATATACCGCTTCACAGTGCTTTATAGCCCTCCCTAAGTGGTTTACAGAGTCACAATATTGCCCCCAACAATCTGGGTCCTCATTTTACCCACCTCAGAAGGATGGAAGGCTGAGTCAACCTTGAGCCGATGAGATTTGAACTGCCGAACTGCAGCTAGCAGTCAGCTGAAGTAGCCTGCAGTGCTGCGCTACCTCGGCTCTTATAGCTCGGATGGAGCTGAAGAACTGGGTGTTGGTACTGGATTTGATAACAGTGCAAAAAGAGCTTTGCTTCTTGCTTCTCTTGGGGTAAAAGAAGGAATAGAACAATTCTCTTGCTGCAGCTCTTGCTTTGATCCATCCCCTGTAGGAGGTGAGACACAGCTTATTAGAGCAGAGGCATTTTGATGCCAGATATTGTGAGGAGGGGAAAGACCACAATTAATCTGCATTTGTAATTTCAGGCTATTCTGCATTTTGTTGTATTAGAGTTTAATACTATCTGATTTTACATTTCAGTTGCCTTTTAACAATCATATAAATTATCCATCATAATTTGATTGTATGACCGCAGACAAATATAATATAAACAACTCTATAGCAAATGCCAATTTGTTTTCTAAACAATTATTCAAAGCCATTATTTTAAATTTCTCCCTTTTTACTTAGGCACTGTTGCTCAGCTATTTGGACTTTCAGTTCATCAGTAGGTGAATATGCTTGTAAGCACTTTGAACATCTTCTCTGTTTTAAGGTTTTTGAAACAACCAGGTGCCTATTGGATAAAGAGGAAAGAAGATGAAATAATAAGATGGATAAGGAAAACAAATACAATTCTTATTTTAAGGTGCTGCTGTTTTCCCCATTGAATTCTAGTACCATCTTTGCTGAAGAAAAGAAGTTTCTCCTGAAGTATATTAAAAAGGCTGAGAGTTACAAGAGTTTTCTAAACACCACAAATCAGCAAAATGGAAACAGGTTAATCATAGTTGACAGATTCATTAGAACTCTCCACGTCATAGAAAAATAGCAGTAGTACTAGAAGGAAGGGGAAGAAGGAAGGAGGAAGGAGAAAAGAAGAAGGAAGCTAAATCATGGGGAGAGAGTTGGATGCAGGAAAATAATTAGTTCAGGCCAGTCAACTTGGTACCTTCCAGATGTTTTGAGTTATAACTCACACAATCCCTTGCTGTTAGATATGGTGGTGTATATGCAGATATCTTTATTTTAGTTTTACAATATCTATAATTGTAATCTCGTTTGTAGCCTAGTCTGAGGAATAGGGAGCTCTTTGAAGCTGGGAATTTGAACCTTGAATTTCTGGATTCCTAAATCTTAATGGGAAATGAAAAAGACAGCCAGTGTGTTTAATAGTTGGGACCAGCACCAAGGAGATCCAGGTTATGTCCATCCTTAGCCATGGAATCCTGTTGGTTGGGGTTGTGGCAGTCATTCTTTGTCATTGACCTCCTTGGCGCTCTCTGTTTTCTTGCAGAGATTTCATTAACAACTAAATAACATCATCAATGCTAGCATGAAAATAACCAAGCTCAGAGAGCACCAAGGACTCCATAGCTCAACCCTGAGCTACAAATATTCTCTTCTATTGGTACCATTCTCTGTCAATCCAATGATTCTCCAGGGGTGGCTATTATTAGGATAAATTGAAAGGCAATCCCAGTGTAAGCAGCCAAAAAGGTGGGGTATAAATTCAATGAATAATTGCACTGTTTTTTTTTTATTTTTCTATGTCTAGGATTTTCAAGTATTATAAATTTAAAAATATAGCAAAATAATCTGACAAAAACATCATTCTGTAGGAAATTAATTTCAAATTTCAGTACATGCATAAATACAGCCGTAAATCTAGCATATTAGACCTGCAAATTTGTGCTAAATTACGTTCTTAAGGTATTGAATAAAATAAAATAAAAACCTGATATGACAAAATTTAAAATGCTTTAAATATGTTTTCCTCACTTTTGCCATCCAGAGAGGATAATTTAATACAAAATATTTTAAAAAGTGCCTTCTTTTTCTGCTATTACATATGTGATAAAAAATGTTATGCCTGTTTATTGTTCCTTGAAAGAATAATATTTTCAGATTAAAAGGCATTAACCTGATATGAAACGCAAATCTCTGGTTGAGGTCTATCTGCTGTTTATTCTGGTAAGGTCCTCAAAGGGAAAAGTTGAAAGCAGAAAATATGGAATTGATTATCAAGCTACGAAAAAAATTCAAATAAATGACTCTTCTTTGGAAACTGAAGAAGAGTAACAAGGCAGAAAATAATCACTTGAAAGGCAGGCTGCCTTTTTCATTATATTTTGGAAATGAGATAATTTTCTTTTTGAACACACAATTTATTAAGAGAAACATGGGAATGACTGTCGCTCCGCCTTCTTCTGCCTCATGCCCGACCAGATGTCTTTAGGAGTACAATTCCCAGAATTCCGAGTCAGCAGGGCCAGGAATTATGCCTTTTGGGAATTATGGGAGTTGCTCATATGCCTGGAACATACCGAGCTGGGGAAAGCTGCCTGTTTCAAAGTGTCTGGGCTGCTTTTCCCCAATTTTCCTCAATCTCTTGGGTAGGAAAAATACACGAAGGCAATTAGCAGCACCAGCAATGTCATTATTGGCTCAAAGTCTAACAAAGGAATAATTGATGGTATTATAATATGAATTACAACATGGGTGTCCAGCTTTTTGGCTTGCCTGGGCTGCATTATGTGAAGGGGAATTGTCTTTGGGCCGCATATAAAGTATATAATAGAGTTAATGTATATAAATATTGCTAAAAATCACATAATAATGTTAAAAGTTTACAATCTTGTGGGACTGCATTACTAGCGGTCCAGGGCTGTGTGCAGGCCACGTGTTGGACATGCCTGAATTACAAGAAGGATCTCTGTCCAAATAAATATCATGGAGATGAATTAGATCCTATTTGGATGGATATATAGAATTCTTCCCCAATTGGAGGCACCACACAGTGTTTGAGAGGCAGGATGGTAGGAGGGCATATTCCAAAAGTAAAAGTAAGATTTCATTGATTTATATTTAATTAAAATTAAGTACAGGTAGCTTTTGATTTACAACCATTCATTTAGAGACTATTTGAAGTGACTTACAACCAGTCTTCCCACTTAAAATCATCACAGCATATGTCTAGTTTAACGAAATACCCATCGCCTTTTTTTTTGGTTAAAGTGGTGTGTTCAAAATAGAAATGAGAGTTGGGATGTGGCATGTCCGGTTTGATGATGTGATGCAGAGGGAAAGACGAGTGTAAGAAAGGGAGGGTAAGACCTTGGGTTTCTACAGCAGTATACATGTAGTTTGTTATGTGTGATGGCCATTGGAATCTGGTGGTGCCTCCAAGAGACTCCATGGCTTCTTTCTCCTTATCTGCCAATGACTTCTGCTCCGGAAAAGTCAACAATTAATCCAGGTCAGACTTGTGAGTGGTCATTTGTCATTCTGCTATATAACTAAACTTCCTTTTTAAATGACTGGTTTGGCTAGATGAAGGTTGTGCGTCTCCTTCATTTCCTGTCATTGTTTCCCTACCAGCAATACTTTTTCCCCCTCTACATCTTAACTGGAATTGGCAGGCAAAACTGAATCTAAGGCCCTTGCTCTGATTCTAATATCCTCTTTTTCCCTTTGGGTGGAAAAAGCAAAATGGATTAAGAAGTTGTGAGGAGGTTCCGAGAGAGAGAGAGAGAGAAAGAGAGAGATGGGACAATTACATGCCTCACTGTTTTATGCAGTCTCCACCAAGCTAGTACTGTCTGCATACATTGGTTTACAACAGTGGTGGTTTTCAAATTTTTTTACTACTTGTTCTGTGGGCATGGCTTGGTGGGCATGGCAGGGGAAGGATACTGAAAAATCTCCATTCCCTCCTGATCAGCTGGGACTCGGGAGGCAGAGAATAGATGGGGACGGGGCCAGACAGAGGTGGTATTTACTGGTTCTCTGAACTACTCAAAATTTTCACTACCGGTTCTCCAGAACTGGTCAGAACCTGTTGAAACCCACCTCTAGTTTACAACTCCCCTAATCTCCATCCAGCACAGCTGCCAGTCCTTTGGCTTGAACTATTGTTGTTTAACACAACTACAGGACACCATGTTGAGGAAGGCCAATCTAGGTTGAAGCATTATAGAGTGATTGCTTATAAGTCAGTCATTTTCTTATTAGGGGCATTAGCCAATTCATTTCAAATTTCCCTAAATTTCCATAACACTCTTAGAGCAGGGAAAAAAGCCCAAGATGGCTTTTTGGATTGATGGACCCTGGAGATGAATGTTTTATGTCAATTCCCATTATGTCTATTCAGGCCCCAAATTGTTATATATTGCCTTATGTCTATAGGACCAAGTGGGCTTAGTCAGTGTCAACTGTCCAGGCTTCATTGGTATTCTGTTCTGCATGGAGGATTCTGATCTATAATCTCGGTTCCTGGAATCCACCATGTAGGGATGGCTGTCACACAATCCAGGTTCTCTTCATTTCTAAAACAGAAGAAATCTTTTTCATCAACTTGTAACTCTGAAAGTGTATTTTTGAAGTTGTGTACTACAACTGTTAAATTGTGAGCGTGGAGTTCAGACACTCAGATCCCCATTTTTCTATGAAATTCGCTGGACAAATTTATTTCTATAGCATAGCCTGCCTTACATGTAGGAAACAAAGCAAACAATTAAATCATACGTATTCTTTTTTCCCCTTTAATCAGCGAGTCTGACAACTTTATTGTCTTTGGAAACAGCTCTTCCTAAATCAAGTCCTCTTTGTTTGGAAGACTGCTACCTTTTGAGAATATCTGCCAACAATTTTATTATAACTGTTGGAGTTTAAATTAGCATTTGATTACTGTAAGTTAACTTCCTAGCAATTACTATCAGGAATAGATAATACTTTTAAACTGGGGGCACATTTGAGATTTTGAGAACAGAGCAAGTACCTTCACCAAATGACTCCCTTGGCAGGTTCGTGGGAAATATGGCCCAATCACAAGCACCCAAAAGTGAATGGGAGAATCTGTTTTAAGAAGTGCTGGATTCAGGCATAAGGCAAACAAGCGACAACTTAGGACCACACAACATGTTTGATATTTGTTTTCTTTTTGCTTTTAGAAATTACGTTTAAATATTGTTTCTAGGGCATGTTGCACTATATTATAATTTACGAGAGATATTAAGCCAGCCAAATGATAAATATGTTAGCAGTAAATGCATTTATTTGAAAATAATTTGTATTTTTCACTTTGAATGCCTTGTTATTAAACAATTAAAATAATTAAAAGATGTGCGTGCAAACATACCCACATATAATATTTTTTTGTGGTGACCCAAACTCCTGTTTTGATCTGCCCCTTTGTGAGGCCTTTTAGTTTAAATTTTTAACAAGTGGCCTCCAAACTTTATATAGCTTAATGCCTCACCAGGTCTAAACCTGGCACTGATTTCAAGGGATACAGATGCTGAAACCTGAAAGCAATTCCCGGGTCTATCAATCCAGGAATAAGGATATAAATGTCCAAAATTTGCAAGAATCAAATAGATTCTCCTTTCAGGTAGGTTTTTAAAAAAGAAAGGGACAGCCCCATTCTCTCTTTGCCTTTTTCCCTTTGTTCATGGGAGCATCACTTCTTGGGATCAAATCCAGGAAGGTAGAATTTCAATCCAGGAACTGCATTGGAGATATAAGGAAAATAGTCATCTAGGGAACAGTCAAACTAGATGTGGGATTAGTTAGTACCATATGTCTGGGGGTTTTGCTGATAGAGAATTAGCTGAGATCCCATTAGAAACCCTTGATGTTTCCTTTCCCCCACTCTTTATCCTTTGTTTTCTATAATTATTTTAGAAAGACTTCAATTCTGTCTTTCTGAAAGGATTCTAACATCTCCCTGATTGATTAAGCTACAGAAAAGGAAGAAAGCAAGAAAAGCAGTTGCTTTTCATCTGTTCTCAGGGAAATGTAACAGCATTTACCCAATTATCCCCCCCCCCCGGTCAGGTATGGGATGGGACTGTATGGAGGAGTTTTCCCATCCAAACCCAACCTACCATATCCAGCCACATGCAGGATTATGTGCATCCCATTACATCCCATGTTGTCATCTTTGAGGATCCCATATCATTCCTACAAATGAATCTGATGTTAGAGACTGGCACTGTGTTTTGCTTTGTGTTGGCTTCCTATTTAGTTTTACTTTAAATAAAAAAAATCTTTTAACAGATACAGATAGGGGAAGTTATGTGGTGGGCACCAAACGATGGAGGCTGAAGCATTCTTTGTGTCCATATGAACATTTCTGAGAACAGGAATCCAATTTGAAAAATAAAGACTGGGAAGCGGGAATCTTTATGTCTGTCTGTCTGTCTGTCTCTTCCTCCCTTCCTCCATTGGATATGCTTGTGAACTATGGCAGGATAGACTTTCCATAAGGATAAGGTTCTGTCAAGATGCCCATTTGAATTTCTAAATGAAAATGCTATTTTTAGACCCATTGTGGCACTTTCTTCCTGTTTTCTGCTGATTTAGCAGCAGTGTTACATTGTATGTACTTAGGCTAATACAGGATATCACTGCACAAGGCAATATGACAACCTCACTTCCTGACCTATGAATGATAATACAATGGTTTCAGTCACATCAGTCGCCCAGGCAGCCTGAGGCAAAGAAAGATCGGCATTCATTCAGTTGAAGTGACAGGAACATGGGAGGAGGAGGACTGAAATGTACCTAAACAACCTATAGATATAAACAGAAATTTGCTATCCATTTTGGAAGTCACAAGAAAAGTCTGCTGTCTGATCAAAAGCAATGATAGTTGGTATGATCTCAACGAGAAGAAAGATTTTTATGGCCCTGGGGAATGACATGTGAAAATTTGAAATATGAGAAAGGATTTGTTCTCTGTACTTCAGTATAGATATTGGATCTGAAATAACATTAGTCTTTGGCAAGTGGAAAATGCTATTTGGTTCATTATGCTCAATATATCACTTTACTGTTTTGATTATTTATTTTTTATTAAGCTGCTCATTCCCAAAGGCTCTTCATTGCTAACAATCAGAATCATCATAAAACAAGAAAATTCCCCTGAAAGTAATAAATGAACTAATGGTTGTACAATTGTATAGAAGGAAAAAAAAAACATACTAAGCCATGTGTTGACCAGGTGACCTAACCATTGCAACATGCCTTCCTCCTGGGATAGATTGAATGATTAGCTTGCAGGTGCTTTCCTCAATCTCTATGTAGAAGGTGTTCCAAAGCATGGAGACTGGATGAAAAAGACTAGCCAAAGTCAGTGTTGAGGAAACCAAAGCTACAGAGCTTGGTTCTCAATAACTCTGTAGCTCTTCATGGTACTTTATCCCTTGAACCAGAAATCCATCCTCCTTGTGTCATCCTTTGCTCAACACACTCTTTTAATCGTTAATACCTAGCTGTGACCATCCAGATGAAGTTATTTCATAGAAACATAAAACATAGAAAACATTGCAAATACCAGTTGCTATTTCTTTTCCAGACGGAGTGTGCAAACTATATCCGAGTTCTTTATCCTTTAAACCGGACTCATCTCTTAGCTTGCGGGACTGGAGCTTTTCATCCCGTCTGTGCTTTCATCTATGTGGGACACAGAGGAGAGGTAAGGAGTCAACGTGCATCTGAGGCAGACCATATAAGTACTATAGTGAAGGATCGAGACCCTTTTCTATTAAGAGCAATTGCGACCAACAATACCTCTCCTGGGGTGGCAAGTGGTGACTTTTGTTCGTTTGTAAAATGTTTCTTTGAGTCAGTCTTTTTTTTTTTAAACTGGGGGAAGCCAATTTGATTTAGTAGCTAAGATGCTGGACTAGAAACCTTCTACAGACCCTGAACTCTAGGCCTCCCTTATTTATTGAACTTGGCTGGGTGAAATTGGGTCAGTCATTCTCTCAGTCCAACTCATCTCACAGAAAGATTGGAAAATGGAAAATAGGAGAAGCAGGATGAGTTGCAAAAAATAAAGGTAGGATATAAAGCAAATATATCCTATTTCTTGCCTCACCAACAAAGGAAGATTTGTTGGTGAGGCAAGAATTCCTAAGCCTGCCCTTCTCTTGTGGAAAATGGTACTCTTTTATTTTATTCATTATTATATTTATAGCATCCCCTCCATTATTATAGAAATAAAGGCAGGCTCCTTGGGGAAGGAGGCTTCCCTCATTGATCCTTACAAGATTGAGAAGCAGTAACTGTCCCATGGTGTCCCAGTTGAGTGAGACCTGAACCCATGCCCTTCCAGTCCCATTCCAATGTTTCAACCATTACATCCCATCTGGTTTCCTCCATCAGCTCCCTTGTACTTGCCTTCCCTTCCCTTCCCATTTCCAAGGCAGCTGCAAAAAAATCAATAGCTGCCTATTGGTTTCAGACAATGGGGTAGTATTATGGCTGTTAATATACTATTAATATACTATTAAGTATATTCTTAATAGTGGTGAAAAGAAATAACTCAACTTCTGGACTGAAATGCATTCACTTTCCTTAATCATTGTTAAGAATAATTACAATTATCCTGGTTTTCCTGACTCATTAAGTTGTAGCTACACAAACATATAAATGAATGTAACAATATTGGAGAGAGAAGAATGCTGGCATGAGAGGAAGTCAACGATCATTGTTATAAAATACTACACTATAATGTACTGTCATATTCAACGCAATTCATTGTATTTAATACAGTAAACTACAGTTTTGCAAATAAAATTTTAAAAAAAGACCTCTTTTGGATCAGACAGAGATTTAATCAAACCAGCATCTTGTTACATTAGCTGACAGATATCTCTTGAAACCATAGAGAAGACTGGACAAACCTTTGATTGTTTTAACAGAGCTTTTCTTCTATGTGTACTAGTCTACTCACTTAATGCAGAAAGATTAAACCATGATATTTCCATTTCCAAGAAGGAATCAATACAGACGAGAGCAACTAGGTTTGCAATTCTTTGTGTTAAATGTCTTATCTTGTATTAAATTTGGAAAGGTTGATTTATGTGCTTATGCTTCTCGGATAGGAACAAAAAAACCCCTGATTTCTCAGTTCAGTTCAGTGCACTTAGCCTGTTTGTTGTTGCAACTAAACATAACTGCCATTGTGGAATTTGTCTAGCCTTCTCAGCCTTCTAAGAAGTGAATGTAGAATATATTAAGCTGTCAAGCGGATCAGTGCATTGCTCCATTCATATCTAACTCCTACTTATACTGCTTTCTTCCTCTGCCTGTTTTTCTGTCTGCTCTGTTTTTTAAAAAAACAAACCAAACTAAACCCCATTTATATTCCATCTGAAACATGTTCATTCACTCCTAGATGTACTTACATGGAGAAAGCAGAAATAATGTTAGATGGGGACAGATTTTTTTAAAAATGAAGAAGGAGTCCTTGGTGCTATCTGAGCTTGATTGTTTTCCTGCAGATGTTTCATAACTTAACCTAGGCAACATCATCAGTGCTAATAACCTATAAAAAGCAGTGAAATTGCAACTGTATAATGGTCTACATCATTGGTGAAATCCACATTTTTGTACTACTGATTCTGTGGGCGTGGCTTGGTGGGCATGGCTTGGTGGGCGTGGCAGGGGAAGGATACTGCAAACTCTCCATTCCCACCTCATTCCAGGCGGAAGAATATTGCAAAATCTCCATTCCCACCTCACTCTGGGACCAGCCAGAGGTGGTATTTGTCAGTTCTCTGAACTACTCAAAATTTCTGCTACCGGTTCTCCGACTTGCTCAAAATTTCTGCTACCGGTTCTCCAGAACCTGTCAGAACCTGCTGGATTTCACCCCTGATCTACATTAATATTATGCCATCTGTCTTGTGTTTGGGGGAACAGCACAAATACAGGCATATATAGGATATCTGGGATATGAGCTACAAGTACTGTAGCTTCCAAGGATGGATTCCTTTGGAACTGTGAGATCTGTTACGGAGGTTCCTAAACCTCCCTGCCTCCCTTGTGGTTTCTCACATTTTAAAAGATATCTTTTAAATTAGGAAATAACTGTGCTATGAAATGAAACAACAGTCTCCAGTGTTGTCTTGGTTTTCAAAAATGCCTTTGGGTCCCAAATAGGTCCCATAATCTTTTTCTAAAAACAAAAATGGTGGATGGCCGCCATCTAGACCTTTGGCCTATAACACACCTGCTCAGGAATGAGGTAAAATCAGTAGAAATCATCTGCTGAGAGAGAGAGAGAGAGAGAGAGAGAGAGAGAGAGAGAGAGAGAGAGACAGAGACCCTACATATCCATCTGATATTTTGATACTTTGTAACTGATTATGTTCCCCGAACTAGTCATTTTGTGTTTTGGTAATGCTCTCTTTAGGGAATTTTTGGGGGCGTGTGAATAGATCAAAAATTTGAAATGACAAGCAGACTTGACTATCTTGATTTTTATTCACTACCTTGTGAACCCCCTTGTACCTCTTGTCATTTTGCTTAAGTACCTACAAATGCCCAGGTCTGGAAGCAGCATTGTAGAAAATAACAATCTACTCTCTGTAATTTGCACCTATTGATCACATTGTTCAAAATTCTTGCAACCAGAAGGACCAAATCATTCTGTTTGTTTGATACCTATGTCCATTATTAGCTCAATCTCTTAGGAGGCTTTGGGGGCTATTTCTTGAAAAATGTATGGTTGTCTCTGTGTGTGTGTACGTATGCAACACCGTTCTATATATACATAAATTGTAAAACCTTTGGTATAATAAGGCATTAATAAAATTTGGTATTCTCTCAAACTCGGTTAAAACTCCAGTCTAGCTCTGTAAAGGACTAATACAAATAAAATCAAAACTAACCAAGAGTTAAAACCAATTAGCAGCCATTTGACCCACTGGCCTCTCATGAAAAACACCCCGATCAACAACCAGATATAAAATCTGTGGGTGGCATTTTTTTTTTATTTTTTTTTATTTTTTTTTTAATTTGATTTATATGCCGCCCTTCTCCGGAGACTCAGGGCGGCTTACAGTGCATTAAGCAATAGCCTTCATCCTTTTGTATATTTATACAAAGTCAGCTTATTGCCCCCACAAACTGGGTCCTCATTTAACCTACCTTAGAAAGGATGGAAGGCTGAGTCAACCTTGAGCCTTGGAGAGATTCGAACCAGCAGTAAATTGCAGGCAGCTGTGTTAATAACAGGGTGCTTTAAACCACTGTAGTACCAAGGCTCTTTTCCTTTCTTGTCCTTTCCTCATTAATCAAGCTGGCCTAAGCAGGAAGGTCGCCCAACTTCACCTCATAACCCCTCTTGGCTCTGGCAATTTCAGAAGCTTTTATGACCAAGCCTGTGGGAGAAAGAGTCCTTTCAGCACAGCTGTTTATCATGAGCCCCTGGGATGATCACTTGGACTTCTCATTTCATGCAACGCCCTTCCCAAATGTTCAGACTGACATCACCCTGGTTTGCCATGCAAAGCAGAAACACAATCTGAGCCCTGTGTTCCGGTTCGAGTGTGGGTGTGCGAAAAGCCTGAATGAAGGTCCCACAATTAGGTGATTTGAAGAGATCGCTTTGTCCAGCCAAGGAGATGACTCCAGAGAAACACTCAAAAATTGAAGAAATAGTATCAGCCTTGCAATTTTCAAAAGACGTAGTTTCATTATGCTGAGGGATATTTCTTGAAACTAAACAGGATAGTAGCACCAAAAACATTTTATCAAACAGTTAACCGTGGCAAGGACGTTTAATGCCTTTCTAGGATTGGCTGTGGCCTTTTCCTCCCTATATTGCGAGCTTGATCATCATTTATTTTGTCATTGACCAACAACAGTTACAGACAGTACTAAAATCAAACGTCAGCTTGTTTGAAACGATGAGTCAGGATCTTTGTGGCTCCATGCTGGTTTATCTGAACCTAGAATGAAACTGGCAATTTTTTTGGCAATTCTGAGGCTTGTAGTTTGCATTTCTCTTTTCTCTCTCCCTCCCTCCCTCCATGCCTCCCTCCCTCTCTCTCTTTACTGAGTCTCTTGAGTTCTTAAACCCAACTCAGTTTCTCCTTAACCTCTACTGCGACCTTTAATTCATAAAGATGTAAACATTCCAAGATCTATTGGCACTGAGAAAGCCATAGGGTTTATAATGGGATGAACATCAGTCTTAGTAACTTGATTTTTGCTTACATTAAGAACAAAAAACTGCTGTTACTTTCTCTTGGTGAATCTGTGCTATCATGACAAGGGTTTCCTTACACATTCTATGATCTGAGAACCTTTTGGAGTTCTCTTCATTCTTATCACATAAACATTTCCATGTTTCCTTTCACTCTATTAGTTTGATGTGGGCACCTAATTTTTCTCCCTCATTTCTCTTCCCAGCACATGTTCAGCATGGATCCAACCAGTGTAGAAAGTGGCCGGGGCAGATGTCCACATGAGCCTAATCGGGCGTTTGCAAGTACATTTTTTGGTAGGTGCCAAAGTAAATTAATCTGAATCTTGTATCCTAATAGCTGTACATGGATATTTACTATTTTATTATTTTATGTCATATTTTTTCCTGCTACTTAGTTTACTGTTTAAGACATTCAGCAAATAAGTGCTGGAAATAATTGAAGAAATGCATGATCTCAGGTGAACTTCTCAGGAATTGATCTTATAGGCTTCTTTGCCAAGCGTTTTTCTGTTCTCCAGAGAGAATTCAGTTCTTCAAGTGGATTCAGAAAAGTCTAGAAAGAATCTGTCCAACCATTCTTCCAGGTTGTTGCCGGTCACTCTGCTCAAGAATCAATAACTTAGGTTATTTGTCTGTAAGCATGTATTAGAAAGCCTCCTCTCTCACCATTTGTTACTCTGGGTGGCATACAAAATGAAAAAAAAAAACCCAATAACAATAATGAACAAAATTAAAAAGCTCAACAAAACCAAAAACATAATAAACTACTGAGGCTATATTTCTCCAAGGTCTTTCTTGAATTCCTATGTAAAATCTGCCAGGCAATTGCTGAATTTATGATTCTATAATAAATGTGAGTTCTGTTGTGTTTTCTAAACTAGAAAACACAACAGAAGAGCCTGTAGTACAGTGGACTAAAGCACTGTTATTAACATCTGCTGCTTGCAATTACTGCAAGTTCAAATCTCACCAGGCTCAAGGTTGACTCAGCCTTCCATCCTTTCAAAGGTAGGTGAAATGAGGACCTAGATTGTGGGGGCAATAAGCTGACTTTGTATAAATATACAAAAGTATGAAGGCTATTGCTTAACGCATTGTAAGCCGCCCTGAGTCTCCGGAGAAGGCCGGCATACAAATTAAAGCAAAACAACAACAACAACAACAAAAACTACCATTATAAATGGACAAGTTCTAAGACCTTAGAAAAGAGTGCAACACGAATAATCCAGATAGCAGGAGCTACAGTCAGCAGTATTGTGGGTTGGGGAAGAAAACAGTTGCTGTTTTGCTGAAATAAAAGACTGCTACTTCTTCTACTCTCGATTTCCTAATTTATATTTAAATCATGTTTTAATGCTCAGTGGAATATGTGGGAAGAACCAGGGTAAGGACAAGGATTGTTTAACCCAGTGTTTCTCAACCTTGGCAAGTTTAAGACTAAGGAATTATGGGAGCTGAAATTGACACATTTTAAGATTGCTGAAGTTGAGAAACACTGGGTTGACTTTTTAAAGACTATTATGTTGATGAGTTTTCCCTATGGATGTGAGGCCTGCTCCTTCTCAATATAGTCACGTTCATTTAGAATTTTAAATTGTTTTTATCAGATTTTAGTAATAATTTGTGTTTGGAATCTGCACTTTGATATGGCCCAAGGGCTAATCAATAAAGTAAACTATAACTGTATTTAGAATTTCAGTGTGATTTTGAGTCCATGTAATTTAAAAAAAGAAAAAGAAAAGACAGCTATAAAACCCAATTTATTCTCTCCAGGGACAACTGCTCCCCCCTGTGCTTCAATTATTTTCTTTCCTCATCTCACATAAAAATTGTGCTATACATTTCAGTGTTGCCTTTGGTAATGAATTGTTCATGGTAAGAAAAACGATGGGAAAAGTAAGAGGAACAGATGGAAGGATGAAAAATGGTAGATGAAATCATCTGGGCTTCCCTCCCCATCAGATCCCATGGGCTGTTGCATAATAAAGGGCTGATCTAGAAAGACGCTGAGAATTGATAGAACAGACTTTTCAAGAATGGTGTCAGCCTGGAAGCCATCTTTGCATTGGATCTTCAGGCCTGCCACATTTAGTGCTGTGGGAAACTAGGAGGGGGGATTGTATGGAGCAGGGACGATATATAGTCATAATAACATTCCTTTCTCTGAGAGTCAAGGACATCTTGCCCTGCACCTGGAGGGGTGTGACAGGGAGGCATCTCCATTTGGGACGGTGCATTGATTGGGCCATGTGATGGACATGTGGGTGCTGGGCAGGGATTTGGACTTTTCTATGGGTGGGGAAAACCTGGAAGCTTTCAGATTCGGATTTTCCCAGATGTGCCAATATGACATCTCTAATAAAAATGGAACTTTGAGGAACTTCGAGCCTTCTTTCGTTGGGGGTGTTACTTGGAACCCTGACAAATGGCAGCCAAGGAATCTCCTGTTTAGATCTGACCTCTGTCATAAATGCAATTGATGGCTTTAGACAAGCTATCCATTCTCACCTTGAACCATCTGTGAATGTTACCAGGCAATCAGAATACTCATGAAGTTCTTTCAATATAATGGGATGCGTGCTGGTGCCTTTATTATTAAAGGTGTTAACAAACACAAAACTTGTGTACAAACAGCTACTGTTTTTAATTAACTTATTCCCTAGGTGGAGACTTGTATACGGGGCTAACAGCCGATTTCTTGGGCAGGGACTCCGTGATCTTCCGGACCATGGGACATCGCTCTTCTCTACGTACAGAGATGGACCAGAGGTTGCTTAATGGTAGGGAAAAATTACTTACAACTCTTCATCAAGTGAATAGGCACATAGTGAACATGTAAATATGCAGTTTTAGAGAAGTTGGGATTGCTTCATTTTAGGCCAAAGGTCTTCAAACTTGGCAGCTTTAAGACTTGTGGTGTGGTGTGGCTATGCTGGCTGGAGAATTCTGGGAGTTGAAGTCCACAAGGCTTAAAGCTGCCAACTTTGAAGACCCCTGTTTTAGGCAAACAATGAAATAGGTGTGTGTTCCATGAATTTTGTGCATGGGATCATGACAAGGGTATAAAGGGGATTAAACAAAGCTCATGTAAAGCTCAGAGATAGTCAGAAGAAAAGTGACTGACAGAAACCCATATAAAGTACAGAGCAATCAATGAAAAAGGGAGTGTTGTCCACGAAAATAAGAATGGGGGAAAAAAAGGTGAAATGGAGGTCATGATCACTCTAAATTTGTACATGGGAAAGAGGAGGAGATGGGGAAGTGTTTATATAACTAACCCTGTATAGTTTTAATAAGAAGAGTCCTTATCTGTTATCTCTCTTGGCAATAACATTCATTGACTGTTCCAAGACAGAATCTGCCAAGATTTTAAACTTTTAGGACCAGCACCAAGCTACAAACTGCTTCTGGGGACCTTTTTTCTTAATCTGTCCAATTATTTTTTTTTTCCCCTCAGCTCCCAAATTTGTTGCTGCTTATATGATCCCAGAGAATGATGATCGGGACAATGACAAAGTCTACTTCTTCTTCACGGAGAAGGCGGCAGAGTCAGACAGCAAAGGGCATGCCATCTTCAGCCGTGTGGGCAGAATCTGTGTGGTGAGTTTCTCAGGTCATTGCCAGGCATAATGGTGGCCCCTTAGAGACATGTGCTAGTATTGATCTAAAAATCAATGTGTGTGAGGGGGGGAGAGAGCTTGCAGCTCTGGATATCATACTTTAAAATCTATAGGTCCTGGGACAGCTTATGCCCTGTGAAGTGGTTGCTTGCTGCTCTTATGGGCCTTTGGGATTTAATTTAGGAGAAGCAGTTGAATTATTGTATGGTACTTGAAGGTAAAGGCCATATGATGTGTCTTCATTTTATTTTTATTGCTGCTCTGTTGTTTTAGTGGTATATTGTAATGTGTTTTGAGGATGTTATTGCAAGCTGCCTAGAGATCTAGAAGGAGACAGTATATAAATTAATGTAATAAATAAATCATAAATATAAATTAAATGACTCAGTTGACATCTTTACGCACAACTGAAATGGATCATTTGGTCTTTGACTAGTGCCTAATTATATTTTACGGGTGAGTTTAAAGAGATTTATTAATAGATATAAGGCCACTTTATAGCACAAGGGCATGTCATTTTGTGATTTATGGTATTGCTAGTTATTATGAAAAACTGTTAAGCAATAATAGCCTTCAGTCTGTTTGATTGCTTGTTTTCTGTGAGTCAAATGAGAATATGAGAAATGAGAATATCTGAATGTGTACATTCATTTTATTGATTTTTTTTAAAAAAAGATATATTTAAAGATGATTTCTCTCCTGGTATCAGCGACAGAAATAGTGCTATATAGATTTCGTTTGTGGCTTAAATGGCATTGCATGCTTTTATGCAGAAACAGCAGAGGCTAAACCAAAACCTGCACCCACAATGTATAGATTTCCACACCAGAAGGGATAAATGTTTCAACTTCATTTTTGCTTTGTAAGACCCTGTGTGAATTCTCAGCTTCCCTATTAAAAAATACACCCAAGAATTGATAATTTGGATTTACACAGAAGAAATAATCAAACTAAATTAGACTCCAGAGGAATGGCCTCTGGAGATTGGAACAAAAAACTTTCCAGGGAAAGGATTGGCATGTGTGATCTGCAGCCAAGGGTCCAAATGAAAATCAAGTAGTAACCGTTTTGAAGCCCTAAGCTCTGCTGGTAAACAAAAATTGCCTCTAGGACTTGGCAGTGTTACTACATATACACTGAACATGGAAACTTTTTAAAAGATTTCTCTCTGATCATGGAGGTCTTGCCTGCTTTAAATTAAACAAAGTTGTCCAACCCAGCTCAGAAAACTTGGAGAGGCTAAATAAATTCGCTAAAGAATTTGGGGAAGATGTTATCACTATGTATGAGTTCTGGTGAATGGTATAGGTGATCAAGTAGGAATTTATGGACTATTGTAGCCTAAGTGTTCAGAGTCGCTCGGTAGTGAGATAGATGGCATATCAATTTAATAAATAAAAAAATATGCAAAAAGTGAAATAGCCAAAGTTGGATGTGTTGCTAAACTCAAATCAAGATTAAATAATAATAATAACTTTATTGTCATTGTACGTGTATACACAATATACTCATACAATGAAATTCACTTAACACCCAAAGACCAGGTCCAACACACATAACAATCCCCAAACACACTCCCACCCACCACAATTCCCCAATTAAAATGCCCGCAGGAGATAATGTGGTTTTCACGTTGTATTTTCTTTTTCTACTGTTGGGACATGTGCACTCCTTATATAAACTTCCTTTCACCAAAGTGCCTTACATCCCAAAAGATGAGGTCTCACAGTGTTTCATGCAAGGAAGTTCCAAGCAGTCGCTCTCATATATGATGAAAAAAGAAAGGAAGTTGCAAGAGCAGATACGTAACTAAAAGACTCCTTGATACCTTTGCCACAGTATTTAGCTTTATGTGGCAGTGTCTTTTCTCCCTTCTTGTTCATTATAATTGCTTATTTGAGATCAGTTTCATGATGGGGTAATATAACATTGTTGGGATTTGTAATGGGGTTATTTTAACACAGAGAGCTGAAATGCAGCTAGTTAAAGCTGGAAAATGCTTAGAAAACCATTACTGATAGTGTTCTTTTTTTTCTTTTAATTTGATTTATATGCCGCCCTTCTCCGGAGACTCAGGGTGGCTTACAATGCGTTAAGCAATAGCCTTCATACTTTTGTATATTTATACAAAGTCAGCTTATTGCCCCCACAAACTGGGTCCTCATTTTACCTACCTTTGAAAGGATGGAAGGCTGAGTCAACCTTGAGCCTGGTGAGATTCGAACTTACAGTAATTGCAGACAGCTGATGTTAATCACAATGCTATCAGTCTGCTGAGCCACCAGGCTCTTCTTCAATTTACAGTATGTTCACTGGCTTCCAGTAATCACCCACCTAAAAATAGAACCATCTGAAATATTATTTTTTTTAAAAGGATTTAAAATGTTTCGAAACAGGAGGGGAGAAAATGTTGACAAATGTATCTGAAACTTAGGTGAGCCTACTTGATTCTGGTTTATCCTGAACTGAATCCTGATTTATATGTACTGAAGTTAAACCTGCTGTCCCCTTGTCTCTGCTTCCTAAAGAAGAGCAGCGAGTGACGTAATGGAGGAGGTCTGTTTGGAACAAGTTGCTGGCCTTAAGTTCTCCTATCAAGATCTCCTCTTTGGTAGGGCCTGGTTCTCGTAGGCTGTATAAATCTTGCCTGACACAATTGTTTCTTTTCCAGCCAAGTTATGAACATGGACCTTTTCTTTCTGGTGATTCTCTTTCTTGTAATTCCCCCCCCCCAAAGTGACTGAGGGGGAGACTGGTGTTGCTGTATGGGAGGAAGGAATAATACTTTAAAACTTTTGAATTCAGTTATTCTTCCAAATGGAAGTGTCCCAATATTTCTGTTCAAGCCATTTTCACTTCCTCCCTTCTTTCTTCAACTGTTCTTTTTACACTTCTCCTGTGAGCAGTTCCTTCTAGCCAAAAGTTCCACAAAGCCATTTTGATGCCAGCTTCAGTTCTGCTTCCTGGATCTCTCTTCATCATGCATACCTGAAGTGTAATGTAATGAAAAACTTACTCTGCAAGGAAACAGGCTAATTGTAGAAAAAGGAAAGGTGCTGATCATAGAGGTTCCTCTTCATTGAACCTCTATGGTATTGTAATTGATTGTGTCATCTGAGTAACATGAGAGCCAGTTTGATGTAATAGTTAAGGCATTGGGCTAGACACTTGGAGTTCTGGTCCTACCTTAGGTAGAGAGGCAGCTGGCTGATCTTGGGCCAGTCACATTGTCTCAGCCCTGGAAGTAGGCAATGGCAAACCGCTTCAAAAATCTTGCCTGGAAGACAGCAGGGACTGAGTTCAGGCAGTCAACAGGAATCAAAACTGATTTGAAGGCACAACATAAATAAATTGGAGTGATAGGTCATTAACAAAACTCTTTAATATTCCCCTTGGTATTTTATGACATTTGTCTCATGTAGAAAGCCATAGAAATAACTGAGAAAAATGGATCTATTGCAAATACATTCCTAGCTCTTTAATTTTCTCGTTCTTATTGACCAAGAACCTTTTCTTGTTGGAGCACTAATGAGCTTACTTTTTAATAGGGATATACAGTGCTTCAGATTTGAAGCCAAAACGGTGCTTTGGAGCTCATGTGGGCCTATATGTAATACCTGATGTAACTCCTTAATCCAAACATGTCTTTCCTGGAATTACTGACTGGCTGTGGAAAGCAAATGCATGATTCCAGGAAAAAGCACAGTTGTTTGAAGGAATTGCAGATAAGCGCTATATGAAAGACTCCCTCCACTATCTGAAACACCTTTTTATATTTGGATCTGAAGCGTAGATGAGCTGTACTTTTTAATCCCACTCTTAATGGCACTCCCCATCATTGTAAACTGAGGGCTAAGATGATGCATCACAAATAAAACCCTCCACCTTTTTCTGAGACTGGAAGCCCCCCTCTTCTCTCCCAGCCAATGCCCACTTTAACAATTCTCTGTAACTTTGGTAATTGCCAAGCTTCTCCAATAAAATGGAGAAACATTTCCATAGGTTCCTGGAGGGAATTGGGGTTGGATCTCTTCCCAACTAAAAATATTTTGAATTATCTTGACTCATTTCTCTTCATAAGGTTTTCAGGTAGCAGAATAGTTTTTCTTTTAAAAATGAATATCTAAAAAGGTTATTTTCAGCTGCAGCCACGTGCTAAATCTTTCTTGCTTATTTGTTTGGAATCAGCAGAACATTTTTACATGCCAGTGTTCATGAAATTTTACTAAATATTGATTTTAAGTATCTTAAGATTTTATGTATATGTAAAACATGTACACATGTACAACTCTGAACTTACTTAAAGTAAGTTTACTCATTTTTTAAAAACGCAAAGAGATAATCAATTACACCAATTTACAAGTTTAACAAATTCAAACATATATTGAAGTTAAACCATTATAAAATATATACAGAATAAAAATAATAAGGCAGTAACAAGAAAAGGCAGCAACAGAAGGTTAAAATTACAGCAGAATTATTATTAAAAGGCAGGCAGAATAAAAATGTTTTTACTTGGCACAAAAAAATAGCAAAGATGGTGCCAGGCGTACTTTACTGGGGAAAGCATTTCAAAGTTGGATGCTGCAACTGAAAAGGTAAGATTATATGCTCTAGCTTGGCCTACTCTGCCCACAAACTGGAATTCAATCCTGACAGGCTCGAGTTGACTCAGCCTTTCCATCCTTCCAAGGTTGGTAAAATGAGGACCTAGATTGTTGGGGGCAATATGCTGACTCTGTAAACCACTTAGAGAGGGCTGTAAAAGCACTAAGTGTTATAGCTAGGTGCTATACCTGAAACACACCTGAAACAGATCCTTTGCTTTGAGATGCCGTTGATCATGACCAAATTATCCATTTGAAACAAACAAGTAAATCAATCAATCTGGGTTTTCCCAGATTAAGTTCAGCATCTAACCAATCTGGCAGCTTTCAAAAAGCTAAGCAATGTCAGATCTGGATTAATACTTGAATGAGAGGCCACCAGGAAAATCTAAACTGTAGGGTAGATTAGGAAGAAAAATGGTTTCATTGTCTTGAGATATTTATAAAAATAATAAAGATGTGATAAAAAATCTGGAAAAAAATAAGCATATGGAAATATTCTGTGTACTCACAGTAAAACACATAGTCTGAGAAAAAGTAGTTACCGGTATCTGAATCTCACTCATCAAGAGTAGATTTTAATACACAGAAACTGAGCTTTTAGCCATTTTGGCAGAGCTAAGTTAGCTTAGATGATACAGTGCAGACAGACTGTGAGGAATACACCTTCCCTTAATAACTCTCTCCCATTTTTTAGTACCTGCTGCCCAAGATGCCTCTAATGACTAATGATAGGGCCCACACTGGATGGCTTACACAAGGAAGGGAGAGGGCAGTGCTTTATTGACTTTAAAATTGTCAGTAGGTGATGCAGTTCAGTGATGAAATATCTGGTAAATCTAGAAAGCACATTTCAGTCCAATTCTGGCATCTCCATTTTTCAGACAGCAGATAGAGTGGCTTGCCTGGTAGAGACCTGAGAGAATCATTTGCCCAGATTTATTTCTATTGGCTTTGAAAGAACCAGTGGCTTGACTCAGTCTCAGATAGCTTCACCTTTTCTTATGCAAGCTATGGAACTAGTTAACCAGGTCATTTCTGGCTCAAGTGAGAACTCTGGGTTGATTTGCTTGATGATCTTGTTTTGTTTCTTTGACTGTCCGTGGTATGCTTGGGAATTTTCTTCAACACTGAAATTCAGAAGTATCATTACTTTTTCTGTCCAGCTTCTTCATAGTCCAACTTTCACTTTCATGGAGTGTCACAAGGAAGACCTCACATCTGAATATCTTTTCCAAGCCCTTCATCCAGTGCCAGTCTGTGACATATTTCTTGACTGCTGGTTCCTTTACAAGTTACGTGCAATCATTCATTTTCAACGCCTGGTGACCCCACAGATAGATTTCCTTACTTGTTAAGAGAGGATCCCCTCTTCAAAATAGGTATCCAGCAAACATCATAGCATCGTTGTATACTTGAAATGTCAAAGAGCATCTCCACCGAGTGGGGAAGTGAGGGTCTTACGCCCCCGCTTACTATTCCATGCTTGGTTGAAATTGTTCCAGTACTTTTGGTTGAGCACTTTGTAAAAAACATTCATCTCTTTAGCCACCCACTCCCCTTCATTCTTGGGATTCATCCGTTCTTACGCTCAGTGCTAGAGCATTAACATTTTGATGAATGAGTACTACTGTTCCATCTCACCATATCTCAGAGCTATGGATGCTCCATGGCAACAGTGAAGGCCAGAAATGCTGGATGGAGCTGTCTATGAGTGTGTAAAGAGACTGAAATCCAGAAAGTTAAGCTTGTTCAGGTCTAGAGTTCCTTTCTCCTATGCTCCAACTGGCCAGCTCATTTGTGACTTGATTTTGGTAATTTATTGCCATTGTTTTTTTACCATACTGGGATATATTAATACGTTGCTAGCCTCATCTTTAAGATTCACCTCCCTAGACTCTGCGGAGTGGGTGTGGTTCATAAGGCTCTTTGGGATGTTGCAGTCTGTCATATTACAGCATGATAAAATGTATTTGGATTATTCACAGCATATTTTAGGAGAGCCTATTTTTTAATGTTTATATTCAACTAAAATGGAGAGCAGTCTACTGTCTCTTAAATCAGGGAAAGAGAGGCTATTGCCAGATGAGCCAATATGCTGCACAACAGGCAGCAAAGAATTTTCTCTAATTTATCATTTGATGCTTGGCCTGAACCTGGGTGTGTTCCACACATGTTCCTATTTTGGGGGATGCTTCAGACATATTCCTGTTCTTCTGTACGAAATGTTTGCCAGTATATTCTTTTTCTCTCTTAATATTTTATAGCCAGAGGAATAGAGCAAATACAGACAATTCTCAACTTACAACAGTTCTTTTAGTGACTGTTCAAAGTTACAATCGCAACATCCCCTGATCACATGATCAAAATGTGGATGGTTGTGTTGTGACCTAGGCTTCCTGAGAAAGCATATATCACAATCTTAGTCCCCAAAAAACTCTTTTATTGAGACGGCTGTGAATTATGGTCATTCACAGCCGGTAATGATTCAGTCTGTGAAGATTCCGACAGATGTCTGCTCGAGTTGACACAGTCTTTCAGGGTAATGTTGATAAGCACCCATCTTTATCTCCCTTGAAACTCTGCCAGAGACCTAATTGTCAATTAGCTTTGCAAGGCCAAACGGAGCACAGAGTCAAATGGACTTCTCAGAGCTTGAATTGATTATATGAACTAATTGCTTCCTGCAAAGGCTCACGATCATTTGCTCCTCTTTTATGTCTTATGGGAGGGGCCAGTCATCTCCAAGCCTTACTCCTGAGTCACCCTTTTTTTTTTCTTAATTGTTCTTGCCTTCTGGCAGCTCTGTGCATGCGCCCACTGGGAACAGGCTCACACTGTTCTTCTGCCTCACTGATGTCAGATTCCAGAGGCTCCAGAGGCAGCACATAACTACCAGATGGCCCTGGCCCCCTTTCTGCCTCCAACGCAGAGCCCTCGTCCGAGCCTTCCCCAGACTCCACGACTGGCCCACATTCCTCCCAACCTCCTCACTGTCCAAATCTGCTGTCAGCTCTGCTGGCCGCTGGCGGGTCACAACAGGTTGGCAATTGACTCATATCTGTGACAGTTGCAATGTCCCCGGTCACATGATCACCTCTTGTGACGTTCTGACAAGCAAAGTCAATGGGGAAGCCAGATTTATTTCACAGCTTAACAACTTCAGTGATTCATTTAAAAACTGTGGCAAGAAAGATTGTAAAATGGGGCAAAACTCACTTAACAAATGTCTTGCTTAACAACAGAAATGTTGGGGTCAATTGTGGTCATAGGTGGAGGACAACCTGTACCAAAAATAAATAAGTAAAAAAACCCTGAACAGGGAAACATAGATGCTTATTCAAAATCTACATATATTAGGAAATGACCTCTTTGAGACACTTTTCCAGAGAATCCTTGTAGATCCCGGGGATCAAACTTGATCATGTCATGTCACGTATTGTGAGGTTTTTTTGCCTTTGCGAAGCCAGGGTGGGCATGGCCTGTTTGTGACGCATCCAGCCCGTGGGTCACCAGTTTGATAGGCCTGTTATAGATGGATAGTAGTCAACCATCTTTCCCCTCTTAATTGTGTGTATGTGTCTATGTAAGAGAGAGAGAGAGAGAGAGAAAAGAAAGGGAGAAATGGAAAACTACATTAAATAAGAAGTGGAAAAAGAGGGAGGGTATCAAATAGAAAATCATCCAATCCACTCTAAATATTTGCCTTTGAGGCAGACTGCCTGCATTTCTAAAAAACACATCTGGAAACATCTATAGCTAACAATTCAAAGGCTTGCCATATTTGTGAAGCAGAAGTCGGAGTTTGGCCTCTGCAAAGCTAAGAGCCAGCCTAATGGGCAAGACATGATCCAGTCTCTATCACAGCCATTAAAAAATTGGGGGGGAAAAAAAACCCTCTCTCTGCCTAAAGAGCTGTTGAGGAGAAGTATTTGTCAGCTGGAAATTATCCTAGTGGCGCCTGCCTGCAATAATTCAAACTCTCTGCAACAAGTCATAAAGTCACTGTACTACAATGGACTAGAGAAATGGAGATGGCAGATTTCCATGTAAATAGGCTAATTCTGCTGGCTGTGAATTGCTTGTTCTTGTCCTAATCCTGCAAATAAACAATGAAACATAGAGATGAAGCAATTATTTGCTGGATTAACCAGCCTTTCTACAAAGAGGGATTTTGTGTTTAAGAGGCATCCAGGATGGGGATCTAATTTGATTTGCAGAGTTGGCAGCAGGGGCACAGATAAATCAAGGGCGGGGAAGGGGGAGGGTAAGTACTCTGCTTAGTTAAGACAATCTATGGCCTTGTCCTTTTGCCTCTTTGGCAGTCAAAACACACACACACACACACACACACACACACACACACACACACACACACACACACGATGGCCGGGTTTAACCACTGCAGTCGCTTAAGGGTATTAATCCACAATAATTCCAGAGGGATTTCTGGATCTTGTAAGGGTTGCTTTTGTGAAGGAAAAGGAACAGTTGTCATAGAACAATACCTGAAATGTAGTGCTGGTAATTGTGGGAAGATAGTTGGAGTCTATTTTGGTTCCTCTATGGCAGAGAAAAACAGACATGTGTTAGTTGTGGGTTATATTGAATATTTGGGAGGGAGAATGAAAACCACATTGAGCAGGGCAATGAGGAAAAGTAGGTAGGGTCACATTACATGGGTAGGCTGAACGAAGATTTTCTGTCTCTTTCCTGGGGTTCTGGGGATGTTGGGGTATTTTTCTTTGCATTTTCTTGTTGCAAAGAATAATTTTAGTATGTATACTGTTACTTCTTTTTGCTTCCTGTAGTGAAACGAGAGTTATTTTAGTCAGAAGTCTAAAGTTTATTTGGAGGAGAAATAAATATAGTTTAAGATCTTGCCACCAACTTCCCAAAATGATAAAGTTGGTTGTTACTTTCAGTCTTATCAGTGTTTTTCTTGGAGTGTAAAATTTTAAGTGTGAGTGTGGGAAAGGATTATTCTGTTCCTCAAGGGAGCAGTATAATTATAAACAAAATAATTAAGAGTAACATTGTGTAGAATTAGTACAAGTTACTTCTGTTTGGAAGTGCATTATCAAACTCAGATCTTATGGGCAGAATTAGAGTTTACAATGTTAGATGAGCCATCAATGTCCCTTTTCTTTTAACATTATATATGGTTGACTTTCTTTTCTTTTTATTTCCCCCTTTTTCCTATCTAGTTTTAAAATTACTCTCCATTCTTCTTAATGTCTGTCACTCCAAGTTTGTTCTTTTTTTCATTTATTACATACATTTCTGTACTGCCCAATTCCTAATCTCCATGAAACTACAACAAAATATAATATCTCAAAATCAATAAAGTCAAACCACTTCTCCAAAGCCCACTCAGACAAAATGGTCTTGTCAGCCTGGTGAACTTCTGGAGGAAAAAGAGTTCACCAAATCTGAGCCATGACACAGGACTGTTTCTGGACTAGCACCTCCTGATCTCTCCCAGAACTGTGACAAGAGCTGGCCATAGGCTAAGGCCAAGTAGAGACTAATTTAAAGTATCAAAGGGGCCGCCAATGGCTCCTCTCCTTCTTAATGAGGAAGTGGGGAGATGTGGGAGACCTTGGGGGACAGGGTGAAGAAATGCTGCCTAGGGAAAGCTCAAATACATGACAGAGTTCCAAAAAGATTCCACCCTCATTTACACTCTGATACAGATGAGAGGGACGCAGTGGCTCAGTGGCTAAAATGCTGAGCTTGTCAATCAAAAGGTTGGCAGTTCAGTGGTTCGAATCCCTAGTGCCACATAACAGGGTGAGTTCCCGTTACTTGTCCCAGCTTCTGCCAACCTAGCAGTTCAAAAGCACGTTAAAAATGCAAGTAGAAAAATAGGGACCACCTTTGGTAGGAAGGTAACAGCGTTCCATGCACCTTTGGCATTTAGTCATGCCGGCCACATGACCACAGAGATATCTTCGGACAGTGCTGTCTCTTTGGCTTTGAAACAGAGATGAGCACTGCCCCCTAGAGTCAGGAACGACTAGCACATATATGCAAGGGGAACCTTTACCGTTACCTTTTACAGATGACCATGAGGGCACAAATCAGTGGTGAAATCCAAATATTTTTATTACCATTTCTGTAGGCGTGGCTTGGTGGGTGTGATGTGGCTTGGTGGGCATGGCTTGGTGGGCGTGGCAGGGGAAGGATACTGTAAAATCTCCATTCCCACCCACTCCAGGGGAAGGATACTGCAAAATCCCCATTCCCTCCCCACTCCTGGGGGAAGGATATTGCAAAATCTCCATTCCCACCCCACTCTGGGGCCAGCCAGAGGTGGTATTTGCCGGTTTTCCTAACTGCTCAAAATTTCTGCTACCGGTTCTCCAGAACCTGTCAGAACCTGTTGGATTTTACCCCTGGCACAGATAAACCCCCAAGTGTCCTCAAGAGCTCTCAGGGAAAATGCTAACAACCAGATGACTGCAAAGAAATATGATCCTTGGAACACCCCACCCCCATCCTGTGGGAACTAATACTTCTATAGCCTGCACCATGCTGCCAGAACCGATGAAACTTCTTGTAGGAGAAGTGAAATGTCGTCTTCTTCTTCCTCAAGGAAATACAACCCTGTTGTCTTTTGAAGAAAACAAAGCACCTTTAAGAGTACCCTTGAGTCATTTCTCTCAATGAATAAATAAGCAAATGTAATGTTCTTGATTTGTTTGTTCAACTAGCTCCTCAGGATCTTGTTTCAGGACTTGTGTGGAGAAAGATCATGTTTTAAGTCATATTTATGCCGAAATATTAAAAAATTCAAAAAGTTCAAAAACATTTACGTGCCACTATGTCAGAGGCTTTCACTTCTGAACAATATTTATTTTTCTACTTCCAGAACGATGCTGGTGGACAACGAGTGCTGGTCAACAAATGGAGCACTTTCAACAAAGCCCGACTTGTGTGTTCCGTTCCAGGACCAGATGGCATTGACACACACTTTGATGAACTGGGTGTGACTTATATTCCATAATAGCAATAGCAATAGCACTTAGAGTTATATACCGCTTCATAATGCTTTTACAGCCCTATTTAAGCAGTTTACAGAGTCAGCATATTGTCCCCAACAGTCTGGGTCCTCATTTTACCCACCTTGAAAGGATGGAAGGTTGAGTCAACCTTGAGCCTGGTGAGATTCGATCTGCCAAACTGCTGGCAGCCGGTGATCAGCAGAAGTAGCCTGCAGTACTGCACTCTAACCACTGTGCCACTGCGGCTCTAATCACAGTTGGTTTGTAGAGGATTAGGATTTACAGTATGGGGAAAGTGGAACCAAAGGAATGACCAGGGGCATTTAATGCTATACTAATCCTAAAATTAAACCAGTGGAGATTTGATCAGAGCTTGATCAAAATCTCTGGGAGTTTAAAGTCAATGATAAATGCTTGTGTTAGGAACTCATAATCTGAGATCCATGGCCTTATGCAGCCCCCCACCCCAATTTGTCTGCAACCTCCATAGAAAAATTTTAATTTTTGGTCTTAGAGAAAGGGGAAATTATTAAATACATGGCTGAAGAGTAATCATATTGATGATGTTTCATTACGTAGAAATGAAATCAATTCTAATCTTATTCTGGCTCTGCCCAACTTTTGGCCCAACTTCTCCAGCAGAGCACCCACAGCAGGGGTGATATTCACTTACCTTTGCTACTGGTTCGCAAATGTGAGTGTGCGCGCCTCCTTCACGCATGCACATGGCCATTTTATGATTTGTGGACTTCAACTCCCAGAATTCCTGAGCCAGCCAAGATATTAGAAAAACTGCTTAGAACAACGTTTGTGTAGAGTGAGTATATTGACAGAACAGTTACAGAACTCATTCGATCATCTACTTTTCAACAGAGGACGTCTTTCTTCTGAGGGCTAAAGATGGCAAGAATCCTGAAGTCTATGCACTGTTTAGCACCATCAGGTGAGATATTTCCGTCTGTGGCTTGTAGTTCTGTCTGTAGTTACTTTTAAGAGTGAATCTTTTAAAAATGTCCTTAATAATGAGTTTATAATATAGTTTGCTTTTTCTCCTATTCGTCTTCAGTCAACTTCAGTAGGATTCATACAGTTGAAATCAAACATATGAATTATGTTTTTACAAAAACTGTAACCTTCTAGGCATTTATTTACCTAAAAGCATTTTTTTTCTTTCTGAATTGCAGCCTCGAGAGATAACAAGCAAATCTCAATGACATTTAAATCTTGTGTTACAAGCAATATTTGGGTAAATTTTTCTCATTACAGCAATGTCTTCCAAGGCTTCGCCATCTGTGTCTATCGTATGGCAGACATCTGGGAGGTTTTTAATGGACCATTTGCTCATAAAGATGGTCCTGATCATCAGTGGGCAGCTTATGAAGGCAAGGTGCCTTACCCAAGGCCAGGAGTTGTAAGTATAAGAATAAAGATGATGATTTTCCTGAAAAAGAAAAGAACAATGTATAGGAAGAGCAATTTGCCATAAAACAAAGAAATTAAAAAAATAACATGCAAAATAATGTTTTGTGTGATTATCTAAAGCTGCCAGAACTATTCACGTCAGTGGAAATGACAAAAAAACAATTTCCTCAACTTCTGGAATAAATTTTGCAAGCATGGGAAGAATCAAGGAACATAATGAAATGGGGGAAAGAGTTGGCTTTGATTCCTGATAAATAGTATGAACAGAGCTAAATGATTTCCTTTTTCCTAGTGCCCCAGCAAAACCACCAACCAGCCAAGTCGTCAGTACTCCTCCACCAAAGACTACCCAGATGAGGTACTGCAATTTGCACGTGCTCACCCCCTGATGAGCAAATCTGTGTATCCAATACAACGGCGGCCTGTGCTGGTGAAAACCAACCTGCAGCATCGCCTACGGCAGTTAGTAGTGGACCGTGTGGAAGCTGAGGACGGGCATTACGATGTCATGTTCATTGGCACAGGTACAGGGTTCATCATGTGATGTATTGGGGTTCAGAGGTACCTGAACATCTCTCTACCAAACTGCATATACCATATATGGAGTTAATTCTCATTATGTAGAAGAATTTGTGAGTTTGAAGAGGATCTCCTGATTTTTCAAATCTTCAGACTACATCCTGACATTGAAAAGGGGTCTTGGGTAAAATGCTGATAATTGGACCAGCCAATTTTGACCAATTTGTGAAGCAGTTAGAACTACACTGTGACCACCATGAGCTGCTGTGAATGATTTGGCATTTTTTTGCACTATAGGATGTTTGGCCTATACCAGCAAAATAGAATATTTTCAGCTTTTACTTATTCAGGATAGAAATGGTGAAGGAGATGGATGGATTTGAGTGAGTCACACATGTGTTTTCTTCAGGGAAAATACTTCTCAGGGAATCTCCAATTACAGTATGGTGTGGGAGGGATGTTCAAATTTGTCTCCCATTAAGGCTCCTTTCTTAGAAATTGTGTCCTTTTGCTTGTTGTATTTCAAAATGTAGGCCCCATTCAACGGTGAGAAAAACAATAGCTTGGCAAACTACAAGAAATGTTTTCCAAGTCAAGGTCGGAGAATGAGGGGAAAAAAATGAACTGGTTAAATTACCATTTCACTTTTTTAAGGTGGAAAGTTGAGCATTGAAAAATAGTTACTTTTTAAATTAGCATTTCTCCAATAACTTTTAAATGTAAAAGATTCAGGGACAGAAAGAATAAAGATGATTCAGGGATGCAAAGGAAAGATCCAAAATCACTTATTAGTAGCATATTGTATCTTGTAGTGTAAAACTAGGAGTCAGATTCTAGGCTACTTGCTGTTCAAGAGCAGCTTTTGAAAAAGTTCCCAATGAGTTTTGCCAGGATTTTAGGCGACCCCAGGGATGGCCTTATTTCCATGCACTTTCTCTCCTTCCTCCCTTTTAGAGGCTGGCTCCATATTGAAGGTCATAGCCCTACAAAGAGGAAATTTTGCTACTGTTGAAGAAGTTGTTTTGGAAGAGCTTCAAGTGTTTAAGGTGCAGTAAAAAAAGCAGTATATGTGTGAGCCTCATGTATATAGATCAGCAAAGGAGCAATCCTGGCTGGCTAATTTTGATTATATTGCATATTGCTTGGCTTTCACTGTTTTCTTGCATAGTATTTACATGTGTTCCTCAGACAAAGTCTTACAGTATCAGTGGGCACGTGTGCAGTAATAATCATACATGGACCAATCCTGGTTGGTCCAGGATCCCGGCTAGCTAATTTTGATTAAATTGCACATTGCTTGGCTTTCACTGTTTTCTTGCATAGTATTTACATGTGTTCCTCAGACAAAGTCTTACAGTATCAGTGGGCACGTGTGCAGTAATAATCATACATGGACCACTTTTGTGCCTGATTACTACCGGTACTTAGCTATATAATTCCAAGTTTGTAAGGTGTTTTATGAAGACAGTCATCATCCTGAACACAAAAGATACCCCATTTCTTTTTTAAAAAATCTGTATTAATTAGAAGCCTATCTTGGAAAGTGAAAAATTGTATTTTATGAATCCAGATATGTATGTATATATGTATACATACACTACATAAAGGAGTTATGATAAAAGTAGCCATAATATGAATACTGCAGTAATTATTTAAGCCTGCTTTTAGTCTTGGTTTCCTATGTGGCTAATGAACTTTCATGGATAATGGGACCTTGCCCTGCTTTTTAGATAGCCCAAGAACCTTACTTGTTGGAATTTGCCATTTTGTTTGATCTGATCCAGTTTTTCTCAGGATAAAAGAGAAAAAGACCATAGAAGGTATACTTATTTATACTTATAACTATTGAATAACCTGGGAAAGAGACTGGTTGTATACCTCCATTAGCCCTAATTTTCAGATTTAATGAAAGTTTAATTTTCAAATGAGTGATTTGTTCAACTGCCATTTGTGTGCACACATTTGTTTTTGTGAGAAAATAGCTGGGACAATAATGACCGTCTATGACTATTAAAAATACATAAATGTAGAGTCATAGGATAGGTTGGGAGTCATTTTGGTGACATACTTTAGCTGAATCACCATGTCTTCATGTCCTCCAGGTACCAGTCCCCATCACTGAGATGGAAATTTCTGTGAAACGGGTAAGTAATAAATGAATTATAAAAATAAATCATCCACGTCTATCCGTTTGTGTTTTTACTATAAAACTCAAATTAATATTTAAGCTAACTTTCACTCTTTCATTCCCTCCAACAAATTTTAGTTTTCCAAAATATTTCTCCTTTATTCTATTGGTTGAATTTCCTGCAGCATTGTTATAGATGAATTTTAAAAATCTTAAATGTTTACTAAAGGAAATTGGACAAAAAAAGTAATAATTAATTCATTAACAAACAAGGTTTCTTCAGAATGTAATGCAGTGTTTGAATGGATTTGACATAGAGAACTTGCTGCTGGGACAAATGGTAAACACAAACTCAGAAACAGTTTGAACAAAAATTGCTATTCAAAAATGTAAAACCCAAAAACCACTTTATAAAACCCTGTAGAAAATTATGAAGGTTAAGAGTTTAATCTAGTCATAGGGAACATGACTTCCTAATTACCAATGTATTAGAGTTAAATTTAGATAATAATATAACCTACACTCATCTTTGTCATTTAATCCTATATTAAATCTTTAATGAAGCACCAAAATAACATTTATTTCAAATTTTAATAATTTTTAAAGAAAATTATGCAATTATTCATATTTGGCAATTACTGATAATTTAAGATAGGAATCTATGAAAGTATCAATATTAATACATAAATCAGATAATCATGAATATATAAATAAGATCAGTATAATTGAAAATGAATCATCATCTGCAAATAAATTAGATATAGAAATCAAGAATATATTGGCAAAATACAGTAAGCAGGCTGGCAACGTGTATATGAACAGTTAGAAAAGTAAAAGAAAAAGAAAAAAGAATAAGGTATTTTGGAGATGAATAAAGTCACCACACAGCTTGTACATCTAAAACAAAAATATTATGAATACAATAATACAAATCAAGATAAAAAGATTTTGAAAAATCACTTAAGGTCAAATTGTTACCAGACTAAAATATTAATGATTAATTTATGATTTTTTGAAAAAAATAAATACCTTCAGGCAATTCTATTGCAGATGAAATTAATGATAATCTAAATTACAAATGTTATAGTACTGAATGGCAATCACCAGGATCAGACTCAGTAAGGAATTTTAGGAACAATGCAAGGATACTTAAATACAAGAGTTCTTATTAATATGTAATTTACTCAGGGGTGAAATCCAGCAGGTTCTGACAGGTTCTGGAGAACCGGTAGCGAAAATTTTAAGTAGTTCAGAGAACCGGCGAATACCACCCCTGGCTAGCCCCAGAGTGGGGAGGGAATGGGGATTTTGCAGTATCCTTCCTCTGCCATGCCTACCAAGCCATACCCACAGAACCTGTAGGGAAAAATTTTGAATTTTACCCCTGAATTTAGTTTTACTTGAAAAACTACAAGATGAATGCGCTGAGGAAACAGAATGGCAAACTGTCATTTTACAGGACCTGGGGGGACTATATTTTATAAACAATAATAAGTCATTTTCTGTCAACCCAGGGGATATGAGGAAATCATAATGTGATCTGTAATGAGACAATGTGGATACTAAATTAGTAAAGTGCCAATCCAAATGTTGATTGTTTAAACTAAAAATTAAAAAATAGGAACAAAAAACAGGTGCTTTATGGGAATACGGTGGTAATAAAAACAGCTTTCAATCACCACCATGCCTGAAGTCCAACAAAACACTTCCCAGATTTTAGATTATTGTAGACTGTGGTGATTTTTGTTGAAAGTTAGCTAGAGTAAAACAAATGCAATAAAGATATTAAGTTCTAATGAGGCCAAGGAAAGTTCAGATACCCATTCCAAAAGAATCTCTGACTTCACAGCAAACATTTATACCCAAACGGGGGACCATTATAATATAATTTATCTTCCTCCAATTTAGCATTATCCAGCTCTGTTGAATTTAGTAGCCATAATCTCAGATAGACTGGGAATCCTGTTTGTAAATCATGGGTTGTGTAGTCCAATATTTCAATGGGCCCTACATTGGGGAAAACATGTCCCTGCTTTATAAATAGCGGACAACTTCCCAATTATTCTCCAATAGTCATTGATATGCAAATTAGAAATACAAAATCATTATTTAAATCACGAATTTCTATTTTAAATCTGATCTGTGAAAAATGTTAGCTGTAGTTTGATACTGCAGATATTAATTATCTCAAGGCATATGTAATGTGGCTTCTTTCTGTATGTCTTGACTTCTAAAACCTCTGACGTTACTGAGTAGGTTTTCTTTGACATGAACGTATATAGATCAGTTTCAATTCTGAATGGCCATAAATAATGTCATAACATATCCAGGAAACTGTGGGAATTCCAAAGCCATTTAATTTTATTGCTCTTCCAAATGCTGTAATTTAAGAAGGTTGATGACACAGCTGCGTATATTTTCACTCAGAGGACCAAAATTCAGTAGAAAAAGGAAGACAGCAATTTAGATCAGGAAAATATAGCGCGGGGTGGAGGTGGGGGGAAGAGACTGAAGAGTCCTTTCCCAGTGCCATTGTTCCCATGAAATTTGACACTTCTGCACTTGTTTCTACAGCAAGATGGCAGGTGTGGCATTTGCCGTCTTTACTTGTAAAAAGTTCAGCATGATTTTGGCAGTGGTTTGTCTCCAAGCTTGTTTCAATTTAGTTTCAGAACATTTCATTATCAGACTAGGTAACATCATCAGCAGGATTTTCTTGTCCTATTCTCCTTTAGCTTATAAATGTCTTGTGTGCCAGTTTGGTCAGTTGGTAATGTGATTGGTTGTTCGTTTGGAGCTATATTTAAATTCTGAGCAGCTGATTGGTTCTCTTGTTGATTGGTCCTGTGTTCACTATATATCAGTGATCAGTAGGGTAGCTTAGAAAAAATAGTTCAGTCAGGATCTGCTCCCTAACTTTCTCCTAAAGGAGCAAAAATTTCCAGTTCCCCATTTCACAGCAAAAGGAAAACTGCCTCTCACTGTTTCCTATGTCCATATTACTATTATGGGAACTTAAGATAAAGCAAGGGGTGGGACGAAAAAATAAAAATAAATTATCTAGATTGCCTAGACATCATTTGTTTTTTGAATTTAAAAACGTATCTAGAACAAAAGCCAAGTTTGTGGCAGGGCATTTCTTCCAGGACCTGTAAGAGTTTTGGGATGGGAAGTGGGTGAGAAAGGGAAATAAACACATAGTTGAGGATGTAGGAATTGACCCTCAGTGGTATGGGAGAAGGAATGAGTGAAGGCTCACTTGAGCCCAGGAAATGAGCCAGGAGGTTGCCTCCCCCCCTCACAATTCCCACTCAGCAGCAGCGCATTCCAGCAAACACTACACATGTATTCCCATTTTACTGAACCAAAATACTGCTAGGAGTAAGGCAGCCTACTCTCCAAACAAGCCAGTCTCCTGAAATTAGGCAGGTTTGGGGTTGGCTTCAAGTAGGGTCAGAATCATCATATGGAGGTGCTTTTAGCAAGCTAAACTCTAGTTTTCTGAAAATTGCCGAGGAAATTCTGATAGAGACAAAAGATGTCCCAGTAGAAGAGAATATCTGTAGCTCAGAGTTGAAGTGTGGAGTCCTGGGTACTTTCTCTGAGCATGGTTATTTACTTGCAGACATTTCATTACCCAACCAGGTAATATCATCAGTGTTAGTGAGTGGGAGGTTTGCTCCCTGTTTTAAAAAAATGCCCACCAATTTCACTGTGTGCTTTATTCCCTTCATCAGCATGAGGCTGCTACTAAAATACCAGCTCCAAGGTGATTTGGTGCTCCTCTGATTAACCCTGCTTTGGCTTGCTTTGACAGCAAATGCTTTACGTGGGCTCACGGGTCGGTGTTGCCCAAGTGAAACTGCATCAGTGTGAGACTTACGGGACCGCCTGTGCAGAATGTTGCCTGGCACGAGACCCGTATTGTGCCTGGGATGGTCTCACTTGCACCAGATACCAGGAATCGGGCAAACGTCGCTTTCGCAGGCAAGACATCCAGAATGGGAACCCCATGCACCAGTGCTTGGATCAAAACCTAACAGGTGAAGAAACTTGGGAATATATGTTTAGAGCAGTGGGGCAGAATGGAATGGCTTTTGTGGAGGGGTACCTGCCATATTCTTGGCTTTCAAGAACACTGGAGAGTGTGAACATGGCAGCATTAAGATCAATTACAAATAGGTAAGAGGCCTGCTGTGTTACCACTAATAATGACCTTTGTGTACATAGAAACAGACATTTTCACAGGGACATGGGTCAAATTTTTGCTTTGGACAGCACCTATTTTATGAAAACAAAAACAGAAAACCATAATCTTCACTGGAATATGGGAAAGAGAAGAGACCTTGGAGTCTTTGGCATCTTGAATTAATCCTGCAAACATTCTGGCATTTTGATTCAGTACTCAGTATTTTGGATGGGGAATAAATATCTTTCTATACCAAAAGAGCAAAGTATCAGGTTGGACCCAGGCTTCAAACCCATTCCGACCTCCCGCATGTTCAGAAGCAATCCTGGACCATTGTAACCCCTTTTATAGAAATGGGTGATTTCCAAATGATTGATCTTTGGTAATAGCATATAGAAAGAATAGAATAGGAATAGGAATAGGAATAGGAATAGGAATAGGAATAGGAATAGGAATAGGAATAGGAATAGGAATAGGAAAGGATAGGATAGGATAGGATAGGATAGGATAGGATAGGATAGAATAGAATAGAATAGAATAGAATAGAATAGAATAGAATAGAATAGAATAGAATAGAATAGAATAGAATAGAATAGAATAGAATAGAATAGAAAGGGGCATTGAAGATCTAGTCCAACCCCCTGCTCAGGCAGGAAACCCTATACCATTTCAGACAAATGGTTGTCCAATCTCTTCTTAAAAACTTCCATGTTTGCATTTTTGTAGTGGATGACTTTGACAGCATTGAGGAGAAGGTGGTGTATGGGACGGAGCACAACAGTACCTTCTTAGAGTGTATCCCCAAGTCACCCCAAGCTGCAGTGCAATGGTTTGTACGTAGATCTCCACAGGAGCTAAGAGATGAGGTGAGGCACTCTTGCTTTTGTTTTCTTAATGGCAGTTTTCTTTATATGTTCTCCCTCTAAGTATATACAAACTTATGCTCTCTCATGTATATACGAGTCATCTTAGCACATTATTGTTCCTGCTGCTTCTGTCGCATAAGTACCACATTTTTTTGTCTTGGCTGTTTTCTTACAACAGATATTGGTTATGTAGAGCATTGTGGGGGTCTGGGAGACCTTTATTTACAAAATTTCAGTCTGCAATACAGCTGTAAATGCTGAGGATCTCTGCCAAATGTACCCCTTCCCATTCTGTTCCATGTCTGTGAATAAAATTGCCTTCTCTTCAGGCTGTAAATATATATGGAGTTCTTGGTTACTGAAGATAAACTGATAAGAAAGGTCTCTGCAACCTCTTCCAGTCATAAGGCAGAGCTACTCTTGCATCTGGTGGTGATCTGCTCTCACTCCTCAATCTGATTTTTTTTAAAAAAATTCTTGGCTCTATCTGGGCTAGGGGAAAAAAGTGGTTTGTATCCGGACTTGAATAAAACAAAATAGATTATCAAGTAACTGAGCCTACTAATATAAAGCATTTTCGTCTCTTGATTTGTACCTCCTTTTCAAGGAGGCAATACAATAGCTTGGAATGTCTTCTGTCAATAAACTACTCATGGCCATCATTGCCAAGACAGTGGTCCAAAGAGAAGCAAGCACAGTTCTTATGGATCCTACCAAATGTAAGATGGATAGAGCTTAAATAACATGAAACAGCTGTTGTGGGCCTTCAAGTCTTGGAAGTTATTTTTATAGCTGTTCCCCACACCCCAGCTCTGATAATATGGGTATGTGAGTTGTTTAAGACTTTACTAACTGACCCTGAACTCCTTGAGGCATTCAGTGAGTTTGCTAAAACAGCTGAATTGATTACTGATGCAATCGCAGTCTATGGCAACCAGAGTGTTAATTTGCAGATGGCTGGGGTTCAGACATTGGCAAATTGACCATCAGTCAAGAGCTACTTTGGCAGGCAAGCCCTCTGTGGAGAAGAAATTGTTTGGGAAGATTATTGTTGTGATGTTGGTGGAGAGTATACTAAGCAGAGGTACTTGCCATCTGCAGCTAAGAAGGAAAATGCCATATACTTAAAAGATTGATTGCCTTTCAGGCTAGAAAGTAATATTCTAGCTTTTCTTCCTACTGGAAGAAACCAAGGAAATAGACATTGGGGACCTCAGGAGTATCAACACAAGTATTCCAGCAACAGCAGTTGAAGTAAAGGAG
Source organism: Pantherophis guttatus (assembly GCF_059756535.1). Classification (NCBI taxonomy): domain Eukaryota; kingdom Metazoa; phylum Chordata; class Lepidosauria; order Squamata; family Colubridae; genus Pantherophis; species Pantherophis guttatus. The sequence continues at coordinate 211,234,522 of NC_142064.1, forward strand.
AGAAAATGAGGAATGAAGAACTCTTAATTCAGAGCTCATTGTAGGAGTGTGTGTGTGTGTGTGTGTGTGTGTGTGTGTGTGTGTATGTATGGGGTATTCTCAAAATGTTTGGACCTCTGGGAATGGACCTATAGGGACAAGTCCTGGTCAAGGATCAACGGAGGTGGGGGTGGGTTTCTTTTTCTGCCTATCTTCTGGTGATCAGAATGACACCTCACAAGAAGTGTCATTCTCTGCTGACATGTTTTGATGTTCAGATCCACTGAATTCTAGTTCCATTAAACTCCTAATAAGGATACTTTATTATCTATTGCTTGACTATTCAAAAATAAATTTTATCCTAAATTCATAGGTGACCAAGGAAAGAGATGTCCTTCAGAGGTTATTTTTTGAATTTTATGGTGCAGTTCTCAGATAAGAATTATTTGGTAATAGATTGGTGATAAAGGGTATATATTTTAGGGCAGTGAAATATCTGAGAAAATGCTTTGACAGAAAATACTTTCAGAGTCATTGTTTAAAGTGTTATGCATATATTATTTTTTCATTGCAAATTCTTTAAAAAAATAATACACAAAAATGTGGGTGAAGGATGAACTCATGAAATATTTAATAAAACAGACTGAACTATCCAGCAAGTTCTTATAATATTGAATCACAGGAAATGACATATAACCCCCCCCCCACTATTAAATCCAAAATTCTATTTATTTTTCACTTGTACTCAAAGCATGGAAGATAAACTTACGTTCGTTCTGTGCAAATGGTGGACCATCCTTATAGGGAAAAAATAATAATTTAGGAAGTATAGACTCTCCAATTAATTAATTTTGAAGCAGGCCTTTGGAATAGTGGCACAGCCTCGCTTCTCCCTGCTAGGGTTTCTTAAATCTTCAGGCCTGATTTCAGTAGTTTGGAATACATATATATTAGGGAGTGGCACTCAGTAAAATTCTGTAACTTTCATTGTTGCTTCAGAGTGTGACGATTTGGGGGATATTTTCCCACAAATTATTTTGCCATAATCACAATATTTTTTTAAGAGGCAGACTTTGCATATCAAATGACAACATAGAAGCTGGAGTAAAAATTACAAAAGTATTAATAAAGTTGCCTTTACTATGTGTGTCAGTACTGTGGAAACCAGAGAAATATCATGCAAGCAAAATGAAGGACAGTCCGTGAATATTTAAAATAAAAAAGGCCAAGAATTATTCTACATAATGTAAATAACATGTTATTGACTTTACCACTTCATGCTGAATTCTACTCCACACTATTTGTAATGGCAATTAATCTTCAAGGAGAGGGTTTTCTTCCTGATGTACCTGCATGTAGATTAGGGTGTCAAACTTAAGTTGTCACGGTGGCATTACATGACGTATCGTGACTAAACTGGGCGTGGGCAGTGCGTTATGCATCTGGCCCACGGCCCGTGAGTTTGACAGCCCTCATGTAGACTATTTAGTAGATTATTCCACCTTTATCACTTTATATTTACTCAAGGCAGCAAAGAAGCCAGCGCTTCATTTTTCTCCTCTTTTTTCCCCTCAACAACAACCCAGTCAGATGGGTTGACTGAGAATGACTGGCCTAAAGTCACCCAGCTGGCTTTCATGCCTAAGGTGGGACTAGAATTCATGGTCTCCTGGTTTGTAGGCCTTAAACACTACACCAAACTTTTGGTTCTTGGAATTGCTATTTCAGGGAGTGTGATGAGGAATTCTTGACTAAACTGAAAATAGGGAAGTCCACCCCCCCCCCTACTGTGTGAGGTCTTTCTCCTCTTTTCCCAGGCAAGTCTAATTCCCAGGAAGTGAAGTGATAATACACAATGATTGGAAAGGAGGGTTTGGTGTTTTTTTTTTTTGGAGCAATTGGGATATAGAAGGTGGGAACTGATAAGTAAACACAGCTGTCGAGTTCCATTCCAAAACCATCATTTGCTAATAAGGACAGTGCTGGTATCTCCTGTGGGTGCAGTGGTGTCAGACCTCCTCCCATGTCTCCCTTCAACTTTCTGAAGGACCACACAGATTAATGGAATGTGCTGTTCCTGCTGGTCTCCTTGTTCTTTGTATAAAACAATAAATACAAGTCAATCGTTAAAAAGAAGGGAAGAAATTAACAAGTTGTACATCTATCTGCTGTTTTTATTTAGTTTCAGTATGAGGTGTTTTCCTTGATAAGGTGAGGCTTGTGTCAGGAAACTCAGCTGGAATAGATTCTTGTAGGCGAAAGATCTTTGCAGGAGAAGGCCATTTCGAGATGGACAAAAGTGCTATAGCTGAGCAATTGTTAGCATTTTAGGCAGGCTTTTGGTGTGGCACACCTGGCTTTAGGGATTGCTATCTCCCTAGAAAAATTCCTTCTAGGCCAGGGGTGTCAAACTCATGTCATCACGGCGTCGTCACATGATGTATCGGGATTTTTTTCCCCTTTGCTAAATCGGGCGTGGGCGTGGCCAGCGTGTAATGCATCTGGCCCACGGGCCAGGAGTTTGGCAGCCCTGTTCTAGGCGCTATTGCTATCATTACCATACAACTAGGAGTAAGTCACCTGAAGGATTCACAGCCTATTGGCAGAGAAAGAATTGGATTGGAATTAGAACGTTTTTACAGATGGGGACATTTCAAAACTAGAGAAAGGTTTTCATTTACTGAAAATTGCCAGCCACCAAAGGAGTCTGGCAATTTGAGGGAAAGACAAGACTTCTGGGTCAGGATAAGCAGCATGGTTTGGGAAAAATGTAAAGCCTGACTGGATGTTTCAGAAGCTCTAATACAGAGGTAGATGAAATAGTGGAAATGAAGTGGAAGCTTTCTTTTGAACAGTTCTGATCTTAAGACCAGTCTTTTATATATCTATTAGATTGCCTGGATGTTCCAGTCTCTGGGCCCATTCTTTACCAGTATCTTCAGTATTCTGTATTTAGCAAGTGTAATTCTACTTTCTTTCTTTTTTCTTTTTTAAATCAATTATAAAAATCCCTGGATTCTCAGAGTCACATCAGTTACGTCAAATAAGCATTTACTTTTTTAAATTCTGCCTTGACTACTTATGGGGTGAAGCAAGATGCATTTTGCACCGCTGGAATTTCTACACATACCCATACTGTTATCACTTTGCCATACACTGCTGCATCAGTTCAAGCATACTGTAATATATGTCAGAAAAGATGTGAATCATAGCAGATTCACAAATCTTTATGGTTTTTTTGTCCCTAAGAAAGACTGGATCTACTTTTGTGGGAAAGTTTGCAGCCCAGCCATTGCCCACTTCTTGGCATCCTGTGGTATCTTGATTAAATCAAACTGAATTTCTAGAAAACTTTAGCTTCCTAATTTTATTTCTTTTCTTTTTTTTCCCTGGCTCTTCCAGGTGAAAACAGATGAACGAATCATGAAGACAGAATATGGATTGTTGTTTCGGAAACTCTTTCGTCAGGATACTGGAACTTATTACTGCAGGTCTCAGGAGCAAGGCTTTACTCAGACTGTCACCAAAATCATTTTGGAAGTGGTTGAGAATGAGCAGCTGGAACAAATTTTCCAGAGGGAACAGGAGGAGGAGCTGCCTCGGCCTCCGTGCCGAGTCCCCAATCTCCGCCTGCTGCATGGACAGCGATTGTGGTTCAAAGACATCATACATCTGATCGGCTATGCCAATCTGCAGAGAGTGGAGGAGTACTGTGAGCGTGTGTGGTGCGGAGATCGGCCACTGTGGCATAAAGGCAAACTCCCAAAGAGCAAGAACCTGCTGGAGGGTGGCAAAAAGGGAAGAGGCAAGCAGCCTGGTGACCGAAACCGGGTGCCCAGGCAAGCGGTGGCCACTGAAGGGGACATGGAGGCAACTCTTGGCAAAAACACTCCATGAATTAAAATCCATCCTTCTAAAACTGCCCTTGCCCTGATGGAGGCCCCCTTGCCCTTGCTGAACAACTGAGCCTATTGACATCCCTTCCTTCTGTCAAAATGCTGGAGATTTAACAAATACCAAAGTATTGTTTTTGTGTCCCGTATTGACAACCCTGGTGTGAGTTGTATCACACCTCACACGGTATCAAGTCTAAGAAAGGGTAGAGGTGGCCTCACTCATGATTGTGTGTGTTAAATGCTGCCATTCCTAAAGCCTTATGTTCAGTACGGCTGAGCTACATGACTCAGAAAAGGAGACATAAGGATTTAACCGTGTGGCTGGGAGACTGTTACCAGCAGCCAAGGAACAGCAGTACCCATTCCTCTTACAAGACTGAGAAGAAACAGTGGGGAGCTGAAAAGAATGGATATATATATATAACCCTTGCTCTTCTGGAGGTGACAAGGATCAGCCGTAGATAACAAGCAACACAGTCACCCCTTTGAAGGAACAGATGCTGTTTCCAGTGACTTATTCTCCCTATGCTACATGCTGGGTATGGGTGTGACCATTGAACTGTGTGTATCATGGTACCTGGAGGTGCAAAGCAGATCATTACAGCACTTCCAGCCTCATGCTTTTCCTCGTTCTGCCCAACAGGTCAAAAGCAATGTCAATTCTTCAGGCATTATTCCGTATTTTTCAGAGTATAAGATGCACTCCCTCCTTAAAAGTGGCTGAAAATTTGGGTGCATCTTATAGTCCGAATGTAGCTTTTTCGAAGCTTTTTTTCAGCTCTAACGATGCGCTAGCGAGTGAAGCAATCTTCCGAGCTTTGCCTGCTCCCTCCGACTCTCAGCCCTGCTTTAGAAGCTTTATTTCAGCCCTAACGAGGCGCTAGCGAGTCAAATGATCTCCGTGCTTTGCCTGCTTTTCTCATTGCTTCTCTCTCCAAAGATCAGCTGTGCTTTAGAAGCTGTTTTTTATCCCCAAATAAGGGATAAAAAATGTGCGTGCACGCTCAGAACCAGCAGACTAATGTGCTGAAGCTGAGCAGATTAAGGATGCTAGCCAGATGAATACATGGTAGACAGATTTCTTTTTTCCTATTTTCCTCCCCAAAAACTAAGCTGCGTTTTATACTCCGAAAAATACGGTACATAGGAGTTTTAAAAAGGCCAGTTACGTTTACAATACGATTTGACCCTAATGTTCATTTATACCACATGTGTCCTTCTTATGCACTCTCTTTCAAATAACCAGTGGTTGGAGGCGAAACTAAACCTGACAAAGAAACAAGCAAACAAATAAACAGAAACCTCAGGGGTAACATGGACCAGACAAAAAAAAGTCTTATGCAGCTCCCGTTACCTCCCTAGATTTTTCTCAGACTGAGCAGAGATTTCAGTGGGGAAATGAATGGCAGAAAAGCAGCTAAGCTTTTGTTTTCCTGAGCTCCCCCCAACCACCTGCCACTGTAATTGTCCCCCCATTCCTCTGTCGAAAATCAGAGGAACCACTAGGCTAACCTTGGCCACATAACGTACTGTAGTTTGGTTTACCTATTCCTGAGCTTCCTATATTTTGCTTGCCAATATCTTATCTTGTCCAGGAAACTCTGTTACTGTTAAATACAGTTAAAAGTCTGGCTTCTCTGCACCACTTCTGATTATTTCATTGCTGGCCACTTTTTCTTGGGCAGTACAACCATCCACCACTGGAGGCCCACATGAGCATTTGCCCTAAATAAGCCTTGCCTTTCATGGACTTGTATTAATTCCTTTGTTTTAAAGATTTGACAGCTAAATGAAAACTAGCAGTTTGTTCAATAAATAAATTAAATCTTACATAGCAAGCTCCGACTTGGGGGTAATTTTACACCTGCTTCTTGACTTTCATCAGCATAATGAATAGTCAGGAGGAGTTGGCCCTGGGATTGAAATGTCTCGTTGAAACAGTTACCAGGTAGCGCACTGATTTCTTCCTAGTATTACTAATCCAGAGCAGGTGTTCTCAACCTTTTTTCTGTTGTTCACGGTCCCTCATGAATATAATTTATCACTGCAACCCCTTTCACAGATGCTGTTAGCTGTCTATTTTTACCATCTGCGTTGTTTATTAATCTGAATTGTATCATGTAATATAATTGTCGTTAAAATATTAAGACAAAGACATTGGTAGTAGCTACCAATATGGTTAATTCTATGCAGATGTAATTGCCAACAATTTTTCAAAAAATATACAATGCATAGCAGCGGCAGTAGAATGATGCCCCCTAGAAATATGGCATGGTCCCCCGATGGACCATGTTGAGAACAACTGATCTAGAGTGCAGAAAACAATGCTTAAGTTGCTGTAACTTAGTGAATTGACTAGAAGGTATAAACTAGGTGATCAATTGCTAGACAAACTGGCCAATGCCAGTGACCTGTTCCAGAGCAAATGGACATACTGATGCAGATCATTGTTCTTTTGGGATTCCTTCCAGATAATGACTTATTGCAGATGGTGCTGTTTTCGAAATGGGCCTCCCTTCCTCCAAGAAATATGAATTGTGGGATTTATATGCATATCAGAAGTAAAAACTGCAGGGGCACTGCACCCACCTTTCTATAAACGAAGTGAATATTTGAGTAATATTTGCCGTGCTTGCAAGTATGCAAAGACAGTATAATAGGAAAAAAAGAAGAATTCCTATAAAGCAGATCAGCAGGTGCAGTTGGGGCAACCTCTCAAGCTTCCACTCCAAATTTATCTTGAAACTCCTATCATCATCATCATCATCATTACCGTCATCCTGGCCTATTTTATGTCCAGGGGCCATTGGGTACATATGGAGACAATGAGCTCATCCTCATGTCTTTCTAACTAGAAGATGAAGATGCTAACAGTTGCCAACTGCTATTAGAAGATGTGTCCCCAATGATGGTGCTTTCATTTCATCCCCAGCCTGCTATGAAGGGAGCCTACATGTGTCTTTATTCCAATTTAAATGTAGAGATTTCAGTTTTCTGACTCCTCTTGCTATGGTCATGTTCTAGGACACTTCACTAACAATGCTGACTACATGGTCAAGCTGGGATGGGTCACTTTGGGCTCGTGAAGACACATTTAGTCACTTGGCACTGCCCTTCATGGCTGGCTTGGCCTGGCTTGGCCAGTTGGCTTCCATAGGGACAGCTTCCTCAATGAGCAAGAGAGGGGGTGAAAGCAAGGGTGCCTGGAACAACTTTAATCAGACAAGGAGAGGCTGATTTGAATGGGATATACAGAATGGATTTCTATTCTCTCCTAGTCTGCAAGACCTTTGTACCTCTGTCAGGTTTCCAGTGCTGAGTGCTGCTTTTCATATTAAAGTTCTTAAAAGTTTTTTTTTCTTGCAAAGCGATATTGTGGGGTGAGAGGGAGAAGCAGTATCGGAAGGACTTTTAAATATACTTTTCAGCTCCGGTAACAGCATGAGGGCCTTAATCTTCTGAAGAAGGTTTTTAGCTGGCTCCCTCAAACATTTGTTATTGATATGCCTGGAATAATATATATCCATATTAGTTACATTTTACCAACTGACCAGGGCTTCGTCTTTTCATTGCTGTTCAGGCAATGGCTGCAGCAGAGAAGACAAGCTACAGCAGCAGTGCTGGGAAGGTGGCAGGAGAAGTGGGGTGTTCATTGCTAGAACCGTATCTGCCCTTCTTATACAGGTGGTCCTCGACTTACAACAGTTCATTCAGTGATGGTTCAAAGTTACAACAGCACTGAAAAAAGTGACTTACAAGTGTTTTTCATAGTTACGACCTTTGCAGCATCTCCATGATCATGGGATCAAAATTCGGATGTTTGGCAACTGGTTCATATTTATGATAATTGCAGTGTCCCAAGGTCATGTGATCCCATTTTGAGACCAGACAAGCAAAGTCAATGGGGGAAGCCAGACTCGCTTAACAACCGAGTTACTAACCTATCAACTGCAGTGATTCACTTAACAACTGAGGCAAGAAAGGTCATAAAATGGGGCAAAACTCATAATAAACGTCTCACTTAACAACAGAAATTTTGGGCTCAATTGTGGTCTTACGTTGAGGAGTATCTGTATAGAAAAAGAGCAAAGGAGAGTGGGAGAACAAGAGAGACCTGGATTGTAACATTTGTCAAATGGGAAATGCTGATGCAGGATAGCTGTCCAGCCTCATAACAACTCTTTCAGGAAACAGTTTTGTCTGGACATCTGCCCACTAATAGCTTTAAATCCCCTGGGTTCCTTTGATTTGAGTGGCCCCTGGCACTGTAATTTCCAAGAATAGATAATAAAAATAAAACAGGAGGCTGTGTAGAGTTTCCAGTTTGTTTCCTCAAAGTTGCGATGGGATAGATTCTAAAGCAGAAGATCCCAACATGGGGGGACTGACCCAGCCCATGAGATAGGTCATTTCACTGAGGGAAGAAGGGTTTAAGAAGTTGGCACTTCAAAGCATTGGCTTGAAAGAAACAAAAGTGACTGCCAAGTAGAAACATATTATTTCTTGACAATCACAATATTGTTTAGCAGAGAGTTTTGATTCCATTTGTGGACTGACGGGCAGTTTCTGACAGATGGGTCAAGCCATCTATCAAAACTCACTTCCTTCCCAAGCTTCAGCCGTATCCCATGTTAGGGAGAGTGATTTTTCCCACCAACAGGAATTCCACCCATTGCTTTCCTTAATCTGTCCCACGTGAAAGCGATAAAAGTGCTACTTGCAATCCTTGTAGTTGACTGCCAGGGCAGCGCAATTCGTGCCTTCATGCTTTTGTGCTGACCCAAGGACTTGAGAAAAGCAGAAGGAATAGCCCTATGTCAGGAATGATTCCATGAAATGGTTGCCACGGTGATTCTGGCTGTTCCAATTTGTCCTCTACTCCCACCCACCATCTCCACAAGCCCCTCCTATCTACTCTGTTGCATGTGGTTGACTATTTCCTAACAGATGGGCACGTTTTCAAAGGAAGCATTGGGCTGCAACCATCAGTCGTTATTCCTGAGAATGCTTATAGAACCAACATATGGCTCACAGACATTCTTGGAAATAAAGATGACGCTATAGCTGTTCTTTTTCCTGTAATATGTCAGCATGAATATGTTTAATTAATAAACTGAACAAAAGGACAGGCAGATCAGAGAGCCTGGCTGGCACTAAGGCAATAATCCACTGGTATGCTTTCAACCCTTATTCTATTTGTGTACACTAACTTGTGGATTTCTCTTTTGCCAAAGTTGTGACATGTTCCTTAATCTCTAATATATAGCTCATTCAAAACAAGCCAAGAGTCATTTCAATGATCAAGCAAGCCTTTTGTAAACTTTAGGTTCCACTGCTAACATCTTGATTGACCAATACTACTCAACATTGTCCCATTAAAAAAGAATGGACTAAATGGAATGAACATGATTTGGAGGTTCATAAGAAGGTATCTATTGGGTCTAGAAGCAGAATGGACTCCCATGGTAGGTGGGATGGGCACGATTTTTATCACCACATGTAACCAGAAAAAAAGGAACAACAGAGGTACTTCATAAAGTCAGTTCATCTGTTTTTTCCTCTGAATCCATTTTTTATCATTGTTCACCATCAATGGAGTATCTATAATAAACAAATGATATATTAGATTCTCTTTGCACACACAGCAGTCCCTTTGTGTCACACAACTAGGGCTTCTTTGAGGTTCATGGGGTTTGTGCCTAATGTTCCGTGCAAAACACCAGTTCAAGGTATTTTCTGGGGTAATAATTGGGCAAACAGGGAAAGACTGGTTTGTGTTGCCCTCTCTTCCCCCTTCTCCCTAGTAGCTTCAGTTTAGCGTATCCAAGCAGTCCACCCATTTCTGATTCTCTGTATGGCTATCCTTCCCTCCTAATAGCTGCTGCTAATGTCCTTGGCTTTTTCTTCCTCATACTTCTTCTGAATAACTTCTAACCAGCAGAATCATGCTTTCGTCTATGTCCAGAACAAATCAACTTTGCCCCATTCTTTGTCTGAACAGAAATATCTGAGACAGTTTTTTTAGTTTAGATGCCAATCATCTGAAAACATTTATTAAATTCACAGAGCAATTCATTTATAACATTTGCATAACTAACCTAACTTCCAGTCTTTTTCCACACATCTATCTCCTTTAAATCCTCCATTGATGGAGGATTTCTGAATATATATATATATATATATATGATGAAGTGAGCTGCAGCTCATGAAAGTTCTTAATAAATACTTTTATTTGGAAAAAGAGCTGTCAGACTTCTTATTTTTTGCTACCATAGACAAATATGGCTGTCCTGCAATGTCTATGCCTATATAATTCCACTAAATATTTGCCAGAAAAGTGAAAATGCTTTGATTGAAATGAATCTTAAAAAGAATGAAGGAAGAAGGATAATTAAGAATAATTCATCCTGGAAATAAACTAAAAGAAAGTAGTCCAATTAATAATGAGTTCATCTTGTTCCAATCAAGCAATCTTGGATGGTTTATGAAATAGGAATAGGCTAAAAATGACACAAGTTATCATTCAACACTGTTGGAAGCCAACATATTGGAAAAGTCTAAAACAGATGAATACCTCTTATTGTAGGATAACACTGTCACTTTATATAATTAGTTCCAGAAATCATTCCCAACACTTGTTGGTAAAGCAAGAGTAATGGTGGTCTTTAAGTTATTCATGTATTGAAAAGATCTTTCAGAATCTGAACCCATTTTTCCTGCTGAAGATAAAAGTAAAGGTTCCCCTCACACATATGTGCTAGTCATTCCTGACTCTAGGGGGTGGTGCTCCTTTCTGTTTCAGAGCTGAAGAGCCAGCGCTGTCCGAAGACGTCTTCATCAGGGGTGGGTTCTACTCACCTTTACTACCGGTTTGCAACAGGGCCACGCACGTGCTCTTCTGCACATGCGCAGAAGCATTTTCATGACATCAGGGTCAGTGGGTGGGGCCTCCCACCGGTTTTACTACTGGTTCTATAGAACTGGTGCGAACCGGGGGCAACCCACCACTGGTCTCCATGGTCATGTGGCCGGCATGACTAAACACCAAAGGCACACAGAACGCTGTTACCTTCCTACCAAAGGTGGTCCCTATTTTTCTACTTGCATTTTTTACGTGCTTTCGAACTGCTAGGTTGGCAGAAGCTGGGACAAGTAACAGGAGCTCACCCAGTTACACGGCACTAGGGATTCGAACTGCTGACCTTTTGATTGAGAAGCTCAGCGTCTTAGCCACTGAGCCACCGCGCTGCTGAAAAGCCCACTAAAATGGCAGGGGTGAAAGAGGAGAAGGATCTGTTTATTTAGCCCAAGGACTAGTTCATTTTTGTGAATTGCAGTTTTGCTACATTGGAATATTTGATTTAAAAACAACACAGAGCTGCAATCACTGTACAATATACTGATTGAAGGCAATTAAATGGGTTACAAGACGATGGTTTGATTTAAAACTTGACTGCAGTAAAGAAGATAGGGGGAAACAAGAGGAAACTTTAAGATGGAGAGGCTGAGAAATATGAGAGAAAAAAACCCAGTGAATATATCCATGACACCACTTTATCTCTGTTCAATGTATTGAGCCAATGTATTATTAGTTCAGTTGTGGTATATTTAAAACCACTGCAAAGGTGGTTCATTTTTGGAAATGCTACTCTTTCCCTCGCTCCCATTTGAAGAATTCTTGCCTCATCCTGCCTTTCAGTTCTTGGATTATACCTGTACCATTAGGTCTTTCAAGGGAAAGGTGGTTTAATTGCTTTTCAGCTTCCCCTTAATAGAAGTTACTTCATCATGATGATAATGGTGAAGATGAATTTTTGGCAGACAGCTAGAAAAATGCAACAGGAAGTATGGATTAGTGAGGGAGGAAAAGTGATTTATTTTGCCTCCATTTCTCATTGACTGAGCCTGGGAGTTCGTTTTGCAGAACCTGGCCAAATCACTCGTTTTCACTTCTGGTTCTAAGCATTTCTCTTGACTAAAATTAAGACATTTGGGGGTTGTCTTCAAAAAGCGTTTGAAGGATGGGAAGCCATAAAAAGTGATAACTGGGCCTACTATTAACTACTCTATATATTGCTAACCAGCAAAGACTGCCAAGAGAATAGCATCCCCAGAATGGCTAAGGTGTGGGGAAGATAAACCCCAGTGCCATTATGTCTACCTTAAGTCCCACTTGTTTTAAAGAGTAGGGGAAGCAATTTCTATTTTCAAAAAAAGGAAGGGTAAAAAATATTTTTTTCAGACTTGGTTAGTGGAATATATTTACCCTAATGTTCAAAAAGGCATTTTTGGATGTAAAACTAATTTTGTGACTGCAGCAGCTACTGCCAAGCATATACTTCAATAATTGGTTTAATATTTGAATGACCTCAGCTCTAATCTGAATGGATCTCCAGAAGTGGATTTTTCATGCAGACTTTAGGAAGAAAAAAAAATACCCTTCTTCCTCACCAGTAGTGGGTTTCAAAACCGAGTGCTACCTGTTCACTATTGGTAGCGTGTGAGTGTGCGGTGCTTCTGCGCATGCACAGATCATTTTTGATGACATCTGGGTGGGTGGGCGGAGCCTCCCACCACCGCCACTACCGGTTTGCCCGAACCAGGGCGAACCGGGAGCAACCCACCACTGCTCCTCACCCCATCTCTGTTTGCTTAGACTTCTTTGGTCAATTGTTTAGTACAGACTTCCTCATCCTGTGTGTGTGAGGGTTGCAACTTCCAGAATTCCCCATGGCTGGAAGTATTAGGAAGCCCAGTCTTTAGACCCTTTGGAAAGTGTCAGGTTGAGATCAGAGCATTTTGAGGCCCCTGGGAAGGCCAAACAGAAAAGCAAGAACAGAAACCAAATTGACTAATAGCAACTGTTCCCATCACTGCATTTGTTGGGATAAAAGAAATAAATTGACATCTTGTGTAGATTTGATACCTGATCTGTTCTCCACCCAGAGAAGTCTCTCTGAAAGGATGGCCTTTCTGATCTTTGCCTTCTCTAGCGATAGCCCTTCAGCTAATGTGGACTTCAGGTCTTTGAAGACCAGAGAGTGACCAGATCAGAGAGAGGACAGAAATTGGTGAACTTTCTTGCATATGCCAGGCTATAATTACAGGAAGCTTTAAAAAAAAGTCCTATAAAGTGCAAAAGGAGCATGATATAGAATAAAATAATAAGCATTGTATGAGCTGGGAATGGATTTCGCATGTTATAGCCTAGGAAGTGCCCACGCAGTTCACCATCATTCCCAGTGAAGTTCTTTTCAGACCTATTGGAATCCATCTTCCATAATGTTAATGCTGACTTGAAAGATGGGCAATGTAGTCCAATATCTCTCAAGACCACAATATTGCTCTTGAAGGAGACCATTCTCTTGGAGGAGAATGTAACCAGCTTCTGAACAAAATGAGTAGGATTTCATTTGCCCTGATTTCATTTGCCCTTCATCTTGGCTCTTTTAGTCGTTCATTACAGCTCAGTGTTAAAGAATATCAAGCTAACCACTATAAAATATAAAGACACAACAGATTTATGGCAACATTAGGTTTGGTGAAGTGTAGAAGAATCCATTTCATCAGATATGTGGAATGTTATCCTTTAGTGGAAGATTTATGTAGGCAGAGTTCACACACTGAGCTATGATTTATTAAAGTGTAGCTTATTCAATTTATGTCTTAATATTATGGGTAAAATCTGTCACTTGTGAAGAATAACATTTTTTTTACACTAATCCAGTTCCAACATAATTATTATTAATTATCATCACCGTCAAATGCATTTTTATACCAATATCTCTCTGAGAGTTCAAGATGGCTCCGGTGGAGGAGTCTTAACTAATTTTATTCCCACAAGAAAACTGAGATTGATTGGTTGAACTCCACTTGATGTTCAGTTTCCCTAGTTCAGGTCCAACATCATAAACACTACACTATAGCTCAGCCCTCAGTCCATTACAGAACACCCAAACATACATATAGTACAGTTGCTCTCAAAATTGTTACAGAATAACAGTACAAGAAAACAATCAAGAATTTCAATTGAGTAATAAAAGCATCCAGAAATAGTAAGATCAATTTTAGACATCAGAAACCTAGGACTGAGAGAGAGAGATAAAAAAAATCTCCTGATGCCATAAAAATGTCCTAAATACCAAATAAGCAGTGAAACACACAGGGAAAAGCTGTTTTTCTGATGTCTGTTCTTTTATCTTCAGGAACAGGGAAGTAAGAGCATTGTAGATGGGCTTTTGAGATTAATAGTTGCTCAAACTAGTGGGGGAAATGCTTCATCTGACTATCTAGAGAAGACAGTGTCCAGCCCACTATGGCCACATACTAGGAACTGGAGATTGGTCACTGATAGACATCCCCCTCCAACTTAAGTATTATAAATCAGTAGCAGCACATATACTGTGTTTCCTCCAAAATAAGACTGAGCCTTATATTAATTCCTGCTGCAAAAGATGCATTATGGCTTATTTCCGGTTAGGTCTTATTTTGGGGGAAATACAGTAACCCTCCATCTGCTGATGATCTTAACTGGAGCTTATTTTGGGGGTAGAGGTTATATTAGGAGCATCCTGAAAAATCAAACTGGGTCTTATTTTCGGTGAAACAGGGTACTTAGAATGCAAATGGTTCTGGTTTCAGTTCTTGGAATTGCTCTCTGGTATTCTAGAAAGCTGTTATCAGTCTGTGTACAGACCAACTTTCTGAATTGTTTTCTATTAATCACATTTAATGGTGGGAATTTATTTATTTATTAAATTTATTTGCTGTCCATTTCCCCACTAAGATGACTCTGGATAGTTCACAGATCATAAAAAGATAAATAGAAAAAAGGTGAAAATTTAAAACTCTGCAGAAAACAGAAACTGGGAAGGCTTTCATTAGAGACACCCAGATTATGGGAGCTGTACTCCTTCATATATTACTGAGCCCCCAGGATCCTTCCTCTTGACTGTACTGGCTGGGACCACTAGGGCTTGTAGTTTGCCAAAATCTGGAAGTGATAGATTCCTTGTGATACACCAATAGATTCTTATTGTCTTTAGTTGCTAGTTGGCAGTGCACATTAAAATGAAGTTAGCATTATGCAAACCACATAACCAGAAAAATCCATTAGAATCCTCACTGGGACTTTCCAATTTGGATTCAAAGCAAATATAATTAGTTCATCATTTGGTCTTAGTCCTGTTTCATACTTAAATGCATGCGTGTTTCTGTCACTCTCCAGATTAAACTTTTTCCAAGTATCATCCATCAACTTTTTCTAGTTTAGTGCTTTCCATAACTGTCTCTAAGTTTCCACCCAAATTCCTAGTTGTTGGTGTTGGAAAGAACACAGTTCTGACACAGTTGGAGATATTACTTTGAGAAAGGTTGCCGTCTGCAATAACCAGGATCTATATGTTGAATTTCAGTAATGTGTAAATGATTAACTACCCACCCAACTTGTCCTATGTGAAGTTTCAACCACAATTGCAAAACACACTAGAGTTAATTGTGAGGGATATGCTTTTGTTCATCGCTATTCAGGGCCCCTCATCATAAGCCTTCAGGCTTTAGCAGGATCAGTTGACAGAATGAAGGCTAAGCCAAGGCAGATACATTGTGTAGCTGCATCTAACTGGTGAAGCCTATACCCCCTTCCTGTGTGATTTGTGCTGGCTGGGCTGGATCCTATTCCTGAAACCAGAGCAGATTAGAAGAGAAGTCAAGGGGGTGGTGGTGGAAACCTTATATAACAAAGCAGAAAAAGATATATTGGTTTGGTCATAGTCACCAGCAGCTTTGATTAGAAAAGGCAGATGTGCTTTTGATCTTGTTTGTTCAGTGACCTCTCTGGTCTGATAAAAATCTTTTTCTTCCTGCTGCCAATCAAACCTCATACAGTAGGGAGATCCAGTCTCCCTGCCAAGAAGAAGATTGTTACCAAACAAGAATCTTTGTGGACTACATAGTTGATTTAGGATGTTTATAGATTCAGCACAGACATTAAACAAAATAAAACAGAGGGATGTTGGATGGCACAAGGAAGAATTCTTCTGTCTTTACCACATTATTCCATTTTGAATATGAAGATGCCAGGAACCACAGCAAAATAACCTACAGGTCTTGTTCCAAAATTGGGGAGGATACTAGTTGGTTCTTGAATGTCCTTTCAAGTTTGGGGACTGGGGAGAAGAGAGAGAATCAGTTAAAGTAAGGTAGCTTGGAAGGAAATTTTAGATCACCTTATGATAGAAATAAATGGGAGAGGTTATTTCCCTCTCATTGCTATCCTCTCCCTTTCAGATGTACATAAAAAATAAAGTCAGTTTTCTAGGAGAATGTTTATCGAGATTCTCAGTCATCCAGGTCATGGTTGTCCCAAAGGTGCTTTTTTCAAGAGGCAATTGGGCTTTCTGCTTTTTCTTTGAAGACATTTCACTTCTCATCCAAGAAGCTTCTTCAGCTCTCATTTAATATTTCTAGGAGAATATTAAAAGGAAAAAGACAAATGTGTGAATGGACTATAGACAGTCCATCTACACTGCAACAGAAGTGAGCGACTTCAGCATATCACTTGATTCACCATGCTAGTTGGGGTTCTTAATTGTTCTTCAGCAGCATCTGGAAGGTAAATTCCCCATGCCTATAAAAATTCTCCATCCCTGTAAATGTATTGATTGGAATTATTATTATTATTAAAAAGACATGCCTTGTTTATGTTTATATATGGAATACATCACAAATGGGATTATCAAATTTGTACACCGCCTAAAGTCCTTTTGTAAGATAGATGGGTGAGAAAGAAAGAAAAGAAAAGAAGGAAGGAAGGAAGGAAGGAAGGAAAGAGAAAGAAAAAGAAAGAAAGAAAGAAAGAAAGAAAGAAAGAAAGAAAGAAAGAAAGAAAGAAAGAAAGAAGGAAGGAAAAAATTGTGTACAGACTAACTTTAGCATTTAAGGTGGAAATGTTTTAAAAGTTGCACATTTAAAAATAATAGGTTATCAATACTTATGAAGTAGCTCTATGTATCTATTGGGAGATAAGAAAAGCACATTTAATGTTTCATTTCCTCCACAAAAAAGTTCATAGTGTTTTGTTTTATTTTTCCATCTATGGCAATGTGGTTAGATTAGATTGCCTTCAACTGTCTTCCTTGGGAGATTTCTCAACTTGTTATAGATGCAGTTACCTCAGATGGATTATGTACAATGATTACAGTTTTTTCTTTAATGAGATTAAATTAAAGGTGGCTGGAAAAAGGTAATTGTTTTTCACAATACAAAAGGCCGTTCCTATGGGGTCTGAACTAATATGCTCCATTTCCTTGAATTTAAGGTCAGCATTCACCTTAAAAAAGATAAGCTTGAGATCCTGATCACAGAGCTTCAATTCAAATGGAGCCTTTTGAGATTTGACAATTGCCAGCTTCTCTTTTGGATTTTTTAAAAAAATAACATATAATTTAATTTTGGAATTTGTTACCATTGGATGTGGTGCTGGCTATCTGCTTGGTTGGCTTCAAAAAAGGGGTTGGACCAATTCTATTAGCCTTAAGGACAGTGTGACTAACTCTCATGCCATCTGCTGGGAGACTAAAGATTTCCTTCTGCAATTGGTTGGCCACTGTGAGAACAGACTGCTGGATTAGATAGGTCAGGAGTCCAATCCAGCAGGGGCACTGTTTATGTTCTTATCCCTGGCAGTTCACTTGAGAACCTCTTCTAGCAATTGTTGTGCAGCTATGTAGTGACATTAATACAACTGCAAAGAATTGAGGAACAATAAGCAATGGGGAAGGGGGAGCTATATTTCGGGAAATATTGTTTTGGCCTCTGAGGGTTGCAGGAGGCATATCTTGAGTCCTTCGTTTCCTCTTTTTAACTATGCTATTCCCTCCAACAGAATTGCAATTTAGGCCCTTTCCATATTTTAGCATCATTGGACACAATAAAGCAAAAAAATTAGTTTGTTTGGATGGGGTTTAGAGAGAATTAAGAGCCTTAAACTTTGATATCTATTTTGTTTCATAACCCCCTAACCTGCCAGCCTGTGAATAAATCATAATTAAAAATCAATTATAGCGTACAGAGAGTATAGAGTACAGACTCATGCTGAAACTTTTAATTTTAAAAGAAGCATGCTCACCAGTCGACACTCTAATCACTGGCACCATGGAGAGAGAGCAAGTGACAAAACATCTGTCATGACATCACAATGCAGATCCCAGGAGTTACATATATGTAGCCAATCTGAGAACATAAAACATGATCATAAGAACATAAAAACCCAAAAGGGCGAATTCTTCATCATGACATTATGATGCAGATTTGTCATTATTTGGCAATGCAAAAATGCCAAATTAGTAGAAGATGCCTCTGATTTTAAAGGGACCAATTGCTTTTTATTTAGTCTCTTACCTCTTTGCCAACTATCCATTTATGACAGCTAGCTGAATCTTTTCTCCTGGATCATGTTTATCCAAAATGTCACATCTGTTTTCCTAAAGGTCATATCTGGTTCTTCCAGTATCACTGTTCTCTGGAGGGCAGCATGTAACTTATCAACAACCTATGGATTCCTACTTTCTGACTTCCCTTTTAGTGCATTTATTCATAATTAAAATAAAATGGAAATATAAATTTAAATTAAATTAAATTAATAAAAAGGGGGATTCTGACTTTCTTTTTACTGCTTTCATTCGTAATTAAACTTACGCATTCACCTCCGTGCTTATATTCACCAATTCTACTCAGTAAGATCAGGTGGCTTTCCACTTTGACTGAGATCTGTTACATCCTTTTTCTTTTTTTCATAGTTCCATGGACATCAAAACGACTTTTGGTGTTTTCATTTCATTTGTTAACTCATGTATTTTTTTTAATCATTTACTCCTCCTACATCTATACCATGGTTGTCATTACATAGATCCATAGATAGTAATCTGTGTCACTGAAACCATATAAATCTTATATCTGCAATAAAAACTGAGATAATATAAATATCCATCCAAGAAACAGATGTCATGCCTCAAACGCCCTTCTGAATAGTGCAATTCTCAAAGCTTCTCAAAACTCAGTCATAGTGTTCGGGGCTGGGTGGGAGGCAGGTCCAAAGGGAGGGTGCTGTCACAGGAACACTCTTCCCCCCCCCAAATCTCTTTTGGAGAGGCCACGTGCAGCATGGTCCCCTGAAGATGAGCACATCTAATGGATAGGATTGTTTTGAGGGAGATGGTCCTTTATATGCGAATGAAGGCAAATATACGTGTCCCAGGATAATGTTGCATGATCCAGTCTGAATCGGTCACCGGGACCAGAGGTTTAGTCTTCTGAGCTTTCAGACTCGTGCTGGAGCTCATCCTCAGGGAATTTTTCAATCTCCAGGAGGTATCCTTTACATACCTAAAAGTTAAGCCTCGTAGAGGTTTGTAGGTCAATATCAGAACTTTGAATTGTACCAAAAGGCTGCTCAGCAGCCAACATAATTCTGCCAGCACGGCATCTCCTTGTTTAACTCTTTATATCTCTTATATTTGGAAAAAAAGCAAACACTCATAAAACAAATGATGTAATTTGGAATAGTTCACCAATTATTGCTAAAAGATGGATAGATTGCCTTTGGACTAAACCAGACAACAAAGATAAAAGAAATGTCTATATAAGCTGGATTCAGGGAAAGCTGCAAAGATGGCTCTGAGAAACAGCTTTTCCTTTAGGAACAGTGTTTCTCAACCTTAGCTACTTTAAAATGTATGGATGTCAGATCCCAAAGTTCCCCAGTTCAACATGCTTTAGAAGGCAAGACCCTTCCACAGCTTTCCATATCTTGAGATCAGAAACATATGTCAGGAATATGCCACTCACCTGAGAATCTCATCAAATGGAAATGCTTGCATTGTATTGATTACATTCTTTAACTCCAAGGTGACCAGGGCGGTGAAGATGGTAGAATTCCAGGTGAGCTGAAGATAGCTTTCCACATCCTAGTTTGATTTCGGCATATCTGATTTAGTTGAGGATTCCTCTCACACACAAAGTTATTTCCTGCAACAATCCATTGGGATAAAACAGAGCTTCAGGGCACAGTTTTGAAGAGAAAACAGAGCATTGCAGGCTCTGGTTCAGATTTCAGGCTCCCCCCCCCCATCCCTCCTTCTGTTACAGAGCAAAAATAAAACAATCAAGAATTTAAACCAGTCATGTCTGGTCTGCTCAAAGAGATGTGTGTGTCTGCTTCTAAATGTTTACAAATCACGCAATGTATTGAAACCTCTGGATAACAGGTACATGTATGTTTGCATAACCCAAACCCCGTTGTCACTTGTGTCAAAAGATTTCCACCAGTTTTGCAGCTGTTATTTGAATTTCTTTGTTTGTATTATTTATTTAAATGATTTACAAAGTCAGGCATCTCATAGCAGTGACTTTCAGCCCAAATGGCTTGAGGACAGCTAAGGCTAAGGACCATCTGGATATCTGGGGCTATGGGTTTCTACAGGATAGATGCAGCCACAGAGAAGGCCTGACTGGGAAGTCCAGCACAATGGCATTGGTTGATGGAAGGGAACCTGAATATACTCCACCCTCCTTACACTCAGAAGAACCATGTTAGCTTGTTGTCCCAAAGATAACACAAAACACCTCTACGTGAAGACTCTAAGGCAGCTGAAAAGCAGCTTTGGATCTCTGAAATTCCCCAACAATTTCCATGCTGGAGCTGGTTTCTTTCTGGCCCATCTGCATGCTTATTTGTATTTGTAAGGAAGTCAGGCTGGTTTTTTTATGAAATGTCAGATGTTCTACTATGCTTCATCTCATCCCTGGGTTCAGATGCTCTAGCACAGGGGTGTCAAACTCAAGGCCCGCAGGCCGGATCTGGCCCAGGGGCTGCTTAGATCTGGCCCACGGGGCCGCCCTGAAAACAGCAAAGGACCAGCCCGTGGTGCCTCTGCCAGTGAAAATGGAACTCAGGAGGGCCACATGTGGAGCTCCATTTTAGATGGCAGAGAGCTGCAGGAGGCCGTTGTGCCGAAAATGGATATCGAGTTGGCCATGCCCACCCTGGCCACACTCACCCCAGTCTCCCGTGGTCAAACACAACCCTGATGCGGCCCTCAATGAAATCGAGTTTTACACCCCTGCTTTAGCAGATTCTTCAAGGGAAAAGGTGGCTTGAAGGTTTTTCAGATCCCACGCATAGGGAAGGCTGTGAGGTGAATGTGACTAGAATAGTTCCCCTTTCTCTTCAGTGGAGACCAGTTGGCTGCAATGACTGGGCTTTTTTGTGTGTGTGTGGGGGGGGGAGGAATTGTCTCTGAAATGGTTGTGGGTTCTGTAGAGTAGAATGGCAAGGATGTTGCTGCTGGAGAATTTGTGGCAGTAATTTCCACTCTTTATTTTCATTATTTTAAGACCAATTGCTCAGAGGATTGTGATAAACCAAATTTAAACCAATTTGGCGAGCTTGGAGATTGAGAATAATGGTGAGATAGAAATCTCCAGAGGGTCCTAGGGTTCTTTAAAAAGTATCTTTTGACATAGGGAGAAGAGCCTTTTCCACTCTGGTGCCCGTTCTTTGGAACATCCTCCCTCCCCTCCAAGGTGAAATGTGCATCTTTCCTTCTTGCCTTCTGAAATGGCTTGAAGACAGCTCTGCCAGTTGGCCCATGGCCTCAATGGGGCATGGTGTCAGGGTTCCAAATAACACCCCCAATGAAAGAAGACTCTGAGACTTGAAGTTCCTCAAAGTTCCACTTTATTAGAGATGTCATATTGGCACATCTGTGAAAACCCGAATCTGAAAGTTTCCAGGTTTTCCCCACCCAAAAGAAATTTCAAGTCCCTGTCCAGCACCCACATGTCTCGATACAATCCTCCCTCCCATTTTCCCACAATAGAAAATGTGGCAGGCCTGAAGGCCCAACTGTAAAAGATGGCTTCCAGGTCTGACACATGGCATCTTAGTGATAATTAATGGATTAGTCAGACTTCAGCTCCTCCCCATGCACAATTTGCTCCCTTCCTTTCCATCATGGTTAATCAAATTTTATCTGAACTTTTCACTGCACAGTTCTTATTTATCACTTTTTTTTTTAATGTTAATATGGTATTTTAATTGCATGACTGTAAGCTGCCTATTCGCCTCGGCAAAATGGATAACATAGAAGTCTAATAATAAATAAATAGTATTTATAAAGTCCAACAAGTAGCTGTTAACTTACACCTAGTTGGAGAAACAAAGGAATATTTTAGATGTAATTTCCCATCTTCAGAACTTCTCTGCAGAACATTTAAAATTGGCATTTACTGCCAAAATTGAACTTGTAAGTAATGCTTAGACACTAGGGGCTTGGCAGAAGAATGTAGTTAAACTCTTTTATAAGATGAAGATAAAATGGGAAATCCATGGTTGATTACTGGCTGTAATTACTTAGAACAGCCTGCAGCAACTTAATTGTAATGACCACAGTCCCTCTTCTTTCTGAATTTATTACCAGTTAATATCAGCCTCCTCCATCTTAGCTGCCTACAAAAAAAGGCCTCACCAGGCATTACTCCTGCAGGAAGTTAATGTAGCCAAGCAACTGAATAAAATTTCATAGCTTTCTAGAATGGGCAGGTATGGTGAAACTGCTACCAAGAGGATAATATACACTTAATTAAATGGGGTTAAACTAATGTTTGCGGGGAGAAGCATTATGTAAAACACTTGTCTGTAGATTTATTAAGAAAACCTGCTAATTTCTGTTTTACCAAATGGAAACTACAGTCACAAAAATATGGGATGAGAACAGTCATGAAGAAGATACAAGTCAGCACCCATGGCAAACAAGCTAACCAAATTCCAGTGATAAACAAACATTTTCAATTTATGTCTTTTAAAAGTTTTCCCAAGGGAAAAGTAAGATGAGATATTTCCTAAAGGAACAATTTCTAATGGATATTGAGAAGTAATTGTGAAAGCTTTGTCCATTGTTGAACAACATGGCACTAGGTCTCCGTTTAATCATAGTTTATTAAGTCACAATAGACTGGGTTCATACAACATATGAAATCATAAACCATGATTTACAAATTACACTGGTCAAGTTTACACAATACACCAAGCTAGAGAAAATATGTCACATTAAATCTTAACACAGTATGTGAATCAGGCCATGCTCTCATGATGCTAACCTTGATGGAGTAACTTTGGCAAAGTGGGCTTACTCGTTACCCTAACCCTAACTGAGATGACAGGCACATTTAGGATCCATATATATTTACTATAGTCCTCACTCATATGAGGTCCTAATCCAGACTACTTAATCACTTGACTTCTGATGCTTTTTTATCCATGCTGTCTGGCATTAGTCTCCATAGCAAATTGAGATACAAAAGGAAGCACAAATATACTTTGATGCAAAGTATGCACCATTCTTGATAGCTGAAGGTAGAAGATAATATTACATTTATCTTAGAAATCTTGCTGCAAATATATGACTAGGTTAAAGAAATGGGCTGAAACAAGTGTTAGGCATCTTCATAGATACACAGAATCTACTATAGCTAAAGTTCTCAATGGGATGCCTGCTTAAAAATAGCTGTCATATTTTCCCTTTATATTGATTTAATATGACATTTCTTCAGATCAAACTAGAGGCAGAAGTGGTTTCAACAATGCAGTGTCATAGCCAGATGAAATCCTTTACAAGCTCCTTTTATTGTTATAATATGCCAAATTACTAAAGCTAAACCCTCAACTTGGAAATATTTGAATCCATATAACTAGAGGACTGTCAGCCGGCTTCTATGAGGTTTGCCCAACATATGCTTAAAATGTGTGGTTTGTTATTCTCCTGTTTGTTAAAGAAACACATCATCTAGTACAGGAATGAAAGGTGAAAACCAATCTTTTGAAGGATCCTCTATCGTACATGGAAGATATGGACAATTAAATTGATGTTAGAATTGATGAATGATCATAATTTTCTCCATGCTACATATTAGTGGCCCTTAATAGAACTCCCAGTTTAATGGATGGCAACTGAAATAGTAGTATATTATGTATCAAAATATCTATTTTTACAACTGTGGTTTAGTAATATTCATTTGATCAACACATGGAGACTTTCTTGAAAGATTAAAAAAAGTCTGCCTTTCTGTATAACTGCTATAACATTTTAAGACCAAATAGCAGTGATATCGAAGCAGTTGATTTTAAAATATTCTTGAGCATTGTTTTCACTGAGAAATAAATACAAGAAAAAGGTAGGGAAACTTGATTTCCAAAAAAATAA
Organism: Pantherophis guttatus; assembly: GCF_059756535.1. Taxonomy (NCBI): domain Eukaryota; kingdom Metazoa; phylum Chordata; class Lepidosauria; order Squamata; family Colubridae; genus Pantherophis; species Pantherophis guttatus. The sequence continues at coordinate 211,258,658 of NC_142064.1, forward strand.
ATACAACGAATGAGAACTGCTATTTTAAAAAGTGCCCATCATGAGAAGATGCTGGGACTAATGCCCCTGCCAGCCAGGAACTCCTATGCCTTGCCTGGGGTCCATGGTCGACCTTATATATTAACAGAGAACATGAAAAGACAGTTTGTTTTAATGTAGTAAAATCAGGAGAGAGAAAAACAAAAGCTTTGGTTATGAAAAGTTTTATGGATTGGCAAGAGCTAACCCCCATCAGAACAGTAGGGTAGAAATGGGAAGTGTTTGCACAGGGCAGCATTATACAGTTGAAACTCAGATCATCAATCATTGTGTCAGCTCTACCTTCTCTTTCCCTGCCATAATTTTCAGAATTAACATACATCTCAATAGTATCATCTAACTACAGAAATGAGTGCATGATGGTATGTTTGTGTACATAGTAAATTCCCTGCGTAGTCTTCAAAGGAGATCATATGGATAATTGAAGTCTCGTGTTTTGCATATAAGTTCCTAATCAGGTGAACTTTCTTGATTTCTCAATACACATTAAATCTGATATGCTGTTCTATAAACATTTTTTTTCACTGAAAAACAATGATGATCTCAACGTCGGATTGCACTGGGTTGCAATGATGAATATGAGCCGAATATGGAAAAGCAAAGACATCAGCTTGGCAACCAAATATAAGTTAGTCTGCTCTGTTGTGCTCTCCATAGCTACATTTGGTTGTAAAAGTTGTAACTTAAAAAACAAGACAGGAAGAAAATCAATTCTTTTGTATTATGGTGCTGGAGAAGACTCCTGTGTATTCCTTGCAAGGGGAACCAACAAGCAAAGACTAGAGCGCATAACATCAAATGTATCACTGGAAAGAAAAATCACAAAACTGCATCTCACTTATTTTGGCCGTGCCATGCAGGGGAATTCACTGGAGAAAGCAATTATGTTTTGAAGAGTTTGCGGTAAAAGGAAACCAGGCCGCCAAAAAACACAATGGCTGGACACCATCAAAGCTGACACCAGCCAGAGTATAGAAAAACTCAAGGAAGTAATGCAAGATCGGAAGATGTGGAGAGACCTGGCCCATAGAATCGCCAAGAGTCAAACATGACTGAATGGATAACATCACAGGGTTTGGGATATAATTTCCAGTGTGCATATACTCAGATTTATCATGCTCAAAGTTGGTTTATGCTTCCTTAATTCAATTATTTGGGATTTCTAAAAGGAAGGATTGTTCTAGTTTTACAGTATATAATTGAGGACAAGTTTTAAGATCTCATTAATAATTGTCCAAAGCATAGAATTTACATTTAATTTGAAGTGAATTAATGTGGTGCACAAAGTTACAGTATATGACTTATGGATGTGATACTAAATATCTATGGTATGCCTGCCTTCATTTAACTGATTAAGTTATTCTGTTCAGGTTTGTGTTGAAATAATGTGGGCTTTTCCCCCCCTGACTCTAGTTTAGGGGTGTCAAACCTGCAGCCCGCGGGCCAAATACGTCATGCGCTGGCCACGCCCACACCCAGTTTAGCGAAGGGGAAAAAGTTGTGATACATCACGTGATGACAACGTGTCATCGTGAGTTTGACACACCTGCTCTAGTTGGTCTCCTAATATTGTTTAAGAAAGTGACATTTCTCACTTTGGTACTGGCTGGTATTTATGCAAGTGAGGGTTCTTTGTCTCCAACATTGCAAACACTATATTTGTGGCTAATGTGCCCACTATGAACACAACTGATAAATTAATCCATGTGTCTTTTCAAGGACACCCACCCTCCCTGCCCGCTTCTCGTGCAATTACAATACAATGCAATGTGTAATACTTGGATGCATTTTAATTATACATAAAGTATTGTGCTATCTTCATTTATATGAGCCAACAATGAGACAATGTTCCTCCTAAACAAGTACTGATCCCGTAAAGACTTCCATTAGGACTAGGCATTCTGCACATTGTCAGAGGCTAGATGAGGTTTCCTCTGTCCAAGCACCAAAATGCAGCAAACACTAGTTACCCATAACAATCTTATGAACCTGGCTGGCCTCTTTACATCATTCAATGAGACTCCTTGAGGGTGTTTTATGGTGGCCTCCATGCTGGTTTGTCCCACACTTCCCTGTATACATTTCTTGTTAAGGGTTGATTGCGTCTGGCTTTTCAGGCAATTCAAATGCCTACCCCCGGGGACTTCCTTAAGCAGCTGCTTCATTGAAAAGATTGGTTCAGCATAACTCTGGCAGCTGTTAGCCCCAAGTGAGGCTTCTGCTCGCTCAGAAAGAGAGATCACTGCAGGCTGCCAGTGCCAAGAAGAGATGGTTAGGGCTGGTTTTCCTCCCACAGGCTATGCAACTGCTTATTTATTTCACAATAATGTGTGCAATTCTTGATACGCTGTCCAAATGGTAACAATTACACAAGTAATTACTTTATATGTGTGGAAAGATTCACTTAATGGCATTAGGAAGATGTAATGGATATCTGTAATAAAGATTGAGGGGAAATTGCTTATGACGCAATTACAATAGATCAATTGTACAATGGGTTCAGATTTACTGTCAGACTAGCTGATTCAATGGGAGATATGCAGACAGATTGCCCCTGCTTAAGCATTACCAAATGTTCAATTTCCTTCTTAGTTTAATGAGATATCATTATTTAGCCCTTTGTGTCAGAACAGGAATGCTGCTTATAGCTTAGAAGTAACAATCACAGAGTGTACCAACAGGATATAGAAGAGGAAACAGTCCTAGTTACACTATTCTAAGCTCTCTGGATAAATCTCTCTCTCACACACGCATACACACACACAGAGTGTATCAGAGGTAGGTTTTAGCAGGTTCTGACCAGTTCTGGAGAACCAGTAGCAGAAATTTTGAGTAGTTCGGAGAGCCAGTAGTAAAAATGCTGACTGGCTCCACCTCCATCTATTCTCTGCTTTCCAAGTGCCAGCTGATCATGAGGAAATGGGGATTTTGCAGTAACCTTCCCCTGGAGTAGGGGGGGAATGGAGATTTTACAGTATCCTTCCCCTGCCACTCCTACCAAGCCACACCCACAGAACCGGTAGTAAAAAAATTTGAAACCCACCACTGGAGTGTATGGTATATATTTATATTTGGTGAAGTTAGGAATATTGGAGAAAAAAACAGCTGAAGCAGAGTTCAGCAACACAGTATTCCCACAGTTGCTAGCCATTCAGAATATTAGCACACTTCCCTTTTCCTGCTCATGTTTCACAGTAAATGGTATTCAAAGGCAGATTCTTTCCTATTCATTATATAATATTGGACTAGGAGCAAGGAGATTTGAGTTCAAGTTGGCCCTTGATGATAAAGCTCAGTAGCCTTTAGTCCCACCTATCTCCCTGGGTTATTTTTTATGTGGTGAAAACCTGGATGAAGAAATACTATGTATACCCTCCTGAGCTTCTTAATGCCAGTGGAATATAAATTTGATTGCTACTACCGTACTATTATTTTTCTTAATAGGTATGAATGTAATGTACTATTACAGTACCACCTAGCAGGCTTTTTCTAACTACAGTAAGAGTGCTGAAGAAACTTTTGGGAGGGTAATTTCAACAGGGCAATAATCTGGATCTGCTGCCCAGATGACTGAGGAGGACTGTGTCTTGCAATGTTTTTGATATGGCTGCTTTGAGGCTTTTCTGGGGTTTTTTGAACATATGCATGCATGCATGGAAGACATTTCTGCTAGGAGGGTGAAGCTCTGAGTTCATGAAGCATCCCTCCCAATGTTTTGCATACTGACTGCACTTCATACCCTGTATCTTTCTTATTTCTCTAATCTAATTTTAAAGCTATCCAAGTTGGTGGCCATCACTATCCTAGGGTACTGAATTCCAAAGTTTATTTACATGTGATTTAAAGCACATTCATTTTACTGTATTGAATCATCATTCCATTGAGCTCCACTGGTTGATGCCAGATTTCAGTATTGTGATGGGCAGAAGAAGAGAGAAAAACAGCTTCTTATTTTAATTTTCCACAACATGGAGGGAATTGGGGCATAACACTTGCTTTTATTTAAGGAGTATCGTTTTTAACTTGGTATGCTGTGGTGTAGGCTAGCCCTCACTTGCATACTTCTAATCTGATTGATTGATGAGGTGCCATCAAGTTGGGGTTGACTTTACGTAGATTTCTCCGTGACAATCTGTTTCTAACCAGGTCATTCAAGTCTTTCAACACTGCATCCATCACCACTGTAACTGACTGCTTCTACCTTTCTGCTGGTCATCCCTTCTTCTCTTTTCTTTCACTTTTGCCAGCATTATAACCTTCTCTAGAGAGCTAGGTCTAAGCATAGTGTATCCAAAGTAAGATAATTTGAACCTGGTCATTTGTGCCTCAAGCTCCATATTGTTTTGTTTGATATTCCATTTGTTTGTTTTATTTTATTTATTTATTTATTTATTTTGAATGTACATGCATTATTACTTGTCTTTTATTGATATTGTTTCTTGAAGCTAGATTTAATTTCAAAACACTTAAAGATAATAGTGCTCAACTCTCTAAGACTAAATATAATACTATTCATATAGATTTTGTTAATTAGTTAATATTTAATCTCTATTACCTTCTTTATTTCTTTCCCCCATCCATTCGTACCACATGTCCCACACGCTATAAAATTCTGAATCTTCTCTGTCATTAATTTCTGAAGTCAATTTGTTCATTTCGGCGCACTCCAATATTTTTCCAATAACATGTTCTTGAGGTGGTATTTATTTTTCTTTCCAATACTGGGCAAAGGAAATTCTAGCGGCTGTCAGAATATGTATAATTAAATACTTTTTCTTTTTTGCATATTCAGTTTTCAAAATTCCCAGGAGAAAAGCTTTTGGGTCGAAATCAAAATTTTCTTTTATTATTTCTCTAATCCACATCCATATCATCCTCCAGAATTTTTGTGCCTGATTACATGTCCACCAGCAATGATAAAAAGTACCCTGCTGATGGTCACATTTCCAACATTTAGGGCTCGAATTGGGGTAGATCTTCGCTATCCTAGCTGGGGCCATATGCCATCTATAAAACAGCTTGTATTGGTTTTCCTTATAAGCCGTCGCCTTTGTCATTTTAAGGTTATTATTCCATATTGAATCCCATTCGTTCAGATTTATATTCTGTCCTATATTTTTGGCCCATGCTAACATCGGTTCTTTAACTACTTCCTCTGCCATATCGTATTCCAATAAGTAATTATATAATTTAGCTAGAATTTTGTCGTCCGTACCCATCCATATCTTGTCAAATCCATTTATGCTCATTTCAATGCCAAATTCCTTCTTATCTTTTTTATATCTGGATTTAATTTGGTTATATGGCCACCAGTCTATAGAAATACCTTGTTCCATCAATTCTTCCCTTGTTTTAAAGTTCCCTCCCCCATCTAATAATTCATTGTATCTGACCGTTTTACCCATTTCTAATACATTTGGATATATTATAGCCTCCATGGTGGAAAGCCATCTCGGAATTTTCCTATAGTGCTTCTGTCTCATCTCTCCCCATATTTGTATCAAGATCTCCCTTATTTTATGTCTATGGAAGTAAGTTTTTATCTTCTTCCCAGTATCCCAGAGATATGCATGCCAACCCTTCTGGAGATCATACCCTTCTAAAGTTAACAGTCTTTTATTTCTCAGGGTTGCCCATTCTTTCAGCCATACTAGGTTTGCAGCTTTTTGATATAACTCCCATTTAGGTAATCCGAAACCCCCTCTTTCCTTCTTGTCCTGTAAATTCCTAATTGCTATCCTTGGTTTCTTTCCCTCCCAAATAAATTTCCTGATGATGCTATTGAGCTCCAGAAAGAATTTTTTATCTAATTTAACAGGGACCGTTCGGAATAGATACAATAACTTGGGTAATACGCTCATTTTTATTGCCGCGATTCTGCCTAATCAGAACCGCAGAATCAGAATCCATTTGTTTGTTTTAATTGGCTATCCTCCATATTCTCAGGAATTTTCCCCAATACCAAAATTCAATTCTTCTAATTTGCTGCAATTATAAAAACAAAACAGCTTTTTTTACAGAAGCTGAAAGAGACAGTCCTATGAATTAAGATTTGACTTCAAGGTTTTTCTAGGTAACGACTCATTCTTTAAAACATACCCATTTCAAATCCACCTAATATCAGGAGAGAGAAACACAAAAGCCTATAAATATAAACTCATATAAAACAGTTTAAGAGATTGCACCTGGGTGAACTGGATTTGACTTGGATCCATTGAACACAATGCTTATCAAACTGGAAAAAATGTCCTTTTCTGTTGTACAGTTGAAATACGCACTGCATTTGTTGCCAGAAAAATCAGTCAAATGAACCAGGACCCTACACCTGCTCACAAACAGAATAAAAAGTTTTGGATAGGTATCAGTGGCTGGGGAGTTAATTTCTGGAGCATGAGGTTGGCTTCATTTGGGAATCATCTGAAATTCTTTGATAAACGCTAGAATAACTGCTTCTTCACTGTTGAATTTCAAGAAAGCTTATTGGCATCTGGAATTGGCTCAACTTGAAATAGCTATTTGGTCTAATAATTGGATAGGAAAACATCAGGGAATTTCATGCCTGTAGGGATGAAAAAAAAAATCCCTGAAAAAGGAATGGCAATCCACTTCAGTTTGGTTGCTAAGTAACCTACATTACTGTGTCTACATAGTCTTTGGGAATTTAGTTCTGCTAAAAAACCCAAAGTGAACACCTTTCTGTTCTAAATGCATGGCTCTTATATGCATTTGGAATTTTTCTTATGAACCAAAGCATCTTTTCGACAAGTAATCTTGGAGCACAACTTGTTAAACAGCAACGCTTAAGTGCTTGGATGCTTGACATAAATGTTGATGAGAGTGCCATCATGCGGTCTTTGATGATACTGCTATTGTGATTAACTGATGCTCTGTCTACTCCAATAGCTAGAACAAACTACTGTGTTTCCCCGAAAATAAGATCCTGTCTTATATATTTTTTTAAACCCTGAAATAAGCGCTTGGCCTTATTGCCATGTGCTCAAAAGCCCGATTGGGCTTATTATCAGGGGATGTCTTATTTTGGGGGAAACAGGGTAGTTGTAGCAAATGCTGAAGTCTCTTATAATTTAGAACCTTAAAAGTAACATTTAGCAGCTTTAACTGTACAGGTAGTCCTTGACTTACAATCATTTGTTTAGCAACTGCTCAAAAAGTGACCGGCAACCAATCCTCGCACTTATGACCATAACAGAATCCCTGTGGTCAAATGATCAAAATTCAGGTGCCTGGCAATTGACATGTATTTACGAGGGTTGAAGCATTCCGGGGCCATTGATCATTATTTCTGACCTACCCAACTGGCTTCCAACGAGCAAAGTCAGTGGGGGAAATTGAATTTGCTTAACAACCACATGATTCAATTAAGAACCACAATGATTCATATAACCACCATGAGGGAAAAAGTTATAAAATTGGGTGCAATTCATTTAACAACTATCTCCATTAGTAATGGAAGTTCTGGTTCCAATTTTAGTTGGAGTCAAAGTCAAAGACTACCTGTACATGGATGTTCATTGGCAACCAATGCAATGCAACTCTTCAAGTAGTGATGTTACATGGGATGAAAAAGAAAGCATCTATAATTCCTTAAGTCATTGTATTCTCAATCGGTTGGAGACCGGGGTTTCTTCAAAAGCTCCCCTATGCAAACATATTGCAATGCGTAATCTAATTGAAAGGTGATCAAGACATGAGTGATTGGGAATAGGCCTTTCTGATCCAGGAATCGGTAACCGGTATGCAATATGAAGTTGTGGAAAGGTCCTCTTAGCTACCATTGCTACCTGATCTTTGAGCAGAGTTGTGAATTCAAGGGAACCATTAGACTGTGAACAATTCCAAACAAGTGGATTTGATCCTGTTCAGAACTAACAATGAAATATACCTGGCAAAAACCAAAAGTTACTCAGTGATGTTGGAGTCTGTTCTTCCCCATCCAAATACTAAAAGCCTCTTGGCTCGCAAACAGTGCTTTGACCACATATCCTATTCTGCCCATGGTAAGGTTGTACAGCTGAGTTTCATTAGCTTACTGATGATACTTAACACTGTGTCCCTGAATAATTTTGTTCAGGGACTTCATGCAGAAACTAAACACTAGGTTGAAAAAAAAACCCAACCATTCTTCTCCTACTACTAACAACTAGAACCAGTCTGGAAGGAAGAGGAAATCACTGAAGAATGCTGTTCCTCATTCTCAATCCCTCAGAGAAAATCCAGAAATTTAGTATGATTCATAGTATCAAAGACAACCGAAAGATAAAAGAAGACCCAAAGAGTTAAATTCCGCATGAGCATGCATGCATACCGCTCGCACAAATGGAGCTGTGCGCACGCACTCGCCTGCTGTGTGTGCAAGTGAAGCTGCATGCATGCTCACCAGTTGGGGCTCTCTGAACTAGAAAGAGTGATTAGTTTGAACTCAGTACCATACCCAAGATGGTAACTCACCTGAAAAGGCTCCAGATAATTAATTTCCTGCCAGGGGTGGTGTTGTTTGCAAACGCAATCTCATTTTCTTTACAACTGTGTCCATAAAGGATCTTGACAGTGGAGAGAATGCTTTATGTACAAAAATGGAAAGATATATTAATTTCCACAATGGAAGAATGGTTGGAGAAGCTGATGGAACTAGCAGAGATGGCCAAATTAAATGCTTTAATCAAAGAAAAGAATACATCTAACTTTATTTTTATCTGGAAATTGCTTCTGGATTTTTGTTTGAAGCAGAAAAAAAATTAAAAAGTTGACTTTGGGATTTACTGATTGGACAATGGTTTTGGGTTTTGTTTCTGTTTTTTATTTTGTTATAGAAATGGCATTTATATACCGGGTATACAAAGTAAAAAAGTTGAGGCTGTAACTTTATTATGTTCGTTCTACTGTGTTGAAAAGAGTCAGAGGTTAATGCTTTTTTCTTTTTTCCCCCTTCATCCTATACTTCTCTCTTTCCCCTTTCCAATTTTTCCACTACTTTTATTTTCATTTGTATTTTATACTTTAAAAGGTTTAATAAAATTATAATTATTTACTGAGATTCAAAATGGAAGAAGAAATGGTTAAAGAAACTATGATTACCTGGGCAAAAAATTTTGGCTACACCATAGAATTAGAGAATTGGGAAAAACTGTGGGGAAAAAATTATAAACTGATGATGTCGGCAGCATACAAAGAAAATTTATATAAAATGTTTTATCGCTGGCATTTGCCCCCAGCGAGATTAGCAAAAATGTTCCCAAAGAGACCAGTGGAATGCTGGAAATGTAAGGAGAAGCAAGGAACATTCTATCACATGTGGTGGACGTGCCCAGAAGCAAAGAAATATTGGATAAAGATAAGAAAGTGGCTAGAGGAAATTATCAAACAACAAATAGATCTAAAACCAGAGTTATTTTTATTAGGTATATTAATAGGAAATTATAATTAAAAAATCCAATATATAATGTTACATATAATAACAGTGGCAAGAATCGTTTATGCGCAAAGTTGGAAAAAATAAAGTATACCTTCTGATGGAATGGTGATAAGAAAAGTGCTAGAATGTGCTGAGATGGATAGGCTGACAAAGAAAATAAAAGACAGAGGAGAATGATTATTATTTGATTTGGAATATATGGTACAACTGGTTAGAGAATAGAAGCAAAGATTAAGGATGTTAAAGTAAGATAAGATGTGATAAAAATGCAATATATATATATATATGTATGCAACTATAATAAGCACACAGTGTATAGATTAATGTATGTTGCTAATCTTTAGCCACTAACTATAAAGGAATAGGTATGTATATAAGAAAAATGGAAATAACCTGTATGTACGTATGAGGTATACTGATACCGAAATGCTGTAAAGATGAAAATTGTGATATAAAATGAAGAAAATTGTTCAATACAAATCATTAAAAAAAGGTTTAATAAAATTATATTTTATATATAAAAAAGCAATTGTGCCCATAAAAGTTAGAGTCTGCTCAATAGCTCTCCAAAGTAACTGAATGGAGCAATGGTTCTTGAGTAGTAAGTGCATTGCAGAACTTCATTTTTAAGTATTTGTAGAACCAACTCCTTCTCAAAAGCACTTTAACCCAAAGCTATTAAGGTTCTTCTCACTGGTTTATATTTTGTGTATGTTTTGCTCTATTTTCAACTTGTCAGTTGCCTGAATAACTTTGTTTAAGCATCCACAGTCACACCTATATTAACAAAAAGTGGAGCATTTTATAAAATGCTAGCCTCACCTGGATCAATTCTCAAAGCTAGATTTAAATATTATAATTATTCTTTTCATTGACCCCGATGGAAAAAGTAAAGGCTGATTACTTCAAATTATACACCTATATTTTTTTATGAGTAGGGTGGCAGAATAGATGGAAATAATTGATTACTGTCTCCAGTTAGAAAGGACAAGATAGAGGAGTACTTGTGGAAGTGATTCTTCCCAGCTTTATCACTCCTTTCCCCAGTACTTAGACAGATGTGAATTGTAACTCAGAATTACAAATGATTGGTGGATTATACACTTAAAATTCCACACTTGATAAAATAAAAGAAATGAGAATAAAACCAGGGGGACCCTGGGGCATGACATTAGGAGAGTCCCATCCTTGAAATAACATAATGTTGCCTTAAAACCAATGCACATTATTAGCCTGTTGATTGTTAGAAATTCATTTCTTAAAACCCATGTGATGTGATGCTATGGTTTCTAAGATTCCTAAAGAGAAAACTAGTAGGTCCAACATACATAAATATTGTATCCAGTTGGCTTATGTAGATATGTATTTATGGATGTTTGGATACCAAAAAAGTCAGCCATCCGTGAAGACCAACTTGATCCTCTCCACAGCATTTCTGACTTTTATTTTCTCACTTCTCTTGTTTTCATGCCAGTTTCATGCATCCCCCTCACAACTCTTCCCCAATATTGGCATGACCACGAGCTCTTGATCATTCCCAAATAGTTTGGCCTACTACAGGATGTCAGCATCAAAGACAAGTTTCTTCCTCTCCGACTTGATGGTTAGAATGGAAAATAATAGCAGCCTCATAGATAGCTATGCTTCCTGCCGGCAAAGATAGTTAATGCTTGTGGACATAGTTCTTAGTGTATTTTACAACTAAATGTCTCCTCTTTTGTTATTATTTTTTTAAAAAAAAACATGCTTCGATGATGATCATAAAGAAAATGTATGTCTTACTTATTCTGTGGCCAGAAAGGCACCATGTTTGACTGGGCTCCAACACCTAGGTGTTAAAGGAACACTGTTGGGTCGCCCATAATACTCAAACAAGTGAGCCTTCCATAGATGCTCTTCAGAACTGGGTCTGTAAAGAACAGAGCAACGCACTATGTAACTGCATAACTGAGAGGGCCTGAGATATGGCTACAGATATTCTCTATTTTTATCTTGAATATTGATGTTAGAATGCCATGCCAGCTGTTTTAATTATGCTTGGGTTCATATTCAGCTTTTCCTCAACCTTCATATCTATGAATCCTTATCAAACCTGTTTACATCTTCCTCTTGTGCATTGTGAATGGGTTCAAAGATATAGGTTTCTCTTATTGCATCAGAGCCATGTATGGATACTTTCCTGTGCAGCCACCATCCAGCTAAAACTCCTACTACTAAGTACATTAGAAAAATGTTATTCTGCCCTGCTCAAAAGCACAAGAAATAGTGCACCAAAACCCACAGATCCAGACAGCTGGTATAAAAATGATCATTATGTTTTTGTTTTCTGTTCTTCCTTCATCTGTTAAAAATGTTCTTCCAAAGAACATCTGTCAGCCCCATATGCTCCCACAGGCAAAGAGAGTGATTGCCACCTTCTTCTACTTCCTCTTTAAAAACAATTCAGCAGCAAGATAGGAATGTTGGTCATAAATAAGAACAAAAATGTTGTTTGGTTGCTGGCAAACTCTGCTTTTTGAAGGCCTTGTCCAGAAGTTGATAAAGAGTGGGGAATGTTTATGTGTGTTTGTGCACAAATCCTATGAAGTGGCTATAGTTCTAACGCTGTTTCATATACTAGCTGGAGACCCATTCCACCCAGCCCTTTGTCTTAATATCACCTACTGTAGAGTATAACCTTTCCAGCAATGACCCATCAATACTCAACTCTCCAGCCAGTCAAGTCACTCAAGACTCAGTTGTGTCATTAGGCCTGGAGATATCAGAAAACTGCTAAAATGTTGATATTGTTCTGATGTAATTAACATCTACTCCTCACATAATTTTTTAATTCTTAATTTTGAGCTTTTTGCATTTTTGAAGTTTTTAATATTATTAACATTCATATTGATTTCTATATATTGTTTTTAATTTTGTTATATGACACCGAGTCACGATTGTGAGATAGGTGGTCATATAAATATAATGAATAAATATATTCATTATATATGGTTGACTAGTTTTCTAGAATGAAAAAATATTTTTGTAAAAATTGAACTATGGAAGCCACTTATAGCAACTCAGTGATCAAGTTATTCTTTTTCTTTGTCCACTACTTTTGTATCAGTGAAAAAACTTGCCCCAAATTTTCATTGTGAAATGGAATAATTTATTTATTAATTTATATTTGTTTCCTGCCTTTCCTTGAGGAGCACATCTTAGTATAGTTACTCCTTCCATAGGATAGTTTAAGCTGGGAATAATTGGCCCAAAGACACTTTAAGCTTCCATGATTTAGTAATTATCTATGGATTTCTTCAGATTGCTAAATTAATCAAATCATCACCTATTAATTGCAGTACCTTCTCCAATAAAGTGTTGACATTAGATTCTATCTTGTTCAATTTGGAGTCTCACTCAAGGCAAGCAATATGGAATAAAATAAGTTTTTTAGGGATTTCATCTTCAAATATTCTACAATATGTTCTGTGGACAAATTTTCTTTAGTACAAAATTTATCACATTTCTTGATCAGCTTTCCAATGCCTGAACATAGCAACAATCACTTTGTTATGCAGCAATATGAGAAAACAATGTTCTATATATCAATTGACTCATAGTAATCTTTCAACTACTTAATTTGAGCATCATAGTTGGGAAATATTATTTAATTTTATTTAAAACATTTGAACAGCAGCCCAACTTCCACCTTTGGGCAGTTGCCAATAAAAGTTAAACCAACTGGTTTTGTTAGTAAACATAATAGCCCGAAGATCAATACTCATTATTTGGGCCAATAGAATTGTTCAAAAGGTGTGCTTGATAACCTTTACCAATTAATATCTGATTCTATAGGTTTCTTTAACTTGGCAAACACATATCTTTTGCATTTTATTGTGTCCCTTGAATATAATATTGCAGCTCATTCATAAATATAAAACATTTCTCAAAGAATGATTTTTTTCCCAATAACTCCTTTGTATATTGTACAATTCTATCAGCTGAATAGAATAGAATAGAATAGAATAGAATAGAATAGAATAGAATAGAATAGAATAGAATAGAATAGAACAGAACAGAACAGGAACAGCAGAGTTGGAATGTACCTTGGAGGTCTTCTAGTCCAACCCCTTGCTCTGGCAGGAAACCCTACACCACTTCAGACAAATGGTTATCCAATCTCTTCTTAAAAACTTCCAGTGTTAGAGAATTCAGAACTTCTGGAGGCAAGTTGTTCCACTGATTAATTGTTCTGTCAGGAAAATTCTCCTTAGTTCTAGGTTGCTTCTCCCCTTGATTAGTTTCCATCCATTGCTTCTTCTTTCAGGTGCTTTGGAGAATAGCTTGACTCCCTCTTCTTTGTGGCAGCCCCTGAGATATTGGAACACTGCTATCATGTCACCCCAATCCTTCTTTTAATTAAACTAGACATTCCCAATTCCAGCAACCATTCTTTATGTTTTAGCCTCGAGTCCCCTAATCAACTTTGTTACTCTTCTCTGCACTCTTTCTAGAGTCTCCACATCTTTTTTACATCGTGGCGACCAAAACTGAATGCAGTACTCCAAGTGTGGCCTTACCAAGGCATTATAAAGTGATATTAACACTTCATGTGAGCTTGATTCTATCCGTTTATGCAGCCTAGAACTGTATTGGCTTTTTTGGCAGCTGCAGCACATTGCTGGTTCATATTTAAATGATTGTCCACTAGGATTCCAAGATCCCTCTCACAGTTACTACTGAGTGAGGTACCACATATACTGTACCTGTGCATTTTGTTTTTCTTGCCTAAATGTAGAACCTTACTTTTTTTCACAGTTGAAAAACACCATTTTGTTAGATAGTGCCCAATGTTCAAGTCTGTCATCCTTCTGTATCTATAAGCCTGTATCTGATAGGCTTAAATCTTATGGAGTGTTAGCTATTTCTGCCAGCTTGGGATCATTTGCAAATATTCTGAATTTTAGTTAATTTTAACTGCAGATCACCATTCTTCCAGTCAAAATATCAAATGATTACTGAAAATAGTTTCACTGAACTGCTTCCATCTAAGGCATGCGGTATACTAGGTGACATTCTTCAAATAGTTTCAAGCATTCTCAACAGAACATGAAATAAATTATTGAATAGCATTAATAATTAACAAATGTTTGAGTACTTGACTATCTGATAGACAAGAAACCCATTATGTGATATTATTGTGTTACTTATTATTGTGAAGATCAGGATCTCTAAGATCAGGATCTCTAAACCAGGTTGTAATTATTGCAAAGCACAAGTCCCTGCCACTTTTTTTGGAAAATAAATCTTGTTGTTTTTAAAGTAATAACAAAAAAGGAACAAAACACAAAAATACATACATTATAAAAACACATAACAAGTACTTTAAAATATGTGAAAAAATACAATAGGAAAAAATAGAGTAAATATCATTACTACATACAGTATATAGGTATGTGTATATTGAAGATACAACACAGTAACATGATATAAATAAAATTGTAAGGATATGGATACAGATATTTAATGAATGGTTATAAGTTCAAAGTTACAACGACACTGAAAAAACTGACAGCAATTGTTCACACTTACAACCATTGCAGCATCTCTATGGTCACATGATCAGAATTTGGATGTTTGGCAACTGGCATGTATTTATGACAGTTGCAGTGTCCCAGGTCATGTGATCACCTTTGGCAACCTGATAAAAGTCAATGGGGAAGCCAGATTCATTTAACAATCATATTGCTAACTTAACAGATGCAGTGATTCACTTAAAACTGTGGCAAGAAAGGCCATAAAATGGGGTAAAATTTATTTAACAACTGTCTTTCTTAGCAGTGGAAATTTTGGGCTCAAAATTGGTCTACCTGTAGATGGACCAGAGGACTACCTGTAGATGGGCACCATTAAATCCCACCCTTTGGGAAAAGATATTTGCTCTCAAAATGAATATTATTTTGTATTCTGAAATATATCCTGAAATATATCAAATATCTGGAAAATGTTTTCAGAAATATTTTTTAAATTTTGTAATGGGCTCCTTCAATTCTGAGATATCTTTACAGAAAATGTAATTACCAATTAATAAGGGAGGATTTGATTTTCAGAATCTGAAGCTCTAGTCCAATGTTAGCCATTAAAGCTGGGGCACCTCAGAGGATTGTTGTTATGGGGAAAATATAAGGAGGAAGATGTGTTGGATATGTTTGTCGCCTTGAGTTATCTGTAAAAATAATAAAACGTAGGAAATAAATAATAATTTAAAAAATCATCAGTTATGCCTATTGTCAACTATGAAATTCTGGATTGAAGACCTGAGTACATTTGCTACCTATGAGTGGTTTGCCTAATGTAGTGTTTGTGTGTGTATATGTGTATGTATATATGTATATACATATATACATACTTTTTTCTTAACTTCTTCGTAGGATTTATGTGTGTTTTTCCTCTAGCTAGGTTTTTCCTAGCTTGGTTACGTAGGAAAAACCTGGCTAGAGGAAAAACACATATATACATACCTATCTATCTATCTATCTATATACATACATATATGTCTTCTTAAGTTTTCGCGGGTGTGCATATGCAAAAAATTAAAATCTCGGGTGTTTTCCTGCATCATTGTAAATAAATTAGAAGCCATAGCTTCTAAACGAAACAAGAGCCTGAAGATGACAGGTTTGTGAGCCTGTCGAAATGTTGCTATAAGAAAAACTTTTAAAGTTACTGGTAGGATTTTAGCTGAGGTTTTAAAGGACCTTGCAGAGTGCTCTGTAAGGATTTTTAGAAGATTTTAAGATGGGATTTTAACCAGAATTTTAAACATTTTAACCAACTTATTTACAATGATGCAGGAAAACACCCGAGATTTTAATTTTTTGCATACATACATATATATGTATATATATATATATGTATGTGTGTGTGTGTGTGTGTGTGTGTGTATATATATATATGTTTTTCTTTCTTTTTCATAGAAAAAGAAAAAGAAAGAAAAACAAATATTGTACCTTTACAGGGAGGATACATGAGATGAGGGTGTGGCTAACTGATGAGGCCTTATAAGGCCGAAATAGATCTATCTTAGTCTCCCAATGGGCAGCAAAGGTCTGCTGGCTGCCAGAAAGGAGAAAAAAAAAAAAAAGCCCAGAAACTTGTGAATTGTGATTTCACTGAACTAGGGCTGCATAACATCTTGGTTTACGTAGGTAGAACCTGGCTAAAGAGAAATATATATATATATTTCTAAAATTCTATAAATATATATATAAGAAAATAGATACTATACTTTTACAGGGAGGATACATGAGATGTGGGTGTGGCTTACTGATGAAAGCTAACGAGCTGGAAATAGATCTATATAAGTCTCTCATCTGGCAGCTGGAACTTGCTGGCTGCCAGAAAAGAAAAAAGCCCAGAATTGAGTGGATGTGATTCTATTGAGCTAGGGCTGCAGAAAAACCTTGGTTACGTAGGAAAAACCTGGCAAGAGGAAACACACACACACACACACACACACACACATATATATATGAGGCAGTGGCTCAGTGGCTAAGACACTGAGCTTGTTGATCGAAAGGTCGGCAGTTCAGTGGTTCGAAACCCTAGTGCCGTGTAACAGGGTGAGCTCCCGCTACTTGTCTCAGCTTCTGCCAACCTAGCAGTTTGAAAGCATGTAAAAAATGCAAGTAGAAAAATAGGGACCCTCTTTGGTGGGAAGGTAACAGCATTCCAGGGGTGAAATGCTCCCAGTTTGGACCGGCTCGGGTGAGTAGGTAGCGATGGTGGCAGGCAGTTTGGAGAACCGGTAGCAAAAATCCCTGCCCCCACCTCCCATGCCCAGCTGAGCCGCGCGATCATCAGAGCCTTTTTTTCCCTTTTAAATGGCTCTGACCAGCCGAGTTCTGACGATCTCAGCTGAGTTGCCTGCTAATCGGTAGCAAAAATCCCTCCCCTTCCCCCCTTCAGCTTACCTTAGCTGCTGGTCGCAACGCCTTGCTGTAATCCCTGCAATCCATTGCATCAGCAAGCAACTGAATCTCCCTGCCTGCAATGAAGCAGGTAGGGAGTTGTGGACTTCAACTCCCAGAATTCCTCAGCCAGCAAAGCAAAGCTGGCTGAGGAATTCTGGGAGTTGAAGTCTACAAGTCTTAAAATTGCCAAGGTTGGAGACCCCTGTTCTATTGGGTAAGTTTTTTTCCCCTTTGGGAGCTTTAAAAAAATAGTTAATTGGGGTTTTTTTTAGTTGTTCTTTTTTAGACCTAGCCATTTAAAGTTTAGGAAATTTTAAATTTAGTTGCTTTTATATAAAAATAAAAATAAATTAAAATAAAATAATATTTGTGCAGCTTTCTGAAGATTTAGTGTGTTTCTGTAGTGTTTCACTCTAACCACACAAACAGACAAAATCTCACAAAGCTGTATGTGGAATTTTGTGTATATAAAATGTGAAAGTTGGTTTTTTGGGCTTTTTGTGGCTGTGTGAGGTTCCTGCTTGTTGCAGGGGCCATTGTGGGTCTAGCACAGCTGCTTTTATATTGTGGATGAGCCTGTTGTGTTGTGTTTTGTAGGTTAAAAAAGGGCAAAGAAGTGACATTGACTTGGCCATGCCCACCTTACCACCAAGCCATGCCCTCCCAGTCACCTTACCACCAAGCCCCGCCCACTAATTAAGCCCCGCCGACAGAACCAGTAGCAAAAAATTTTAGATTTCACCCCTGCAGCATTCCATGCGCCTTTGGCATTTACTCATGCTGGCCACATGACCACAGAGATGTCTTCGGACAGCACTGGCTCTTCGGCTTTGAAATGGAGATGAGCACTACCCACTAGAGTCGGGAACAACTAGCACATATGTGCGAGGGGAACCTTTACCTTTATATATGGAAATATGGGACTCATTTACATAAGTGCAAAGTGTAAAAAAGCATGATAGTCAAATAAATGTATTACACACACAGATGTGTGCGCGTACACACACAAATATGTAGAGAGATGCATAATGTTTGTATTAGATAATTATATATAGACTTGTAATGGTCTTGTTCTAACCAGTCTGTGCCACTTAAAACAGCATTTGTTTACATTAATCCAAAGTCTGAGCTAGCTCAACTTGGCTTGTGGCATGAAATCAAAAGTCTCTGCGAGTTGCATTACCATTAAAGAAACAAAATTTTCAAACTGTCATCTAAAATGTTGTTGGCAATACGGAGTCCCAACTATCAGTTAAGTACAGTTTGTGCTACGAAATTAAACATCACTGGAGTAAATCAGTATTTGCAGCATGAAACCATAGACCTCTCTGTGAGCCAAACCAGGTACCCTGATACCGGCAAGTCTCATTTTAACAACAGATACCCGCTTTGTCGCTTTCATACCATAAAATCTGCCGTGGTGTTTAAAAACTATTTTAAGTATAGACCATCGTTTGCCGTACAAAATACGGTTCAGGCAGCGACGAACAAACGTCACCCCCAACAGAAATGTACTAAATACAAGCAGTCGTTCCCAGCGGTCGCGCGCCCTCTTCTAACATTTGCAATCTGCTGATCCCGCCCCCTCTCCTTTTTCCGCACCAATCGGGAGGCAGCGCTAGCGAAAGTTTCCTCCGAGAGACTACTGCGGGGAAGCGCCGCCCCCTTTGGTCTCGCGTTGCTGCGCGCGCACCCCCGATGCCTCCGTCCTCCTGCCATTGGCTCCTCCTCCTCCTCCTCCTGCTGCCGTTGCTCCTCCTCCTGGTCTCCCTACCCCCCCCCCACCCCACCTCCCCTCACGCCCTGCCGTCCTGGCTGTTTCGGATCACTCCTTCTTCGCGGCTGGGCAGGGAGGCCGGTCTGTAAACGCGGACCGGATGTGCCCGGGGAAACCCGTAGGTATGCTTCCCCTCCGGGCGCCCTGGACCCGTCATGGCGCTGAGGCCTGACTAGGGGGAAGATGAATAAGGGCTGGCTGGAGCTGGAGAGCGACCCCGGTGAGTGAAGGCGACCCTGCGAGCTCGAGCGGGAGGAGAAGGCGTGGGGGGGGGGGAGTTGGTCTCCTGAGGAGGGGGGGCAGCGGAGGGGCTTCCCGGGGGAGGGAGGGGCGGGGGTGGGGGTGGGGGCGTGCGCGTGCGGCGGGGCACCAACCGACAGGGCGTGGCCCTGCGTGCAGCAGCCCCTTTACCGCCCTTCGGGCCCAGCGATCCCACTTCAGGAAGGAGCCGCTGTGCCAACGGGGGGCAACTTCCGACCTGATCCCGAGTGGGGTGCCAGTCTCCCTGCTAAATTACGCGGAGGTTTGCCGGCGATTTGCCTGGGGGTGGGGAGGGGAGAGGAGGAAGGGAGAGGGAGCCCTGTTGTTATTGTTTGGAAATGTGTGGTTCCTGTCTTGGTGTTGTGCAATGGACTAAGGTGGGGGAAGGCTTGCTTCCCCAGACGATGATAACATGCAATTCAGACTTGAATCCAGCCATTCGGTTTGATATTTTTGTCCCCCTTCCGAAGGAAATTGTGGATCACAATTAAATAGACCGGCATTGTGTGTTTGAAACCCCAATACATTATCTGTCTCCTGTGGGGCGCCTTGGTTTAGGCCCACCTGTCTGTTTTATCCAAATGGAGATGTGAGAAGATAACCAGAGGCTTAGTATTCAATAGTGAAAATTGTTTCTTAAATGCATTTAAAGAATAGGATAGAATTTTTTCGTTCTTTATTAAAAAAATTTATACATTTTATTAAAACACAAATTTGACATTTACACAACATACGACATATAAATAGCTTATCCTTTTAAAGCATTGTTTCATAGTGGTTTTCCATCTGATATTTTATACTTCTTCCCCTTTTTCTTAGTCTAATACTCTTTCTTTTTCCCCTCCTTCTCTTTTTCTTCTCTTCTCCTCTTTCCCCCTATAAAGATCTATATATTTTGATTATATCTTTACTGTTTTACATTTCTACATAGAATAGAATTTTTTATTGGCCAAGTGTGATTGGACACACAAGAAATTTGTCTTGGTGCATATGCTCTCAGTGTACATAAAAAGGTAAATAATATTTTCAAAGAATTTTTTTAAGAAAGCGCACAGATATTTTTTATTTGAAATTGGTGATCGGGATGGTTAGTCAAGACTGTTATTGGAAATAAGCACTGTACATAGAAACAGCTCTATATTATGGTATTATAGTAATCCCATAAGGTGAGTATATATCGCATTGGCAAAGCTTAAATGTTTATTGTATTTCTCCACTGTCTTACACAAAGCATCTTATTTTCTTTTCAACGTAAGAGTCATATAAGGCCCAACATCTGAGCTAGGCAGATTTGGATACTAATTTAGACCTGGTACAGTTGAGTGACTTTCTTCCTGACCTATGCTGAATTGACTCAGAAAGTAACCTGAGGATTATGTGGCAGATTCCTATTTTTTTTCCCTGAGCCTATCCAATATTGACAATATAGAAATAGACAGCTCCCATGCCTCTGGTCATTCTCCTTTTCTACATCAGATTTGGCCATGATGTTGTGGATCTGAATCATTCTTCAAGCTGCGAAAGACATGACCTTAAATACTTTTTTAAAAATAACATGACATTATCTTGCTTTGGTAATATTTTGGTACCAGCTAGGCCCTCCTAAAACAATAACTCATACGCCACAAACATATTTCACTGTCTGGAATTAAGGTATTTGTTAGTACTTATTCTAAATTGTGAAGATCTTGGAAGATCAAAAACTACAGGTAGTCCTCGATTTAGAATAGTTTATTTAGTGACTGTTCAAAGTTACAGCAGCACTGAAAAAGTGACTTGTGACCAGTTTTCACAAGACCATTGCAGCATCTCTATGGTCACGTGATCAGAATTTGAACACTTGGCAACTGGCATGTATTTATGATGGTTGTAATGTCCATGGTCATGTGATCACCTTTTGCAACCTTCGGATAAGCAAAGTCAATGCGGAACTCAGATTCATTTAACAACCATATTACTAACTTAACATCTACATTGATTCACTTAACAACTGGGGCAAAAAAGGTCATACAATGGGGCAAAACTCACTTAATTGTCTCACTTAGTAACATCAATTTTGGGCTTAATTGTCATAAGTCAAGGACCACCTGTACACAAGAGAATTAAGTTATAAAGAAGCCAGGAACTAGTGAAATTCCCAAAACAGTGGTTCAGATAATCATAATGGCATACTATAAAATTTAAAAAGCACTAATCAATATAATTTTCTTAGAAATGACTGATTTCCATTCACTTTGAAAATGTCCCTGCACGTGTCTCTGCAAAGTGCTATAAATAGTATAACCATAATAAAGCTTCAGGTTTGGAAGATTTGTACATATATTTGATCTGATAAGATTTCTTATACATATTCAAATCAAGCTCCCATCCCATCATACATGCTGGCAATGAGGCAGAGCATCAGTTACATGGGAAACTGTTACTATTTTCTTGACTCTAGAGCAGTGAGGGAAAATCTTTTAGGCATCAAGTGCCCAAACTGCGCACATGCGCATGTCCAAACAAAAAGGTGCGCCCACACGAACACGTGTCCATGCATGGACACGTGTGAACATGCACATGCACAAGCATACGCGCATGCACAGCAGAGACTCAAAAACCAGCTGGCCAGCAGGAGATGGAGCATCCCAACACCGGCAGCGTGGCAAGAGGTAAAATCTTTTTCTTTCGTGAACTTCTGTTTCGTCGTTTGCAGGGAAACAAGCTCATGAAAGAAACGCCGTGGAGATCTGACCTGGGGCAACGGTGTACGTGCCAGCAAGGGGGGGGGGTTCTGCGTGCTACCTCCGGCACACGTACCATAGGTTCTCCATTATGGCTCTAGAGTATACATCAGTGATGGTTAACCTTTTCAGCACTGAGTGCCAAAACTAGACCGCGTGCACATGCCAGAGCACCAGAACTCAGAAGAGAGCAGCTGGCCAGTGCGTATGTATGCGGCGGCCAGCTGCTTTTCCGGGTTCCATTGCACGCATGCGCACTGGCCAGCTGCTTTCTTCTGGGTTCATGCATGCGCACCGGCCAGCTGGTCTTCATGCAAAAACCAGCTGGCTGGTGCTCATGCGCACACCGGAACCCAGAAGAGAGCAGCTGGCCAGCGCGCATGTGTGCTGGACCAGCTGGCTGGTGCACATGCACATGACAGGACCAAGAAGAGCAGCTGGTGACGGCGCACGTGCCCACAGAGAGGGTTTTGCGTGCCACCTCTGGCATGCTTGCCATAAGTCCATCATCACGGGCATACATCATCCTTTGTCCTTTTCCTTGCATGTTTAGGCTGTTTTTGAGATCAGGACTCACCACATAACCTGATATGACCTGAAAGCAGCCAAGTGGTTGTGTTCACTTTATTAATGTAGCCTGACTTAGGTGATACAGGAATTGCATCTGTCATGTTACAAAATGTGTGCTGCTCCACTATATAGGAGCTCACAAAAGAAATTCAGTATTTGTTTAACAGTCATTGTAGCCCAGCCCAATCCTTATGGACTCTGAGGGGAAAACAAAAAGATAAAAAGAAAGGAGGAATAACCGAACAAATACAAATTATTAATTTGTATTAATAATTATCAGTGAAGTATTGTGTCAGAACACCTCATACATTAACTTATGATAAGATGGGTGGACAATAAATTTTATAAATATAAATAAATTAAGCTATTCTACAGGCCAAATGCCCACTGAAATAGCACTTCTTTGGCTAGTTTTGGAAATTCTAGTAGGATAGATACAGTGGAGAATATGCTATGTGTTGAAGTCTCTCATTTAAAAGGCTGGTTTTTAACCCTCATCCCAGGTACCTCACAAGAGGGTGGGGCTTGCATTACCTGCTTTTTAGGACCAGGTGATAAAATTAGGGGGGGAGGGCTAGCATTTTGTCAGTAATTGAAATATTTCTTGAGTTGTGTTTATCCCAGATAGTTATTTATCTACCTGGCCTTGATTATGCAGTGGGAAATGAATCAGAGCTTATTTAAATGTTTTTATGAAGATGTTCTGTAGAACATATAATTTTGATTTTGTATTGGTGCTTGCAGTAGATTGATTAGAGTGAATTATATGCCCAAAACTGTTTTTGTAATTAGTATTTTCCAATAATAACCTAATGATCTCCTCTCCTCTGGTCTCCCCCCTCCCCCCCCCTTTTACAGGGCTCTTCACACTCTTAGTGGAGGATTTTGGTGAGTATAATTCATATGGTAGCATATTAATTAGTCCTTGCTTTTTTTCTTTATATACTGACTCAAGGTTTATGTTCATATAGGTGTTAAGGGAGTGCAAGTTGAAGAAATTTATGATCTACAGAGCAAATGCCAAGGGTAAGATTTTGGCTGTTATACTGACTAGAAAAAAGCTAAGTATCCTTCTGAAGTAATGACACAGTCCAAAATGTATGAATAATGATGAAGATATTGGAATGTATTGGAAATTGCTCCATTTCTGTCAAATAAATGTCAGAAGTCTTCTGGAAATAGGCTGGAATATGATGTCTTAACAACATAGCAGTACTGATTGCAAAAAAAGGGACACAATAAAGATGTAATAACTTTTAAAACTCTTCTTATAATGGTGCAATGGAATCACACTTATTTTGCGTTCAGATTTCATTTTTAAGATTAAATTGCTTACATCAATCCTGTTTTTACTTAAGACAGAACTAGAAATGTTCCAATCTTTTGTGCTTCAGTGTAAGATAGCTCTTTAATTATAAATAATTTGACTGATTCGTTTTAAACAGTTTTTATTAAAAGATTTTACAAACATTTTTAAACAATACAAAAAATATTTAAAAAGTAGGAAAATAAATTCTGAAAGCATAAAAGTAAAAGTGAAAGATAACAAAAAGGAACAAAAAAAGATTTCTAAAGAAGCAACTCGTCATCTTTGCAGCAGATACAAATATAGCAATTACCATCTTTAACTTTCCAATGTTGCATGTCATGATTCCCTTTTTCTGATGGACAGACCTTTTTAATCAGTAAATTCCAAAACCATCAGTTCATTTTCATCTATTTTCAGCAAAGACTCCATGAAGAGTTTCCAGACTTTTATGAAAATAGTTTTAGTTCCCTCCTTAATCAAAGAAATCAGTGTAACCATTTCTACAACTCAGTGATCTTCACAATTCATTCCTCCATTATTGGTGTTTCTATTCTCTTCCATCTTTATGCATATAATAGCCTTGGTAAAGTTACATATATAAAATTGTCAATGAGCCTCTTCTAGTTGATTATTTGTAAGTCCTAATGAGAAAAGGTCCAGTGTCATCTGAAAGTTCATTTTTGGAACTCTCTGCAACTCTCTGTAGTTGTATTCAATATCTTTTTACTTTTTTATAAGTAAAATGTTCCAATATGTTTTCCACTTTCTCAACATAATTAGAAGTACCTTTATACATCTTATATAATTTAACTGGTGTTACATTCCAACATCATTTTAAAAAAGCTTTCTTTCAAATTGTAAGACAGTGTACATTTCCAACTTTTGAACCACACACTCTTCCGTTGATCCATGTGAATATATATGCTATATATGTTCCTGTCCAACTATCTGGTATCTTTCCATTATCCAAAATAGAGTTCATGTCTTGCAAAAATAATAAAGGTGTATCTTCAAAATATTTATAATAGGACTCTGATATTCGATCTGAACTAGGGGCTCTATCTTTATTCATCTTTATAGCATCACACATTTCCTTTATTGTTATTGGTTCATTCATCATTTGTGTCTATGTATCTGTAATATTGGTAGATTTTGTTACTTTATTCATCTGTCCTCAATGAAATTTCTTCTCTTTTACATAGCATTGCATTGTACTGATGACATTTTCTCTGAATACTTACATTATCAGTCAACATAGCTTCCCTTCCCTTTCTCAGCACCTTCCTTTTGGAATGTGGTTGCTCCTGAGATCCATATGGCTCCTCCACAATGGCTTTTTGGAAAGCCTTAAAGACCTAGCTGTTCTCCTAGGTGTTGGCAGCCCTGTTGGATATGTCTGTATGTGTGAGTGTTGGTCAAATTAATCAACAATCTTTTCCCCTTTTTTTTCTGTTTCATTTCTTATTTTGTCTTTGTTTTATAGTCAGTCACCTAGAGTCAGTCTGGAGTTAGGTGGTGCCTAAATTGAATAAAAGAAAACAAGCTAAAATGTTTTATATTATAATTCTAGAAACCCTCGCAAAGAAACCTCTTTGTGCTCTGAGAAGTTGCAGTTCAGTTATCTTAGTGCATTAGTCTGCCTACCCCAGAAATTTCTCAGACGAATGTCTGACTAGAGAATTCTTGAATATTGCATATGTTTGTGAATAGACAATTATCCTTCAAAAGTGATGGATTACATCTTGCAAAATTGTTCTTTTCAGACCTGTCTATGGATTTATCTTCCTTTTCAAATGGATTGAAGAACGTCGGTCCCGACGGAAAGTTTCTACTTTGGTAGATGAGACATCAGTGATTGATGATGACATTGTCAACAACATGTTCTTTGCTCACCAGGTAAACTGATCTGAAGAAAGATGTTTTGCTAGACGGCTTGTTTTATGCTCGTAAGTGTCCTAATCTCTGAAATGGGAAGACTTTATAACTGGGGAATTGAATTTAAAGGTTTATCCACACAATGCGTCATAAGCATTTCTGTTTTATATATAATATTTTTAACATTTTGTTGGGTTTACTTTTATTACCATATCTACTCAAAGAAAATTTGTTGATAGAATACTATATAAATTAATAAATAGTTCATTTTGGAGGCTTTGAAGTATTTACTTATTTTGTGGCTTAACAGAATACAGCATTAACTGTTGTTTTTATTTTTGGTACTCATTCTGCTGCTTCTTGCTGGGAGGTCCTTGTGAGGTCCAGCAGTCATAATGTGTAGACTATTTAGCCATGACAACATCACATTGCCCAGAGTGCACCACGAGAAGGCCAGTCTATACATAAGAGACCAAGAATGTACATAATGGTTTTTGTATAGATAGGCTATTCTGCTGGATTGCCATAATTCTGTATTTCATCTAAATGTTCTTTTGCTTTGTAGCTGATTCCCAATTCTTGTGCCACACATGCATTGTTAAGTGTACTCCTGAATTGTAACAGTGTGGACCTGGGGCCAACGCTGAGCCGAATGAAAGAATTCACCAAAGGTTTTAGTCCAGAGGTAGGAAGGGAGAAAAAGTTAAGTGCTGTGTGTGTGTGTGTGTGTGTGTGTGTGTGTGTGTGTGTGTGTGTTTGTGTGTCTGTTGCTTATTGGGTAGTAATTCTGCATCTTACAGCACATTGAAAGGGCACCAAATTACGGAAAGCTGGCTTTAAGTAATCCTTTTTGTAGACTTCACTTTGTCAGTATTGCTCTTGAAAAAGAAGGGTTTGGTGCATTAAAGATCAAAATTCTGAAATGAGGCTGCTAACTTGCTTGGAGAAATACAAATAATATTGGAGTAAATGACATTGCATTTAATTGGTTCAATTTCGCTAAATAAAAATGTACACAAAATTGTTTTAAAATTACCCTTAATCCTGAGACAGCAGTCCTCATGGCCACATAATATGACACAAATTAATTTGAAGGCTTTTGTTCCTTGTCTGTAAAATAGAGTAAAACAATTGGTATAGAGCATCTATTTAAGTCTACTAAAAAGAAGTCTATATCTGATTTTACAGAGTTTCCCATTATTTTATTTTTTTCTTGCACCTTCCCAGAGCAAAGGCTATGCCATTGGGAATGCCCCAGAACTGGCCAAGGCCCATAACAGCCATGCTAGGTAAGTGGGATGAGGGTAGAATATGTTTTTGCTACAATATAGACTACACTATGTCTACATAGATTTCTTGACTTTTTGAATCAGACCAGAACCCCGACATTTACCAGAAAAACAGAATGGAATTAGTGCTGTACGGACCATGGAGGCGTTTCATTTTGTCAGCTATGTTCCCATTAAAGGGCGGCTCTTTGAACTGGATGGCCTAAAAGTTTACCCCATTGATCATGGTAAGGAACCTTGTTGTCTTGGTTTAGCTTACAAGGAGCGCTGTGTCTCTCGTTTTGTTCTGGAATCAAATTGGGGTCATCAGTAGTTTGCTACAAGGAGTATAATAAAGTTGTGCCAAGATTTTAACCATTTGAATTTAAAAAATAGAGTGTGAGGCAGTTGGTTTGAGTCTGAAATAGGCTAATTTGATCCTTAGAAGTATTTTGTAGTTGCTTCTTCAACTACTGCTTCAAGCTTGCAATACTTTTGAAGTTGCTAAAATTGTGCATTCTGCATTCAAAATGAGACATTTTGAATTTGAGGTGTTTTGTTTTGAAACATTTTGCCCACAACTGAAATATAGCAATATCCCAATTGATGAACATACTGATTTGGGAAAATAGATATGGGATAGTTTAGATGGTGGAGGAGAGGGAATTGTAATTATTCTATTCTTAGGTAATGTTCTGTAACATATATTAGGCTTTATTTGCATTAGAGTGGAAAGACGACAATTCTTATGACCTTGTCTGTAGCATTAGGGAGCATAGGGCTGGAATGCTGATTAATATTTTGTTTTGTAATTTGAATGTATTTATTCGTGTTTTCTGTTCTGAGAAGCATAAGGTGGATAGTAATGTTTAAAAGAAAAACAATATCTAAACAGTTTAATTCTATCAACATCAATAGAATTATTGCTAAAATCATGTAAGAGCAGAGATATTTATATTTGTATTTAATAATAATAATAATAATAATAATAATAATAATAATAATAATAATAATAATTTTATTTTATTTTATTTTATTTTATTTTATTTATATACTGCCCTCCTCCCGAAGGACTCGGGGCGGTGTACAGCCAAAATTAAAACATAAATATACAATATCATAGTTAAAATTAATTAAAATCATTAAATAGTTTTGGCCGAATTTTAAAACCCAAAGTTAAAACCCAATTAAAAATCATTCAATTAGACAGCCCCTCCTGTCGAAACAGTAGGGTCTTGACGGTACAGCGAAAGACCCGGAGATCAGAGATGTTACGAATATCCGGGGGCAATTCATTCCAAAGGGCAAGGGCTCCGACAGAGAAGGCTCTCCTCCTGGGTGTCGCCAGCCGGCATAACTTGGCCGACGGCACCCTGAGGAGTCCCTCTCTGTGGGAGCGAACTGGTCGGTGGGAGGCTGTTGGTGGCAGAAGGCGGTCCCGTAGATATCCTGGTCCTATGCCATGGAGCGCTTTAAAGGTGGTAACCAACACCTTGAATTTATATATATTTTATACAAATAAATTTTGTATAAATATAATTTCCCTTTGTTAACTCATTGTGTGAGTTAGGTTAAAATAATTTCCTTCAGGGTTTGGTTTTCTTTTATTAATTGTCTTTAAAGCAGTACATATCTCAGATCAATAGCCAGATAACAAGGAAGAACCTACTCTGCAGTATGCAAGTCAGTTTAACGAATTGATCTATTAGTAGAAACATTTGGTCTGTATATTTCTATATTTGCCTTTTCTTTTATTTCCTTTTTCCAGGGCCCTGGGCAGACGATGAGGAATGGACAGACAAAGCCAGGAGAGTTATCATGGAGAGGATTGGACTCGCTACAGCAGGGTGAATGAACAGATCAATGCATTTTAGATTTATGTGAAAATTTGAGAGGAGTACTTGAGAAGTGATGAAGTGTTTTAGGTGTTTACTGAACAAAAATCTTCTTTCGGTTTCTGAAAAGTTCTGTGCTTGCACAAGAATTGAAAACCAAGCATTTTACAGGATTTATATATGCCACAGACTGTGATAGGTTGACATGAGAGTGACAGAAGAAGAGATTTTTGTCACAATTACTTGGGTTGGGATGCTTAATACCCACTGTTATTTCTCACAGGGAACCATATCATGACATCCGCTTTAACTTGATGGCTGTGGTACCCGACAGGAGAATGAAGTATGAATCTAAGCTACACATCTTAAAAGTGAACCGGCAAACTGTACTGGAAGCTTTGCAGCAGGTAAGAGAAGAGAAGATTAAAAGCCACATATCTTTTCTGATTACATCTAGCTTTTGAAAGAGACACAACAATTGGTTCAAGGTTGAGGATCAAGTTCTGAGTGCAGAATAGCTTTTCCAGAAAGAAACTGGACGAAACTCACAGACTATGTTAATTGAGTTGATACTTTTTAAAATCTTTTTTCATTGTACTTTTTTCATCATGGTAACCTATTCTAGCTGCCGCCTCTTCTTCTTCTTCTTCTTCTTCTTCTTCTTCTTCTTCTTCTTCTTCTTCTTCTTCTTCTTCTTCTTCTTCTTCTTCTTCTTCTTCTTCTTCTTCTTCTTCTTCTTCTTCTTCTTCTTCTCCTCCTCCTCCTCCTCCTCCTCCTCCTCCTCCTCCTCCTCCTCCTCCTCCCCCTCCCCCTCCCCCTCCCCCTCCTCCTCCTCCTCCTCCTCCTCCTCCTCCTCCTCCTCCTCCTCCTTCTCCTTCTTTGCTTTTCAATGATTCTTAGATTGTGCCTCAGTAGCATTGCTTTTCGTCATAAATGGCCTATGATTTAGAAACATATATTAACAAAAAGAAGAAAGCCCAAATATTAGGAGCGGGCATGAAAATGGAAAAGGCTTATGCTAGATGGATGGGTTATTTTGTATTTGCCTTTGAAATCAGAACTGTTTGGAAATAATATATGGAGTCAAAATCTTTAGTGTACTAAAACCGCTTTTTGTCCAGACACACTGATGGTTTATGAAAGGATCTTTGGAAGTGGCTATTTGCTATTAGTTAATTTTTATAATAGCTATTTATTGGTGGAGTGTTTTCTTCATATTATTTTATATTGTGAGATAGTGCAGAAATAGCATTTTACAGTTAATGTTTTACTTTTTTGATTTTTGTAAGTTGGTCTTAGTTTCTGAGGATTTGGCAACATGCACATTTATTCATAATCTCACCCTCTTTTCCCACATATAATGAGTGTATCATTGGAAGCTGTGTTGATACATAGGAAGCATTTTTTGGTTCTTTTGTGAATTTTATTACCATTATTTCTATGTAAGCTTATCCGAGTGACTCAACCTGAACTGGTGCATGCCCAGAAATCTCAAGAGCTCCAGACTCCTGAGGAGCCCAGGTCATCTAATAGCAAGAGCTCCACCCCACTGGAAGCAGGAAGAACACAGTTAATTCCAGAGAGCTCCCAGGCAGGTATGGAACACTGAATATTTAAAAAATAAGATAGCTACTAGGAATGTAGGGTTTTATTTGACCAATATGCATCCTGGGTATGATTTTAAAGTATCCTTGAGCAACTCACAATCTATAGCTTGTGTTTTTGGAAATAAGGAAAATCGAGATTCTATTGATGGCCAGGCATGATCCCTGAATAAGGTTTTTGCATCCCAAAGTCAATTGTAAAGGAACAATTTTGTCAGTGTAATCTACTCTAAACTTGACTTCCCAAAGAAAGTCCTTGTGGCCCTGAACTTAATGCAATTGGGATTCTAGTAGTTAGGCAGCTGTAGACAAGTGAGACATTTATTCCTTTGGATGAAGGTATGAAGATTTAGAAAATGGGTTCTCTGTGAAGATGGAAGTATCCCAAATTTACTGCCTGAAAATGTGCAGCTTGAAAGTTAATGCATGTGCATTTTACAGAGGTTACTGAGGATTCTAGAGCCCAGGACTTGCCTGTCTCAACCCAGAGCCCTCCAAGCAAGGCAAAGCTGAGCACCAAACCACATGTGAGCAGCATAAATGGGGCCCTATCAGCCCCCAACCCCATTGTGCAAAGGCTGCCAGCTTTCTTGGATAACCACAACTATGCCAAGTCACCTATGCAGGTGGGATTTTGGACAAAATGTTATCTTTTCTGCCTTATATGCCACAAACTATATAAATTAAGCTCATCTGGCTCTTTCCAGAGCAGATTGTTGCACTTGTTGGGCAAGAATTTTTTATATTGTTCTGTTTTTATCATTAAATAGCTGGGAATCGTTTTTTTAACCTAGCAGTATGAAGCATGTTAAATACATGTTGTATGTTGAATTTCTACTCACCTGTCTGTTTATTAAATTTACATGCTACCCACTTCACTGTCAAATGACTCTGGGTGGCTTACAACATCATAAAAACCGCAATATAAAAGAATTAAAATATTAAAGCATTGAAAACATCTAACATTAAAATTTAACAGCTTATAGTTCTTTTTGATGAATTTTTGATTAACAATGCCTATGCATTTTTAAAACTTGTCTTCATTTGTAAATTACCATCATTGGAATGTTTAACCTAGCCTTTTTGATATCTTCTTCCCAGAGGTCTTTATCAGAATTTACTAGATTTTATTAAGTCCCACTGAGTAGAGTGCAAAGTAGAGTGTAAAAAGTATAACCAGTAAGCATCAACATTGTGGCTCTCAGATTCCTCAGTGTTGATGGGATGAAATTTTCACTTCTGTTTTGTGTTTTTGACAAATACTAAGGATTTAAGGAGCACAACTTAAGTCTTGCAGTGTATTTTTTATTAAAAAGAGCTATAACCTTTGAAAAACTCTCACGTTCACATTTCTTCTGCTGTTGAAAAGAACTAGATGTTGATGATGGTTTGGAATTTAGCTGTTTCAAAATCTCACTCAAAAATAAATTTTTATAATAACATAGAAAATGAATCTTCCCACTGGCAGTATTCTTGGGTATGCCATGCAAACCAGTGCATCTTGTGTTTCCCTGCAAAAGCAATTAAATGTAGCCATCTCACCTTTCTGCTTCTTTCATGAACGCAGATTAATATTTGAACACTTTTCCAGTGAAGAAAAGACTTAAAGGAATAACTGCTGTTTTGCATATGCTACTCAATGTATAATCCTTCTTAAATTGAGTAAAAATCACAAAAATGACCGCTATTGGTTTAAGGGAAAGTCCATTGTCAAGAAATTTCCTGGGATATTGTACAAAAATGGTAGTTTTCAAAAGGCAACTGGACTCTATTCTTTTTTTTTCCTTGAAAATATTTCATTTCTCATACAAAAAGTTGGATGATGGAGATATAGACATTTACAAAAAGCCATATTGCTTTACACCTTTTCTACTTAGCAAATAAGAGAGATTAAACTATTTTGGATATCTCTGCATCTCTGAAGGGATTTTCATAGTGTGCACTGTTGTTTTCTTTCTCTAATTCAGACTTGTATTTTGGTGAATCACAAGTACCATTTGAGCAGGAGAAATAATTATTTCTTCAAGTACTTTTGTTTCTTTTTAAAGATGAACTATGGAGGACCAGAGATCTTCTTAGATACTAACCTTATCTGAAGACATCTGGATGATTGTATTTCAGGAGGAAGAGGACCTTGCAGCAGGAGTGGGCCGAAGCCGAGTCCCAGTCCCGCAGCACCAGCAATATTCTGATGATGAAGATGACTATGATGATGACGAGGATGAGGAAGTGTGTAATACCAATCCTGCCATCAGGTAATGGCCTGATGGTCTCCAGTAGTTATTCAGTCTGCCGTTTCACCTTTGGAGTTCCTCACTTCCAGTTCTTGAAAAATATTATAGCATTTATAGTAGTACTATATAGGGCTGCATGAGAGAGAAAGCTGTTTTGAATCTTAGCTGTGAGATGAAGCCCATGTCTTTGTGGAAAGAGAGTTTCACAAAAAAAGTATTAATATGGAGCAAGATTTATGTGGGTGAGTCAATCCTATTTGTAAATCATCAGTTTGGAGAGCTATATATGTATTAGAAGCAAGGAACTGTCCATTGTCTAATCTGGAAAACGTTAAAAGTACAATTGCATGATCTTTTTAAAAAATCCTTGAGAATTTGATACATGGCTGGAAAGGGAAATGGCAGTCGATGTACAAATTGGGGATGTTGAATGACATTTGTGGACTGTTTTCAGAATGGAATGTTTGATCTTCAGATGTTAGAAACAAAAAAAGAGACAAACTATTTTAGCAGCACTGGTAATTACAAAAATATATAAATGAAATCACAGAAATATAATATGTATAAATACTGCAATGTTACAATAACATATCTTAATACTATATAATATTTATTTTACCTTTTTAAAATTGAGATTGATATAAAAAAACATAATGGATGTAATGTAAACCTTTCCACTTGTTTTGATTGCTACTACTAACTATAACCTCCTCCACTTAATTCCCCCCCCCCCGTGGCTTTGGACAGTTATAAGAGGAAGGGCCTGGTGAAACAGGAGCACCTGATGGGGAGCGGAGACGCCCAGCTTTCTATGCTGCAGCCCAACACCATCAATGTCCTTGCGGAAAAGCTGAAAGAAACTCAGAAGGACCTCTCTATTCCCTTGTCTATTAAGACTAGCAGTGGAGGCACAGCAGTAGCTGTTGTTGCCCACTCTCAACCATCTCCCACACCCAGCAATGAAAGCACAGACACTGCCTCAGAGATCGGGAGTGCCTTCAATTCCCCTCTTCGCTCTCCCATCCGATCAGCCAATCCCACTCGCCCTTCCAGTCCTGTCACTTCACATATCTCCAAGGTGCTTTTTGGGGAGGAAGACAGCTTGCTCCGTATAGACTGTATACGCTACAATCGGGCTGTGAGAGATTTGGGTCCCATCATCAGTACGGGTTTGCTGCACCTCACAGAGGAGGGAGTTTTCTGCCCTCTTACTGTCACAGGTATGTTTCAAGAGAAATCGATAGTTAACTATTTTCTTACTCTTATGTGGGTCCTCTTCTTTGCTTGTTGGGCAGTTGAGGGGTCTGTTTGGAGGACTCTGGTGATTAGCAGGAAGAACAGTAACAATGTGGAAGGGCTTTTAAATTTGGATTTCAAAGTTTTTTTGGTTCCTCCTAATTTACAACTTTAAACAGTTAGAACTTAAGGCAATGAAGGCCTGTGCTGTTTGTACTCAAAAGGGCTTCTAACAAAAAAAAGACAGTAGGTAAGATGAGCATCATATTATATTTTTGCATTATGTTTGGACCTAGTAAAGGACTCAACTAGGATAATGGTGTTCTGGAGGACTTGCCCAATTTCCGGCGAGTGATTACTCAACTATATTTCAACCATTATTTACGTGCAGGCAAGTTTCTTGGACAGACATTTTGTGAATGTATTTATAGCCTGTTTGCAATATTCCAAACATGCCCAAGGTTCAAAAAATGGTCGCATTTCTGGTCTAAATCATACATCACCTGTTGGTAAGATAACTTGCTAAGATTATTTTTCATTTTGCTTCCAAGTATGACTTCTTTTGCTTTTCAAAGCAGATTTATAGAATCGTGCATATAGAATTCAACGGATAAACCCATTGGAGGAAATTACCCTTGCCTCTGAGTTTTTGTGAATAATAGAAAGCACATAAATTATGAACAATCCTGACAGAAAAATTCAGTGTGTGCTCTGAATGGGAGCTCCTTCTCTGCTGAGTTACCTACTTTTCTAACATTGGTTTATAAATGAAATGTTGCTTTTGTTACGGGATTCTGGTCTAAGAACATGCATTGCTCATCTTAGAAAGAAAATATGATTTATTCTTCCACAGTGCTCAAAATGTAAAATAAGATAACATTGTATTTAATAATTCCTCTTTTGGTTTTCCCAGAGAGTACAAAAAACACACCTCCATCTAGCAAATCGAATGAAGAGGTTCAGATTATTGTAAAAGGAGAAGCGGTGGACTCTAATGAGCCACGTGACAGCAAGGAGAAGGCTGGCATTGGCCGGTCTACTGATCCCCCTGCTGGGGAAAAATATGTTCCTAAAGTAAGTTACTTTTGACCTAAAGCAATTCTGTGATGGCAGAAAGTACTTTCCGGTGGTATTTGCCTAGAATAGGTTGCATTGGCTGGACCTTGCTCATAAGTATGTGACACTAAACTTGACAGGATTCTGCTTTTTCTTGAGTCTTATCTGAACCTCATAGAAAATGCATGGAAAAGGGACTGTTTTGGCAGAGGGGCAAAGTCATCACTTATCAGTCTGGTCACGTTATTGTAAAACATAATTGTAGATACTAGAGATGTTTTTAAACAACAGCTGCCTCTTCTCTGGGTTCAGTGCTTGAGTCATGCAGAGAGAAGGGACGTCCAGGTGTCTTTATGCTTTTTAAGTGCTATAGAGGTGAGGCTTGCGCAGCCCCTGCTAATCCCATGTTCTTCTGATGCTACCCCTATGCAGAAAAGATTCTGAATGCAGTTGACTAGGCATCTTTTACAAAACAATACAATAACAAAAGGTTGTTATTGTTAAGAGTGACAAAGCACAGTAGCCGGGAACCTGAATTATAGTGATAGCTCTTTAAACAAAAATTAAGAATGGAGAAAATGCTGTTCTTGACAGGGTTTTTTTCTCCATATCAGTCTGCATACTGAGAAAAGTGCCAATAGAAAATCTGAAGTGGCATCAAGATAGTGTTTTATTTTTGCTGCAAGAATTTTTGGGCACTATTTAATGTATGCTTACGTCAAGGTAATTTAAAATGATTTTTTTTCTCCTTTAATTTCCCATCTTGTGTTACTTTATTTATTGACTCTGTGGTTGTTCCCTGTTGGGTACTTTGGGATTGTAGAAGCTTTTTTATTAAAAAAATAGATTAGTTAGAGGATGATCTACTCTTAGAATAAACTTATACTGAGATATTGCTAGTGCTCTAAGCTGATTATGAGGTACTGCTGTGCCATTAGCATTAGTGAGCCATTCTGCTTATACTGCTACTGTTTTGTTTTGACAGGAGCTCCTGGCGTTGCTTAAGTGTGTGGAGGCTGAAATTGCAAACTATGAGGCCTGTTTAAAGGAGGAAGTAGAGAAAAGAAAGAAATTCAAGGTAGCTAGTAGAGAATATTGTGGTGGTGTTATTTTTTATAGTCATCCTCTTTCATAGATTCTTGGTGGCTTACAAATATAAATGCCAAACAATAAAAACTGTTAATATTTGATAAGATAATTATTCTTTCAGATTGAATTCAGTTCTTGATGGGTACATAGACAAATTCATCTAGTTTTTATAGAAGTAGTTCGCTTTTCCAGGATGTGTTTTTGACTTCAAGCCTAGTACTGGGGTTTCTTGGTAGTCTCCTATTCAGGTTTCAGGAAGATCTGAGTCTGCTCAGGTTTGTTCAATTCTAGTCAAATTGTAGATTCAGTTGAGGATTATGTCTCGGTAGATTGACCTAATATTCTGATATGAAAACAAATTAGAGTAAGTCTTAGTCCAGCAAAGTCTGTTTTCTTTTTAACCTTGCTAATATGGATTACAACATTTAAGCTTCTTACCTGAAGCTGGAAATCCCATTGTCTTTCAATTATTATATAAGGAGCAAAATGTTGAGAACACGAAGAGGGGTTTTTTTTGGTTTAGTTTACTATTGAGATTAAGTTTTGGAATACTATAAATTTTTTTAATGGTCTTGAATCTTGTTCACAAGCCAAAATATAAGTGTTGGCATTTTTCCCCTCTTATTTGTTTCAATACTGCTGTTGAACAGATACTTTGTTTTCCCTTTTCTAACTTTCTTAGATTGATGATCAGAGAAGAACTCACAATTATGATGAATTTATATGTACTTTTATCTCCATGTTGGCACAAGAAGGTGAGAGGAATTTGATTGAAAGAGCTTTTCTTTGCACTGTGTTAGAAAAGGATAAATTCAGAGGTTGATAAACAGCACAAAACAGCAACCTTTTGCTACGAATCAGAGGTAGATTTATTTTTCTAGCACAAATAGCAATAAAGAGTATTTATAATCTGTCTTTCCCACGTATAAGTGTTCGTAAATCTTGATGTCTTGCTAAATTCCAAATAATAGTGATAGCTGTAACATAGTGTTGAAAGTTTGAAACTATCACACTAAAACACAGCAGTAATTAGATAGGCCCAGGCTAAAGGAGTTTGTGATCTGGATTCTAAATTATTATCTTCTGCTGTAGTTTTTATAGTCATTTATAAAAATGAGTGAACACTTAGTATTTTCTATTGAGTCCAATATACACAAAATATGTTTTAAGATGCTGGAACGATTAATTTCAATATTTAGATATTCAATATCAGTAGAGAAGTTTTCCATGAATAATCCAAATAAAACTATCTTACAAGTGAACAATTTTTAAAAACAGGTTGCAAGTGAGATTTTGACCAGTCTTGTGAGTAATATATATTACGATTGGTCAATACAATAATTTTTCCCACCTGCTTCTAATTAAAATTTAAATCCAAATATGTATGTTTATGATTCTGGCTATCTTACATTGTTATTTCCTAGTGATCTGGAATCTTTTATATCTGTAAATGTGGAATCTTAAACTAGCAAGCCTTCTTCACTAGTATAACTTTTCCCAGATATTTATTGGTAACTAAAAGGGAAAGTTCATAGAAGGAAGGAAGGAAGGAACCTTTTGGCACTTCAAAATTAATATTTATTAAGGCATAACCATTAGAGAATTTGAGCTGAGAAAGGTTTTATTCCATAAAAGTTTAATGCCACAATAAATCTGGTTAAGGAGCCATATGATCCTTTTTGTGTTTCCATAACAGGAATGCAATCTTCTGGACTTCTATATTTTAAAATGTTGAAAGGGAAGCAAGATTTGCTTCTATTTGGCTAATCTTACACACTGTCATCTTGCAGGAATGTTGCCTAGCCTTGTTGAACAAAACATCTCTGTTCGTAGAAGGCAAGGGGTCAGCATTGGGCGTCTCCACAAGCAGCGAAAGCCCGACCGACGGAAACGTTCCAGGCCATATAAAGCTAAACGCCAATAGTCTCAACCTTTGGACAGGACTCAATATCCTCTGCTTGCCTCTCTGACAATGTGGTGCATATATTTCATGTACTTCTTCACCAACCAGAGAGTGCTCAGGACAGAGCTTTGCACTGAAATTGTCTTCATGTGATCAGTATTGGTGTGACTACGTCTACCTGTGTTCAGCTGGATTTTAGACATTGCTCCAGTGGTTTACCATTTGGGCATCCAAAGATAAAGTTTCCCTCCAGAGGTGGATGTGAGAAGCATAAAGAGTAGGACCATTTGAGTATTTGGCTGACACTGCACTTGAATATGTTACTTAGCAACCTAAACCAATATGCAGTGCATCTTGCAGTAGTAAATGGCAGTCTTCAGAGGTTTTACTTAAATATTGCTTAAAAAGAAATAAGTAAAATCTTTACAGTTTTGTAGAAGTGCATTTCGGTTAAGTTGATGCATTGTTTAGTTCAGAGAGAGTAAGAATGTGCTATATCCTCGGGATCAGCTATTTCCAGGGGAACAAATATCTGCATTACATCTTTAAGTGTGTGTGTGTTTCCTGAATCAAGTTCATCACTATCATTTTCAGGTACCGATGACCCTCATTCTATTGAACTATACATCAGGCTCCCTTCAAATCCTAACTGGTCTTCAAATCCTGCTAATTTTTCTCTTGCTTCCACCGCCACCTCCAAAACTGGTGCTGATGCAGAGAGGAGAATTTCCTTTATG
Source organism: Pantherophis guttatus (assembly GCF_059756535.1). Classification (NCBI taxonomy): domain Eukaryota; kingdom Metazoa; phylum Chordata; class Lepidosauria; order Squamata; family Colubridae; genus Pantherophis; species Pantherophis guttatus. The sequence continues at coordinate 211,297,559 of NC_142064.1, forward strand.
GGTTTTATATATCCAGAATAAGGTCTTTTGGTGTGAGGGTATTTTTGTTCATCTGTAACAGCATGTAGGCCTTGCAGTCTGGAAGCTACTTTTTTTCTTTTTCTTTTTTTTGTATGTATGTATGGAAGTTCTGCACACACCGTGTTTCAAACCGTGAAATTAACTTATTTTTTTAGATTTTCTTTGGCAGTTGCTTCTTTTTACTCAAATCCCTATTACATTTTTAGGAAATCAAACAATGTGTGGAGAGACAAAGTGGCTGGGTGCTACAAATTGCCAAATGAAAATACTGAAAGATATCCCCCCCCTCCAAATCCCCTTTTTTATAGTAAACTCTTAGGACCAACATTTTGAAAGAGATCAGGATAAAGTGCTTCAATTGGGATATTAATCATTGTTTGGGGTTTTTTTTTTCATGTTTACATTTCAGGGGGAAATGGAAAGATTCTATAGCAAAATAATCCCTATACTTAATGTAATCTACAATCAAGAAGTGGAATGGTGAACTTTGCAGTTGTTTATGGTGTAAGGATAGGGGAAATGTAGAGCAGAAAGGGCTGGAGGTCCTGTGTTGGGATGACCAAGACAGCGAAGGATGTATATCTATGCCGTAGTAATTTAGCCTAATATGTTTACGTGGAGCCCTTCCAGCTCACTTGAAAGGGGTGGAGGACCTCTGCAGATTGTAGGTCCTCTGACAAGATAGGGTACAAAGTAATAATTTTGCATTATTGAGTAAATGGTACCCCTTTCCTATTGATTATGGCTCAGGTTGGAGCATCTGGCTTATTACTCTGCAAAAGTATAGATGATATTTGGCCAGCAGGATCAGGTTATCATCTGCCTTTGTCTTCCAGAGTCGCCTCAGCACTTCTCATTCCAGTCCATTTACAGTCTCTTAATTGCAGTGTAATCAGTTATCTACCTAGCTGCTCCTAAGACAAGTGTTGTTACCAGCTTCTCCTTATTTACATGGCTTTATCTTTGTCCTGTAAGAACAGTCCTTTGTCAATTCAGCAGATTTATAAATGTTTTTAAGCTTTTGGCAGAATGATAGCAAATTTGCATTAAATTATGCTAGCTGATGGCCAGAGGAACCTTGCAAATTGTTTTTGGAAGAACAGTTTAATGCTTCCTCTGCAACTTTTATTCCATGAATATGTACAGTTGAGTCTCTTAGTATAGATATTAAAATCATCATGAGATTCAAAAGAAGATCAATGTGAAAAGGGAATAGTTCCTGAGAAAATGGTGAAATATATTTGCTTTCTTTGCAAATATGTACAGTGCCTGACTGTAAAATTATTATTTTTTATTTGTTGACAGAATCGCCTGTCTCTTGCATTGTCAAGTGCTTGTAAATATATCAGTTCTGTTAAAAATAAAATGTATCTCTAGCCTTCTGGAGATGGCTGTATAATGGAATCCGTACACCAGAAAAGATGTACAAATAGCTCTGTAGCAATCTGGAATTTGGGGTAACATTTCTGAATAAGAAATTACCTTCAGTGTGAAAATCTTAACAGCACAAAACTAGGCAAGGGGTGATGTTTGAACTGCTGATGAACTTGGCATTGGCTATTCTATACATCTGAGAGAACAGTACACCATGCCAGTGCTGTATGTCAATCTTGTGTTCTTTAATTGCAGTATCTAATTTTGTAATTTTTGGGATTCTGCTATGGAGACTGAGAATAATTTGGCCAAGAACATACTAAATTAGTCCTGTAAGATCATTTATGTGATCTATGGTGGCTTATAACACAAACATAATTTTTATTATTATACACCTTAATTGTGTAATAGGATGTACTTGTTTTTTTCCTTGATTGCAATTTATAGGCTACATTAAAAAAGAACTGAATGGGATATATTAAGAAAACAGCACCAAGCAGTGGTGAAATTTTAAAAAAATGATTTTAATGTAAATTTAAATGAAAAGATACACATCATGTATATTTATTTAAGTCCTTGTAATTATTTATCTCATTTTAGTCAGTTCTCTGCTTCCTTCAGATCAGGCTTCAAGATATGAATCCAGTCTTAAACAGCTTGTAAACAACTTCCAATTTTTCTGTTGTATTGGACTGTTCTTTTATTGTTAGTGCCTAGAAGTCCAAGGCACAGATCAAGGCAACTCCCCGTTTAATCCAGTGCCTCTGAGATTTACTGGTAGGTATTTCTACAGCAATCACGTAATTAGTTGAATGACCTGTTGTTGATAGTGTCCCTGGCAAAGAGAATATTAAAGTTAATGCTGTATTGTGGCATAGGGAGGGCTTCTTTTGCCTTTGATGTTAAAGTGAGAATTAGTTAAAAACAATCCCATATCCTACATTTCAAAAGTTTTCTTTTTCTTGTTGGTGTTTGGAGGCCTGTACTTGAAGACAGAGAATCTTTCACTCATAGTTAGCAGGCCTCACAGGCACCTCCCAGTTGTTCCTGCTTTGAACCTGGTTGAGACTCATCCCCTTCTTTCATTACTCTTTACTTACCTTGAAAAAAGCCCCACCTTTCATTTTTCTTCTGGTGGTTCCTCTACAAGGATGAATTATGGACCCATTCCAAAATGAACGTTTTTAACCACATCAGACTACCAAAGCCAGCAGAAAAAAAACCAGCTGGTAACATTCCTGCCTCAGTGCCAATGTAGTGGCCTGATAAGGAAAAACCAACAAGCGTATCCATTGAACCTGGTTAAATGCATCCAGAAGAGGCTTTTTCTTCCCAGGATTCTTAGATAGTGAAATGCAGTCAGGCAGCTTATAGGATCACTGGTCCAAATGAGCTTATCAAATGGATGTCATCCCCTATCCTGTCCCCCAAAGCACATCAATCCTGCTATCTCAAGTAGGGAAGACAATTCTGAATAGGAAGACCTAACTATATTTAGGTACCATTTTCTCATACGCCTACTGGCCACCAGAGGGGGCTTATACCGTGCACAGGAAAGAGGAATAAAATGCACTTAAGTCTGGATCTGTGGATTTGGGCTAGAGTAGGAAAAGTCTTTACCATTTTCTGCCCTTAATGGTCAGTTACACTGACGATTGATCAGATGTTGGTAGCAAAGAATATAAGAATATGAAAAAGATTGGTTCTGTGAACACAAAAGCAATACAGAGAACACGTGGATTAATAGACCTTAATTTAGATGACTTCATTTTCTAAAATAGTTTTGGATTTGTATTCTAAAGCTGTACCAAATTCTCAGCATTTTCAAATCCATAAGCACTTTGCTGTTTAAGCAAAAAAAGAGGAACGTAGGAAAGTATCCATCTTATTGGTACAACATTTACTTGAAAGTAAAGACTAAATGGAACAAAATTAAACAATATCTTCATTATACTGTACAAAATATCGTCTGGTATATTGATATCATACTAGATACTGTTGTTTAGAAATTACAAATGACTGAGTTGCTAAGAGTTGTTACCATAGCCTCTAGAATAAACTTGGTTAAAGTCAAAATTTAAATATGCACTACATTTTCATCATACTACTTCCCTTCTAGAGCAAACACTTCTGCAGAGCTCAATAAAAAAGTTAAGAAATACTATACTATAAATACTTTTATAAACAATTCTTGCTTCCTCCATTTCCATATACCAGTGATGGCAAACCTTTTGGACTAGGCATGTAAAAGAAAATTAGAAAATGCCTAACTTGATGGCCTTTGGTCATTGCCTTGGTTACTCAGTTCAAAGGATGAAATCCAATTGTCAAATCTCTTCAAAGTACACATTGACTGGAAATCATACCACCTAATATCTATGGAGATTCTCAGTTATCTAGGTCATGGTTGTCCCAAAGGTGCTTTTTCAAGAGGCAACTGGACTTCCTTTTTTTTTTTCTTTGAAGACGTTTCACTTCTCATCTGAGAAGCTAAGAGAGATTGGCTGGCTCAAGGTCTTCCAGCTGGCTTTATGCCTAAGGTGTAGGACTAGAACTCAAAGTTTCCTGATTTCTAGTCTGTTACCTTAATCATCTCAGCAAACTCAGCGGCGAAATCCAACCGGACCTATTCAGCTCACACAAACTGGTAGGGCCGGCATGGGAGACTCCACCCACCCTCTGAGACGTCATTACATCCCATTTTTGACCTGTGCATGCGCAGAAGGCTCTGCGCATGCACAGATACACGTGCACTCCCATTTCTGAACCAGTAATGAAGGTACCCTTTCCCCCCCGAAAATAAGACATCCCCTGATAATAAGCCCAATTGGGCTTTTGAGCGCATACGCTAAAATAAGCCTCCCCCTGAAAATAAGCCCTCCCCGAAAATATTTAAACACAGAACTGGAAATCAGGTAAGACGGCAAGAAGAGCCCCATCTTGCTCCATTCACCCCAAAATAATAAGACCTCCCTGAAAATAAAGCCAAGCGCTTATTTCGGGGTTCAAAAAAATATAAGACAGGGTCTTATTTTCGTGGAAATATGGTAAGTGCATTCCACCGCTGAGCAAACTGGCTCTGACTGAATTACCTTGGGCCAGCAAATGTGACATATTTGCATCTGCCAAAACATTACACAATGTCTTAATTTACTCATTTACAGAGTCTGAGAGCAGAGGCTCTAAATATGGTTTAATTTTCTAGATCCAAAGGACTCCTTTATAGATTTCTTCCTTTTCCTATTAATACTAAAGTTTGAGGATGGCCAGAGCAAACTTAATTATGGATTAAAACATGGATTTTAAAATCCAGGATGAGCAAATCTGAATTGATAGGAAATACTTTTGTATTTTTCAAAATAACTCAGTTATGCTAACAATATAGTTCCTCTTCCAAAAAGTAGCAGAGATTTTTTTATAGATTTCAGGAATGCATTCTATATTTAATCTACCCTAAACCTTCATACACGATTGTGGCATAAATCAGTTATATTCTGACTACTAAACAGTACCCAATATATATTACAGACCATCAGGATGGGTTCACGCGACACATTAAGTCCTAAACCTTTACGACAAATTGACAAGACAAATTAAAAAAGACTTAGAAATTTGGAAAAAACTACAACTATCTCTTTTGGGAAAGATCGCTTCAATTAAAATGAATGTCCTACCTAGAATTCTATATTTATTTCAAGTGATCCCAATAAAACCGAGGAAGAATTTCTTTAAGGATTTCAATAAATTAATAGCTGACTACATCTGGCAAGGGAAGAAAGCAAGAATTAAAATAAAACACCTACAAGATACAAGAGAAAGGAGGACTAGCACTACCGGACTGGGAAACATACTATAAAGCATCAGCACTGATTTGGATTAAGGAATGGATGGAACTTAAAAATAAAAGATTACTAAATTTAGAAGGATTCGATTTACAACGAGGATGGCACGCATTTCTATGGGAGGGCACCGATAAACAACATGGATATTTCCAGAGGCATATTCTTAGACAAGCATTATATCAGACATGGCAGGGCATTAAAAAAACACACTACAATAAAATTCCGGAATGGTTATCAACCATGGAATCTCAGATCTACCCAAACGCCATGGATACCACCAAAATGAAAACCTATAAAGAATTGCTAAACAACCAAGGGGAACTAAGAACAAGAGAAGAATTGAAGGAGATGGGTGCAGACATTGACTGGTGGCCATACTTACAAATAAAATCAAGGTATAAGAAAGATTCAGCTCAATTTGGATTCCAGAAAGGCCAATACGAACTAGATAAAATTTTACAAGGATCACAGGACAAATTGATAAAAAAAAGTTTATAATTATTTATGAGGGTATAAATTAGAAGAGGTGGTCAAAGAAAACATGATAATTTGGGCAAAGAATTTTGGCTATAATATTGAATTGGACAAATGGGAAAAATTATGGACAATAAATTACAAATTAACAATGTCTGTACCCTATAAAGAAAATCTGTACAAAATGTTTTATGGGCGGCATCTCCCACCGGCCAGACTGGCAAGAATGTTCCCCAACACCTCCCCAACATGCTGGAAATGCAGACTACATAAAGGAACCTACTATCACATGTGGTGGACCTGCCCAAAGGCAAAACAATACTGGCAAATGATTAGAACACAAATAGAAGAAATAGCACAACAAAGAATAGAAATGAAGCCAGAAACCTTTCTATTAGGTATAATAAATGGACAATACAAAAAGGAAATAAAGTATTTAATCATTCATATAATAACAGAAGCACGAATAATTTTTGCACAAAATTGGAAGAGTAATGACATACCAACAGAAGATAGAGTAATTAGTAAAATCATGGAATGTGCAGAAATGGACAGACTCACAAAGGAATTACAAGAAACAGAGGAACATGACTATTATTTAGTATGGGAGAAGTGGTACATTTGGTTGGAAGATAGAAAAGGAAAAAAGATTAGGAAGTGACTGGAACGACCTAATATAGGGATAGGAACACAAACCACTAATGCAGGTTAACAGTGAACCACAAAGATAGATATAAGAGAATAGACCAAAACGAGGAGGAGTCAAAAGCACAAATAAGAGCATAGATTACAGTTGCGACAACTTTGATATGATGTATATTGAATTTTTGTTTACCTGTTCTGTATGTTTTGTTGTTACTTGTTTTGTTTTGTTTGTATTTTTAAATAAATAAAATTTATAAAAAATAAATAAATAAATCCTAAACCTGAACTAAGAGAAACAAGTATTAGGTTTGCATACCTTGCTATGCTTCAACAAGTCATATTATGACAACATAATGATCTAGTTCATAGAACCTGCTGAACCACGCCCACTCAGACATCTTTTGTGAAACAAGCCTAGAAATCCTGGTCTCTAGCACGACCTTCTTAAGTACCACCTTAGCCAAAGGGCTCAAGGCCTGCACACCATAAGAAAGCCAAAAGCTGCCCAAGCCCTCTTGGATCATTGCATTCTCCTCTGGAACAATAACGAGGTCTACAGCAATGTTTATAAATACATCACGTCTAAGCTTTCACATTTAATATTATGTTTCCTGTCTATGGAAGGCAAGCTGCTTCATTAGGGTCAATTGGCCATTTCCATCCTATGGGAACCTTAGCTTATGTATCTCCAATATTTGGATGCCTCCAAACACTAAGTAATGAACAGAACACAGATAATTTAACATGAAGGTTCCTTCCAGAATGGTGCAAAGAAAGCATTGAAGGCTGTACTCTCTTCAGACTAATATTAATTTAAATCTACCATTTGGGAATAAGTAAAGTATCTCTTCATACTTCTTTGTTCTATGGCTTACTTGAAAGTCTCTTCAAAGCTTGGCTATGAATAAAAACTGAAAGAAGTATGAGGAGAGCTAACACAGTACTGACCTTTTAACCACGGGATTCCCTACATTCTTGGGCAGCAGAATTTAATTTGTACTTAAATTGTCTCCTTCACATCAAACCCTAAGGAATCTTCTTGGTAAGTGACTAATATCTAGCATGTTTTTCTTAGAAATTTCACAGAAATAAATCAACTCAGAATAAATATAGATCACCAAGCAACTGCAAAGTTGTATGCGTGCAGGAGAGAGAGAGAGAGCAAGAGAGGGTAAATGTTGAGATATGTTAATTGCCTAGTTAGAGGTGGCTATTTTTAATACCATAACTCTGCTAAGTGCTTCATTTGCGACAGAAATGTTTGCTTGATATATCAGCTCAAATGCTGAGCCAGACAGTCCCTGTGCTATCTTTTCAACAGACAGACCTGTTCCTTGCTTGTTTTGATGTTTTCTTCCTGCTAGAGAGGAGGAGGATAATTACAATTGCACGTTGGCCTATTCTGTATCCTAACCCAGTTTTTCATATGAGTAAGTCTCTTTCTCTCGTATCATAAACTAATTAGAAATATGTCTAAAAATATACCCGATGAAGCTTTGGAATGTGCGAGGCTTATGACTCCCATTTTGCTCCCTTCACTCAAAGGCAAAAAGAGCCCTTTTTAAAACCCTATCTTCTTGGGCACACTAGCAGACTGCATGCCTTGCGCCTCTGAAGCAAAGAAGATGCTTACCTGCCCGAGTGAGTGTCTTGTAAATGGGACACAGATACATCCCTGTGGTCGGAGACTTGCGGTTGGGGATAGGAACTAACCAAAGGACAGCCATCTCTGTGTATAGTTCCTTAGGCTTGGATTCCATTAGCTCAAAGAACGTAGGGTCCCATCGAGCCCCTTCTAGAAATAAGCCATGGATGTAACATCCCACATCAGGACGCTCAGTTAGTTCACTCGCAGACTCCGTCAGTACCTGAATTGGGAAGATAAAAAAGCACTTGTAGTTTATATTTTTAACACCTGCATTTTGAGCGATATGTGAATAGGTTCTTTGGGTGGTTTTTGATGGCTTCACTGACCTTGAAGTCAAAAGAGATGGTGTCTATAGATATCACGGACTTTCTAGCGAAGTTCTGTAATGTTCCTGTTAAAAAAGCTTGTGGGAAGAAGAAGCCGCTTATCCAGAAAACTGGTGGTATTCCTTTTGCAATCCATTTATGCAAGAAGTCAATGCGAAGAAGCAGGTCGTTCACCCAGGAGGCCAAGGGCTTCAGAGACGGATATGCCTATGGCAATGCAAAGCACTTTTTCAATAAATTGACCTTTAAGCAAGTGTGTTTCTCTCTCAATAGTTGAACATTTGCGGTTATGAGACAAGCAATAAAAATAACTCTTGAAGCGACTTTTATCAAGATTGTTCTGCCTTGGTTTGTGCATGATAAATAGTTTGATTTTGTGCTCCTTTAAAATATCCGATCAGCCACCACAGCTGGAGACTGGAATGAGAACATTTTTATAGGATGGCTTCATGAATACAGAAATTGCTGTACCTATGAAAACACTGCTTAGTATTTACCTTATTCTTCCACATCTCTGGGACAGTGTTGTTGTACAGGCTGTTGGACATCAATTCCAGCTGGGAAGACATTACTACTAAGCCTTTAAGAGCTTTGAGCAGATCTTTTAGACTTTGTGCAATTACTTGTAGCAAACGATTGTATCTGTTCAACAGCAAAAAAATTTCAAAGCAAATTAATCTATTAATGTTAACTCCCAATGTATTTCACTGAAATTCTATGCATTTTCACATTCTTTTAAGATTCTCCGAACTTTTGCATAACTGTCACTGAATCAGAGCTACATGTAGGTCTTTATATATCAGGACACACAATAAGATCTGACAGCATTCCGTTGCAAAGATATGCAACTGTCCAGAGATGACAAAGGGATAGAAAACAAGTTTCAATCTATAGGTTCAATATCAATTAACTACAATACTGTGGTGCTTCGTAAGAGTTATACATTATGGGGAATATCGGGTCTCAGATCAGACTGTTGATTATGGCTACAGAAAATATTCCCTCCATACAATGGATCAATTCATAAAAATAGTCTGATTGTGGAAATTGTTCCAACTTATACTGCAATTTTCACTATCATCACTGTTTTTCTACTGTCTCAGATAACCACTGAGTGAATATTTTGTATAGGCAACAGAAGGGATTTTTTCTTTCTTGAGTATCGAGTTCCATGGCATGGGAACCAGGGGGAACATCAGGGATGGCAACAGCAGCTCTACTACTTTTCCATATGCCTGGACACTCGAAAGGTGGAACCATGCTTTTTTCATTCTGAGGAAAGCGGAGAAAGTCTGCAGATAGCAGTCAGAAATGGTGTGAAGACCGGGTTCTTATCTCATTAAGTGCCTACAGAGCTATTGTACCCATTTTCCTGTCTCTGATATCTACACCTTATTTCCAGGTTCTGATGAGGGAGATTCAACCTAGAAATAAGGAGGGATTTTCTGACAGTAAGAATAGTTAATTAATGGAACAGCTTGCCTCCTGGAGTTATGTGTGCTCCATCACTGAAAGTTTTCAAGAAAAGATTGGACAACCATTTATCCAGGATGATATAAGGATTCTTGCCTTGGGTAGTGGGTTGGACTAGAAGCCCTTTGAAGCCCTTTCCAACCCTATAATTCTATGATTCCTCTAGTAGTTTTAATTGACAATTTTATCAAAATGCAGAAAGCTCAATGAATGCATGGACTGTACCTGATCACCTCTTGTGTCAGAACAGTGTTCATAGATTCCTCATACAACACAGGATATTTCAACAACACTTCATGCAAGTCAATGGGCTGAGGTACTTTCTGCAATATGTCATTTGAGGTCTCCTCTACAATCTAGACAAAAGACAAAATTGTGGCAGAAAATGTCAGAGGAATCTCAGTGTTGGATGTCAGGATGACAGGAACAGTTTTCCTCAAAAGGAAATGAGATTATCTAGATTACATTCAGAATTGCAACTGGGCTTTAGGGTCATGTAACCTATTCCTCTGTTTCCTCCTTCAGTAACAATGAATTGATTTCTAAAATTTGAACCTAGAATTTGTATAGGTTCTTAAATTCTTAACCTAGAATTTGTATAGGTCCTTGTATAGCAGGGGTGCCTAAATCCGGCCCGTGGGGCCTGCCTGGGATATCAAAGGACCAGCCTGCGGTGCCTCTGCTGGCTAAAATGGGCCATGTGCGCGCCCCCCCCCGCGGGGCCCGTTTTCGGCTGGCAGAGTGCTGCAGGAGGCCATGGAGGGTGAAAATGAGGCATGGGTGTGTGTGTGTGTGTGTGTGTGTGTGTGTGTGTGTGTGCGGCCCTCCCACCCCTCATTTTGGCTGGTATAGGGCTGCAGGAGGCCGTTCAGGCCAAAAATGGGGCAGAGGGGGCAATGCAGGGCCCCGTTTTGGCCGGCAGGGTGCTGCAGGAGATGTCTGTCCTGTCTCCTCTCCATTCCCCCCCCCCCCGCAGGCCCATGGAGAACAGCAATGCTGATCCGGGCCTTGAAGAAATCTAGTTTGACACCCCTGTTGTATGGGGATCCTATGACCAGTATTTGGTGAAGAAAACCCAACAGATCAGAGACTGCATTTCAAAGAAACAGTAAATATTGAACACTGAAAAATTATGCAAGTCATGTTAAATAATTTCATTGCACAATTCTTCAGTCATGTCCAACAGCTGTGTCTGTCTTACACCTCAGCTATCTGTCATTGGAAGCAACATTTTGCTAAACTCTGGCTTCTGGCACTACTACTCATGTATGGCCATTTACTTGTCAACCCTTTCTTCTCAGCCATAAGAGTGGTAAGAAACAAGTTTACAAACCTCCTCCCTGCTTTGTCCTCCTGCAGCTGAAGTCTTTGGCTGAAGCTGGATAATTGCAGCAAGCAGTGCGTAGGTCTCATTCTGAGCAAAGGTGATGTTGGCATTGTCATGCAATCCAAAGATTTCAGGCATATCATTAAGGGGAAGGGTCTTGATGTACTGGATGTATCCCTTGGGGGACGGGGGGACGGGACGATGACAAGTCAAGATGGAAGGACAAGGATGAATATTTTTTAATAGACAAGACAGAAATGAAATAAGCTGCTCAGTAAGTGTGATAGTGTGTATTTCAGGCACAGTTAATGAACCATGATGCGCACCTGAATATGACATGAAGACACATGGTTAGGTTGGTCACCCTAGTTTTTAATTAAAATTTATACATTGGAAGAAGCTTCCAAATACCACAGTGGGAATTTAACCAATTGACAGACAAAAGTCTTTTGGAGTCTATAATTCAAATTTAAAAGAAGTCTACATAGTCTACATTTTTACTGCATCGTAAAAAAAAAGCTTTGCTCCAATTCAGCTGGACTCCTAGGATTTTTACAAACATCCATATAGATTCCCTTGGCAACCACATGGAAGGGGATTCTCAGTAGTTTTCAAGTATTATTGGGATCTGACCCTTTTTAGTCATTTGGGTTTAGACAAGGTCAGTTTGTCTATTTTTTTTTTCTTTAACTTACATTGAGGTCATAAGAGGTATTTATCTGCTTGTAGATACCAGATTCAGAGTAAGAAAACTCTGAATTTAGAACACTTGGATTATAGAAATCTTCCAGAATGTTCATAATGCAGCGCCTGTCCCAATCATCAGTCACTCTGCCTCCATAATTAATTTCACCAGCAGTGTACTTCAAAACCTGCAAAGCATCGGAGCGCAGAAAGCATTGATTGTAGTTACAGCTAATATTGTCAAACAAAAGTCTCATCAGTTAACAATAAAATTCAATATACAGCAAATCAGCAGACCCTTTTTTTTCCTAGGCAGGTCTTACCAAATGAATCTCTATATTTTGAAATAAAACTAATACTATTTACAAAGTTAAAGCATCATAATATACATATGTGCAGGTCAACTTACTCTGCTGCATATTTCCTATACCTAGGACCTCTTCCAAAAAGAAAAATATGCCAGCCAGATTCCCACAATACCGAATTCCAGTTGAAAACCCAGAAGTCTCTTGCACCGCCTGGTCGATTTCCTCAAATCACAACCAAATATCTCAAACACTACTGTACCTCCATCATGTTATTAAGCAAAGATTATTTGTTCTTTTCAGAAATGGTTTTAGCAGCTATTAGCCTGACTTTATAGCATTCATAATTATAATTATAGCCATTTCAAAGCAACCAACTCTAAATTAAAGAGTTCTTGCATTTTCCAAGGTCTGGTTCTCTAATCTCTGCTAAGGCTATCTGTGGTACTTCCTTAGTACAATGGTTGCAATATTGGCAGAAGTTTTTTTAAAAATGCTACTTTTCTTAATTTCCCCAAGCTATCCATTTTATTGCACTATTTTATTTATTTGTTTATTTTTCACAAATTCACTGAGGCACCATTTAATCATTTTTGCTATCTTTTGAGGTAGAAAGAAAAGCATTATTCCATTAGGTAGGGAATAGCATCTGCATTCCGTATACAATTTTATTGAATCATTTCTTGATTTTATTAGCTTGAAGTGCTACAAACCAAACATTTTAAGTAAGATAAATAAAAAATAATATATAGCTAAACAAGTTACATTTCAGCAAAAGATCGAGCTGGATTCAGAAATAGGACAAACCTCTTGCTTCGTAAATTCTCATGCTTATGCTTCATTTCATCCTTTGCAAGCCTAGGAAGCCTACCTTGTAAGGGATTTCTTCATATTCATCCAGAAACATTTTCAGCTGGCTGATACAAATGCGTAGATCTCCATCGGTGAACTCATACGGAATATTGAAACCCAGTGGCCCAAACTTTCTCCTTTCTAGTGCATTGCCATGGAACAGGCAAAGAGAAAGGAGCAAGGATTTGAATTCGGTAACCTGCAAAACACAACATCTAAAATGTTACGGTGCATGCATGTGAGTGTGTCTGTTGGGGTTTTTTAGTTCCTATTTCAGACTTTGTAGAATGAAAGGGTAAATGTCCAAAGGAATATACTTCCATGAGGACAAACTATTGACAAAGGAGAAATAGGGAAATAATAATGAATGGTTCAAATGAGAACAGGACCAAGAATTCCTCTGTATCCTATGTATTACTTCCACAATAGCAGATGTAAAGAAGACTGAACCTGTTCTGGACAAACCAAAGTTGTCAAACTTTGGGGGGTTTTTGGGGAGGGGGAGGAGGAGCCTAGGGATAGGGAAGGGTAGGATTCCTTACTTTGATGCAGGAGCTCAAGAAGTCATTGCTCAGGCTACTATAAGACTTCAGCAGGTTAGCTTTAACTCCTCGAGGGGGCTCAATGGTCATCTTGGATCCATTCTGGAGGATGGACACTGGAAACTTGTTACTTGGCAAACTGGTCAGCCAAAGTCGGAAATCTCGGTGTACCTGAACCAGAAAAATGGATGCAGGACATCAGTAATCTGAAGCCAAGCTTTTAGAAAGTAATTTTTCTACTGGAATCCAGTTTCTCTCTTATCAGAAAAGTCCTTGTTGAATAGACATACAGAAAAGCTTCTCTTTGGCGGGGAATAAAATAAGATATTTATCCTAAATAATTTATCCCATTTTAGAAAGCATGGAACGATCTAAAAAAAAAAAAGAAGAAGAAGATTGAGATAGTTTTCCTATCCTTCTAGGGATAGGTCTGGATATATTTCATTTTCTTACCGAAAATACACACTGAGTTAGCAACCAATAATTGAAGAAGAATTGAATATTTACTAACACTGTCCAACCTTTGGAAGAAAACGGTTTTCATTCTAGGTGCAAGAAATGTAAAATCAGAGTTTCTATGCCTAGTTCAGCAATAAGCAATCTTTCTACACTAGGCAAATGCAAGAGATAATGGAGTAGAAATTTCTGTTTCTTTCTCGGTAATAATGTCTGTTTAAATTGTCAAAGCTTCTCTTATCCCTGCAAAAAAGCTGTTACAAATTTTGCCATCAAATTAAAGTCTGGGGGAGGACAGCAGGGAGCACAGCACAAGTATTTGCAGCTCACCCCTACAGCCTAGACGTGGGGGGCACAATCTTCCCAAATGAGGGGAAATTTATTTTCAGTGCTAAATTCATTGAATAAATGAGTTGGAAGGGACCTTGGAGGTCTTCTAGTCTAACCCTCTGCCCAGGCAGGAAACCCTACATCACTACAGACAAATGGTTATTTAATATCTTCTTAAAAACTTCCGCAGGCAAGTTGTTCCACTGATTAATTGTTCTAACTGTCAGGAAATTTCTCCTTAGTTCTAAGTTGCTTCTCTCCTAAATTATTAAAGAGAGACAGTTTAATTCCATATGCATCTCACCTTATCAGGGTTAATGCCTTCAATGAGTCTCTCCAAAGAAGGCATCCAGCTTGGAGCCAAGTGGCAATTTTGAAAGAAGACCCACTTCCCACGCTCCATAGCACTGCGCATCATGGCTTCTGCTCGTGGTCCCTAAATAACGACATAGAGACTGACATCTGAACAAAGCACATGGCTTCCCTGTGCCTTACACATCGTGACTCACTCCTTCAACATTGGAAGAATAAGCGCATGGTCCCAACTAGTCAATGGCTTGCAAAGTTACCTTCCTTTTTGGTCCCCCCCCCCACCCCCCGCAGGCTTTCTTTACAATTTTAAGTATAGTTTATTTTTACCCTTCGGCTTTTTACTGATTTAATTAATATAAACATAAAAAGATTTTTAAAAAATAAATGACGTGGAATATTATATCATCAGGTACAATTTGAGGGGCAAGCTTATTCTCCAAATCTATGATTAGGAGTAGAGAATTCAACAAGAGGGGCTTCTTAGCTTTCAAAGATTAGTGCAGCTGCAGTAATTAGAAAGGAAAAAAAAGGCATGAAGTGTTGGCTAAAGAAAACTAAAATAGTTTCAGTCCAGGCACTAAATAGAACCCTTCGGCTTTTTACTGATTTAATTAATATAAACATAAAAAGAATTTAAAAAAATAAATGACGTGGAATATTATATCATCAGGTACCTACCAGTAGACAGTGTGGTATTTTATAATAGACAGGAAAGATTTTTGATGCCTAATCGCTTCAGAATAATAATAACAAACTGTCCTCTTATTCTAAATTAAGCTGTGGTATCAGAGAATGCTTAGTTATACATCAATATCGTAAGCTATTTTTGGAGAATGTATGAAACTGGCCTGAACTACAGCAAAAGTACAGGTGGTCCTCGACTTATGACAGTTCATTTAGTGAGTGTTCAAGGTTACAGCGGCACTGAAGAAAGTGCCTTGTGACCGTTTTTCACACTTATGACTGTTGCAGCATCCCCATGGTCATGTGATTAAAATTCAGTCGCTTGGCAATTGACTCATATTTATGACATTTGCAGTGTCCCGGGTCATGTGATGCCGAGGTGGCACAGTGATTAGAGTGCAGCACTGCAGGCTACTTCAGCTGACTGCTAGCTGCCATTCAGCAGATCGAATTTCACCTGCTCAAAGTTGACTCAGCCTTCCATCCTTCCAAGATCAGTAAAATGAGGACCCAGATTGTTGGGGGCAATATGCTGACTCTGTAAAACCGCTTAGAGAGGGCTGTAAAAGCACTATGAAGCGGTATATAAGTCTAAGTGCTATTGCTATTGCTATCCTCTTTTGAGACCTTCTGACAAGCAAAGTAAATGGGGAAGCCAGATTCATTTAACAATTGTGTGAATAACTTAACACTTGCAACGATTCACTTGACAACTGTGTCAAAAAGTTGGTGAAATGGGACAAAATTCACTTAATAACTGTCTCACTTAATAACAGAAATGTTGGGCTCAATTGTGGTCATAAGTCAAGGACTATCTGTAAAAAGTCAGTACATAGTGCTCTTGAATGCTGGAGAAAGAAATGGGTTCAAGTATCACTTGGCTCAGAGTCTCTTTGACGCCCAAAGAATCACTGGTGCCTCTGAGCATGCCTGTAGTTTATATGCCAGTTAGTAACATGATTGTGGCAGAAGTATACTTTACAGTATATAGCCTTTCAGAGGATGAACATAACATGGTCTGGACCTGTAAATTTGCTTGAAAGGGTAAGCGCTTCTGTGTGAGCTCTTACTTGTCCCTGTCCAAGAGAAATTGCTGAGAGTTTCTTGGAAAACTTCATTTCTTCAGCAAATTTATAAAGATCAGCAGCTGGGTCTGTGCCTGGAGAGAGGACGAATATCAACGGGGTGGTAGAAGTAGACTCTTTAAAGACCACCGAAAGGTTTGCAGTCTGAAATATATATAAAAAAAGAGTGATTTGTTTGCTGTTGCCTAGAACTTCTTCCAATGCTTTCATCTATTGGGAGGAGTAAGGCTGGGCAAGGAAAGAGAAACACAGGACCAGAACAGGAGGCCAAAGTCTTGTCAACCAAAATTTCTGTCACCTCTAGTGCTCAGCCTCTGCGTATATGATTAAGCACTGTTAGCTTACCTGTGGTTCAATAAAGCTCTGGCCCAAGTTAGCAGCCACAAAGTCCTGCATCGCATTGGTGACTTTGTCCCCACGCAGACAGCGCAGGACTAACAGCTTTTGAAAAGAATCCAGCTGGCTGTCCCATATGCCTGGCAGAGGCTCCCTGCAAAAAATAGAAGGGGTTACATTAGGTCTAGACTTAAGACTAAAGACAAGGGTTGACAATTGGATGACATTTCTCAAGTACTTCTCTGAGCATAATTGCTATCAAAAATGGGTTTTAATTAAGAGTAACCACTGCATATGCAGCTATGTGCTAGCCTACTATGGCTGATCTCAGAAGGTTTAGCAGGATCAGACCTGATTAAGGGACTATCAGAGAATCTCACATTGTATATTACATTGGAAAATTGAAATTCTACTCTGGAAGACATGGTAACAAAACACATTCATACTGTTGTCAGAAAAATCCATAGACATGTCTTTGAAGTCAAGAGAACTCATACTTGACTCAAATGGTACCTTAGTTAAATGACCATGTGACTAGCAAATATAACAGATCTGGAGATTGAAAGTAAAACTACCTGTGAGGTTCAGCACTGTCAAAAATTGTGCGAAACCCAGACAGGTTTGCCACAAAGTCATCTGCAAATGTGGAGAAATTGTGCAAGTTGGTTAACGCCAGGATATCATTCCATGCTCTTTCATATAGCCAGGCAGGAGCTGGATTATCTCGCATGATCTTGATAGTGCCACCAGATATAAGGTAACGCCATTCCTCCTGTGTGTTGAAATTAGAAAAAGATATAGAATTTTGTTTGTGTGTGAATGTTTGTCATGAGTGACAATTATTTATTATACTCATATATGATCTTTGCATTCACCTCTGTGTATAAATTATATAGAGATGTTCTCTTCTTGATCCTATAAATCTAAAGGTTTAGAAAACTTTTTATAGAGCACATTATACTCTGTATGATTAGTAGAAACTATTATTTCTTGATCAGTTATTAATGCATATACACATTCCTTCTATTCTAGCCTGCAATTCTATTAAAGACTTAATTCTTGGTAGCTGGGCTCAAGCTCAGAATGCCATTTGTGAAGGAGATCTGTCTTATTTTCTCACTAATATTCTTCCAGAAGGTTCCAGTTTATAATCTGATTTACTATTTATATCAACTGATGTTTTTTCATATGTTAAATATCTTAGACTGCTGTTCTTTTGTTCAGATGCATTTTACAGCCATATATAAGCCCTTAACAGAAGATGTCACTATTCTTACCATGTCTATTTTGCCTTCATTCATCATGATCCGGATGCACACCAGGAATGCAAACATGAGCTTGTGTTTCTCAAAGAGGCTGCGACAAACATTGCTATAAAGGCTAAAGGTGAGGTACTTATTGATATTTGCAATCCGCTTCTTCAACGTATCTGAAAGCAGTAATTCACAAAAGAATGCTGAAAATGATGCAGATTTAAAGGAAAGCCTTAAGAGAGATTATTATCCAAAAAAGGTCAATGCAAACAACAGTGTTCTTTCAAATTTTGCCTCATCCTTATGGTCATTCAAAAACTCTTTGTGAGAAAAGCTCATACTGCTGAAGATGCCAAACTTTTTAAAAGAATCCATTCATCTGGAATTTTAATCATAGGGCAATGGTGGGATTCAAGTAATTTAACAACCGGTTCTCTGCCCTAATGATTTCTTCCAACAACCAGTTTTCCAAACTGCTCAGCAAGTTAACAACTGAAGTGGTGCGAACTGGCTGAATCCCACCAATGTCATAGGAGTAGCTTTTAGAATAGTGAGGACAAAAAACAGCATGTGAACATACACCGTAAACACCCATGTTGATACAGTACACATTTTGCAGACTGAATGCTGCCATCACCATTGCTTCTGATATCTTAATATTTGTAATATTTCAATGGAGGCAGAAGAGCGTACAGACATATAGCGCATTCAGAAGGTATTCAGAACCCCTTCACTTTTGTCAATTTTGTTATGCTGCAGTCTGATTCTATAGTTGTCAAAATTAATTTTTTTTCTCATTAGACTCAGTACCTTGTAATGGCAAAGTGAAAACAGAATTTTAAAAATGTCTGTAAATTTATTAAAAAGAAAAAATCGAAATATCACATTGGCATATGTATTCAGACTCTTCACTCAATACTTTGTTGAAGCATCTTTGACAACAGTTACAGTCTCTAGTCTTTTTGCGTATGACGCAACAAGTTCTGCACACCTGGATTAGGGGATTTTCTGCCATTCTTCCTTGCAAAGTGTCTCAAGCTCAGTCAGGCTGGATGGCAGCCATCAGTGGACAGCCATTTTCAGGTCCCTCCAGAGATTTTCAATAGGGTTCAAGTCAGGGCTCTGGCTGGGCCACTCTAGGACGTTGGCTGTGTACTTCGTTGTCATGTTGGAAAGTGAACCTTCAGCCCAGTTGAGGTCCTGAGCTCTGTGGAACAGGTTTTCATTGAAGATATCCCTGTACTTTGCTCCATTCAGCTTTCCTTCAACCCTGATCAGATTCCCAGCCCCCCACAGCAGGATGCTGCCACCACCAAGCTTCACTGTTGGGATGGTATTGGGCAAGTGATGAGCGGTGTTCGGTTTCATCCAGACATAACATTTAGAATTAAGGCCAAACAGTTCAATCTTGGCATCATCAGACCAGAGAATCTTGTTCCTCACAGTCTGAGAGTCCTTCAAGGGGCTTTTTTGCAAACTCCAAGTGGGCTTTCATGTGTTTTGCACTGAGGAGAGGATTTCATCTAGCCATTCTGCCATAAAGCCCAGATCAATGGAGGGCTGCAGTGATGGTTGCTCTTCTGGAACTCTGTCTCATCGCCACACAGAATTTCTGAAGCTCAGTCAGAGTGACCATCGGGTTCTTGGTCACCTCTCTTACTAAGGCCCTTCTCCCCTGATCAGTTTGACCAGGTGACCAGCTCTTGGAAGAGTCCTGGTTGTGCCAAACTTCTTCCATTTGAGAATTATGGAGGCCACTATGCATTTAGGAATCTTCAGTGCAGCAGAAATTTTATTGTAGCCTTCCTCAGATCTGTGCCTTGCAATAATCCTGTCTCTGAGCTGTGCAGGCAGTTCCTTTGTCTTCATGGCTTTTGCTCTGCTACAATATGCATTTTCAGCTGTGAGGCCTTCAATAGAGAGGTGTGTGCTTTTCCAAATCATGTCCAATCAATTTAATTTACCACAGGAGGACTCCAATCAAGGTACAGAAACATGTCAGCAACGATCAAGAGAAATAGGAGGCGCCAGAGCTAAATTTCACATGTTGTTGCAAAGGGCCTGAATACTTATGCCAATGTGATATTTCAGTTTTTTTTTCTTTTTAATAAATTTACATTTCTAAAATTCTGTTTTCATTTTGTCATTATGTGGTACTGAGTGTAGATTAATGAAAAAAATGAATTTCAACAACTGTAGAATCAGGCTGCAGCACAACAAAATTGACCAAAGTACAGAGGTTCTGAATACTTTCTGAATGGACTGTATGTGAATATTCTTATGTACTGCATAAATTGTCATTCAGACCATGCAAAGACCTACACTGTCCTGTATATATAAAATCTGTCTCCCTTTGCTGATCTTCAGTGAGATAGCAAGAAGTTGTGAATGGGAAAGGATAGATATTATATACAAGTAAATCATTTAAAATACCTGCTCTCTCCGAGTTTGAAATTCCTGTTAGAAATATATTGAGGAACCACTCCAATGAATATTGGTACATGGGATCAACATTGGACAGGTCTGAGACACAGAAGAAAAGGATCTGGGTGCGGACAGCCACAGGGACATACTCCAGTCGAGTGATATCAATATCTTTCTCGGTCTGTTCAGCTGCCTTTACTTTGGCCTGTAGGAGATTGAAAGACAAAAGAAAATGCAAATTTATCTTAAGTCAAAAGAAGCAAGTGATTGAGACGGAAGCCTAAATAAGCACCTGAATTTCTCCTGCTTTTAATTTGGATGCTTCCAATACTTTGATGAGCTCAAGGTCATCCACAGGGTTCCCCTCAGAAGAGCTCAGACGGTACAGAATTTGGTCTTCAATTTCCTTCAGTTCTTGTTGCATCTTGGCATTGCTGACAATCAGCTGATTCTTAGCTTCTTCTAAGTCAGGCCGTTCTTCAGCTACCACCTGACCTAGCAACTGGTCCTCTAAACCACTGTAATTAAGTAAGCAAGCAAGTAAGCAGAGCAGGCAAAGAATACAATGTAAATTTTAAAAAGCACATTTTAGTTATCCATTAATGACCAACAGTTTGATTTGATATTTAATATAGGAGAGAGTAATTTGACATTACCTGGGAGATAGGGTGAAGTTAATCAGGGTAAGCTTTGTTGATAACTCTGGAGTGTAATGGGGATTAGGAAGGTTGGTAGTGATGTACAAGTTGAAATCATCATGATATGGAATCACTGTGTCTCCCAGCTTCAGTACCATGCTACCCTGCTGTTTATAAGTCTATATAAACAGGGAAACATGAAAACATTTCAGGAAAACATGAAAAAGAGAGAAAGTGATGCAGGAGCAATAATGTTTAATTTTAATATCATGATTTTCTCCCTTAATGGGGGAGGAATGACACATGTGTTTATAACTGTTATAAAGAAGTTTAATCTGCACTAATTCTTTTATATTTTTCTTAATTTTATTTTCTATATATTTTTTTTACTTTTATCTTTAATTTTTTAATAATAAAAATTAGGATATTAAAAATCTTAATTTTCACAGTGAGCTCTGTCCAACTCATTTAGAGGAGACTGCATGGAAAGTATCATTTGGGATGAGTCAATCTGTGTGTTTGGGGTGGAGATTCATAGTCAGAAGTGAATGCCTGGTTCCCAGCTATTCTGATAAGAAGCAGATTATTGATGATTTGTGCATCTCAGTATGAACATCCCATTTTACTCCATTAATATGTTATCTCATTGCAAACTACTCGGTGCAATATTAGCATAAATCAGCTGGCATCTTCCTTTCCTCTGTGTTATAAATGATGGGGAATGGCAAGTGGTAGAGGATTGTTATGAAGAAAAATATCACATAGTGAAAAAAATAAGGAATTCCCTACTGTACAAAACTCAGCTGCAATATGCAATATTCTAGCCTTGATTGGCACACACGCACACACCCAGCAAACTGGCCTTAAAGATGTGAGGGTGGGGACTGGAATGTAGTTTTATACTAATTTTAGCACTACTTTAGACCTGCTTATCCAATGGTGGTTGCTGAGAAACAGCCAATTCCTGATTACCTTATAAAACAGGAGAGAGGAGAGAGGAGGGAGGAGAGAGAGAAAGAGGGAGGGAGGGAGGGATAGAGAGAGAGAGAGAGAGAGAGAGAGGGAGGGAGAGAGGGAGGGAGTGTCACCTGTTTCAACAGCACAGGTTCAAGAGCTGGATCTAGTTCTTCCCCTACGTTCTCCAAGAGAAATGGCTTCCCAAAACGAATAGCATTCTCCAAGCTGCGTAGGAAATCCCGGTCACTGAGCTTGCATGTATCTAGCCCACTGTCTTTTTCCTGAAAAACAGCAGAGTACAAAGAAACTCAGCAGAGGTGGAATCAGGGAATTGATTTATATGCAAGTGGAAAGGAACAAAGACAAGACATGGATCAAAATGGATTTGTAGGTGGAGAGAAAGGATCAATGTATTGACGTAAATTTTGATATTGCAAGGAACATAACAAAAAGTATAGTGAATGAAATAAGGGACCATGTTTTGCAAAGTTCTGAAGACTGATTTCAGTGAGATATAAATTAACTGATAAATTATAGCAAATAAAGTAATTATAGTCACTCTGTATATTACTGCTCCTCATCACCATGTTCTTTGAACATGGGTGAAATTGATTTTCCACCTTAGCAATTCTAGAACATGTTTTTGAACCTAGGGAAGTCAAAAAGAAAACTATAAAAATGAAGATAAAAAATAAATATAAATATACTATAAATAATCAGTTGTTCAATTATAGCAGAATATAATTTTCAAGTGTTAGATTTGTCATTTGTAAATTAAACATTTTAAGAGGAAGAAATAACAAGTGTTTATAGGAAGAAGCTTTTAATGTAAGCTAGAAGAACTCCTTTGGTACAAATGAATGTGTTTAATAACATCAACAGGGAAGGTTTACCAAGTTTTTTATCCATTTGTTGGCTTGTCCCTGTGGATCTATAAACAGAGTCCAGCGTTGAGAAAACTGTGTAATCATACCATTTTCCACAGATAAAGTATCATTAGGTAAACCTGCAATCTGCATATGAAGAACATAAAACACATGTTTGCTATGCCTCAAGATAAGCTAAATTTTGTAAAGTACACACATTATGTAAATTAAGTGCTAATGGCACAGAAATCACAAATATGAATAGAATTTTACATTACGCTGTAATGTTATCCTTTGATTCACTGTAAAGGTTTTATTGACAGAATAACTAAAGATGTCCCTGCACAGCTTTTATTTATAGAGTTGGACAGGTTGTTTCAAACCGAACAACTGAATATGTTCAGTTAAGGTTCAGTTAAGATACTCTCTGGCTGGTCCGTATGAATGACAGGAGCCAGTAGAGCTTCTACAATACAATATATAAAAGGAAAAGGCTTTCCATATTTTCCAGAAATACTGCAATGGTCCATATTACAGGAAGACTGCCATCTTAACTAATCTTAAACTCTTTTGAATATATTGAATACTTTAGGTTTAAGATGGTCCAAATATAATTTATTTCCCTGTTTTGATTTATTCCTGAGCAAGTCCAAGCAAACCATATTGGAAATTTTCTGTACATAAGGATTCATCTGATGTTATCCCAATGTACTGATGCCCAGCTGGCATATTGAAATAATAGTATAGAGCCGCTCAAGGAGGCATCAATTCTAGAAGGTATGGAAATCACAATCCCAAATAACTGGGGGGCACCAACACAAATACTGCTTCTCAGTGTAATTTCTTGAATATTTTCAATCAAGTAGAATATATAAAATTCCTGAAACTTCTTAAAATCTCCCTGAACCTTTCCTTTTGTATGATCACTCTCTAGGATTCACATGCCTTAAAATGTGCATAGCAATTCAAAGCTATATGTCAAAACTAGCTGGTATGCATATTAAGATTACCTGCCATGATCGGATTTTCACTGGATCTCCAAGTGTGGATATCAGATTTGGTTCTTTGGTATGTGGAACGTTATATACCTCCAGTTGGCTTAGCCATTCCTCACAAAGGGATATGCGATATTGACCCTACAAAGGAAAACATTGAACCATTAACATGAAATTACCAGTATGGTTAATTACTTTTTTTTCCAGCTACTTACAGCCAACTCTTGATGTTGAAGGTGAGATTTGATATTAATATGCATACCTGTTTTAGAAAATAGTTTCAGTAGGGAATAACCAATTTAGAAAGTTTCATACGAAGATTCCGTTCACAAGCTCCCTTTTGCATTCAGATTTTATTGTAAACTTAAGTTCAACTCTGAATTTAGAGCTCATCAATTTCCAAAGTATGATTAGAAATCACAGTTTGAACTGTGTGTTGCTAACCATAGTTAATTCTAGTATTGCTAACCATAGTTAATTCTAATTTAGATAAATTTAACATCAAGCCTGGATCTAACAACAATATAGGCCTGACAAGGAGAAGAGCAAACCATGGATTCCCTTTTTTCAATGAAAGGAGGTTATCAATCTATGAAAGATACATGGGTAGCAAGAACAACTTTGTATAATTCTGAAAATGGTGCAGTTGAAGGAGAAAAGTAAGGAGAAAATACTTTGCTCTTAGTGGAGCTGATTATTTATTTATTTTTTATTTATTTATTTGTTAAATTTATTTGCCAGCTATCTCACCATGGGACTATAGACCAGGGAGGGGTTGCTGCAAGCAGCTTAAATCCCTGCATTCTGAAAGAGACTTTCTTCATTGCTCCAGGGTAAATCCAAATCCAACTTCATATTTGGCTCACTCCCTTTGTTTTTATTAGGAGGGAGATCCCCATCATCTCAGCTGACCTCCCAGAGCATGAATTGGGACCTGAAAGCAGTGAGGCTTTGTAGAAGAGTAGGAGGTCATTTTGATTGGAAAGGCTTGCTTTCTGGGAGACTGTAAGAAAGATCTCATCTGTGTCCAAGTGTCTACAATATAATTCTCTTGAAATGTTTGGACAGCAAATATATTGTCCTGGTATACAGCTATAGGAGCAGACTTTATTCAATATCAAGCTCAGATATTGTGGAAAAAAAGACATTTTTCTTCCTCACCGTAAATGGTCCAAGATATGCAATGAAGCCAGAGGAAACTAGAACATCGCCTGCAATGTTGTTGATCATATAATCTAGTTTCTGCACTGTTTCCTGCCAACGTATTCTTTCATCAGCCAGACCATTAATTAGCTAAACACAACAGATATACAATGTGTTAGTTTGCTGCTTCCTCAGAACTTCTCCTAGCAGAAAACTCTAATAGGAAATGCAAGAAGGCAACACATGAACTTTAAAAAAAAAAAAAACATTTAACATGAAGCATTAGGCTTGAATCTCACACATGATTAAACTAATAAAATAACTGTAAATTGTGAATAGAAAACCTTTCCTGGCCAGCGTATATTTTGGTGGAAAGAGATAATTTTATTATTTTTTCCAATGTAACAGTTCCAAGGAAAGAGAATTTGTAGGAAGACAATCACGTTATTTAAAACAGTAAAAACGGGATAGAAAATGTGTTAATTCCTAGTGTCCTTCACTAGTGGGCCCTTCTACACTGAACCATTAAGCTGCCCTGCTTTATGCAGATGTTGGCTGGATTCTAAGCTATCGCAACTGAATCACAATTCAGGATTGTGATGCTTTGGAATCAGCTTGCCAGTATGCCAACTATCATAACCCCCAGTGGTTCAGAACTTTTCCCATTTATTTATTTATTTATTAAAATTTACATACATACATACATACATACATACATACATACATACATACATACATACATACATACATATGGTCTACTGGTGTCTGCTCTCTTGTTTTTATAGTTGCTTGTGATAAGAGGGATTACCCCAGTGCCCAAGTAATCCAAATGAGTAGATTTATCATTGCATTTGTCTGGAGATCATTTTTTAAAAAAAACAAAAGCTGCACCATTTCAATCCTGCATTGATGGCCTGTTTAAAAATCAGCTCAGCTTGTGAGATTAATCATAGTTGAATTTAGCTGTAAAAATCAAGCTTGGGTTTCCACAGTGTAACTGAAGCAATCTTTGCACATAAACTGGAAGCTAAAATTTTATTTGACTTAATTTGTTGAGTTTATCTTATTACTTGATTTAAGCTTACTTTGTCAGCTCGGTGCAGTCTCTGTTCACACTGATCACACTTCATCTCTAGTTCCTCTTTTGTGGCTAAAGTGCCTTTGTACTTAGCCTGAAGATGGGCAATTCCATCCTCCACTTCTCGGAGATGTTCCTTGGCTTCATCAAGGATTTTCTGTGTGGCTTGCAGATCTTCTTCAGCTTCCCTCAGGGCTTGCTATGGAAATGGAAATAATTGTGAACACCAAGTAATTGCTCCTGCTTCTCAAACACTGTTTAAGAAGATCCTAAAGCATAGAAGATGGCAGAGCTATCTAGTACGTGATTTTTAAAAAGCACAGCAATAATTCTTACGCGCTTTGGCTCCACAGCTTTTGCCACGAAGTGGTACTTATGCATAGCTCTGACCCACTGGCAGATTGACGTGCAGGCTTTGGAGACTTTAGCTACAACTGCCGGCTGAAATTCTTCACTGTCAATATATGGTTGGATGGACTTGATCACCGTATCTGCAATATTATCCTGAAATGATTTTTTTTTTTTAAAAATGCTTATGAATGCCGGTAGAAGGAAGATATGAATGCTCAGGAGAAACAGTGCAAGGTTTTATGATAAAAATATGTTAGCTGTATCAGAGGAATCTTACAGTTTATTTTTAAAAAAATTTTTAAATTTGATTTATATGCCGCCCTTCTCCGAAGACTCAGGGCGGCGTACAATATGTTAAGCAATAGCCTTCATACTTTTGTATATTTATACAAAGTCAGCTTATTGCCCCCACAAACTGGGTCCTCATTTAACCTACCTTAGAAAGGATGGAAGGCTGAGTCAACCTTGAGCCTGGTAAGATTTGAACTTGCAGTAATTGCAGGCAACTGATGTTAATAACAGTGCTTTAGTCTGCTGCACTACCAGGGCTCCTGGTATTGTATTATTTCTTTCCACTTGAAGCTGAGCTAAGATAATAGTTCCTAACACATAGTCACAAAGTTTTGTTGCTTGTATCCTTACGATTTATATTGATATTGTTTCCTGATTGCTTATTTGTACCCTATGACTATCATTAAGTGTTGTACCTTATGATTCTTTTATGTACACTGAGAGCATATGCACCAATACAAATTCCTTGTGTGTCCAATCACACTTGGCCAATAAAAAAATCTATTCTATTCTATTCTATTCTATTCTATTCTATTCTATTCTATTTTATTCTGTTCTGCTCTGCTCTGCTCTGCTCTGCTCTGCTCTGCTCTGCTCTGCTCTGCTCTGCTCTGCTCTATTCTGCTCTGCTCTGCTCTGCTCTGCTCTGCTCTGCTCTGCTCTGCTCTGCTCTGCTCTGCTCTGCTCTGCTCTGCTCTGCTCTATTCTATTCTATTCTATTCTATTCTATTCTATTCTATTCTATTCTATTCTATTCTATTCTATTCTATTCTATTCTATTCTATTCTACAATCATGGATTATGTAATAAAATCACAATAATGGGGAAGGGATCTTGGAGGTCTTCTAGCCCAATTCTCTAAACCAGAACAGGAATCCTAAGGCTGTCCCAAACAAATGGTTATCCAACAGTCTGAAAAACTGGAGCACCCATGATTCTAGGCTGCAGGCTGTTCCAATTGTGTAGTTTTAAACACACTGAACCATAAGCCACACTTACAAAACTACATTTGTTAAGCATAAACATGAAAATATAATTTAATTTCTAGAGTTGAATATGTCATTTCAAGATAGCATATGACCCTGAGAAAATAATGCAGTGAGACTTTTGCATCTCTGCAAAAGTATCAGGTTGAGGTTTGTGTATCAGGTAGAGGCGTTTCAACTTGAATTCCAATCTAAATTGGGGAAAAAGTAAGGGTTTGCAACCCTTACCACCCCACATTTTACTTTTAGTTAAGCAGTGCAGGTTCCTGATTTCCACAGATTTTGCTGGCATTTTTATTTGGGGTAAATAACAATAGCCATCCATATGTAAAAGGCACAGGGTTAGAAAAAAAAGAAAAGTAACATACATACATACAAATTGACCATTTTAAATTCCACAGTTACACAAATGCTTAAAGTTATCAAACTATTTGTGTTTTTTTAAAAACACAACTCAGCTCAGCTCTTCTGCTTATAACAACAACTCCACCTACAGATATCAGGAGGTAGTATGGATGATTACCAATTGTCATAAAAGACTCCACCTGCTGTTTCTTGCAGATCATGGCTGCTGTTAAAAGCTCAGGAGCAATTTTTAGCAACCTTTCATCCGGGGCAGAAAATATACTGTTGATCCCTGAAAAGTAAGAGAAGACCTCGCAAACAAATGTGGATGTGTTTGTGGGTGAGTAAGAATAAACACTTTTCAAGTACTTACCTTATCGTATTTAAATAAACTTTCAAGAAACTTCCCTGGGTCCTGAAGTAGACCTTTGCCAGGTTCCCAGTAGTCATCTATCTTAGTACCTGGCTTCTCGCCTGCTATTTTTTTGGGCTTGACTCCCTTCATAATACAAACAGCTTCTATCACCAATTTCACTCCAAGTGGAGGGCGCTGCATTGCTCGCACCTAATTGGAAATATTTTACAATGATATATTTTAAAAAGTAGTTCAGATTAATGTCCTTCTATCTGTTGAGGATTGATAATTATCCTCCACTCAATAAAACAATGGTAGAGTTATCTTTGAATAAGATTTAGTTATTGGTCTCTAATATTAGTCTAAATGAACACCTTTTATATGAATAGTGCTAATTATACTGTCTGCAAACAGTGATGAAAAGGTAAATGCCTCAAAAAATTTATAACTTAGAAACACAATGAAGAGGAAAGGAGGCCAAATTGCCTAGTTATATAATTTGAGCAGAGTTTTTGTTTTTAACATCTATTTTAAATAAAGTACAAAAATGTATTGCCACCAACAAGAGTGTCTATATACAGTGAATATAATGCTTAAAATAAAAAAGAGAACAATTAACAGAAAAAAGATCAATTAACCCAATTGTCATTAAACTAAGATCATATAGACAATATTGTGTAATTTTCTCAGTTTTAGAATATAGACTTTCAAAAACAGATAATAAACTCATATTCATATTAAAATCAAGAGAGTATTTTTTTTCAATTATGTAGAATTATCCACTTTACCACATCCCAGGATTGGTAGAACCAAAGTTCTTCAAGGAAATGAGAAATTTAATGTTTTAGGGCTATAATTTCTTATCACATTGAGATCTTTATCTATGATATATATGTAATAAAACCGACTGAGTTATATGAGTTAAAGAATATTCAGATATCCTATAGTACCAACATAAAAAATCTAATGTTCACTCCTTTTTAAACATTGTTTGAAGGGTCCAATAAACAGGAAATAATATTGCCTGATGAAATAAATTCATTTTTAAATCATAAGTATATTTGTGAAAATATTCATATGTGAAAATATTTCACATTTTTAACAACTAGATCTATTGATTCTAAAATGTTTTAATTCTTCATTCAAGTGATCAAATATATAAGTAATGGTGACTTTCAATTTACGTTTTAATACTGTATAAAATTGAATTGTTAGTTTCTATTCAAATGTTGTATCTTTTAAGGAAGTTACAATTTCAGGTACCTCAGAGACTGCTAAAGTTTCTAGGATAAACTGTTTGATTCTAACTTGTATATCAAACTCAAAATTCAGTCTCTCAAAATCTTTAAAAGAACTGGTTTAGATCAACTGATTTAAAAACATTCACACCTCCTTCACTATATGACCTGGGATGAAAACATAAGACTTTATTAATAACCAAATATGCCTAGTAGTTTTCAAAACAGGATGTAAAGAGCCCAGTTTAGTAGCTATGTCTTGCCAAGATTTCAAAGATATCACATACTTTTCTTCAAATGAATCAGAAGAGAAAATTAATGATCACATTCCCAAAAAAGAAGAAAAAAAAGAAGAGATGTTAGAATAAAAACCCAATGATGCAGCTGAAAATTTGAAGCATTAAAATATCAATCATTATTGTCTCACTTTAGCCAAATGGGCTTTAGCTTGCCATTAAAAAAAATCTCATTAATGTATATGTGTAAAAGTATCCACCAAGAAACTTAATGTAATATTCATTTTAATAACATTAAGCTTATCCCAAAGACTTAAGGTGAGTTTTAACCATCAAGTTATATCTACTAATAATTTATTTAATTCAACATACTGTGATATACTTATAGAAAGATGTAATCCCAGATATTTTAGATTCTGTATAAACTGTCTTCTTTATTTTAACAGACCTAACACTTTTTTCCAAATTATTAAAACAAGCTGAGAAAGCTAAGCATAAATAAATCATGATTCAGATATCTATATGAGCAATTTATCCAAATGAAAAATGGAATCCTAATCATTCTTGTGATGATGCCATGAAAATGGCGGCAGGATTAAAAGTATTGTAATCATTTCAGTTATACAGGATTAAGATTAGAATATAAGGAAACTTTCATGGAAAAGGTAGAAAAATTATGTAAGTAGAGTCCAGGCATCAGGTGGACATTCTAGACATTTTAAAGTATAAAGGCAGAAAGAAAAATATAAACTGAGAGCTTAGAAACCATGAGGATGTCTGAGGTCATTGCAAATGGTGCAAACAGATTCTTAGAAGGGATGCACTGTTGTAGATTATATAAATTGATGAGTGCTATATGATATAATCTGGAGACATGCTGAGAGGGAAAAAAATGTTGGAAAAAAGCTTTCTCAGTGGTTAACTTGGGGGAGAGAGGATGATAAATTCTGTCTTGGATATACAAAGTTTGAATTGCAATAAAGCATCTGAATCAGTGATGAAATCCAAATTTTTTTACTACCAGTTTTGTGGGCATGGCTTGGTGGGTGTGGTGTGGCTTGGTGGGCATGGCAGAGGAAGGATACTGCAAAATCCCCATTCCCTCCCCACTCCTGGGGGAAGGATATTGCAAAATCTCCATTCCCACCCCACTCTGGGGCCAGCCAGAGATGGTATTTGCTGGTTCTCTGAACTACTCAAAATTTCCGCTACCGATTCTCTGAACTGCTCAAAATTTCAGCTACCGGTTCTCCGGAACTTGTCAGAACCTGCTGGATTTCACCCCTGATCTGAATGCAAATATCAGAAAGGCATTTGCAAATGTGAGATTAGATGAACAAAGCAATTTTTAGCTAGATAGGCCTAATTCAGTGTCTTTGCTCTAGTCCAGGGGTCTGCAACCTTAAACACTCAAAGAGCCATTTGGACCCGTTTCCCACAGAAAAGAAAACACCGGGAGCCACAAAATCCTTCTTGTGCCTGACTATTTCTCGAGCGGCCACAAAACTAGCATATGTAGTTGAATTAAACGTTCTGTTTTCTTCTGAAACTTTTCTTTTCTTGGATTTATCCATGGTTGGCCTATCAGGGGTTGAAAAGCTCAATAAATCACGTGCTGGCGAGTGTTGCACATTGGCAATTGTAACACATACTGTACTTTGAGTGACAGGGAGCCGCAGCAGAGGGGTGAAAGAGCCACTTGCGGCTCCAGAGCCGCAGGTGCCTGACCCCTGCTCTAGTCTAAAAGAACAATGGACAATACATTCTCTCTTGAGTATTGATGGATTACACATTTCCACACTCTTAGCTATATTGCCTGGAACTGGTACAACTCATAGTTGAACATATGAACAGCTTTGTTGATACTGTCCTTTCTCTACAATGGATAAAGGGAGAAAATGGTCAAGTAGAATTTTAGAGGGATTCGAACACAGAAGAAAAAGTAGAAAAGGGTTTCTTTAAGCAGCTTTCCCTAGTCTAATGCCTTCAGCCAGCATAGATATTAGTTTTTCTGGCTGGAAGCTTTAGAACTGATGTATTTGGAAAGAACTGTGAACAAGAGAAGTTAAAGATAGTTAGGAAGACTGAAACATGAAAATGGATTAAAGCAGATAACAATGATTATTAAAGACAGGCACCAAAATGGAGAAAAATGAAGACTGTATAATCACCAATTTTGGCAGGGGAGAAAAAGTTCATTATTTCAGCAAGGCAATTTTAGTGGAAAATAAAAGGCAGAAGCCAAGAGGGAAAAATTTCAAGAACAGTGGATAGAATTTGTGAATAAGAAAAATGAACAATAATTGGCCAAACAATCTAGATTAGAATATTAGAAACAATTGCATGCCTGAATGGAACAAAGGAAAACAAGACATTGTCTGCAATTCTGAAGAATTTAGGGATCATGACTAATAAAGACATCTTTTGTTTTCGTTTTTCTGTTTTTTAGAGAAAGCTTAATTTCTCCAAAAACAAATAAACTAACAAAAAAAAAAAAACCCATTGGTGCTTACCAGGAATAAAGGGTATCTTAAGTCTTTGAGAGAGGCTTCTCGGCCTCTCATGTATTTTGCTTCTTCACATTATGCTCTCCTCCCCCAACTTGGCCCCAAATAAAGAGTAAAAAGTAAATAATTTGGGACCTACCCATACAGGACTACTGAATTACAAACAATGAATAGGAAACTGCATGAAGCTTCTGGGTCCTGAGTGACTTTGCCTTGCAAAGGAGAAAGCTGCAGAAGTGAAATACGGGTGGATGGTGACAGGGATACAAACTCAAGCCTAATAATGCAGAGATTGTATATACAATGTTATATAGTTTTTGCTTTTAAAAACCCTCAGAAATAAAGATCAAATAAGCTCATCAGAAGATACAAAATGCTGCAATATATGAAATTTTACCCTTGGGTAAGCAATTACGCAAAAGACAATTTTATTAGAATTAAATGGCATTTATTTTCTTTAGGATTTGTGTGCATAAAATACAGTACATGTGAAGTCTGCCACTCTGCATTTCTCCAAGAAACTTATTTGTTCTCTATTTAAAAGATATAATTTGATTTCTGAATATTTGTCCTTCACAGATAAATATGGGGAATTTTAAATAGAAAATTCAACACAGGGAAATGATCGGTCTAATCACTGCATAGAAATAACAAACTGTTTATAACTGAAAAGATGGAATGCGCAAGATGAGGCTTTCTTTATTGTAAGGAGAAGAATTGGGGGCCTTCAAATGTTGAACCAAACTCGGCTGTTGACGCTGGCAGCATGGCCACTAGTGAGAGATTTTGGGAGCTGAAGTTCAAAACCTTTTGGAAGGCCACATCCTTATCAAGAAGGCTGATCCTTTCTACGACTTATTAACCAAAAGGTTTTAGATTAGTTCACTAACTCTTTTTTTTTCTGCAATCTTTCTGCCCCATAATACACCTGTGGTCCTTTTATAATCAGACTGAGATGCTGCTTGCTTAAGTTTGATGCAGAGGGTAGAATAGATTTCCCCACTATAATTCAAGAAAATGAAATTAAAATTTCAGGACTAAATTGTCTCACAAGAAGACTGTTGTTCTAAAAGCCATTTAAAGGGACAAAATGTTTTACTTTGATATGCTGGTTTTGTATTTGTAGGTAACCAATGTTAGACTTATACTGCATGAGAAAAGAAGATTTGTGATTGAAATTGTTATTTTAAGTTACCAGTAGGGGTGCACATATGTATCAGTCACACAAGGTCAATTTGTGTCTTTTTTTAAGGCCTTGCTACGGTATGTTCAGTAAGATTAATGTTCAAATAAAGGTGTAAGCATAAGCAGAGGCTCACCTAGATAAAACTATCTAAATGATAATAGAAAGATGTGTCCAGCATTTGTCAGTGGTTACTAAGTGATGTGTGTTTGTATAAAACACACAGGGAATATAATTCTGAGTATATTTTGAATGCAATGGTACATTCTCCCTAGTGACTTAAGCATTGCAGCATTAAACCCTAAACACATTAAAACTGAATTGTGTTCCAACAGAAGAGAGAAGGAGATAGTTTATCAATGTAGAATATTAGGGTTGTTGTAACTGGAATCAGTGTGACTGAGCTCAAAAATGTATAGAATTTAAGAGGCATGTGGAAGAGGAAATTTTCAGCATGATAGGGTTCATCTGTAGAAAGTCTCTCCTATGCCCAAGAGTGGAAGCCTTGTACTTTTGGTATCCGTTTACCCTAAGTGAAGTAAAATGTAAGAAAAAAATTAAATAGACTTCAGCCTTGATAGAGGAATAAAATCCTGGACTGAAACTTGGTTGCCATTTTTTCAGATGACCTTTATAGCTAACATAAGCAAGGACAATTTGGCAGAGTAAAAAACAAAACAGAACAAACCAGGCACAACATCACTATATGTCAGGTTAAAGCTTTATCTTAATCAGTAGAGTTATATTATCAGAAGCAAACCTACAGACCAGAAATATGTGAACCTCTTTTTCTGATTGATTAACCAGTAGTGATGGTGCTCTGCAATTTTATACAAAGGGCCTAAGAACAGCAATTTGTGTTTTAAAAAGAAAGTAATAACCTAAATTCTGTGGTTGTAGAGGTGAGATTTGAAAAGGGATAGCTATGTGCTATCTGTATATTTGTTATTATCATGTCTATTTGGTGTAGGAAGAAGACTGTAATTGGAAAATATTATGGATGACTGTTTTATATCACAATATCTGAGTTGTTATTAGAACTAACGTGCAAAAAAGCCTCATTTTCTATGCTGCTTGTAAAAGCTCTATTTTCTAAACATTCCTCCTCCGATCTTTAGGCTAAGATCAGGATAGAAAAAACATTTGCATAAAACTCTGGAGTTTGACCCTGGCCACTGGAAACCTTACTTAGCCCATCTCTGCTTTCTAAGATGAATGAGAACATTGTCCATATTTTCAAAGACTAACATATTGTTTATATAATGCAATCAAAAATCTTAGTATTTTGGTATTTTTTGGACAGATTTCTACAGTTTCTACAGTTCTTAGAGCAGGGGTGAAATCCAACCGGTTCTGACAGGTTCTGGAGAACCGGAAATTTTGAACAGTTCGGAGAACCGGCAAATACCACCTCTGGCTGGCCCCAGAGTGGGATGGGAATGGAGATTTTGCAATATCCTTCCCCCAGGAGTGGGGAGGAAATGGGGATTTTGCAGTATCCTTCCCCTGCCACACCCACCAAGGCACACCACATCCACCAAGCCATGCCTACAAAACTGGTAGTAAAAAAATTTGGATTTCACCACTGACTTAGAGGTGATAAGTGCTATCATTGCTCAGCTATATTGTACATGTAACACATACTCTTCATCAAATGAAACAAACTTTGAATATTTCTCTCAGGGTTAGAGGAACAATCGAAACATGTTCACACGGAGACGCTCCAGAGCTTTCTTGATGGAGGAGATTGACAGAGGAACAGAGTTTGTACAGGTCTTGAAAACTATCTATCCCAAGGCAACTACTCTTGATGCGAAGGACTTTGACTGGCTCTTTGACTGTCCCGAGACAGAACACTTTCTGGAATGGTTCTGCAACACAGTGGGAGAAGAGAATGTGCTGACTACTACAGAACTAGAGGACTATGAGAAACTGGTAATTTCTGGGAAGCCCATCTTAGAAAGTGAAGCATTGGAGGAAGTGTTGAGAACCTGTAGCCAGTCTTTTCAGCTGAACAGTGAGCTACAAGAAAATGAAGCCCCACCCATTGAGTTACTTGAACAAGAGATGCAGATGCTGAAGAAGCAGTGTGCGTGTAAAAAAATGCGATGCAACAAGCTTCAGATTTGTGCAGCCGGTTTAAAGCAAAAGCGCTGTAATTTAGCAGACGAAAAAGAAAGATTAAACAGAGAGCTAAGGAAGATGCACCTAAAGCTTGAACTAGAGAATTTTCAAAGCAACAATATCCTCAGTGAAGTTTGTCAGATAACAGAAAAGTTAGTACACTGGCATCAGGAACCTGGGTATGAGCAACTAACTTTGTCAAGAGATCTAGGGCATCATCTGGAAACAGAAGAAAATTTCACAAAAGCTTTTTTGAGATTGTTTCCAAATGTTGTGACAAGTATTATCAATGATATAGAGATTGATCAAACAACTTTGGAAAAAAAGGGGAAAAGAGATATTACAGAACAGCAAACTTCAGAATCTACAGCTCAACAACTGCAACTAGAGGACAAGAGCTTAGCTTGTGTTGAGAATCCTGATAATCACAAAACAACCCTGGAAGTTTTGAAGGACCAAATTCTTGATCAAGAGCAACTGCCCAGCAAGAATAAGCCAGAATTTAAACAGAAAGACTTGCTACGAAAATCAGATCAATTAAAAGCAGATTATTTGAAAACTGAAGGCCTATCTGTTCAGGATTTCTCTCAAAAAGGGCTGAAGACACAGACAGAAATTGGCCAAAGAAAGCACCTTAAAAACATAGAAGGTTATAGGGAAGAACTGGGACATATGGAGTTAACATACATGTGGAGCAAAACAAATACAGTCATGACCATTGCAAGAATTAAAGGAATTTCATCCGCCTTGCAATGGGCAGAAAAAGTTTTTAAAGTCACTAAGGAGAACAAGGTAGGTTAAGCCTTCAGGTTTCAGTAAACAGCCCTTTCCTTTCCTTTTTTGGTATTGATCCTATTTGGTCAGTTACTCTACTTAACATAAGGAGCAGATCCAGAATCAATCTGTTCTGACTTTTCATTTCTGTAATGGCCATTCAGATGCCTATAAAAAGCCCACAGCAAGACAAAAATCCAGTAGTGTTTTGCCCTGCCACTCTAGCAGCTGCTATTAATAATCAAGCTTTATTTGACATGCTTTACCATTATTGTTAGTGGCCATCAACTACTTTATTGTGCATGAATTTATGTAATTATTTTAAAGTTGTACCAACTAGTGGCTCTTGCTACATATTTTGACACAAATGCCAGTTTATTAAAAAGACTTTATCAGTCCTGAATCTTATATTACCTATGTTGAAAAAAGCAAGACCTACTTTCAACCTACTTTCTTAAAATCACAGCCAATTTTATATACTTCTCTCACCTGCCTATTTTTCTAAACCAAAACCTTCTCTGCAATCACCTTATTATCTTGTAATGTTCCTTCAATCAATTTCTACCTAGCAACCTTTCTAGTTTAATAATTTTTTTTAAAAAAATTGTTGGCTCTAATATTATTCACAATATACTCCTCAAAATAATTCTGAATCTGTTATTATCTACTTATTTTTTTAGTGATTTTTTTTTTACACATTCTTCAGGACATTATTCCTTCCTTTCGCCACTAACTTCCTTAACATTTTTTGTTAGCTTCTCAGGTGATCTCTTAAATTTTGCTGTAGTTCTCCTGACATATGCTGTGCACGCTAGCTGAATTTTCATTATTCTTTGCAGCAACCTCCAACTGTTAGAAAAAAGATTCAAACCTCCTGATGTTTCATTTCAATTTCCTTCTGCATTTTTAAATGTTTCTTTTTTTTAAGTCAATTGAGACTATGTTGAATGTTTTTGGCAATTTTCCATTTACAAATAAATTGTTTTAAGGTCAGAAATTTGAGATGTACAGGGAGCATCTTGATGTAATTCCCAGGAATCTTTTTTTATTAGATTCCCAAGCTGTCTTTGCAAACCATAAATATTACTGTTTGTGTAATTTTTTTTTGAGGGTATCAGAATATATTTTTGTACTTAGCAGTAAAATGATAGAAAAATGTGAAGCCAGTAACTCTGCCTGCAAAAAATTTAATACTTTGCTGTTTTCCAGATGAAGGAAGCGAAGAGTGAGTTAAGTTTTCGTGTGACTAGATGCCAGGAACAGTTATGCATTCTCCAAAGTGAGGTAGACAGAAACACCCAATTGCTTATGCCCTTGCTTCAAGGCATTGCCCGCCTTTTTCGTTTGCCAATAATAAGTGGAGAACTACACTTGGAAGACATGAAACTTGAGTATCTTGAACGTGTACAAGAGGAAGCTATTGACCAGCTATTGGGCCAGCTCAGTCACTTTGAGGTGATGAGACTCTTGCTGATGTTGAAGACAGAGAATCTGCAATGGACTGGAACTAAGCTGGAGGGACTGATGACTGTCCTGAAACAATCTCAGTCTAAGTCAGAAGAATGGCAATCCTGCTTTGAGGATTCAAGATTTTCCATTAAGCAATGTCCACGGATTTTGATAGATCCGAGTGATCTCACTACCTTACGGTAAAGAATGGTGGCAGAATGGTAGTGGAACTTTATTGAATTACAAGTGCCTAATAGTTATTAGAAATGAAAAAAGGTTTGCTTGGTTTGGATTGTTTTGGAAAATTAAATAATATTTGACTAAATCTGAAACAAACACCATCCCAGAGAACAATTTTATCCC
This sequence comes from Pantherophis guttatus, assembly GCF_059756535.1. Taxonomy (NCBI): domain Eukaryota; kingdom Metazoa; phylum Chordata; class Lepidosauria; order Squamata; family Colubridae; genus Pantherophis; species Pantherophis guttatus. The sequence goes on from NC_142064.1 coordinate 211,335,831, forward strand.
TTTTACGGAACAGAATCTAATGGGAAGAAAGGGAATATTGAGGCAGAATGGGAGAAAAGGAAGAGTTTCTGTAGAATAGAATATCTAGGATAGTCACATCAATAAACCAACTCTTTGTATTTCAGAAAAATACTGGAATTGTCTTAGGTTTTAATTAGAAGACTGTTGAGAGAATCTGAATTCTTTCACAATCTTAAGACAGGAATAAATGGACAAGGTTTGGTAGCAACTCTATTTAGCACATATGGTTATAATAATATATAATTATCTCCCTACTCTTTATATTAATATATTATTATTCATATATTATATGAATTAAAATCATAAATTGTTTAATTTTGAGGGCCCTTTTCTCTCTCAGGTTGTGGGAGATGCTGGACAGACACCATCAAGAGAAACAACTTTTTCGTTCATATGAGACTTTGGCAAGCAGAGGTTCAAGATTGTGCCAGGAACTCAAAATGCTTCAAGTACAGCTAGCCACTCCATTTCCTCAGTTTCTTAAACTAGAGTCTCAGAAAAAGGCACTGCACTGTTTGATGTATGATGACTCCAATCAGTTAATGCTTCATGCTCAGGTATGCAAGGTTTGTCCTTTATATATTAAGTTCTGTTCTTCTACTACATTATTGCTGTTCTGACCCAGCTCCCAAACACGACAAACCCTCTGTAGTTAAATAAATGTTCCCTTTATTAGCAGCCCCGGCAAAAAGTCTCTCTCTCTCACAGCAGGCTAACAAATCTGTCCAGCAGGGAGATGAGTAGTTGTCTGCCACACCAATTCATCTCCCCTCCTGCCTTTTATCCCCAGAGCTAGGGTGGGGCTTCGCTAGCAGCGATGGCTCTTCCTTCCCAAGGATCGGCCCATAGATTTCCACTCCTTTGCCTTCTGCGCATCCGCGCGTCAGGCACTAGACCCATCTGTTCCTCCTCTTCCTCATCACCCACCTCCAGACCTGGGGGCTGTTGACTCTCCATCTGAGGGCTGATGGATGGCCCAGGCTCTGCCTCTATCTCTGACAGCTCCATTCCCTCTTCCCCCTCGGAGCTCTCAGATTGCCTTGGTGCTGGCCCTGACTCCCATGCCGCCTCCTCATCTGATTGGAGATGAGCCTGTTGTGGCTTGTCAGCCACTGGAGGGGTCAGGGATGACAGGCCACAACAATTGCTCTATATTTACAGACATCCTAGAATACCTAAGAAAACAATCAATCTATCCTACCATAATTAAGTTTTCTCCCTTTGTGATGCTAAATGAAATTTGGACAGCAAGTCCCCTTCCATGTGAATTAAACAAATCGCATGCTGCTTTTTGCATACAGGAATTGTCAGAATCTCTGGAGCAACTTAACATCACACAAGGTCAAATCTATCAAATTCTAATGGACACCCAGACTGACATAAAGGCCAAACGCAAAGCTCTGCAGAGCCACTTCCAGAAGACGGAGCGCAACCTCTACATTTATTTCTTCAGTAACCCAGACCTTCTGAGGAAGATGGTAGAAAAAGTTGAAAAGCAGACACAGGTATCTTCGTGAGCATAATGGAGCCATCAGTGGACAAGAAAAGAAGAAAATCTTGCTCAAAGGGGCTTTCATATAAATTCCGTCTCAATTGAATGGAAAGCTTCCGAGAGAAGCATTCTGGCATTGTTAGCAGGATAAAGTTTCATCTTCTTAACATCTCTTCTCTGAAGAATACATTAAAGTCTATTAAGTTGGAGGCCTTTTTCTGGAAATTGATTTGACAAAATGTATCTATTACCATAAATCACCTGGGAAATATTGTACAGTATAAGGATTCCATGTATAATGTTCTTCTTTTTTGAATTCTTACAATGCTACAGTATAGAATAGTAGAATAGCAGGGGTGGTGGTGTTTCTTCTGAATTTGTTGTGCAGAAATTGAGATGGGGTACATAAAGCTGTGAATATTTTAAAGAACTGAAATAAAGATACTTGTAAGAATTGGTATTATCAACTTATACTCTATCTCTCCTTTGATATATTTTCCATTTCAATTTTTTTACTTCAAAAAGCTGCCAATTAATTCAAAGACAAGTGTGTTTTCTTACTCTCAAGAAGGCCAAATTCAATTATTTTCCCTCCTTTATGTTGTCTTTTTAAATTCAGTCCTCTTAAATAAATCTCTGCATATATTATTTGTATTGGAAAGGACCTACTGAAATTATAAAAAAAGCCTTAATTATTTGTTAATTTTCATAGTTTAAACAAAGTAGTATGCTGACAAAACTGTAACCATGCCGAGATTGCATAATCTCGGCTTTTTTTTAACTTTTAAAAGCATTTTTTCGGCGGAAGAAGTTGTAGAAAAAATGCTTTTTAAAGTAAAAAAAAAAGCCTCTGATGATCGTGTGGCTCAGCTGGGCATGGTGGTGGTGGTGGGGGGTGGGGGGCAGGGATTTTTGCTACTGGTTCTCCGAACCACCCGCCGTCATCGCTACCGGATCGGGCGATCCGGTCCGAACTGGGAGCATTTCACCCCTGTATCATAATGCCATCATATTGGAGGTACATGTACCAAATGAGATAGCCCACCCTATCATGCAGGGAGTGAGATACCCCAAAAAGGTTTGTACCAAATTTGTGCTAAAATCTATCCTCTTTATTACCTCAGTAACATCATTTTTGTTGAGATTCCTCAAGCTTGCGAGGGCAGCATCCAGAGCAGGGAGGGCTTCTGCTAGGTCTTTCTGTGCGTCATCAGCAATAGCCTGAGCAGTTTGAGCTTTCACTTTAGCTTTCATTTCTTCTGCTTGTACTGCATTTCTTGTCTCTTCTGCTACAGCCGTGTCTACCTGCAATAACACAACAGTGTACAATCTCTCTCTTTCACGTCACTCAAATTTTCATTGGAGAATATAACTTAATTGGTTACCTATAACGTTATAGTCATTGTAGATACTTTTTCATTGTGTATTTTGTAAAATGTTTGGAATCTGTATCATACTATGGTTGATGGACTCCAAACTGTATCACTTCTGGATGGCTAGACATGATGAGAATCTAAGAACTAGAAAAGCTAAAGATTTTCAAATCCTGATATGCCATACCAATATTTTATTGCTGTGCATTAATAAATATCCCTAAGACAAATGTAGAAGAACTTAAATTCCTTGTAAATTTGCCTTTAGGGTTCAGTTGATCTTTAAGACCTATTAGCAATAATTATATTTTATTTAGATACACAAGAGAACATGTAACAGAAACACCGACAATATTAAAAGCATGATTCTATGCACTTTTATTGAGAAGAAGACATTACTATCAATCAAGGTTGTAAATCTAATTCAACAATCTAACCACTTTAGCCTTATTGTCCTTATTTTCTGGAAGATTAGAACTAGTTTAAATACATTTACCACTATAATTAAGGTGCAGCTATTTAATAAAAAGTTGTTTTCCCTGATAGTGAACAGAACTGATGAAGATGTAATTGTGACCAAAATTTTAAGTTTAATGAGATTACAAATTGTGCAACATACAATTATTATTAAGGGAATGAAACTTATTTCTTTAGTGTATGGTGATTGTACATTAGCCAGGAGACTACAGTGTTAATACAGAGTAGTTATTTAACAGATTAACAGAGTTGGAAGGGATCTTGTAGTTCATCTAGTCCAACCCCCTGCCCAAGTAGGAGACCCTACACCAATTTTGACAAATGGCAGTCCAGTCTCTTCTTGAAAGTTTCCAGTGATGAAGCTCCCACAACTTTTGAATTTGGCTGCCTAAGACAGCTAGTCCCTTTGGTTCACACTCATGCACCATCCAGAAATGCACAATAGGAGGCGGACTAGCACTAGATTCATTAATTATCCCATGCTTTTCTCTCCATCTATTTGCCTTGTGTTTGTGCACAACATTCAGGCAGGTCTAGCACCGATTGGGTTCATACTTCTACACAAAACAGTTTTATTTTTCTCACCAAAGTGGTATCAATTTATTTAGTTGCCTGTAGCAAGTTGGAGTGGCTCAACGGCCACAGAGTGTGGCACAAACCTCCCTAACTTCTGTCCCTCAGAGTTGAAAAAAAAAACCTCAACCCTTGCAATTGTCAAGCAAAAGAACTTCACAGTATTAGAGGAACTGAATTCCAAGTTACTTGGAGGGCATCAAATTGAACAAAAGATACTGTTGAAGACGGAAGGACAGTTGAAAACTCAGATGAAATGACCGCAGAGACTGAAATGTTCTTTCTTGAAGGACATGAAAGGCGGCTCAATGAGGCTATTTGTGCTATAGAGTAAAATGAATTACAACATTTCTAAAGGAATAAATGTAAATTCCAAATTCTTGACTGCATGAAAAATTTTAGGAACATGGCTTAAAGAATACATTTTTACTTGAGAAGCAACTTACATATTGAACTAACTATTTCGGTACTAAAGCAAAAGGAACTCAAGATATTTTGTCACCTCTGTAAGGAAATACAAATGGCACTTCTCCCTTGTATAATAAAAGCAACAATAAACAAGATTTTATGATTCTTTTAATGACATTCAACCTATACTTCCCTATTTTAAGTGCAGGCCAGGGCCTAGCAAAAAGCAACATGGATATGCAATATAAATGTTGCTTTCTTCAACATACAAACAATGAGATTTAGCATTTGCACATAATATTATGTTTATCTTGCATTCTTTGCTTCTGAAGGTAGATTGCGCAGCATATAGTACCTGTATTTGTTCCATGGTCACAAGCGTGTCTTTGGCAGCCTCTGCCAGCAGGGGGCGAGCTAATTCTAGCTCTTCCTGCATTTTTGCTACATCATCTGCTGTTCGCAAAAGCTGGAAGGAAAGAAAACTATATATGAAATCCATCAAGGTGAATCTCGAATGAAGAGAAGAATGTAGTGATCATACTTGAAAGAATTTAAGTGGGATAGAAATTATTTTCTCTTGTATCCTGAGTGTGTCAGAACACTACATGAACCAAACAACCTAGTAGATGGCATATGGGTAACTTGTAGAATCTCTAATCAAGGCAATCTCCTGATTAGAGATTCTAGTTTGCACAGAATAATGTGAGTATGCTTGTCATTAAGGTCTTTCAGATATAAAATTCTTGATCACAATTCAGTCAGAATAAGTATTAGTGCAATTTTGAGCATACACGTAACCATGCCATGAACTAAATGGTAAATACAGATATTTAACTTTGGTTGACTCTTGTCAGTTGTAGTTATTTTTTAGTTTAAAGTTGGCTGTTTCCATTGTCAATGTTTGGCTTTTCCATGGTTTCATTATACTGTGTCATGTTTCTTATCATCTCTGATCTATATTCATGAAATGTCTAATTTTTCCTTAAAAGTAAACCGAATTCATCAGCATCAATAGTAGCATTTTGACATTAATTAAATGTAAAGACTCAGTGACATCACTTGGATAATTTAGTCTGATCTATTGGAACTGCCACTGATTTTATTGGGAACTAGATCCAGTAACTTAGGCTAGATCCAATTTTAGGAAAATAACACAAACACCCCTTCCCAAAAACAGGAAAATGCTAGGCCATCTTTTTTCAGGAAAAGATAGCAACAAAATGTTTAGCTTTTATCTGTGTAATATGCACATACATGAAGAGAAAACGAATGTCTGCTTATATCCAACATAAATATGTTACCAGTTATGGTGAATATGTTGAGGAGGTGATAATTTTGGCATGGTAAAACATCGGGTTCAATTTTAAAGCAATATGAAAAGTTGCTTCAAGACCTTTCAATATAGGAATCATTGCAACAATCCATTATGTGAAGTTCCTCTAAAAAGAGGAAAAAAATCAATGCAAATGTTTCTAATGAATCCCACCTTATCCAATCCACTCTTCATCCTATTCTTGGCACTTTTGAGCTCCTGTTTCTTTGTTCCTATCAAACTGATGAAGATACCGAGCAGCTCCAAATAGCTTTTGGGAGTGACATAGTTATGTCTTGCCAATTCTGCCAGATATGCCTTGCACTTAATTGCAACACTCTGATGAATCTCTACACACATTTGAATCTACAATGTAGAAAACAATTTTAAGAAACTTCAAGGATGTTTTAACAAAGTAGGTATTTGAACCAAATGAGATGATTTAAGAAATACATATTTTAGGCAAATATCAAACAGAACATGAAAAATGGTGCACATTCCAACTATTAAAAGAAAACACTTTAAATTCTAATGATTATCTTTGATGATCAATTAGCTGCTAAATTTTACAACACCTTCCACAGAATTTGTTTCAAGAGAGGTATTTACCATGCCTTCTAAAACTTCAGGAGTAAACTCAGCATCTGAGATATCTTTGAAAAAGGAAGCAGCAACAGATTCCAAGGCTTCTGCAGGCCATTCGTTGAACCAGTCAATGGTACAGCAGTTTACCAGAGATGGGAACTGTCTGAGCCGTGCTCGGAATACCTCCCCAATAGGACTATATTGTCCGGAAACAGAAAAGAGTAAGAAAAGTTCTTGTTAGAACAGTTTATGTTAGTTTTGTTCTATCGGAATACATTATAGGCAGGAAAGGCTGTCCTGGAGACACAGCGAAGGGTAGCGGGTTCCATTATAACTAGAGGTGGAAGCGCTATGCCTTATAAGCTTTAATCTATCTAGTATCTATAGACTTGAAAGCTTGGTCTTCAAGAGGTAGGTCCAAGGACAAAAAAAGAAAAAAAAAAACCCCATGTTCTTAAGCACTTCATTTCACCAGGATTAGTAAATTAGGAAGTTTAAATTTACAGTAATCTAAAACAAAACCTTGAACTTTATATTTTAGCTACTGAGAGATGCAAAATAATGTGTAAAGCCTGGAGTGGGTGCGTGGGTGTGAGGGAGAGAAATGGCTCAGAAGAAACATTCCCTCATAGGAAATACTTAAGGCAAAGCCAAACAAAGTCCTGCGGTAGCACTAAAAATAATAATGGAATTGTTGTTTCAAAACCCCATCTTGGTACAAAACAAGAAGGGTTTAGATAGATACACCCTCCTCCCCCCAAACTCTAACAAGCTCTAAGTGCCACAATATTCTCTCTGTAGTGGTTAACATATCTCACAAATTCTTCCAAAACAGGAAAAATGGCAACCATGGCATATAGAGAACTTTTCAAGATGCAGGTTTCAGTTCAGGTCTTCACTTTGCAACAGTGGTAGGAGAAGCTTATAGAGACTTAGGACCACATGTGTAATTAAATGGGCAGGACTTGGATGGAAGTACCACTGGCTCAAGTATTTTTTGTGTAGCATGCTGGGGCAAATGTGAATGAATAAAGAGAACTCCCTGTCTTCCTTTTTTAAGAGTAAAATCCCCTAATCTGGGGCTGTGTAAGCCTTTTGGGTGATATCTCCCATTATCCCTGCAGGGATGAAGTGTTACAAATTGCTTTTAGCATCAGCTTCGGAAGATTGCTGTGGAGTAATTATATAGATTTCTATGATATGAGTCACCATTAAAAGAGAGGAAAGTTGCTGAAAATGAAAAGTTTCTTTTTTCCTGTAAGCCATATGTATCAGGTTAGCTCATACCTCATACATAGTACAGTATGGATATTACTGCGCACTTTTCCTGTATATGCAGCCATCAGGTTGGCTTTGGTGGGTTGAAGTCCTTGGTCCTGAACAACTGGTTTCATAGTAGTCATAATCTGGTCTTGCTCATCTAGGCCATACAAGTTGGGTATGTCTCCTGAATTCAACAAGTTGTTGATATCCTCTAGGAAGGATTCACTTTTGATCTAAAAAAACATATATAATGATATTATGTTCATTGTTTCAATTTTCTCCATAACCTCTCCAATACATCTTTTATTTTTATATTATCAGATTTTATTTAACCAACCAACCAACCAACCAACCAACTTTCTGTATATCGAAAGATTCAATATCCCTCCTTTTCCTTCTCTTCTTCTTCTTTTCCACTATTGTTAGGGATATGCCCTCCCTGAATAGCCTTGTCACATTGTTTTTATAAACTTTGTTTTTTTCTTTCTTTTTTGACTTGCAAGAGCCATCATAATAGAGTTCATTGTAAAGTTGTAACTGAAAGTAGAATACCTCAAGAATCTTATTTGAATATCAAATAAGGATTGGAGGCTCATATTACACCTCTTCTCCACAAACTATATGGGCTACCAGTCTGCTTCTGAGTGAAGTTCAAGTTTTGGTTATGATCTTTAAAACCCTTAATGATATAGGTCCAGGCTGCCTGGTGAACTATCTCGTCCCACTGAGACTAGCCTATCCTACTTGGGCTGGCAGAGAAAGCCTACTGGGAACTCATTGGTAAAGAACTCCAACTGTTGTGATCCAGAAGAGTCTTCTCTGCTGCAGCACCTGCCCTTTGGAACATCCTGCCCTCTAGTGTAAGATCTGCCTCAATTTCCTATCCTTCTCTGGCTCTGCAGGTTGGCCTGGGGATCTGATGGGGGAGTTCTACTCTAGGGGTGGCTGCACATTGACAGCAAACTCCACCTCCTGCCCCCCCACCTCTGCTCTCCATTTGCCCATCATTTTTAGTAGTTATATTGATGTATTTTCTTCGTTTTCTTTTTCCTTGTTTTCTTTTATTGTTTCTATTATATTACTTTTGCTTTGCTTACACTTCCTTTTTATTTCTTTGTTTTTTTATTGCTGTGAGTTGTCTAGAGTAGCCCCATGGTGAGACAGGCAGCAAATAAGTATCATCCTCATCATCACCATCCTCCTCCCCCTCACCTTCCTCCTCGTTATCTAGTTCCTATGGCTAATTCAAGAACTTTTTGGAAATTCTAGTAGGACTAATCAGAAGCAAATATAATATTAAAATACTATGTAAGGAATGGATGACAGGCTACTGGAGCCATATTATAGAAGTATTACAGGGATTCTAAAATGAGGCTAATAGTTTCAATTTTATGCATGCTTATTGTGGCTTAATTATTGAATTTAAGGAGAATAACACATAAATAGATACAAATAGTACAGGATTGCATTATATGAGAGGTAGATTAGCTGGGTAAGTCCATGGTTTGGACTCTTCTCAGAACACTAATGACTATTACACATGTAAGAAGCATGCTAACTAATACAATACATGAAGAAATTCCAATCTTTGAACTTTGCCAATAGATTTGTTTACCTGGGTATCTGTAAACAGAAATGTAATAGAGAGGCTTTGCAAGCCAGCCTTCAGCATGATCTTTTTGATGTCTTCTCTCCACTCAGCTGTGCCATAGTTCTTTGAAAGCTCTATTTGGAAGCATTCATAATCAGCTCTAAAAAGGAAGGAATCTGAATCAGGACATGAACTACTCCTGTAAAGATATTACTGAAGAACATCATTAGGAACATTTCAAACACTGCCACAATTGTTTTGACATTTTCATTACAAAAGTTGTAATTATAAATAAAACAAGCCACTTTTAAAATAAAATAGCTTATTTCTTCAGCAAGAAATATATTTAAGTGAACAGGTCAAAATCTGCTTGATAAAAGTGTAATTTTTTTCTGTGTGGACTTATTTCTATCATAAGTATGGTTATGACTTATGGTTTGGTTTATGGAATAATTTTGCAGTGACCTGCTGCCTTGCAAAAATGATCCTCCCCCCAATATTTTAGTAACATACCCAGATGGTTTTGTTGCACTTCCTACCACTGGAAACAATGATCTATGTCTTCATTGATGGAATATACATTTTATTCAGTTCCTAATTCTTGGTAATTTATCTGTGGCATGCTAACTTGCAAATCCTGGCTTTGAATAATTTGCATACTGAGTAACTTGTTCACAGCTTACTAGTGCAGAAATGAATAACATGCATTCATATCTTACATATGAGATGCCAGTTTAGTCAGGGATTGTCTTCCGCTACCACCAACACCCAAGAGAAGAGCATTGCCCAATGCCTGGCGTAGAATACGTGTGATTCGGCATATGTGTGCCAAAGCGTCCATGAATAGTACTAGCTTCATCTTAGTAGTATTGATCTGATTGTATTCTTCCATATACTCTTCTATCACATGTATAAGCTGGGAACAAAGCAAAATGTAAGAGCAATAAGACCAGTTAGCTAGGAAAGACACATTTTTGGAGGCCATTTTAGGAGAAGTGCATCCCTTTTGTCTATTATCATCAGATGCCACTGATGATAATAAATGAAATACTCTTATTTGAAAGAATAAAATTATAACCTGAGCTCCAAAAATAATATTTTTAGGCAACAAAGGGAAACACTGATTTTGATATCTGAGACCAAACATAATACACATAGAATTAGAACTAGCACACTTAGTTTTGCTGTAACGATCAGAGGTCATATCAACAAACTGAATAAGATTCCAGAATAAAATTCATTGTTTTAGCCATGATGGACTTGATTAAGTCATCTAACTCCTCATAGCCTCAACTATCTGAGCAACAGATGTGACAAACATTTGATTACCAAAGAAGCCAGAATAATTAATGACTATAATTCATTTGGTGATCAAGAAAGCAAGCGTTATCATTATTATTTCGGGCTACATGGCAGTGAATGCAAAGGACATCATTCCTTATTAAAAATCTTTACATTTTTACCCTCTGCTTAATTAACATTTTCTCAGTAAGCACACTCTCCTTCCACTTGGGAGTTCTGTGGGAAGGGTAATTACTTGCAAAGGTCAGCTGTAAAGATTTTAATGGCATTCACTGCAGTCCTATGAACATAAAACTTGTTCTCTTTCCTAGTTTATTGCATTTTTCAAGCGTAAGTACTATGCTCAAGTCATCTGCATAGCAGATTCCCAACTGTTCTTTATTACTTGCCTAAACACCAAAAGAAGCAGGGGGCTTGGAGGGAAAGTGCATAATCTAGATCTGTTCCATCCAGTTTCATCTATCATTCTCAGCATGCTTCTGGAGTTCAGTCTATCCTTGCACAACCTTATTCTTCTTCACAGAAAATTATACATACTTTTAATATATGCTTCCCGTGTTAGCCCACATGGGCAACATATGTGGAATATTTTTCCACACTTTATGTTATCCTTAACCATATTTAAATTAAACATTGTGCAGTGTGAATTAAAGATATAGCAAACAGAAGAAGCAGAGATATATCATTTGCAACCTACTTTCTCTTTGCTATCGATCAGTTCATAAAGCTTCGCATCAGACCCAGGTGTCATGAAATCTCCATAAAGAAGAGGCTCAAAAGGAACAACTTCATAAAAGCTGGTTTTCCATTCCAGCATCATGTCCTTCATCAAGTCATCAAACCAATTTCGATCTTCTTCATTAACTAGACGATCACGGAACACACGACAGCTTTCGTGATACCACAACCTCAGCAGGGGCAATTTATCCTGGCAAAGAATTATAAAGTAAGTCTTTAGTAATGTTCCATGTTTGGTTTCCACAGGACCCCAAACCATTTCTAAATTACAGATGTGGGGTAGGCAGCTGTATAGATTGAATAGAATAATACACAAATCAATAATGTAAATAAATAAATAATCTTTTCTTTACATACTGGTCTAAACCTAAAGGTTGTTTTTCCAAAAGGCGAATGGATTTTCTTGTTTTTTTTTTCCTTTGAAAACATTTCATTTCTATAGAAGCTTCTTGAATAAGAAGCAAAACATTTTCAAAGGTAAAAAACAAGAAAGTTCAGTTGCCTTTTGGAAAAAAGCACCTTTGGGACAACTCAAAGACCACTGGCCAGCCTGTGCATGCCTGTTTTTTGGCCGTTTTCTGGGCCATTTTCAGGCCGTTTTCCAGGCCGGTTTTAGGCATTTTTGGGGCTGCTTTCAGGCCATTTTCCAGCGCTCCAGCGCCCATGAAGACCAGCTGGCCGGCATGCCGTAAACCAGAAGAGCAGCTGGCGACGGCGTGTGTGCCCACAGAGAGGGCTCTGCGTGCCACCTCTGGCATGCATGCCATAGGTTCACCATGACAGACCTAGATAATTGAGAAACTCCACAGGCACTGGTCCAACCAGCAACTCAGACTGAAAATAGTAATTAGCAGAATCTCCCTTAAAGAAGGTTAAATTAAATATTCTCTCATTATGCAGAATCTAACATTTTTTTAATGTACTCCATTTCCCAATTTGTTATACTTATTATTAAATTATTAACACTGTGATGAAGTAATAAACAAAAACCTGGTATATATCTTGGTGCTATGTATCCAAATTATTCCTTCATACTCAGATGGAGTTTGCCATTTCATATTAATCATGGATGCTTTAGATAAAAATGTGACTGGCTAAATCATACAGATGTGATTCATTTGTGGTTACCACCAAACCCAGAAAAAAATGTTTCATTTTTTAAAATCTCAAATACATTTTAAGGAAAGTCAAAGTTAATTTCTAAATACAAATAAAATCATTTTTAATGTGATCTATGAGATACATAGAAAAGGATAATGATCAGGATTTTGATTAATTAGAAAATTAATTATAAGTCCTTTTTGGTAGGCAGTCCAGCCAATGTTATGAAAACAGCACTCACCACAATTTTAGCTGGATCTGCCATCAGCATTCCTTGGAAAACCTTGGAGAGATCCCTTAAATTAAACGTGTAATGAGATTTTGCTGGAGTGGGCAACAGTTGGGATGTGATGGTTGAATACACGTATATTGTAGCATCAACGAGAGGCTCATTTAGATTTGCTATTTGAGGGCATCCAGCTAAAAGAAAACAAAATTTCTGATCAGTCTTGCAGAGAGGACTTCTCAAAAGAGATAAAATGAATATTGGTTGCAAGGCAATATAGAAACCTGCCATGGGACCAAGCAAGATAATTATTTCACAAACAGATTAAGAAAATATCCTATTATCTTTATTCCTGAATCTACATTATACCAAAGCTTTATTTGTTGTTCAATGTTCTTTTCAGTCTGTCTTAAAGCTGCTAACATTGTACTTGGTCATGCCAAATTGGAATTCTGCTCTTTTCCCCCCAGTCCTCACTAGTTAACTTATTTCTTTCTTGGTTCATTTGATAATCATGTTTATCAACATGATTAATAACTAGTATTTTGGAAAATTTGGTTCCATTTCTGTGGTCTACTTTTGGTTCCCCCTTGTTTAATAGATGCAGTGATTAGTCAAGGGAAAAAGCAGTCAGTGCAACATCCCTAAGAGTAGAATGTGTGATGTCTGCTTATTTGTTTAAAGTATTTATGAATAAGCATATAAGGAATTCTTGTGGTGATGGCAGAGATTTGATGACATGACTTATGCATGTAACTTAATTTATAAAAGACCAAGGTATTTATGTTTGACAGGAAAATGGAGTGAATAATTGCTTCTTATGCATAAATGGTGAAAAAAACAGAGTCAACAGGGGAATTTGTGTATCTTGGTAGAATGTTTCCTTAAATGGGATATGAATGAAGAAGTTTTAAGACAGGAAAATGCTAACAAAAAGAGAGTGCATATAATATGGTTCATTGTGAGGGACGAATGTTTGTTATAGGAAGAGAAAATTTACATTTAAAAGCATGCTTCTGTATAGGGAAGTGAGAGCTGGTTATTAGGAGAAAGAAAAAAGTAAATTGAAATGCAGTGGGAATGGATTGAGTGTGCGCTAAAACAAAAGAGAATCAAGAAAGGATGAACGCTGAATATAAACACGAGGAAGATATGAAAGAAGTACCTTAAGATGGTTTACTCATATAGAGAATGAAGGAGGGTGCAAATCAAATACACGAAGGAAGATAGAAAGGAAGGTCAAGACAAAGTGGAAGTTCCAAAAAGTCACTGTTGGACTGAGTTAATATAAACCTGAAAAAGGGAATTCTGAGAAATCTAAAGAATAAAAATCCATAAAGTATAAAATATGGAAAAATGCATGGATATTACAGAAAGATAATTTCTCATCGGTTCAAGGTTGACTCAGCCTTCCATCCTTCCGAGGTCAGTAAAATGAGGACCCAGATTGTTGGGGGCAATATTATGCTGACTCTGTAAACCACTTAGAGAGGGGTTTAAAGCACTGTGAAATGGTATATAAGTCTAAGTGCTACTGCTATTGCTATTTATAGGAAGACATGGAGAGGTTTAATATATTATGTTATTATAAACTAAGTTCAGGTATATTTTTTTCTTATTGTATCACTACAGTGGAATGGGACAACTTAGTGTGGCCAACTCTCCGTAGCCAACTTGCCATGGCCTACTGGCCCAGTCATGGAAGGACAACTCTCCATGGCCAACTCACCATGGGACAACTCGCTGCAGGACAATTTAACAATTCAAGTATTTAAAGTAATTAAAAATTATTTAAATTTTTGTCATTCACATTTCATTTTGTTCCTTCTTTTGCATCCTTTCTTTAATGATTCTATTCCACAATTTATTTGATATTAGTGTAACTCATGTCCTGCGGCAAGTTGTCCCATAGCAAGTTAGCCGTGGTAAATTGGCTGCAGTGAGTTGGCTGTAGTGAGTTGGCCTACAGCATGAGTTTCACCTACTATTTTTCGTAAATGTTTTCTTTTCTTTCTTCTTGAAATCTTGCAATATTTCAAGTGAGAACACATGAGATCTGGTGACTTTTCATTATTATTATGGTTCACTACCCAATCAGCCATTTTTTTAGATTGGATTTGGCACTTTTATCCACCTAGTGAGTCTTTCCAAAGGACCTGGGATAGATATTCCCAGATGTTATTGTTTAATAGTGTTAAAGGTATCATCACAGGATGTAAGCTGTTCCAAGTGAGGCAGCCTTTTGCAATTGACTGATGGTGATTTTGTCAATGTCAATAATGTTCAAGTTGTGCTCCAGATGTTTGGAGATTGCACATAAAGCATGTAATACTATTGGTAGTGTCTTGGCTTTCTTTTGTCACAGTCATTCTACTTCTATTTACAAGTCTTTCTATTTTGTAATTCTCTCCCTTACTTTCTCTTTTCTCTTATCTCCAGGTATTGCAATATCCACCATCCAGTTTTACTTGTCTTTCTTTTCAATAATTGTTAAGTCTGGGGTATTATATGACAAGTGCTTGTCTGTTTAATTCTCAGAGCACTTCTGCTTCTTCATATTTTATTATTTTGTCTGTTTTGTGGTTCGACCAGTTCTTGTTTGCAGGCAAGTGATATTTCTTGCAGATATTTGAATGGAACATTGATGCTGCTTTGTCATGCTGTTATTTGTAATCAATCTGCAATATTATATTTATAATTATTATAATTATATTGCTATTATCTATTGTACACAAACTCCTTGCTTTCCTCTAATGAAGCCCAAATCTGAAGGACACCACCCAAAATTTAAAAATAACTGAAACAGTATATTTCTAAAATGTACCACTAATATAATTCTTATCTTAAATTACTTACGGACTGGCTCTCTGTAACATATTTCTCCTAGTTTTCCAGCTAAAAATCAAGAAAAAAATTAAAATGTTTATTTTTTTTTCAAAAAGTTCCATCTTCAAAATAGAAAAGGGGGATGGAGTTATTTTGCCCCAAGGACAGGCTGCCTTGATAGGAAACTTGTTGACCCTATCTGGAAAGTTGATTTTTTGGTTCTTGCTTCTGCTCTTGTTTTGCCATGCATCCCAATATTTTTGCTTTTGGGTGCAAGCAAGCTTTTGCTTCAATTTCAGCCACAACCTAAGTCTGTAGAGAAGTAAAACAGACTATGAACCCAATTTTTGTTATTTTGAGCAAGCTTTGTAAACCCTGTTGAAAGAAGTTGTTCAGACTGATAGTCTTTCTTTTTATAGCTACAATTTCTGATTTAATAGAAATGGAAGCAATGGCATCCAGTTGTAGAAAAGTTCCTAGGCAAGAATGTGCACACTATACATAATGAAAATGTAGAGGAAAAAATTCACTGAATGGGAGCAAAATAATTTTTATTACTCCAGGAGCTATGATGTTGAGAGGGTACTATAATTTTTAAGTACCTTAAAAAAAAAAAAGTAAAAAAAAAATCTTTTATGGCTATCTGGAGAGAGTTTTGAAAAGTTTATGGTAGGGTTTTTTATTTTATTATTTGTAGCCTGCTTTTATTATTTTTACAAATAAATTAAGGCGGCGAATATATGCACCTTCTTGCTCCTACTTTCCCCACAAAAACAACCTTTCAGTGCTCTGAAGCCAATGGAAGCAAAGGTGATTACAGATTGGCCTCAAACACATTTGTGTGAGATTGGGGAGTGGAAATAGAGTACAAACTATGCCAGGTTGAAGTGTCCTCTCCCTCATAAAGACAAGAACACATTGTTTATCTTGTACTCACATACACATGACAGCATCTGGGATGAGCAAGAGAAAATTGTAGCGAAGGGAAGTTTAAAGTTGCAACCCCCTCTTCATTACCTAGCAGCCAGCAAACAGGGTCAGTTGGTGATTCAGAAAGAAAGTATTTTTCTTCTGGATTCCCAGCTTCCTTACTGTATGCTAGAAAGGCAGAGCTTTTTTCTCAGTACTGGTAGTCATTGTTTACTGACTGCAATTGGGACAGGTACTTAGGTCCTGAGGTGACACAGTTGCTAAGTGAAAAATGACCACCACAATGCTTACAAATTTATACAGGGCAACACATAGTAACTCATTGTAATGGCAAACACAGAACTGAGAAAGAGAGAGATGCTATAAAAGTCATAAATGCAGGCATCAGGCCTTACAAATGGCAGAATGTTGGGGAGCTTTTAATGACCACCTAGATGTTCTATACATTGTGGAGCTAAAATAAGCTTGGGAATCCAGGGAACTTAAACATATTTTTCTTACAGTACATATAAGATGTACATATCTCTACACATCCCTCTTGAGGAGGGATTTCCTCAAGTACAAAAAAACCTGAGATTATGTAAAACGTCTTATTTTTCAGTGGCCTGATTTTGCCTCTCACTTAGGTAATATTCTAATCAATAAGAATATTGTATAGACAATCTTGCATTTATCTGGCAGTATCTGACAGTATTCTTGAAAAAAAGATAATAAATAGCATAGGGCCACTTTATAGATTCTATTATGATTTCACTGTCTGCCCAGACCGGACTAGCAATTCAAATAACAATCTGTTGGAAACAACAGGATATGTCCCTCTAAAGTTACAGGTCCTCTAATAAGAGACATAAGAAAAAGAAAAGGCAAGAACCTTGCTTCACATAACCCACCCATCCAACTGCCAAGAATATTGGAGAAGATTTTCTTCTTGCTGCTGTCCTCCATCTCAGTGAATGAGAGATAGTTGAAATGGCGTGTGAGGCGTGGTGTAACTGCATTTCGTCCTCCTCCTGGTGGTCCCATGGCACCAATAAAGTTAATATCCACTAATTTCTTAAAGGTACCTGAAAATGAGCAAAAGCATGCCCAAGATTAATGAAACATTAACATTAAAACACAGACCACAGCAGACAGGTTTATAAGTATACCAGTGCAGATTTAAAACTGACCTGCCTGTTCTGAAAAACAAACAGTATTTTGTACAGAAATTAGACACAGAACTTGTATCTTACCAATTTGTTTCCTATCGTACCAGCCTTTATGATCCATCCACTGCCTAAGAAGCTCAATGGGTGGCTGGGCACCATAGGTCTCTAAGGCTGGCATGTTCATATCATCAATGAAAAAAATGAAATATCGGCCAAGCGGGGGGCCAAAAACTCCCTTACGCCTGCATTTAACAAGACAAAAATCAAAATTACTGGGTGGAATACATGATACATAACAATCCTTTTTGAAGATTTATTTAATAAATATATATTGATATATATTACATATATACCTTATTTAATATACGTAGTATTAAATATTTAATAAACTGCCAAATAATATGTTTAATATATATTTAATATATTCTTGGCAGAGTACATAAGGTATAATAAGGAAAAAAAAATTAAACATTCATTGTATGGTTAAAATTAAACAACAAACAATCATAAAACCCTGCAATAAATGAACTAAACAACAAAAACAAAACTAAAAGGGTAAATGATGGTGTGGCATATGACCTTAGAGAAGACTCTCCAACAGAATTCAATTTCCTGAAGTCCAACAAAGTGGGGACTAGCCTGATCTCTAATGGGAGGCTATGCTCTGTGCTGCCATGGGTCTGCAGAATTACTGGTATTTGCTCCCAGTGCCGACAGTAAGAATTTATTGTAAGTGAAAAGTGATTTATTGCTCAGATACTTCACACATCTTAGAAGAGTCCTTAGTACAGAATTTCTGCAGTTCTCCCACATTACTTAATAACACAATGCCCCTCAGTAGCGTAGGTGTAAGTTATATTAACAATTTCACAGAAATGCATGTCGTACAAACGTACTTATAAACAATTAATGTCATATATAATGTTGTTTGAGTGCACATCCATAATCACTATGTTTTACCACTATGTGATTTGATTAAAAAACAATTCTGAACAGTAAGAAATAATGTTATAAAGTCAGTGATAAGTATTGATATAATGGGTAGGCATTCCAGGGGCCGTATTTCTCCAATATTCTTTTGCCCATATTATTAACGCCAAGGTTTATTTTTGCCACAGATCCCAGGAGAAGTCATTCCTTAACATTTTGCTTCTTACTTCAAGCTTTTAAATTATAGGTAGATCTCTACTTACAACCAATTGTTTAGTGACTGTTTGAAGTTACAATAGCACTAAAAAAGTAACTTATGACCATTTTTCACACGTACAACCATTGTAGCATTCCTATAGTCATGTGACCAACATTTGAACACTTGGCAACTGATATGTATTTATGATGGTTGCAGGGTCCTGATCATCTTTTGCGACCCTCGGATAAGCAAAGGCAATGTGGCAGCCACATTCACTGAACAACCATGTTACTAACTTAACAATTGCAGCAATTTACTTAACAACTATGGAAAGAGGCAATAAAATAAGATAAAAGTCACTTAACATCTGTCTTGCTTAGCAATGGAAGTGTTGGACTTAATTGTGATTATAAGTTGCAGACTACCTGTAAGCATTTTAGCAGATTTGGAAAGCAAAGTCAACTAATATATGTAAAAACAAATAAATTAAACAGGAAGAAAATTAGAGACTTGTTTTAAGACAGAGTACCTTTTATCCAGCTTGCTGTCAATGAGATCTTGGGTTTGGTTGGCTGAGGTTCGAGCAGAGAACATCAGAAAATGGCTGATATATTCTAATGGCAGGTTCTTCAGAAGCTTGTCTGCTATAGTGAGTGTTTTTCCAGTTCCTGTGGGACCAATACAAAGAACCTATATAAGGAAAAGAAAATTGTAATTATGTATTCGTGGGTACAATTGCCAAATATACATTTTTCCCCAAATGAAGCTTAATTATAACTCAGATAAAACTTGGAAAGATGAAATAACTTTTAGATTACAATCCCAATCACAAATGCAAGAATAATGCACCAACAGTTGTCATGTTTCTGGCTACTTGATAAAAGTGCTCCCAATAGTCTAATTGTGCAACCGAATGCTTGCATTGGCATAATACTAGATTGTACCTATTTGAAAATCACAACACATACATACCGGTTTGTGATTAGTCAGTAACATTTCTAAGAGATACGCCATTTGGACAGTGTTCATTGTAGGTACAATAATATCACAATAGCTGGTATCAGGCGCCATTTTAAACTCTGTAGAAGAACTCATCCAATTCTGCCAGCACACCTAAGAGAGATGAAGGTATTGATGAAAAAGAGAGATTATATGGTTTAAAGTATCCTGTATCTGATATAGAAATGGACTTGCAAGTTATTACCCTTCTAGCTACAGTGGTATGAATACTTAAATGCTATTGTGCCATTGGAAAAATGATTGGCCCTCATCAGATTAATATTAGTCACAATAAGCCCAATTGGAAGTGGGTGCTGTGCTGACTCTTCCCTAAATACTATTTCATCCAAACTGAGGATTTCTTGTCAAAGAAGATTTGGATTTGAGGGGCGGGGAAATAAAATTTAGACGGGACGTGGAAATGGGGATGGATACATGAGTGACTTTATGTTAAAAACGATCCTCCTTCCAGTATACTTTGAAAATGAAATCATGACAAGATATATTTTGAAAAGAAATGCCATCTGGAGCACTGTTTTCGATGCCATTAGCACCCATTAGCACCATCTCCACAGCTCAATCAAAGGGACAGGAAGAGATGCTCCTAACTTAGTAAGTTTCTGAGGCTCCACCTCCACTTCCCTGAAACAAGCAAACAATCAACAACAAAATCATTATATCCTTCTCATGAACTATCAGAATTACTCCTTCAATTTTATACCCACACATACAAATGCAGGTGTGCAGATACCACTTGGTATCTATCAACACTTCCTCCTACACTGGTGAAATCTTATGAGGTGTATGATTAAACCAAACAAAAGGAAAAGGAAGGAATTAGGGAGATATGCACATGGACTGAAATATATTCTTAGCAGTAATGAATGGAGGCTAGTTCTTAATAGCTATTTTATAATTAGCAAGCCATGGCTTGCAGGCGGCCTCCAGCTAACAGCCTCTCTCTCTCTCTCTGTCTCTCTGTCTCTCTCTCTCTTTTGTTTGTTTTTTCAGCCCCTAGAAAAGATTGTAGTGTTAAAACTATGTAGTCAACTGCTGAATAATGGTAGTGTGATTTCTGGTTAATTTCTTTCTCTCACTTTCCCCTTTATTTTTGCAAAACAAAAATAGAAATTACAAAGAATAACAATACAAGATGAAAGCACAACCAAGAGCCTTGGTTAGTACAGTGGACTAAAGCACTGTTATTAACATCTGCTGCTTGCAATTACCGCAAGTTCAAATCTCACCAGGCTCAAGGTTGACTCAGCCTTCCATCCTTTCAAAGGTAGGTAAAATGAGGACCCAGATTGTGGGGGCAATAAGCTGACTTTGTATAAAATATACAAAAGTATGAAGGCTATTGCTTAACGCATTGTAAGCCGCCCTGAGTCTCTGGAGAAGGGCGGCATATAAATTAAAGCCAAAAAAAAAAAAAAAAAAAAGCAGCACTTAATGCTATATAAGCGTTTGAGGGACATCATTGATGCTATAATTTTTTTCATTGAAAACACACACTCACACACACACACACACAGATATATATGCAAGTCTTGGTGTCTTCAGGTCTTCTCCCGTGTAAGACTGAGAGCACTTTGGCAACGTTTCGGCAGAATCTCATCTGCCATCATCAGGCTTATGCAAGGGGTCTTCTGCAGCAACTGCCGTTACTATTTCAAATCTGGTGCTGGTAGTCTGCTTTGCTGTGATGGCCCCACCTCTTCGTTCTGATTGGTAGGTGGGAGGAAAAGAGAGGAAGTTTCTTCTTCTTTTCCAGCACCTTAAAGCTACAGGACATGAAATTGATTTTGAAGGAACCAAATTAATCTTCAAAACTGAACACCTCAACAAGAGTATAATTATGGAAGCCATTGAAATAGCAAAACGCCCCCATAACATGAATAAACATGGTGATACCTCCCACCTACCAGACATCTGGAAACTAGCCCTTGTCAACAAACGAGTCCCAGCACCCACAGACAGAAAAATCTACACCCGAGAAGCCAGACACACACACCCCGAGACCTCCAGCCAAATCACATTCCAGCCAGCCACAAAGATGAAGCCCTGCCACCTGGTGGAGAAAAACCGACCATACACCCGAAGCCAAGCCAATAGACACAGACTGGGACTCCCAACCAATCAGAACGAAGAAGTGGGGCCATCCCAGCAAAGCAGACTACCAGCACCAGATTTGAAATAGTAATGGCAGTTGCTGCAGAAGACCCCTTGCATAAAGTGCTCTCAATCTTACACGGGAGAAGACCCGAAAACAGCAAGACTTGCATACCTGTACCCGTGAAAATCTACGAAAATACATATATATGTATGTATGTATGTATGTATGTATGTATGTATGTATATAAAACTTGCAAAAGAACATGGCTCATGTGAATCCTGGTTGGTATTTATGTCCATTTGCCTTTGCAAAATATATCCAGAAGTCATAGGATTCCAATCTGCCATTAAATTTCTTGTTCTATAAAATCCTGTATCTTCCCATTCATGTAACACCAGCTCTCTGGAATGTAATGTCTGAGATCCTGGTGGTTCCCATCTTGATAGCATTCTAAAAGGAAGGCCTTAAAAACCTGCCTTTTCTCCCAGGTTTGGCTAGGATGATTGGAGAACCTTGTTAGGTACATGATCGATTGTGTGGACCGTATCTGTCATCAGTTTATTGTTCTGCTTTTATCTGGATTGAATATTTGTTGTTCTGTTTTTATTCTGTAAATGACCATGAGTCAATTGGAATCTGATGATGTCTAAGTCAAACAAACAAATACATGCACAAACAAATAAAATCTCTGACAAACAGCCCCTTCTTCTTATCCTTCAGGAAATTAATGAAAACCTGGCTGTTTTACCAAACCATGGGAGCTTGTTGGCTGGAACTATTCTTTCTAAGGATGAACTGATTTTATTTGTCTGAGTATGTATCATTTTTTAATTGCAAGTACATATTGGGAAATCGTACATTGGTCAGATTAGAGCAGCCTACAAGTCTGGAAAGGAAGGAAGGGAGTCAGGAAGGCTGTGGGGTTTGACAATACTGTCGGCAGGGAACTACAGACTTAACAGATGCAGCCATTTAACACATTAGTGAAAAGTTGCTAAGACATTCTCATCGTGTTTTATAAATTCTAGTATTATTTATGGTCTTTTACGGTTATTTGTCCAGGTTATTTATAGTATTTAGATTATGCATTGTAAAATTAATTGTAATTTTATAGAATACTTTTGTGTTTTAATACCTTCTCTCTGTAATTTTACCCTAATAATTTCATCTTTACCATATTTTATTCTATCAAGAATGGAACTTTATTTCTATTTTAGCGTAATTATTATTTGTATACTGGTCTTGACTCTGTCCCTCAAATAGAGGGACAGAAATGTGTGTGTGGAACAACACAGTAGCACCAGGATGCTGTACCATATTTCATGCACTTGAGTCAGGAGTGTCAAGGCACTCACGGGTTGAAAGGATTAGTCAGTGACATCACCGTTGCCCTGGGGACGCCCAGTTGGGGCTCCTTTCATGTCTCCAGCAGGAGCTGGAGTGAAGGACAAGAACTCAACCCCATGTCATGGCAGCTCTCGGATCTTGAACGTGGGCTCGCTAACCTACTGCCCAGCATTTTAGTAAATGCTATGTTATTTTAAATTTAATAAAGTCCATTCTATTTTTTTAAAAAACCAGAAGTCGACTACTTTGGAGCAATGTGTATTGTTTATGAATATAATTAAACCTTTCACCAGTATTGTAGTAAATGTATTTTAAAATGAATTTATCAAGGTAATAGGCCAATATGATTATGTGAAGAGTCTTTGACTTGAGAATAATGAAAAATTGAATTTATTTCAAGAAAACTTTGCCCCTAGGAATATGGTATTATGTAATAAATACAGATCATTTTCCTATTAGCATAGCATCTTTTAAAGTCATTCAGTCAATATTGTACCAAAATAACAGTAAAAAGGATAGATTTCTATTATTTCATTTATGACAGGATAAGACTCGCTTTAAGAGTCACTTTATGGTGAGATAGGTGGCAAACAAATTAAATAAATGAATAATTAAATGAATAAATAAATAATGAGGAGATAGCCTTTTTTTCCTTTTATAATGTTTCCTGTAAGTCTATTTGTCCTAAAGTTGGGAACTTCCTAAAAAGGTTACATATGACCAAAGAGGGCCCTTCCACATGGGTGTCCCAAAGGTGCTTTTTCAAGAGGCAACTGGACTTTGAAAGTCCAGAAAGTCCAGTTGCGTCTTGAAAAAGCACCTTTGGGACAACCATGACCTGGATGACTGAGAATCTCCATAGACACTTCCTCATGGGGTTTTTGTATTAGTCCAGCATCATATCAAAACTTTTGTGATCTCATACTGTCATATATGCTTGGCATTGTGTCTATTTATTCCCAGCTCAGCTGCAAATGTATGTGAAATCACAGATCTGAAATGCCGAGGCTTATCCATGGGCCATTTCTTTACTATCAGTGGCCTTTGCTTTACCCCCGTTCTTGATTTCTGGTCTTAACCTAGCCTCCCCCTTCTAACAGAGTCTAGCCACTAGAGCATCATGCTGAGATACTACCATTGTCAGCACTTCAACCTGCATTTACTCTAGTGCTGACATAAGAAGGAGAAGCGAAGGCATCTGGAAAGGGACGTTTGACTTTTCACCTACTTATTTTCTCTGGAGATAATATCCCCTAGGAGATGGGATGGGAGGGGGGAAATTCCTTTGAGTTGGAGTAGATTAGGGGTAGAATGACTTGGAAGATGGCCAATGAGTGCAGGGGAGTGGGGAACTGAAAGGGAGGGTTTGGGGGCTGGACGTCAGTGTTGGCTTCGTTTGGAGTCGGGTTAGTCACTGATTAGCAACCAGTCAAAATGGTGTATTGCTAATCAAATGCATATAAAATATACCAAAAATGTGGATGGGGGATGACATTGATTGAATGATGTACAGTTTGCACTCTTCTGTAAAAGGAGACTTTGATTGATTCATGGTCTTGTTTGAGTTTGGAAGCTGACGATTGTGTATTAGAATAGAAAAGAATAACAGAGTTGGAAGGGACCTTGGAGATCTTCTAGTCCAACCCCCTGCCCAGGCAAGAAACCCTACACCACTTCAGACAAATGGTTATCCAATATCTTTTTAAAACCTCCAGTGTTAGAGCATTCACAACTTCTGGAGGCAAGTTGTTCCACTTATTAATTGTTCTAACTGTCAAGAAATTTCTCCTTAGTTCTAAGTTGCTTCTTTCCTTGATTAGTTTCCACCCATTGCTTCTTGTTCTACCCTCAGGTGCTTTGGAGAATAGCTTGACCCCCTTTTCTTTATGGCAGCCCCTGAGATATCGGAACACTGCTATGTCTTCCCTAGTCCTTCTTTTCATTAAACTAGACATACCCAGTTCCTGCAACAGTTCTTCATATGTTTTAGCCTCCAGTCCCCTAATCATCATATTAGTTCATTGTTTAAACTCCTTTTAAGGGGCTGGGGAGTGAAAATGGTAGTGATATGTAACTGGAGTCTCTCTAATCTTGACTGTGAGGTTTGATAGCCTTTAGTTACACTCAGGGTAGATTTTTACAATGAAGTTGAATAACAATTTACTTGTTCTGTCATTTATTGCTGGTACTGAAGTTGGATTTTTTAATTGTGACTTGGCACAAATGGGTTGTTTTAAAGGGTGTTTCCTTTATTAGTTAAAGCCATTTGCATTTGTTTTGCTACTTTCACTTATAGACCCAGAAATCTTTTTCCAGCTCTCTCTCTGACTTAGACGCCTGCACCCACACACATATGGTTAAATAACATCCAAGCACCTTTTCTCAAGCTAACATTCCAACTCTGTGAGAAGATGAGGACCAATGATTCTCAGCTCAGAGTAGGCAGTTATATAAGCAATCAGCAACCATTCAGCTTCAAGGTCCTGAAGCATCACAGCAAGAATGCATTAATTCCTGAGAGAGGCAGGAATTTGCACCTTTGTGCATTAAAGAGGCACTAAGACATACAGATAGTATGGTAGCAGTGAAAAATTAGGTATTTTATTTGGCTTGATTCTTGTTTGCAATCAAGATTCTTAACTAACCAAATGGAGTCTGTGGGCCTTTTGCTAACAGTAATCTGGGAAATAGGTTAAGCTATGAAAAGTTAGAGAGCCCATGATTTATTGCTGAGTTTTGGTTGAGGGAGCCAAATGCTGAAAAGTCACACTTCCTCAAGAGTGAAAACAATTGTTGTGCCTTTCAAAATGTACAATCTTTTAAAGCTTTACTAATTAGCATTTGCCTGACAAGCTACAATTAATATTCTTAGATTTAAAATTTGGGGAGAAAGTATAGTAGTTAAAAAATTAGTTACCAATGGTTGTTTAGAAAATTCATATCAAAGCTGATTCTTAACAGGGCCTTCAACATTGAGAAAAATGGCATATTACTCTGAAATGTTCTTTCTCTACAAATATTCAAGCTAGGCATTTGTAGTTCATTATTGTATCACTCTCCATAACCATTTAAAACAACAATACACATACAAAATATGCTAGTTAAGTTTATGGAAATATATGCATTATGCAATTTTATCTACTGGTATTGCAAAGTTAAATGTTCTGATTGTATGGCCATAATGGTAGGGTGAGAAAATTATTTTTGGACTCCAGCAGATAAACTGCTCTGTGAAGCTGTGAACACACTCAATTGATTTTTTTGAATGATTTGAAACATGGCCACAGTATTAAAAATTCCATGCTCTTGATTTGAGAGTGATGATTGAACCTCTGAAGAATTAATCTCAAAAAGTATAATATTATATGATAATGACTGAAGTTAGAGCAATAATTTACGCATGCCTGGATAGAGCAGATTATTTGCTCTTTGGGCACTTGAATCTGTAATTGACTTGGATATATATATATATATATATATATATATATATATATATATATATATATATATATATATATATATATATATATATATATGTTTTTCTTTCTTTTTCGTAGGTGTTATGTGTCTTTCTCTTTAGCCAGGTTCTACCTACGTAAACCAAGATGTTATGTAGCCCTAGTTCAGTGAAATCACAATTCACTAGGCTTTTTTGGGGCTTTTTTTTTTTTTCTTTCTGGCAGCCAGCAGACCCTTTCTTTTCATTTTTTTTATCCTTTCTCACAAAATTCTTCAAAGCTTTAACATGCCTTTTTTGTAAATCCAATATAGGAAAATTATTCTGGTCACTCTCTTGATTTGTTATTTGTATATCCCTTTTAATTATTAAGATATGTCAGTTTCTTTTATATGTCCAGTGTAGCATCTTTTTCCATATCATTCTTGTAGCCTGTCATTTTTAAGTTCACTTTCAGATAAGTCACAATCTTGTCAGGTAAAACTTGTTCCTCTTTCATAAAATCTTTTAAACATAGTCTATCTTTATAGGTAGATATTCTTAAAATTAACTTTTGAGTCCATTGTTCAAAAATACCCTTCAATATGTCCAATGTTAAAATGTTTTGCTTCATTCTATATTAGTAAGTCAAATGTAAGTTTTCCTAATTGTAATCTTTAGTTCTTTCTAGTTCCCTCTAGTGTCCAGTGTTCAAATTAACGTTTAAAACTTATTTTATGCTGTATAATTTGTCAATCCAAGGGTTCATAATAGTAAAAAAGCAGTTTACAAGCAATTTCTGAAATGACTAAAAAAGGAAGTATGCAACTCCAGCATCCCTTTGAAGTGTCCACAATGGTTGAGCAAGATATCTATTTCCTTGTCTCCCATAGATCTAACTGCCTCCCCTGAGATCTAAACCCACCAACCACTGTTCTGCAGTCTCCCCATGAGGAGCAACTGTGTGGGAAACTTATGGGTGATCTCAGGTTCTATCATTATCCAGAGAGGCATTACAGAGAACTGATCTACTTGCTACAGACTTAAAGAATAGGCATAATCTGATATACAAGTAGCCATAACTCTGTTGCTAAGCGACCCAATAATTAAGGGAATCATCACATGACTGCATTGGATTTAGGCTTTCAATTGCACTGTGGTCAATAAATGTATCACTGTAGACTGCTAAGTACAATATCATGTGATCATGACCTGCAACTTCTGGCCACTTCTCCATTGATTAGTCTTGTAGGAAGCTGGCTGTGAAAGTTGGAAATGGTGATTAAACATATGCAGCATGCTGTAAGCATCACAAATGTACACAATATATTGCAAAGTGTCCAAATTGCAGTCATGTGACCATGGGGATGCTTCAATGGCCAGAAGTTCAAGGACCTTGTAAATCTACTTTTTCAGCATTGTTATAAGTTCAAATGGTAACCGAACAAGGTGGTTGATAGGTGAGAACTACAGCTGTAGCCCTTTTACAAATTAATTTGAGAGAAACAATTCATTAGCAGATGTAGTAACCCTGTATAACTTGCAGGGTTGTAAATATAATAAAAATATTAAATAAAATTATAAACATAATATACCACCTCTACAATATCTTCATCCTCATCTTCTTCAATATTACTAATTCCAGCATCATCCAGTTTATAGTCGTAAACCAATCCTTTTTCTGGGAATAACAGTTTAACCTATGGAGTGAAAACATGATGAGTAGAAATAAGTGTGGAGATAACATTAGAGTGATTGCATCCAATTTGTCTCCCAAAATGATTCAGAAAGAAATTACCATATCAGTGGTATCTGTCAGATAGTTGGCCTAGCAATAATGAAATACACAGGTTTTAGAAATGTACAACATCTTTCTTCAAGCCATTTCCCTTATATGAAGCAAAGATTCAGAAGAAGAGCAGACGACATAAGATGTCTCACCAGGAACAAACAAGAAGTAAAAGAATAAAAAAACCTAAAGACTTGGCAGGACAGAAATAGAAATCAGAATAGATAGATAGATAGATAGATAGATAGATAGATAGATAGATAGATAGATAGATAGATAATCTCAGATGGAACTCTGAGAAGAAAAAATGCATAGCTCTACCACAGTGGTAATAGACAGACAGAGATTAAGACAACAAATACAGAAATGAGCAATAAATAAATATATTGGAAGAATAGAATAGAATAATATGAGAATATATTGAAAATGAATTTTAAGGAATATAGTATAGATAAAGAAAATAGATGGTTAAAATAAAAAATAATTGTATTAAAATTCAGTTTTACTTTCCAATTTGTTTTATTTGTAAGTTTTCCTTTTGTAAAATAAAATTTCCCCACCCCAACCATGGAAGGAAGATACAAAAACCCAATTAATTGTTCAGATTTCTAATTCTGAATATTTTCTATTGCAGCTCCCATCCTCTGGAATCAGAGGTAAGGACAGCACCTTCTCTCCTTGGGTTTCTGAAAGCTTTGAAAACCTGGTTTGGTCCTAGGCTGGAGCTTAATGCTTAATACTGTATTTGTTCAATGTTAACCTAGGCTGTTTGTTTTAATATTTTTATATATTTTATTTCTTTATTATTTCTTTACTATGAAATTTATTTGCCACCCATCTTGTGTTCAATGACTCTGGGCAGCATTCAACATAAAAGCATTAAAATCATAAATTACAAAATAATACAGCAGATAAAATCTTTAACACACATGTCAAAGGAGGCAGACACATGGCAGGAGGAAATAGTCAACCACCTTCACTGTGAATCTCCCTCCAAGCCATCTCCAAGCCATCTGGCAGAGCCAAGTCTTAAGGCTGCTATGAAAAGTTAGTGGGGTAGAAGCTACCTCCAGGGTAGGAGCCAGGGGTGGGTTCTACTTACCTTTACTACCGGTTCGCAATAGGATTGCCGATGCGCAGATCACCGATGACGACATCCGGGGTGGTAGGCAGGGCCTCCTGCAGGTTTTACTACCGGTTCTTGCGAACCGGTCCAAACCGGGAACAACCCACCACTGGTAGGAGCCATGGCAGAGAAGGCTCTTCTCCTGGATCATATTAACTGAAATTCCTTGGCTGATGGGATCTGCAGTACACTCCCTCTGCTAGCACAGGTGGGGTGGGCCAGTCCCATCAGGGTGAGAAGTTCCTCAAAAAGTTCCTGAAGCATAGCCTGGACCCATGCCATGCAGGACTTTAAAGGTGATAACTAACATCTTGAATTGCACTCGGAAGCAAACTGACAACCAATGCAGTATTTTAGCTGTCTTTACAACTTCTCTAGTTTTATATGCTGCCTAGAGTCCACTGCAGTTGGGCAGCCAATTTAAACAAACAAACAATTATAATATTGAGTCTGGGTCAAACTGGTTATTGGTGGTTCAAAAAAAGGAATCTGTGCAAGGTGCCATTATGAACTGATGATATCCCTTTCCCATTAACTTGCCTTCTCATCTGACATCTTCTTTCTTAACCAATTACTGAAGGCGATTCGACTTTGGACATCTCCAGTTGCACCAACACTCCAGATCAAAGCAAATATAAACCAGGATTCTATCAGTTCACCAATACGGGCTGTCTTCTCTGGAGGCATTTTTTTCATTCCCTGAAGAATCAATTAACAAAATACACTTATTTCTAAAACTTCTCAAATATTCAGTATTTATGTTTGATTTATTAACGTATTCCATTTCTATCCATTTACCTTGCTACTCAAGTAAATACTTCAGTGTCTAATTTTTTTTTAAGCAATCTAAAATAGACATACAATTAAAATGAACATTAAATTAATGAACATTTATGATCATAATCTGGAGCCATTTCAATTGGGTTTATGGCTGGAAGGTTACGAAAACTGCTTTGACATCTTAGTTGATAAACCCATGCTAGAAAATAGATGAAAGTATCGTCCTGCTTGTTCTCCTGAACCTCTTGGTGACTTTTGATACTATTATCTATAGTGGATAATTGCCCTCTGCCCAAATTATTTAAATAGCAAGCAGAAGTGCTGAATTAACAGTTGAGATTGCATATCTACTGTATAAACAACAGTAATATGTTCCTTTGACAATATATAGTCAAAAAGGGGCTACTTAGCAATGGGAAATTCTTTGTGAAGAGGTTTAGGTACTCCCAGCACACCTTGTGTTTTCTAAAATTCCTCAACAGAAAATGCCAAGGTCTTCCACATGTCTAAAGAATTGAATACCTATTCTAATGAGTTGTCAAAGTAGGAAAAAGTTGGCAATATAATTTCCTCATTCAAATGAAATCCAGAAATACCTTTGATAGAAAGTAAAAAATTAGGTAAAATGCCACTCTTGTCAACTCGCAAAGCATCCCTGGCCCTGACCCGACAACCTTATTTCAATGAATAATCATAAATGGTGAGTTTCCCCCTTGCAGGTAAAAAATACAAAAAAGCTTCAAAAAGGAAATACTGGTGAGGGTGATACAGAAATGTTAGACCTTTTAAAAATAGTTGGATGACAGGAATATTGTATAATTGGAACATGAATCGCTGAACTGGACAGAAGATAAATCCATAAATAAAAAATTGCTTAAACCTTTACAATAAAAAGATAAGGAACACTTAAACACTACAACCACAGATGCTGCCGATAATGATTCCTCTACATCAGGGGTGTCAAATTTGTGGCCCACGGGCCGATTGCGTCACACACTGGTCCCGCCCCCACCCAGTTTAGCAAAGGGAAAAAATCCCGATATGTTAGGTGATGCTGCCATAACGACACAACTTTCACACCCCTGCTCTATATCATGAGTAAAAGAAGGAAGGGTGCCATGCTAACATCCCAATTTCAGGCATAGTGTTCAATGTTAGCATGGGGGGAGAACTCTGGAATGGATGTACAGGATTTGGTTTGGTTTTGTGGTTTAAATGAGCTTTCAAATAATTATATTTCTTTTCTTAGGCTTAATGGAATTCTTTTTAATTTGTTTGCTGCCAAAAGTTTCTTGGGTAGATAGGTAGTTATATAGATTGGACAGAGAAATAAATATATGTGGCTTTGTAAGATTTCTGTACTAATGATTTTTGGGCAGCCTGAAAGACAAAAGCAATCCCAATTATCACCAATCCAGCTGTGTGATTCAAGATTTAGATGACGTAGACTCCTGTGATTTATCACAAAGAGATATGGAATTCCAGGAGATGTGAATAGGAGAGATCTAGTCCTAGACCCCTGTTTGTGGTATTTCATAGGACTCTAGCCTCTCTCTATTAGTATTTATCTACATGAAACTGCTGGGTGAGATCATCTGCTAGCATGGAATGATCATCATTATAAAGATGATAATCAGCTATACAAGTCTAATCCTTGCTGATCAGCTGAGGCCATTTGGATTCTTTTGTCTAGAGATTGTGGGGTTTTGCACGGGAAGTACAGCAGGGGTCGGTTCCACTTACCTTTACTACCAGTTCACAACGGGAGCACATGTGCAGAACGTCCATGATGACATCTGGGTGGGTGGGTGGAGCCTCCCGCTATCATTACTACCAGTTCGCAAGAAACGGACCAAACCGGGAGCAACCCACCACTGAAGTACAGTCTTCAGCTCAATCCTAGTAAGATTTTGTTGATGTTAGGATCTCTTGGATCCCAGGACCTTCCTTATGTAGTTCTAGATATGGTCTTATTCTTCCAGGCAGAACTGCTACCTAATTTGGGGGATTCCTTGGACTGCACAAATGTAATTTTCTTGGATTGGGAGGCACTCACAATCACCCAGATCTTAGTCATTTCCTGGCTAGACTTTTGATAAGTATCTTTTTCCTTTCTGGAGAAGTTTCTGACGGCCATCATTAGTGTTTTTTTTAATGGAAAAACTTGATGGTTGTTGATATAGTTTCCTCAACAATTTAAGCAACGTGGACAAAATGTGATAATTAAAGGATGAGGAGGGAAGTAATAATCTGATCCACAGAAAGCTGATTTCAGCAATAGTTCCTGACTCCTTCTGCCACTCTGAGACTCTCACATACTGAGGCCAACTGAAGATACTTAGGCAGGTAAAGAAGGCCAAGATCTTGGCAGAAATATTATGAAAGATCCAGAACACTTGAAGCAGGTATATCCAATCTATATATCCTTATCTTTCTGTGCTAAGACAGCTAGCCTTATCCCTTTGTGGAAACTGCTATAAATTGATCACAGTTGAGAAAACCCTTGATTAGATTCTCGGTGCACGATAGAACTGGATACTAGGAAACAGATCAAGGAGAAAGCATGATGAAACAGCTTTTTTGGAGCTCCAATTAATATATGAAAGAAAAATGTGTGTATGTGTGTGTGTGTGGGGGGGGGGAATTGAAGCAATAACAAATGTTAATTAATGGCAAAATTTAACAAAGGAAGCTAACAACATGTGTACATGTTACCATTCAAACTGTGCAGCATCATCCCCTCCCAATTTCTCTTTCATTTCATGATCAGTTGCTGTGATGAGGCCTTGGGATAAGTATGTGAGAGAAAATTGTGTTGTGAAAATGCTTAAGGAAAACTTCTATACAAACTGCAAATAGGAAATGCCCGAGGGGACACTGAGGCTTTATTAACTGAAAATAAGCTTCTTCAACACTGACCACATTTAAATTTTGTCAGTCTCTTGAGCTTCTTTAACAGAACAAGAACTAGAATCTCCAGATGAATTAAGAAACATACAAAAGCAACAACACAGATTAATGCTTGAGAGGAATTGTGAAAGATTCAGTACAATCTAAACAAGTAACTTGTATAAAGTGTCAACAAAATGACCATTGGGAAATTATTTTATTGCAAAAAGAAATACCAATTGCTTGAGCTGTGCTATGTAGTCAGCCAGGATGGGGTGTTTTTTTTATATTTATTCTTAATTAACAGAATTTTTTAAGACGTTAGGGCTTTAACAATTCCCAGGGCCTCACCCCTGAGCGCCCGATGGTCTGCTTAACATCCTTATTAGGGAGAGCAAGGGTGAGAGCCTTTAAGTGAGGTAATCATATGATTATCTCATTTAACAATCAAGATGACCTGCAACCATAATGGGCAAGTTCCACTATGGTCATAAGACAAGGACTACCTGTACTATATTGTGGTACTAGAGTTGTGAGTACATCTTAGATGTTTCTTTGGAGAACAGCATTCATCTTCTTGACTTTTGCTTTTCTAGTGTATCTGCTTAGCATGCTAGCCACTGCTTTTCTTAGGCTTGCATTTTTTTGAATAGCCAAGTCTTATCCTTAATTTCCACACCTTCTGTAGATCCACTTCTCTCCAAGTTGCTTTGATCTTAATCTCCAACCCCATTTTCCAATGCAGTATATACGGCTGTTCTTCTTGATCATGCAGCTAAGCATCTCCAGGATTAAAGCAGCTGTAGAGTATATCAGTTCATTGGTTTGAGTTATAGTGGTAGTAGAGATTGGCTCTATTGGCATCAACTACCGTATTCTCTGATGGTACTTCTCCACTGAGTCTTGGTAATTAGTCTCAAGGCTTGACTGTAACTAGTTTATCCAGATCTTGTACCTCATATCAGCTGCTGCACTCTGTAATGAAGAGGGTGGCAATGATATTGCAGCTTCAGGTGTTGGCTGCACATTCAGTTGTTTTTCCATGTCTTCTTAAGTCTTGGATATAATATGTAATTGTAGAGCAGGTTCCTCTTCATTATGTTGAAACACTAGGTAACTAGCTGTTTTTCAGTTAGTATGAACATGGGTCTTTATCCATACATAATTCCCTCATACATTTCATATATTCCCTCTCATTAAGTCTGCTGTTGTAGTAACATTTCATCATTTCCAGCTTTTCTTGTGTTGCCCACATATGATTTGTTTCAGTAGCCCACTTATCATCAGATTGTCCTGATTCCCCAACATGTGGTGTGGTCCTTGTTAATCTGGGCAACATCTGAGCTAGTGTGACTCTCCTAGTTCATGTTGTAGGTAGGCAGGTTAAATCCTAGGGGTTCATTGCCCAAGGACCCCTAATGATACGATTATTAGCTGGGATTCAAAATCCAGCTACATATACATATACACATATACATACATACATACACACATACAATTGTTATAATAATGAATTATAATGCAACTATCCTTTATATCTAATTTTTCCATTCCAGTGTTTCCATTGGGAATATGAGCATCATGTAATCCTACCTCGATGGGAATGAAGGGTTGAAAAAAACAGTCCAATAACTTTTGAAGGCTTTTTGTCAAGTTAGAATCAGTGGAGGCAATTATTTCTTTCACTGAATTTCTGACAAAACTGATAGATTCCTGAAATGAAGGAAGACCCAGAGTTAATTGTTTTTAGATTTATCTTGAACCTTTATGTTTTCCTCCTCTTTTATTCGAGCAGCTAACTCTTCTATAATCACTGCTTTTTAAGTAGTACTTTTAATACTCTTCAGCTCAGCTAGAGAACAGGCACCAGCAGAGACTGAGCAACCTTGCTGGGTGTAACTAACACTGACATTAACAAGAGTGAAAACATGTGCAATTGAATTTTAAATCTTTTACATTAATATCCATTCTTTGCAGCTCAGGGCATTCACAACCAGGCATCTGTGGATTGTGATGGACTGAGGATATGGAACACATAAAAAAAAAAGAGAGTTAAAACTGCCAAACTTACACTACAGTCAAAATCCAAGTCAAGCTCTTGTTGCAGCTAATTTTACAAAAAATGAAATTATATTAGAGGCTCCAAACACTGACCTCCAATGTAACATATAATCTGGCTATGTTCAGGAATTGAAATAATTGCTAAGAATAGACTTGACATGGCAAATATAGGTTTCAGAGCTATTTGTTTTTCTAGGTTAATGGAAGAAAAAAAATTAATCTGAATTTAGCATGACAAGGGGATAAAGACCAGAAATACTTTCTTGTGCATTTTAGGAGGTGGAGCCTTTCCAAACAACACTGTTATTGTTTTAATATTAATATCCCAAGAAACATTGCAGGGAAGCATGAAAATTAGCATTCTCACCAACCTACAACTCACATTACAAACAAGTGAAAAAAGAACTCAAAAATGCCAAAGTCTGATATTAACCCTGAAGCATACATGCAGCAGTCATTATCTCAGGCCTTTCAAGGTGGGAAAATGCCATTGGGCATAGAAGCTCAGTCTGTAGAACACTTTACCATTATGGTACCAATTAAAATTAATTGGAATTATGAGGAAGGTTACCTCCTGCAAAAGTTCCTGCCAACTGCCTACTAGCTGCTCTCAAGCTTCTGTAATCAGGGGTGAGAAGTTCATGACTAATGCCCCCCTTCCCCCCCACCCCCGGCTAAACCTTGAATCCACTTACATGGTTTGTACTGAATCAAAATATTAGGATTGAGCAACAGTTTACCTCTAGGAATCTGTTGAAAAGTGACTCCAGCTGCTCTGAAAATGGCTTCATAATCTCTGGAATATTTTTTAGCCAGCATTGCACAAATGGTTTTAGTCCTAAAATGCTGGGCTCCAGATATACCATGCCACATCGAGACACAGTAGCCGGAGAGGCCACTGCTAAATCCTGGACTTCAAACATCATGGTCATTGCCTGGAAATGAGAGGCAAGATAGCAGAGATTTTCCCAAGTTTTTTGTCAAAGAAGCACATCGAAATTACACAGATGGGATTATGTTTATAAAATGGAATGCTCCCTAAATTCAGTTATCTACATTCCTCAAGCACCCGTAATATATATTTAAAATGTTATCTTTTATATATTAAAAAGTAGGAATGTTTTCTCAGAATCCTCCAATCATGACCTTGCTTGTTGAATCATATATCTGTGCTTATCTATCTCTCTATTTATCTCTTTTCACTGTGAGAGACCCTTTTTAAAAACTAAACATATGAATGAATTGGAATCTGTTTATGAATGGACATGAATGAATATTGAGGCTGTGTAATGAAACAAAAAGAGAGAGAGAAAATACCTCTGTTAGTTTAATTATTTCACCAGAACTAAGGCAGAGTTTCTTGTTGTCATCCAGCACAGTGTTCATATTTTCAATCCAAACCGCATCCACAGGGCCATCAAACATGTACCATTTCTTTTTTTTATCAGTGGCTACAGTTCCTACCCGAATGAGAGCAGGGAGGATCCCATCTGTCCTATGAAATTAGAGAGAGAAATACCCAAGTCTTAACAGTTGCACACTCTCTTTGAATCTGATATATTTTATAAAAGCATTATATATCTTATTAAGAGATTTGAAGATGCCAGAAGTCAAAGAGGAGGGTGGGAAGTTGTGCTGGAGAAGGAAACTTTCTTTAAGAATAAAGTTTCTCATTTGCTAACTTTGTAGTATCAGGTACATAAAATATACCTGTGGTACAAGGCATAGGGTTTTTATATACATGTATATAAAAACATGTATCAAGCCCCAAAGGCTACTGGATTTAGGCCAACATTTTATCTCAGTCAGTGTAAACTGTTATAATTATTATTCATCTCTGTTTATTTAGATATTGAGTATATTCAAGTCTCTTTTTACAATTTTTTTTAAAAAATAAAATCTTCTGAAGCCAGCTGGAGAGAGCAGATGGTTTTATGCCTGTGAAGAAGCTTTTATGGCTGTTGTAATTTTTTTTTTTTTTTTTGGTCATTCAGACGGATCTATATATCAACCTTTAGGCAAAAACTATACTGTAAACTACGGTAGTCCACACACTCAACCACAATTTGCTAATGAAAAACTTGAGTAAATATGAGTAAATGTGCCCATATCTAAGAAGCTTCCGAGTAAAGATATAAAAACTCAGCACAGCTTCATGCTGAGTTACTTCTATTGCTTTTCGTATCTGCATAGGGTTACATGTTTGGTAACAGAAGTATACCTTTGATACAGTAAGTAAAAGAGGAGCAATAAAATTGATGTTCCAGCATATAGATATCCTTATTGTCTCATTCATGAACAAGAAGCTCTCCAATATACTACGTAAAGTATACTGCACATACTTGTACAATAAGTACAATAATCCACAGAATTTGTTTCACGTTATGTACCAGGAAACCTTTAACTCAAAGAGTGAAAAGATGACTGTGAAGGGTGGGGTTGGGAGTAGATAGGATTTTCCCAAATGCTTTTGCTTTTGTCTATTTAGATTAAAAATGATAGCTAATGAAAAATGAAGAGATGGATTTTATACCAAAATGGCTACATTACATTAGTGACTGATTAATCACATTTTTGCTGTTTTTCAAATAATGATTATCTCACAAAGTGGCTTAATTCATTTTTTAAAAAGGAAGATGGCCTTGTTCAGGCTCAGAATGACTCAACCACAGCAGCACTATTATGAAAGGACTATTTCACTAAATATATACACAAAAATGTTGAAAGCTCAAAAGAAAAGGTGTGATCCAATCAAAGTTAAATATTCAAAGTCATATGAATATTGGCAGAAAATAAAACAGATGCTTAACTTTCCCTGGATCAAGCCTGAATCTTTTGCAGTTAAATTTTTTAGAAATTTTCAAAAAGTTTTCTTAAGTTTCCATTAAGTTTAATTCCTGGAAAGAAGAAATACAAAATCCAATTAATGCAGAAAAGAGAAAGAAAAGTTTTGTCTTTTACCATTCATGAGTTAACAAGTCAAACTCTCCATACAGCTGGCCCATAGTTATAGATTTAGGATTCAGTATAAAGTAATTGACAGCTTCATAATTTCCACCACTGACTGAAGGCCGACCTTTCAAAGATGTCATCGCAGCTGCCAAAACTTTATAACACTGAAGAAAAATGTATAATAGAAGGAAGCATCATAAGCATCTCTTTCAAGACTAAGACAGTAGCCCAAATTCACCATGGATCTTCAACAATATAAAGTAGTAATGCAGGATGTTATCTAAAGTTTTTGGCACAATTAAGATTTACAATTTATAATTTATAATAACAATTAAGATTTATAAAAGGCTGACACGATCAGAAAAAAAATAGAAAAAAGAGAGTGATCCCACATTTCTGAATGTCAATGACATACTGGCCAAGAATATGCTGTCAAAATCTTGCTAATGCTCTGGAGGCTCAAAGTCAGCCATACTCACCTTAATGAGGCTCTTCCAAACAACATGTAGATTCAATTTAGCCCTTTAATCCTAGCCTGTTTATTTCAAAGCTCTCCTATAGAGGCTGCTACTGTATTTGGCAAGAGAGGATTAAGCAAATGAAATTGATAGTACTGGAGGAAATTTTTAGAGTTAGTTCCCTTTCTTGTTCTATCGCAACGCATCTTCAGCAATGCTTACCTTTGTTTTTCCAGAGCCTGTGGGCCCCACCAGCATGAGGCCATGCCGTACCACGGTTGTTTCATACAGCTGAATACACTTGGTGATGAAACCTGGAGCAAAATAAGATTCAGACCAGAAATGCCTCCTGGTGGCTTTTACTGGCTGCAGAGCTGTGAATTCAGGCAGCAATGCCTTGGAAAGCCTGCTGTGAATTTGGGTGACCTACATAGGAAACCTCTGTGCTCACAGGATAGGACATGAGATGTCAGCAGCATGCTTACTTAATTCTTTAGTAGTTTTGGCTTAGATACCAAGACATGATAGGGTATGTAAATGTTTCTATCAATGAGCTTTTTAAAAGCTTCTTGCATGTGGAATTCTCTTTCTAAAAAAAAAACTTGGCAACTTGCCCACCACCACCATATTTTTTATTATCAAAAATATTATTTGCTCTTCTTTGAATGCACTGACGTGTTAATAATTTATCATTTATATTATTAGTTAAAAGTATCTGGCTCTTGGCTGAAGATTGTTATAGCAAATGCTACACAGATTCACAGAAATAAACAACATCAAGTTCTAATTGTGCCCTATTGCTCTTACTCTTCAGTATTTTATCCAACTCTTTTGAAAATATAAAGAATCTGGATCTCAAATGAAATCTGGAGAGAGGGGAATTGAATTTATTTATGTTTTCTTTTTTCTTTTCTTTAGATAAATGATATTTTCCTCACTCTGTATCACATATTCTGCATAAGAGCTTTTTTTTCCTTGTTCAATTGTGTCTGATTGTCAGAGACTGTCTGGACAAATCTCTGCAAGTTTCTTTGACAAGGTATTTCTGAAGTGGTTTACCATTGCCTCCTTCCTAGGGCTCAGAGAGAATGACTGGCCCAGGGTCACTCAGCTGGCTTTGTGCCAAAGGCAGGACTAGAACTCATACTCTCTCAATTTCTAGCCTGATGCCTTAACCACTACACTTAACCTGGCTCTCAGTTGAACTTACTGTACCTTGATCAATTTTCTACCCAAAAATTTAGGAGCCTCTGAGATGCAGAATAAAGTACTAATTGCTCATAGATAGACAATTTTAATTTATATTCTTTTTGGAATAGTAAGATAAACTTTTCCATTGAAATCAAGGCAAAATATTTTACATAGCTTGCTCATGTGAGCATTAACAATATTATTCTCACAAATTGATGTATGAGCTGAGGCAGGAAACTTGAATTATAGACTGTGTGGGATGACAAATTACCCAACCCTCCTGCGACTGCAATGCTTTTCTGTTATGTAGCAAGAATGGCAATATTTTTAAATGTGAGAGTAATACAACGTATGGTGAAAAAAATAGATAGCATATGTTTTGCATACCATCAACATCTTTCAAATTGTCTTTTAGGCAGCATTTGTGAATTGCTTCTTCCAAAATGCCATAGTCAATAGTTTCTTCTTTGATCATGGGAAATAGGTCAGAAATTATACCATTGAACAGCTTGAGATCATCTTGCAGGAATTTAGGAACATTGACATCTTTGATAGCCCTTAAGCAAATCATTTCCTAGAAACCATTAAAACAAAATATTAGGAAATTATGTTCCTATGAGCATAATCAGCTTTGCCCTCAATGGCTAAATATTAATGATATGAAAAGTATTTTACAAAACACTTATTTTTTTCCATTTGGATGGTAAGCAGATGTAGTAAGAATGGGTCTGCTCTAAAGGATCTGTTCTATTTTATATCTAATTCCAATATCATATACAGATGAAAATTACTATATGTATAGAAAGGAAATGAATATTTTGAAATAATTTTAATTTATTATTATCTCATCAATGAAAATTATAAGAAATACATTTTACAAGAGTCAGATGCAATGAAATAATTCGTGCTATATGCACACTGCTATAATATGAAGCCTCCTATGAAGCCTTCTACCTCACTGGAATAAAGTCAAAAGGTATTGTAAAGTAAAAGAGAAGATTACTTACTTATACATGTTTATACAATACTTATTCAGAAATAAGACCTAGTGACTCTATTATAGATCATCTTTGTGAATGCAAATGTCAACATAACTCATATTTTTCAAGTCTTCCCTTAATCAGCTAGGTGTTGTCAACTCTTAATATTTTAATTATTAATCATTACATGTAGTCCTCGCTTAATGATCAATCATTCAGCCACCATTCGAAATTAAAAAGGGGTTTACAAAGCTGAACTTATGGCCATTGCAGTTACCCCTGCAATGAAATGGTTGCAATCTGAGCATTTTGCAACCTCGTCACATTTACGGTGGGCTGCCAAGTACTCCACAATCATTCAGTCACCACATGCAATGTTCTCTGCCACAGGGAAAACAGCAGGAAAAGTCACAAGTCACCGCTGCCTGCCTAAAGGACTCCTTCTAGTTCCTAGGGGCTCGCTGAAAATATTCTGCCACAAAATCCAAGTGGGACATCCCGCTTGGCTTTGGGGATGAACTTTTTCACCCAGCTTCCTTGAGAGCGATTTGGTACTTGGTAGAGAGAGAATGAAATTAACTGAGGCAACACTTTTCTTGTCAAGCAGGTTGGATGAAAAAGGTCCCTCCTGAAATCTAAGCATTTGGCACAGGGCATTTGCAGCATGGGGTGTTTGCAACAGGTCCCCAGAAATTTCTGGGGGCTGGCACCAAATGCCCCATGCTGTAAATGTTTCATACCGAAATCCTGTTTGGATATCATGACAGAATTCTCTTCTGTCCACAGAGGGAAGGGGAGCTATCAGGCACAAGATATCTCCTATAGGAACTGCGGCACTGGACTGCCCACCACTGCAGTTTCCTTCTGGATATGGAGGGAACTGCCTGCCTCCCTTTGATAAGCAATTCTTTCATTCCATCTGCTTAATGACTCACACAGTCGCTTAATGGTTGCAACAAGGAGAGCTGGGATTGCAGTTCTGAGTGAGATGGTCACCTAGACTTAATAAACACTTAATAATTGCAATGACTTACAACTTAAATTCCAGGTTCAATGATGGCCTTAAGTCAACGGCTATCTGTAATTAAGTTTATGCTTTTGCTGCTGTTAACCTCTTTGAACATTCAACTGAATATAAGATAGGATAAAACTTAATTAAATGAATAAATGTTTTAAAATGCTAAATTGCTATTATGCTTCCAAACTATTATTTACATTATTTAAATGTTAATCTTAATTTAATAGTATTATTTGTTTAATTGCTCTATTTGTTTGATGTTAGCTCCTGAGTTTTTCCTCAGGAACAGAAATTAAAATATAATGTTAAAATGAAAAGGAAATCTCAATACTTTAACAACTTTCAGACATAAGAGGGGAAGTGGTATTTAACTATGTTTTAATTATTTCAAAGGTCATTCTCCACAGTACAAAGAGACATCCTACTAACACTGAAATATTGTCAAGAAGAACTTGCCTCATTCATGGTTGGATTTTCTCTTTTGAGATTGCCAGCTGCTGAAATAACAGTCTTCACAGCTCTCATTCCAAAATCATAATGATCCTATGGTATATATATATATATATATGAAAAATGACAAGCTGTGAAAGCATGAACTGTATTGGAAAGGTAATTATCTGTTTAGTTAAGTCTAGAAAAGCTATTTGTATAAGAACCTCCTACCTCAGCTGCAGTTGAATCATCTTTCTAAAGAAAAAAAGTAGTACATACTTGTTCAAAGCAAATCTCATGTTTTAATGTTTGTGTATGATCAATGATTCTGGGTAGACTGAACACGACCACTTGTTTATTGGACCCGTGTCCCTCCTGGTTAGTGCTGGCTTCTCGGGAGGTGACATGAGGCTGGTTCCAGGGGATTATAAATGCTTCGCTGGGTGAGGGTGTCTTTCCTGCCGCCTTGAAAGAGGCGGTGATGAGGCCTCTCCTCAAGAAGCCTTCCCTGGACCCGGCAATGTTGGTAAATTATCGTCCGGTCTCCAACCTTCGTTTTGTGGCGAAGGTTGTTGAGAGTGTGGTTGCGCAACAGCTCCCCCAGCACCTGGATGAAACGACGTATCTGGATCCGTTCCAGTCGGGCTTCAGGCCCGGCTACAGC
This sequence comes from Pantherophis guttatus, assembly GCF_059756535.1. NCBI lineage: Eukaryota > Metazoa > Chordata > Lepidosauria > Squamata > Colubridae > Pantherophis > Pantherophis guttatus. The sequence goes on from NC_142064.1 coordinate 211,378,564, forward strand.
ACGGAAACGGCATTGGTCGCGTTGGTTGATGATCTCTGGAGGGCTCGGGACAGGGGGTGCTCCTCTGTCCTGGTCCTGTTAGATCTCTCAGCGGCTTTTGATACCATCGACCATGGTATCATGCTGCACCGGTTGGAAGAGTTAGGGGTGGGAGGCACTGTGTTGCGGTGGTTCTCCTCCTTTCTCTCTGACCGGTCGCAGTCTGTGTTGACGGGGACAGAGGTCGACCCCGAGGCCCCTCATATGTGGGGTGCCGCAAGGGTCGGTCCTCTCACCTCTCCTGTTCAACATTTATGTGAAGCCACTGGGCGAGATCATCCGTGGTTTCGGGGTGGAGTACCATCAGTACGCTGATGACATGCAGCTGTACATCTCCACCCCGGATCACCCCAACGATGCCCTTGAAGTGATGTCCCGGTGCCTGGAGGCTGTACGGATCTGGATGGGGAGGAACAGGCTCAGGCTCAACCCATCCAAGACCGAGTGGCTGTGGTTTCCGACGTCCCGATATAGCCAGTTGACGCCATCACTGACTATTGGGGGCGAATCACTGGCCCCCACGGAGAGGGCTCGCAACTTGGGCATCCTCCTGGATTCACGGCTATCTTTAGAAGAGCACTTGACGGCCGTGACCGGGAGGATTTTTTATCAGGTCTGCCTGATTCGCCAATTGCGTCCCTTTCTGGATCGGGACTCGTTACGCACGGTCACTCATGCCCTCGTCACCTCACGCCTGGACTATTGTAATGCTCTCTACATGGGGCTCCCCTTGAGGAGCACCCGGAGGCTCCAACTGGCGCAGAGTGCGGCCGCGCGGGTGGTAATGGGAGCGACATGGCACTCCCATGTAACACCTCTCCTGCGCGAGCTGCACTGGCTCCCGGTGGTCTTCCGGGTGCGCTTCAAGGTTTTGGTTACCACCTTTAAAGCGCTCCATGGCTTAGGGCCTGGTTATTTACGGGACCGCCTACTACCACCAATAGCCTCCCACCGGCCAGTACGCTCTCATAGAGAGGGACTCCTCCGGGTGCCGTCAGCAAAACAGTGTCGACTGGCGGCCCCTAGGGGGAGAGCCTTCTCTGTGGGGGCACCTACCATCTGGAATGAGCTCCCCCCGGAGATACGGAGGATCCCGGATCTGCGCTCCTTCCGCCGTGCTGTGAAGACTTTTTTATTCCATCAAGCGGGCTTGGCCTGATCTCTTCCCTTTTTAAATATGTAAATTTTAATCTGTTTTTAAATTATTGGGGTATTTTAATTTGTCTGGGCCAAAAAGTTTAATTTGATTTTATCGGGTTTTTAAATTTTATGTATTTATGTATTTTATTGTTGGCTGTTCACCGCCCTGAGTCCTTCGGGAGTAGGGCGGTATACAAATCAAATAAACTACAAATCAAATAAACTAATGTCAAAAGATCAAAGAAACAGATAGTTCCCATGTCTTCCTCATTCAGGAATGAATTACCAAATTGATGGAAATGCATATTTACCTGAGAACTGAGTTGTTCAGAAGACAGTTTGAAAGTGGTAGTGATCTTCTTTGCCAAAACTTTGGCCTCATTGAACCCAAAAGAATACAGAGAAATCTCAGCAATCATGGAATAATCTGGAACCATCATGGCCACCGGACGAAAAAGAGCCTGGAATATATAAATTAATGATAGTGGGAATGATACCATAACCCTTAAGAATATTTAAAAAATAGCCCTGCTGGATCACAATAGTCAGCATTTTCTTTCTCATGGTAGCCAATGAAGTCTCTAGAGTGCTTAGAAGAGGCGGAGATCTTATTGTCCTGCAGTTGGTATCTGAAGGCATGTTACCACCAGTCCAAAGGTTCTGTGGAGTTTCAAAATTAATAGTCCTTGATAGCATTGTCTTCTTCTTTTAAATCAATACTATTCCCATTTAAAGCTGATGAAATAAGTGTCCTGTGCTACATTTTATAATAATGAATTTCACAGATTATTTACTAAAGAAGTGTTTTCTTTTGTCTGTTCTAAGTCTCCTTCCCTCATCTTCATTTAATGACCCAATCCTAGTGTTTTGAGAGATGAGGAAAAACTTCCCTGTCTATTTTCTTCATTATCTTCTACTGTATGCTTATTTACGTCTTCCTACATTTTTAGCTGATGAAATCCCAGAGATTCTAATTTTTCTTTGTAGGGAAGATTGTTAAACCCCTGATAATTTTCACTGCTGTCTTCTTTGCTTTTTTAATCTTGATCATATTCTTTTTTTAACCAAGGTAACTGGAATAGTATGTGATTGTCAGGTTTGTTTCCAATCCCTTTCCTAGGGACATTAAGCCAACTGAACAATATGTTCTCTTTTTATTCCTTAGTCCTTTTTAAAAAATTGATGTCACATTTGCCTACCTTCCAATACCATTCCACTAATTTGAAGAATGTGGCACATATTTTTTGTTAAGAAGTTTCATATTTATCTTCTCTGTTTTTTATTCGGGTGAGTGACAGCATATCTCTAGATCTAATTTATATTTGTGGTCAGATATTGTAAACTATAGTGATTCTATGAAAGAATCCAGTGTCAATATTTTGTATATTGCATGTTAGCTTTTATATGTTTCTTACTAAAAAAGGCAACACTTTCCCAGCATATCTTTCTATGTCAATTCTATAAAGTTTATAGAAATATGCAGTGATTCAGGAATATTGTTGTGGAGAAAATAAGAGGAGGAAGATTTGATCTGACCACCCCCTTGAGTTTAAATTAAAATAAAGGTGGCATAAAATGAAACAAGATTAGTAATCTACCAGTGTCCCTAAAAGTGAGGGTGATCTACCAACTATCCTTGTTCCAAGTAGTTTAGGACCTCATACTGTATGTCAAAAGGAAACCATTTGCTTGATACTATTTAGCTGCCAAAGTCATTTTTGTTTTAGCAAAAGGGATAATATACCATTCAGCAACCTGGGCACTACATTCTGTATCATCTGCACCTCCTGGATCAAGTTTAAGATAGCTTAACATAGAGTGCATTAAGGTAAAGGTAAAGATAAAGGTTCCCCTTGCACATATGTGCTAGTCGTTCCCGACTCTAGAGTCCATTACAGTAATCTAAATGTGAAGCAGAGATTTTGTGAACTGTTGCTAGACTGTCCCTATCCAGGAAAAAGAATCTAACACATTTAGGCTCCTACAGCCCCCAATTGCCATATCTAGGAACTACCAATCCACGTATCTTTTGTTTCGTCAGAAGTCAATGTTAGTTTACTTGTCCTCATACACTGAATGCATTTTCCTTTAGTTTCTTGCCACACTTTGTTAGTGATCTCTTGAATGGAGATATCTCAACGTTGCCTGTTTTTTTTTTTTTTATTTGATTTATATGCCGCCCTTCTCCGAAGACTCAGGGCGGCTTACAATGTGCTCAGCAATAGCCTTCATCCTTTTGTATATTTATACAAAGTCAGCTTATTGCCCCCACAAACTGGGTCCTCATTTCACCTACCTTAGAAAGGATGGAAGGCTGAGTCAACCTTGAGCCTTGGCGAGATTCGAACCCTGCAGTAATTGCAGGCAGCTGGTCTTAATAAGCTTAATAACAGGGTGCCTTAAACCCCTGTACTACCAAGGCTCTGTTTTTGATGGCCCTCCATTCTCCACGTAATTTCTAATGATCACACAATGAAAATGGAAGAGGTTTGAATTCAAATGAGGTCAATGTATGTAGTGTTTTTGTAACATTCAGCATCATTACCTTTAAATTATCAGGTAATTCAGTGCGTCCAGCATAACCAGGGTTCATTGTGATGAAGACTGCACAAGATGGAACTAGTGGGATCTCAGCTCCTTCAAATATGAAGCGATCCACCTGTAGGCAATAAAAATAGTGAACAATTGGATATTCAAAAATGCATCTTCAAATTCCATTTCAAATTCTGGCTATAACATCTTCCTCACCATTTTACAGATTTCACATAGTGACTGAACCAGTGGTGAAATCCAAATTTTTTTTACTACCGGTTCTGTAGGCGTGGCTTGGTGGGCATGGCAGGGGAATGATATTGCAAAATCTTCATTCCCTCCCCACTCCTGGGGGGAACGATATTGCAAAATCTCCATTCCCATCCCACTGTGGGGCCAGCCAGAGATGGTATTTGATGGTTCTCTGAACTACTCAAAATTTCTGCTACCGATTCTCCAGAACCTGTCAGAACCTGCTGAATTTCACCCTGGACTGAACAATTATATTATAAGTCAAACTCAAAAAGTTGTCCAGTTTAGAATTTTAAATTTAAAAAAAATCATTGTAATTCTAATGATAAACAGCAGTTAAGAATCTCAGTTGTGATAAACATCTGAGAATAAACAATATAATATACCAAGGAGCCTTGGTAGTACAGTGGTTTAAAGCACCCTGTTATTAACACAGCTGCCTGCAATTACTGCAGGTTCGAATCTTACCAGGCTCAAGGTTGACTCAGCCTTCCATCCTTTCTAAGGTAGGTTAAATGAGGACCCAGTTTGTGGGGGCAATAAGCTGACTTTGTATAAATATACAAAAGGATGAAGGCTATTGCTTAACGCATTGTAAGCCACCCTGAGTCTCCAGAGAAGGGCGGCATATAAATCAAATTAAAAAAAAAAGGCTTAACTAACGAGAATTACCGTATTTTCTGACGTCTAAGACGACTGGGCGTATAAGACGACCCCCCAACTTTTCCTGTTAAAATATAGGGTTTGGGCTATACTCACCGTATAAGACTACTCCTCTTCCAACGCACACCAAATAAAAATTAAAAAACATCAACTGGCTCACCCACAATGTAAAAGCAGCTGTGCTAGACCCAAAATGGCCCCTGCAACAAGCAGGAACCTCACACAGCCACAAAAAGCCAAAAAAAACCCAACTTTCATCCTTTACACACACAAAATTCCACATACAGCTTTGTGAGATTTTGTGTGTTTGTGTAGTTAGAGTCAAACACTACAGAAACACACTAAATCTCAGAAAGCTGCACAAATCTTATTTTATTTTTATTTTTATATGAAAACTAAATTTAAAACTTCCTAAACTTTAAATGGCTAGGTCTAAAAAAGAACAACTAAAAAAAAACCCAATTAACTATTTTTTTTAAAGCTCCCAAAGGGGGAAAAAACTTACCCAATTGAACAGGGGTCTCCAACCTTGGCAACTTTAAGACTTGTAGACTTCAACTCCCAGAATTCCTCAGCCAGCTTTGTTTTGTTGGCTGAGGAATTCTGGGAGTTGAAGTCCACAACTCCTGCCTGCTTGATTGCAGGCAGGGAGTGGCTTGCTGATGGAATGGATTCAGGCAAGTGAAGCAAGGCAAGCGTTGCGATTAGCAGCTAAGGTAAGCAAGCTGGAGGGGGAAAACTTTTTTCTTTTACAGGGCTCTGGCGATCCCAGCTGAGTAGCCTGATTAGCAGGCAACTCAGCTGGGATCGTCAGAGCTTGCAGAGCCACGTAAAAAGAAAAAAGTTTTTTCCTTTTACATGGCTCTGGCATCCCAGCTAAGTTGCCGGATTAGCAGGCAAAGCTGGGATCGTCAGAGCTTGGATCGCCAGAGCCATTTAAGGCTCGTCAGAGCCTTTCGGGCTGGTCTGCCTGGTTACAAGTGAACGACACCCGGCGTATAAGATGACCCCCGACTTTTGAGAAGATTTTCATGTGTTAAAAAGTCGTTTTATACGCCGGAAAATACGGTATATCAGTATATGAAGTAGGCAATCCTAGGTAATTTGTTTATGACTTTGCCAGATGTTAACAGATGTTTCACTCAGTCATTAGAGTACTCTTTGGGGATGGATGGATGGATGGATGGATGGATGGATGGACAGACAGATATTTGTAATTGCTGTAGCAATGTGCTGGATATACATTGAGATGCATGCCTAGGTAGCATTTTTTTTTGCATTTAGACAGCTAAATTGTTACTCCTAAAAAAGCCCCCAAATACATTAGCATGCATTCATGTTGACTCAAGATGAAAACTAGTTGAAAATAATAATAAAAAAAGATATTATGAAGATATCCTGACTTACTCGCTGTTGCTGGGCCTTTTGAATAGTTGTGATCTGCTGGGCAACTACAGACAACACTTCAATGTCAATGCGATTGAATTCATCAAAGCAAGCCCAGGCTCCAGAGCTAAGTGTATAAATAGAAGAGAATACCAGATATCCATAGTAATTATTACTAATGCAATCAGTCTTAAAAACCAAAAGATATCAGCAAAGAAAAATGACTAAACCAATATTTTAATTTTCTTATTAGGACATTTTGCAAGAAGGTTCATATGTGAAATACGCACTAAGCACAGTACTCATAGATTCCTTATTTATTTTGTGTCAGTGCTCTACTCATAGATAAAACGAGAAGTAACTTCTAAAATCTGATGTTGCAGTGCTGGGACACTGTTTTAATATTGAATTGCAACAAATACAAAACAGATTAATGGAACTTCTGGGATGTAGGATTTTGTTTCAAGCTTGTTCAAAGCAAAATAAAATTTCTGTTTCATGAACACCCTACTTTATTGTAGTTCAAAAGACAATATACAGTTTCACCTGAGATTTATATCACCCTCAGCCTTAAAACATGGCTCTATCTCTATCTTTCTATCTTCTGGTTGTTCACCGCCCTGAGTCCTTCGGGAGTAGGGCGGTATAGAAATTTAAATAAATAAAAATAAATAAATATCTCAAGCCTTGTGTTACAATGAATAATAGACCTTTTGTGGGAAGTTTGATTATCTGATTGTGGAGTTTCTCTGATTTTTCTTTTGGATTATACTGGGTTTCCATTTTGTATGGTTTTGTGGTCATAACTACTCAGAACTATACATATTGGAGCAGCTTATACATTTAATAAATAAATAAATTAATCTTGTACACTGAAATTTAGCCAATTCTCAATACTTTAGGCCAAGTATGTTAACACTTCTCCTTGACAACAACAACAAAAAGGAGAGTGGTATTAGATAAACTGTCATTTATTCTGAACACGTGCATACTCTCTTCTGCTCCTCATTTGATGTAGCTCTATTCTAATTCAGGCATATTTCTTTACATGGCTACAGTACTGTGCTTTGGTACCTGGCTAGTCCTTTCAGGAATTTTCCCATTGCCATAAAGTCAAGCTGATCGGAGCAATTAAAGACAACCGTCTGTATAGCTAAAGCTTTTCCCAGATCCTTAGTTGTCTCTGTTTTGCCTGTTCCAGCTGGTCCTGCAGGAGCACCTCCAAATTTCAAATGCAAGGCTCCAGTTAGGGTCAGGTAGCATCTATAATAGGAATTAAATCATTTTCAGAATTCTCAAAGTATCCTTTTACATTTTCTAGATTGAATCATGTATTATTCATAAACCAGCATTCTGAAGAACCACCTTATATGTTTATACTGTACAATTGCTATTTGAAATCGTTCATATCAGTGGTAGGTTTCAAAATTTTTTACTACCGGTTCTGTAGGTGTGGCTTGGTGGGTATGGCATGGCTTGGTGGGCATGGCAGGAGAAGGATACTGTAAAATCTCCATTTCCACCCCATTCCAGGGGAAGGTTACTGCAAAATCCCCATTTTCTCCTGATCAGCTGGAAATTGGGAGATAGAGAATAGATGGGGGCAGGGCCAGTCAGAATTTTTACTACTGGTTCTCCGAACTACTCAGAATTTCCACTATCGGTTCTCCAGAACTGGTCAGAACCTGCTGAAACCCACCTCTGGTTCATATGTAAATAGCAACATAGTCTAAGATGATACATATAGAAGAGTTCTCTTTTATTTTACTAAAATGAATACAATTATTTCATGAAAAAAAAATACTAAAAGGGCTGAAAATCTTCTCTGATTCTTTCTGTCTCTTAATTTGATGATCAGTTAGAGCTGAATGAGGTTAGACATGATTCAACTGATCCCTTGAGAACAATTAGCATTTCAGAAATCCATTTGACCCTCCTCCCAAGTACTAATAATCAATGCTGTTGCCAATCTTCAAGCATAAGACTGTTTTGAAACAATACCCACAGTCTATGCTATTCCCCACCCCCACCCCCACAAAGAGTGTTTTAACTATTCTGAATTAATTAGGCATTTCCATCATTCCATATTATCCACAATAGACCACTTGCTTAAATTGCCTCTACTACCATTACTGACAACTCAATGACCATATCCTGTTCAATTTACAAAAGATACAAGCCCCTTTTTTGCACAAATATGGATGCTACATTATCATAATTAAAGAAATCTATCTTAGCATTGGTTTGCATTTGTGTAATAGCTTTTAGCAGGAAAGGCTAATTTCCTTTTTATGTACTTATATAAATCTTAATTGTACACAACTTTTAACTATAACAGGCATGTTGAGTTATTCTAGATTCCATATGATTGTGGGATGAACTGATTAACCTCAAGTGATTCTTGCATCACAAACTTTTTCCTAGATTGTCAGGAAAAAAAGAAGAAAAAGCAATATTCTATTGCTGTGAGATTACTGAAGCAAAGAAAAAGGACACTCTGGCCCTGTCCATTGAGGAAAGAAACAAGTGTAATCAATTCTGGTGGATGTGTGCAAGAACACCATCAGGGAAAGATTGGTCTGATCAAAATTGGATAGAAATGCCAGTTTATAGCATATTATATTGTTTTGGCCTTAAACTCCTTAACTCCCAATATTCTTCTTCCCTTATGTGTCTTTTTTTTTTACTTTGAAAACCTGATAGTGGAGCCTGTCTCTCTTTTATTAATTGATGTGAGGTGCTTTGAGAGACAGAATTGTCTGAAGCATGAGATTAAAATACTGTAAATAATTAATTTTATTTCCAGCATTATACGGACATATCTGATTCATAGAAATTTTGAAGGCTTTCATACCTTAACTAAGGCTTAATAAACCTGGTCTGCAAAATCCAGATGAGTACTGCAGAACAATAAAGAAGCTGGATTTTTTCATATTTATTTATTTATTTTATTTTATTTTATTTTATTTTATTTATAAAATGTATTGGCTACCCGTTTTACTATAGGGTAACTCTGGGCAGCTTACAGCTATATAGTTAAAACATAACAAGTTAAAATCGGACATTAAAACCAAGGACACATGGGGAGGGCTGGGGCAGAGTGGGAGAGAGATGGGATCTGTTATTACTCAGCCAACCACCTCCACTGCGCTGTTCTCCCCCTCTCCCCCACAGGGGCCCCAAGCCAACTGGCATAGCCATGTCTTTAGGCCCTTACAAAAAGATAGGAGAGTTGGGACCAACCTCACATTTGGGGGCAAGATGTTCCAAAGGGTAGGAGAAACAGCAGAAAAGGCCCTCTTCCTGAGCCCCACCAGCCAGAATAATCGAGCTGATGTGACCCGTAGCATGCCTTCTCTGCTGGCACCAGTGGTACGGGCCAATCCCATTGGGATGAGATGGTCTCTCAAGTAACCTGGACCCATGTCATGAAGGGCTTTGTGCCCATTTCATAACCCTATTAATTGTTTTCTGTGCTGAACTTATCTTCCTCAGTTGTATATTCACATTAGCCTCACCTGCTTTTTCAGGCTTCCTACTTCTTTGAAATTCTGAACACATCCTGCTATCATCTTCCACAGCACATTTGACTGCAATCAATTTTTTATTACTTTTTAAACAGCATGCCGTTAAGCTTCACATCTAGGCTCATCAGTAAATCACCGGTTTCTGGACACATAATCCTTAGTTCAACTTTTCAGTTTGATTTGGCAGACAACTCATAAGAGACAGCTCATCTAGATTAGGATATTGCAGACAAAACACAGCTTGGCAGTGAATCTGTTCTACGTTGTTGATGCTACCAGAAACTGCCCTCCCACAAGGGTGGTGCTGAGTTGAACATGGATGAACTGGTGTCAGATTTGGGCAACAAGCCAGTTGGTACATTTTTGCCACATCTAATGTATCAACAGCCACATACAATGTTGAACAATGCTAGGACGTCTCCCCGGAGGTGACGTGTTGGTGTTGCCTGACTGTCCTGACAAGAGGGCAAAGATTATTGGTTCAAGGGCAGAACTGGCTAAAGAAGCCAGTTCAAACATCATGATTATTTATTTATTATTTATTATTCGAATTTCTATACCGCCCTTCTCCTTTCGGACTCAGGGCGGTGAACAGCCAAAATAAAAACATTTATACATAAATACGATTAAAAATAGATTTAAAATAATTAAATTTGGCCCATAGTTTAAAATTTATCAATTTAAAATCCATATCAAAATTTAAAACCAACCATAAAATCATAAAATCAAGAGAGACCGGCTAACTGAAAGAGATGAGTTTTTAGGGCCCGACGAAAGGTCCGGAGGTCGGAGATCACTCGTATCTCTGGGGGTAGATTGTTCCAAAGGGTAGGTGCCACCACAGAGAAGGCTCTCCTCCTGGGGGTCGCCAGCCGGCATTGTCTAGCCGACGGCACCCTGAGGAGGCCCTCTCTGTGGGAGCGAACTGGCCGGTGGGAGGCTATTGGTGGCAGAAGGCGGTCCTGTAAGTACCCTGGCCCTAAACCATGGAGCGCTTTAAAGGTGATCACCAACACCTTGAAGCGCACCTGGAAGTCCACCGGAAGCCAATGCAGCTCGCGCAGGAGAGGAGTCACATGGGAGCACCCAGTCGCTCCCATAATCCCCCGCGCGGCCGCATTCTGCACCAGTTGGAGCCTCCGGGTGTACCCCAAGGGGAGCCCCATGTAGAGAGCGTTACAATAGTCCAGACAAGAAGTGACGAGTGCTTGAGTGACTGTGCGTAGGGAGTCCCGATCCAGAAACGGGCGCAACTGGCGTATCAGGCGAACCTGATAAAAAGCCCCCCTGGCCACGGCCGTCAGATGCCCTTCTAAGGACAGCCGTGCATCCAGGAGGACGCCCAAGTTGCGGGCCCTTTCCGTGGGGGCCAATGATTCACCCCCAATAACCAGCGATGGCGTCAGCTGGCTATACCGGGACGCCGGCAGCCACAGCCACTCGGTCTTGGAAGGGTTGAGTCGAAGCCTGTTTCTCCCCATCCAGACCCGCACGGCCTCCAGGCACTGGGACATCACTTCCAAGGCATCGTTGGGATGGTCTGGGGTGGAGATGTACAGCTGAGTATCATCAGCGTACTGATGGAACTCTACCCCAAAACCACGGATGATCTCACCCAGCGGCTTCACATAAATGTTGAACAGGAGGGGCGAGAGGACCGACCCTTGTGGCACCCCACAAACAAGGTGCCTCGGGGTCGACCGCTGCCCCCCTGTCAACACGGATTACGACCGGTCGGAGAGATAGGAGGAGAACCACCGCAAAACGGTGCCCCCCACTCCCAGTCCCTCCAGCCGGTGCAACATGATACCATGGTCGATGGTATCAAAAGCCGCTGAGAGGTCTAACAGGACCAGGATAGAGGAGTAACCCCTATCCCGAGCCCTCCAGAGATCATCCACCAACGCGACCAATGCCGTTTCCGTGCTGTACTCAGGTCTGAAACCGGACTGGAGCGGATCCAAATAGACAGCTTCATCCAGGTACTGTGGAAGCTGTCGCGCCACCACACTCTCAACAACCTTCGCAATAAAGCGAAGGTTGGAGACTGGACGATAGTTAGCCAAAACAGCCGGATCCAGGGATGGCTTCTTGAGGAGAGGCCTCACCACCGCCTCTTTCAAGGCGGCCGGCAGGACACCCTCACTCAAAGAAGCGTTGATAATTCCCTGGAGCCAGCCTCGTGTAACCTCCCGGGAAGCCAGCACCAACCAGGAGGGACACGGGTCCAATAAACATGTGGTGGCGTTCAGCCGTCCCAAGATCCTGTCCACGTCCTCGGGAGCCACAGGATCGAACTCCTCCCAGATAACATTCTCAAGGCCTGCCTCAGTCATCTCGTCTGAACTAACCCAGTCAGTGGCCAAGTTTTCCCGAATCTGAGTTATTTTATCATCCAGATACTGTACAAAATCCTCAGCTCGGCCCTGCAAGGGGTCCTCCCGCGCTCCCAGATGGAGAAGGGAGCGGGTCACCCTGAACAGGGCGGCTGGGCGGTTATCTGATGACGCGATAAGAGCGGCAAAATAGCTAGATTTCGCCGCTTTTATCGCCACTAAGTAGGTCTTAATATGAGACCTTACCAGTGTCAAGTCGGATTCGGAACGACTGGCCCTCCAACCGCTCTCTAGGCGTCTTTTCCGGCGCTTCATCTCTCTCAGCTCCTCGGAGAACCAAGGAGCTAAGTGAGTTCGGTGCCGGGTCAGAGGCCGCAAAGGCACGACCCGGTCCAAAGCCCCGGCAGCCGCACTATCCCAGGCGGCCACCAGGTCATCAGCCGAGTCGTGAGCTAGAGTTTCAGGAAATGGCCCAAGCTCCATCTGGAACCTATCAGGATCCATCAGGCGCCTGGGGCGGAACCACCTGGTTGGCTCCGCCTCCCTGCGACGGGGTGCAGCGGTCAGAAAGTCAAGTCGAAGGAGCGAGTGGTCAGACCATGACAAGGGTTCAGTATCTATATCCCCTATATCAAGGCCACTCAACCACTGACCAGAGACAAAAACTAAGTCCAGAGTGTGTCCCCCCATGTGAGTAGGGCCGTGAATTACTTGGGTCAGGTCCATGGCCGTCATGGAAGCCATGAACTCCCGAGCTACCTCAGAAGTTTCACCAATGGATGGCAAGTTGAAATCCCCCATGACCAGAAGTCTGGGGGTATCAGCCGCCACCTCGGCTATAACATTGAGGAGTTCAGGCAGGGTCGTCGCCACGTGGCAGGGAGCCAGATACGTGATCAACAGACCCATCTGCACCCCACGACCCCACTTCACGAAAAGGGACTCACATCCGGCTATCTGAGGCACAGTGGTCTCCCTCGGATCAAGACCCTCTCTTATAATGACCGCCACCCCCCCGCCCCTGCCCTGAGCTCTCGGCTGATGAAATGCACGGAAGCCTGATGGGCACATCTCCACGAGGGGAACCCCCCCCTCATGGCCCAACAGATTAAACACTGTTCCAGTCAAAATCAGCATCTTGATGCAGCCATGAGCAGTAGACATGCTAATGTGATGTAAGGTGGATATTATGTGCATACAAGAGACACATTAGAAAGATCAAAAGTCTAGTGACATTGGTGAAGGATACAAAATAATCTACTGTTTCAAACAACAAAGGCATGGCTATCATAGTAGGCACTGATCTGCATAGCCATTTTGTTGAGGTCCATTGACACTCAGACCACCTCATGTTAACTGTCATCGTACTGCTGTCACATATTTTCTTGGTCTATGTCCCACAAGCTGGATGTGGTGGAGAGGAGAAATAACAGTTTTGGATGAAAATTGTTCAAGATTGTGTATCTACCTGCCTGCAAGAAAACCTGCTGCTTCTCTGCACCTAAACTGACATGTCACAATTGTCATGGTGGCAATCACATTTGCCATGATGGGCAATTTGCTGTAAGCCGCCCAGAGTCCCTAGGGAGTTGGGCAGCATAGAAATGCGACAAATAAACAAACAAACAAACAAACAAACAAACAAATAAATAAATAAATAAATATGATACGGAAAATGAGTATGGACAGTGAGTACTGAATTTATCCAAAGCAAATGACTCATCAATACCAGCACATTTTTCAAAAAGTATGCCAACCACTTGAGTGCCTATGCCAGCAGCAACCACTACAGCTAGATTTTACCTGTATGCAATGATTTGACTTCCCCACTATCATGGGTGCAAAGGTCATTCCATCCAAATGCCTCAACCTGCATAAGACGCTTTTGTTGATATGAAGATCAGCAAGCATGAAAAGAATGACAGCAGCATGACAAATCCAGAGAAAATCAAATGGTGGAATCTACAAGGCTGTGATTGTTGACTGCATCACATTTTCTCCAATCGCTTCAGGCTTGATTGACACAAGTCCATGACTGCTGCTGCGAGAATAACCCTAGGCATTGCAATATTTATTGATGTACAGTATTCCAAAATGCTGTTCTGTAGAGGGTTCCTGCAAATAGCTGGCTCCTGACAAATTACCTCATGGGTCAATTGATGACAGACTTCACCAAAAGTCACAAACAAGACCCTTGATTCAGATTTATTCATTCAGAACTATGAAGATATTTAATTGTTTGACACCAAAGGAGTTACTATACCTGTCAGTAAGAGGAGTGATCACAAGGCGCCCACTATTGCCCAAGTATTCATAACCGTAAATAAATTCAGCATTCACTGCCCGAATGTATAAATCATCTCTTGTCCAGTAGTACCTAATAATGCATTAAAAGTTAAATTGAAATATATGGGTGGTACATTTTACAGTACAACATTTCTGTTCACCTGGATAGATTTCATTTATACTAAACAATTTTCTCAGAAATAAGGCTGATGCTGATGATGGGATAATTAGGGGGATGCTTGTTGTACTAGAATAATGTCCTGAATAAAAGTATAAGAATTGAAGGAATATTTTCAGACCATTAAAATTATGCCCAACCTCTCTCTTTCTCTCTTGTTCAGTGTACCTCCTACTTAAAAAGAACAATTCTTCCATACTACTAGCAATTTCTAATAACATCACAGGTAGGAGGAAATCCCTCACCTGAGCTGGGAAATCCATTCAAAATCATTTTCACTCATGACATTCTCCTCAATAAGTTTGCCTGCGACATCCTTGGCATGAACTTCAATCACAATGAGAGCTGATAACACTCCCCGTTGCATCCGAGTCAGTTTACCTCGCACAAGTGCTACTAGGTCACGCAGCTGCACAAATAAAGCAAAAAAATCAGGCAATGCCTTACCAACTATATTGCAAATCTACTTGATATGCTCTGGCCACCTCTATATTGAGTTCATAAGAAAACTGTTGTTACTTAGGAAACGGGGAAAAAAAGATCTTCTCCTCAACTCACTGCTCATGTTCAAGATAAAAAAGGGCCTGGATTTTCCTATTCTATGTATGCTAATGGATGCAGAATTGAATGTTTGTGGGAATGGAGATCAGATATCATCATGCTATTCCTTTATCCCACTCCTTTTCAACCATTAATTTCTGGATTATTTTGACAGTAGTTTTCCAGAGGAAATGAGAATAGACACAATTTGATTCTGGACATGCATGCTGATATCAAACCCTGTCTGGATTTTACACATAGGACAAAAGCAAAGAAATAAGCTGAATACTAACAGTTCTAGTAGCTTTATCGGTCCCAGAAATCCAAACTATTCAGATTTTTAGGCCAAAACCAGCACTTTAAATTTGAGCCCAGAAACCAATGAATAACTATTTGAAACATGGTATTATGATTTGAAAAAATATCTGAATAGGAGTAGGAGAAGACTACTCTAGCAAAAAACATGGAAAACAACTTTTCATTGCAGAAATAATTTAAATTGAAATATACAATTAACTGACATTTTTACCTGAGCACTTAGCTGTGGAAATAGCCTGGTAGACAAATCTCCAGCTTCTAAAGCTTCTGATACTTCTTTTGTCCAGTATGTTTGACATCCAGCTATGGTCACCTGGCCTGGCCAATCTAAGACCCATGTGGTCCGCGGTGTCTTTCATTAAAAATAGATCACTTTATTGGTAAAAAATGGGTAATTTTCTTTTATCTTCATTACTATCTCATAACCATGATATAATCAATTGTAATTTACTGTAAAACATGTATAACAGTACTTGGTAATGTATGCAGGGTTCCTTTTGGAGAGAGACAATTAAATTTTTCTTAACATTTAGAACATATACATAAATATGAAATCTTTTTTAAAAAATTAAGATCAGTTCAGTGATATCACAAGGACAGAGATTTAATTTTTTTTCACACCAATTTCTTATAGACGCTAGCCAACTGATGAGACTAAAATCAAATCTACACAACATTACAAATGTAGCTAGCAGATTTTGAGATGATAAGAATGATAAGGAAGCCTCACGTTCAGTAGGTCTCAGCCTAGTATGTTAAAAAAGACATGCAGCTTTAATGTACTCCTTGGATCAATAGTGCTTTTAGAAATTTAGCCTGCATCTTTGTCCTGGAGAGCCATTTATCAGCTCCATACAATCAAGAATACTTCAGCCCATGAAATTCAGCTGGCAATCTCATTCCTAAATTCAATCAGTATATCCAATCAAGTTGTACTTGATTATAACTTCAGAAGATTCAATGGTTGAGAACATAGGAACAGTTAAGATTAAGAGCCCCTCTTGGAGGAAGATGAGTGTTTAAGAAATATGAAATATAAATAAATAAATAAGATTACAGCGCAGCGTTTTGCACTGTCTCTCTGTTATCTTAAAGATATTGATTATGACTATAAGTTTCAGACCAATATCTCTCATTTCTTTTCTCCTTTATTTTGTCACACTTTCAAATGCATTCCTTTGGTTTTACTACTGAGCTAAGCTAAAACAAGACTTATATAGAGGGGTTTTTCTGAAAATTGCTTTCAGTTCTCTTTGACTTACCTTGCAAATCTTGAAAATATATTTTAGAAGCTATGCAAGCCTTTTTTTTTTCCCCCTCATTTTCTACTATAAACAGGGATTGATATTTGTGGAGTTTGATGTATTTCAACATTTTTAACATCCAGTAACAAGACTAAAAACTAAAAATCTAATACTTGGCCAGGCCAATCTAAACCCACTTAGTCCAAGGTATTTTATATCGTCTATTCTGACAATCATTTGGCTTACTTCTGCAATCCCCATACAACCTATTTAAATAATGGACAAAAAAGAGGAAAGAGGCTTTTCTTAAAAAAGAAATATTTTTTTGAAACATAAATAGAAGGCAGACACCAAGACACATTTATGTGCATATTAAGAACCAAGAATAGGGTGAGAAAACCAGAAGGTTATTAAAATTCACACTGGGAGTTTATCAGCAGAGAAGGAGCCTTACGATAGCACAGAGTTCACTTTTACATGAATTCTATACGATTATAAACAAGACACCTACTTTTGGATAAACTTTAATTGCTCTTTCAATATTGTCCCGCACACTAGCCTTCATAATTTTCTCAACTTGCAACAGCCAGTCTTCCACATTGCCCGTGGGATAAATAGGAGAGAAAAGCTCCACTTCTTCATCTTCTGCAGAATACATGTGTGTAATCTGCAGATCTTCCTGAAAGAGAAGCTAATGAGAAAAAACACAGCATGAGACTGACAACCATTCCTCCATTCTTGCCTTGTACAAAGAATAGATAAAGATCTTGTTAACAAGTAGGTATTTTTTTCATTTAATTTTACTTTCTAAATGTAGAGAAATATCTTCTGATATCACAAGCATGCTCACATAGCAGTACCTATATGTGTCACCTCTCTAACTCATGTCAATATGTAGGATTTCTCTATTTGTTTACTTATTTATTTACACTTTAAATATCTAAGTAACTATCACTGGTTTGGGGTAGTGTAGAAACTTTAAAAAAGACACAATGTATTAAAAAAGGAAAGATGGTTCTAACAGGGGAAGGCATTGAAGACCTGACTGTTTCCCCAGGCATTTGGATCAAGTGGGCAGATGAGGTCTGTTATTATTGAAGGTAATTTATCCTTTTGTTGTTTATCCTTGGGTACTAATGAATTATGTCTAATGGGTTTATGTGATTTAAGCCTGTGAATTGCCAGCAGTCACATGTGTGACATGAACAGCTATACAAATCATATAAGTAAATCTGTCTGTCTGTCTGTCTATCATCTATCTATCTATCTATCTATCTATCTATCTATCTATCTATCTATCTATCTATCTATCTATCTATCTATCTATCTATGCATTATTGTTTCAGCCAGGGTTTTTCCTACGTAAATCAAGATGTTTATATAGCCATAGTTCAGTGAAATCCCAATTCACTATTTTCTAGGCTTTATCAGACATTAACCAGCATTTTGCTGTCTGTTGTAAGACTTAAGGGAGACTAAAATAGATCTATTTCTGACTTATTTGTCTTCATCAGTTAGCCACACCCTCATCTTATGACTCCTCCCTGTAACGGTCAAATATTTATTCTGTTCTGTTTTCGTAGGTCTATATGTGCATTATTGTTTCAGCCAGGGTTTATCTATCTATCTATCTATCTATCTATCTATCTATCTATCTATCTATCTATCTATCTATCTCTATCTTCTACCCTATAAATATATAAAACTTATCCCATAGTGGATACACATTTCATTCTAGCTCAAAATCAGGGGGAAAAGATAGGTCTTCTAAACTCACTTGAAGCAAAAGAGAACTGAGGCTGTTTGAACCACCAGGGTCATGGTGTTCCAAAGGATAGATATTATGTTAGAGAAGGCATAACTCCTGGATGTCGTAGTATAGCATAGTTTGATAGATGGGACCCAGGCCATACCAAAATTGTGAAAACTTATCGTATTGGTAGAAACGAGAAAGGAAAGACAAATAACTAAACCCTATGTCTTATAGAGATTTGTAATATAAACCATCACCTTGAAGTTGTACTCAGAAAACTACTTGTAACAAAAGCAACTTGTGGAAGAGGAACGTTACATGGAAATAGTGAGGTAAGCCTATAGTTACCATGCCACTGCATTTTGGACTAGTGGTAGCTTCTGAGTGGTCTTCAAAGGTGAATGCATTGCAGTAATATACATATGAGGTGAGTAGGGCAAGAGTAACCATAAAAAGGTCTCCTAATTTAGGAAAATGTGCAATCAGTGGCAGGATAAATCTCCACAAAGGCCATAACTGCCATCTGCTCTTTCAGACCCCCAAATTGCAAATCAGTTGTGCCGTTCAGAAATAAGAATGGAAAATTCCAGAACTAGAAGGTTTGTGAATGGAAAGCCATTTGATCCTGCAAGAGTTGATCTTAACCAGTTCCTCCTCATCAGACCGCTAGAGATTCCAAGGCCTGGGGCTAGACCTTGAGAGCATTATTTTCCCATGCAATGTTTACCCGTGAAATATTCTCAAAACACTTGCGGAGGTGAGGCTGCACAGCTGTAGGATCTTTGGTTTGAGACAATATTTCTAAAAGTTCATCATCAGAAAGGAAGTAAAATCTGGAAAGGAAAAAGATTCTTGTTTGTCCCTGGATTCTAGAGCATAATATGATATAGTTCATTAGAATGCAATTTTAAAGTATTGCATCTAATTCCAGAATCACTTTCTTTCTAATACAATCTTTCTACTGGGATTCTAAAAGAGTAAAATTCTACTAATAAATAAAAGTTCCTTTTCTAAAAGGAAAACACTGAAAATGTAGGAATACCAAAGAGATTAATCCAGGATATTAAGAGAAGATTAGATCCCATTATTCTTTTATGAATTCCCAATGAACATTTTTTTTTAGAAAGGATTATTGCCTGATGCTATTCTAAAAACTCTGGGAGATGTAGCATCAGACTTAGAGGAGAGGACATTTTTCTCTGGGCAATAAATCTTTTTCTTTCTCCCTCCCTCTTTCCCTCCCTTCTTAAATGAGAAATATTCTCATGCCTTACAGAAAAGAGACTTCAATTAAGACCTGTCCCAGAATATGAGTAAATCTTTGTCTAGTGAATTGAGCACATGGGAATAAAAGCAGATACAAAACCTCTATACAGGAAGCTCAAAATACATGCTACAAGCTTTCTTCTTTTCTATTGCTCTATATGTAAATCTCAATTACAATAATTTTACTCCTGAGATTATACGTTTCCTTGTTCAACATCCCTTGTCTCCCTGATACAAAAGCTGAACAGCATCCAAACATACATTTCCTGAAGTGAGAATGACAGGACATCTTCAAGTAGGAAGCAAGAGAGATCCTTCACTTTCTTTTCTTTTGCTCCTGGGTGTGTGTTTAAGTATTTCACATCATAAAATTACCTTGGGAAAGCTCCCCTCTTAGTCTCCAAGTATTCACTTAGACCTTTCTGCACCAGATCCAGTAATTTATTACATTCCCTTAGCTTTTCCAATAGCCTTGGGTCTGGGCATACATTAATTACCTGGAAATTGACAGATTAACACAATTGAGCAAGCAATGAAAATTGTAATATAATTTTACATTGTGGATTTAATTTTAGTCATGCACTAATAATAAGAATACTGCTGTTATTTTACAACAAAAGGACAATATTGGGATGAAGCAAATTTGCAACGTTGTAAAGAACGAAATGAAGAGAAAGAGTAATACTCAGGGCTGGGCTGCTGGGGGTTCGCTGGGGGTTGGGAGAACCTCTAGTTAAGCTTCTGTGCAGTTCAGAGAACCCCCAAATCCCACTCCTGGTTGGCCCCGCCCACCCCACCCCTCCCAGGAGTCTGCAAATGGCCCGTTTTGGATGCAGGTAAGTGCAGGGCGCGTGCAGATGCTTGGGGAGGGCAAAAAATGGGCCTACCGGCCTCCAGAGGGCCCCTGGAGCCTGGGGAGGCCATTTTCACCTTCCCGGAGGCTCGAGGAAAGCCTCTGGAGCCTGGGAAGGGCAAAAACACCCCCCCACACTGTGGTGCAGGAGGCCGACTGGGCAACAGCCACCATGGCCACGCCCACCCAGCAACTGGGCAGAGAACCCCTTGCTAAAATTTTTGAAGCCCGCCCTGGTAATACTCTTCAAATCTTAGTTTGCAAACCTATCACAATCTCTGTACCTTTGTTCTCTGTATTTAAAGAGAGCAAATTGATACTCAAAAGTAAGTAAAT
Source organism: Pantherophis guttatus (assembly GCF_059756535.1). NCBI lineage: Eukaryota > Metazoa > Chordata > Lepidosauria > Squamata > Colubridae > Pantherophis > Pantherophis guttatus. The sequence goes on from NC_142064.1 coordinate 211,399,213, forward strand.
TATTTGGAAAAGAAGAGAGAAAAATGGGTAGGAGGAAAAAGAGAAAAGGAGCTGGCTATGTCTGTCTATCCTCAAGAAAATGCAATCCATGAGAGAGTTCCCGTCTGGAACTATGATTTTAAATAATTGTTTGAAGGCTAATGTTAACCATAAAATACCCTATTTGAATCCTACAGCATGATGATGAGAGCTAACACTGAATAGAAGAAAGGAATGTATTTGTGAATAGGAGAAAAAAAGGAACTGAAGTAGATCTTCCAAAACATGTCTTAACCATGTGTCTTCTCAGATGTGTAAACAAATGGAACATTTAAGCTGTATAACTAAATATAATTTATGGAGATTCTCAGTCATCCAGGTCATGGACTGAATTGAAGAAGCTTTTTGGATGAAAAGCAAAATGTCTTCAAGGAAAAGCAAAGAAAATAAATATGAGTTCTTTGTTTAATTTTGCTTATCCCAAAATCAACAGGACTCCCACCAAAAATTCATAACAACGGCACACAATAAGGTGCAAATTCAACAAGGAACAACAATTCTTAGAATTTGGGCAAGGATTAATTTGACACAGTGTCCTAACCTAAGAAACATATTACACATGTGTATACATTGATAACACTGAGTATTTTACACATTACATTTAATACATTTTAATATACTTCTTTAAATTTATGCAAAATCAACTTATTAATAGCATTAAGCTTTGAACATGTCCACATTATCATGGTTTTCATTCCTCAATTTCCCATGACCAGTTTGAAGCCAACCTGTTGCTAACCTTCAAAACGTCACGAATTCCAGGAGCTAATCAGTGCTCTTTCCAGCAGACCAGAGTGCAGACATGTTCCATCATTTATGTTTTCACCTCATGTTGTGTGGCGATTTCTCAAAAAGAATATTAATGTATTTTGTTATAGAGGGGGAGCTATGAATAAGGCTCTATTTCTTTGTAATATTTTAAAGATCTTTGAAGTACCGTAATAGTGTTTTAGGAAAATGTTATTGTAATAAATCTTCTACATGAATGGGAGAAAGACTGAGCTGAATCGTTAACATGAAGAGATGAAGAGATAGGAGAATTCCAGCCAATGAGAAACCAGCACATCCATAGACTCTCCGGAAAACAGCAAAAGGAAAGTAGCTTTATGTGCATTTTCAAATACACCAAAGCACAGTTTAAAATTGGTTGTTTCTTACTCATTACTGATATTGTGGAATCATTGAAGTTCAGAAACAGCTTTAAAGTGGCTTAGAGTCTTTTTGTAGAAGTGTCCCATGCTAATAGTTATAACCTCACCTCTCTGTTCTCATTGGCATTCTTCATAATCTTTTTCCACATCCTCTCCATCGTCTGGTAACGTTTACTTTCCACAGGTAATTGTCTATTGATGTCTTCCGAACTAAAAATGGGCTCCAGATATAGCCAGGAACGCTGGCAAGTGAGCCATTCTTCCAAGACATCCTAGAAATAATATGCTGTATATAAGTGTGTAGATAGAGAGATAGATAGATAGATAGATAATAGAGGGAGGGAGGGAGGGAGAAAGGAAGGAAGGAAAATATCCCCCTAGAGGATATTTACTGTTCATACAGATTCATAAGATTCTGTTTTTCACAAACTGCTTAAGACCTGGTTTTTCTTCCTGGCTCTGAGCTAGGATGGAGTCAAAACCTTTGGTTGGTTATTGGCTTTTGGAGTTTTGATTTCTGGTTCAACTATCTTCCTTTCTTTTTCTTGGCATTTTTGTATTTTAATTTTTATCTGTAAAATGCCCAGATTTCCTATTGAGTCCACAGCCTTGACATTGAAATAATAAGTAAATACATATATTAAACCACTTTGACCATAGTTAAAGGCCACCACAATGCATAAAATTAGAGCTTTGATTATACATACATGGAAGCAGAGGTACATATTTATATCAAGGGACTAGGTTTTGAGAAAGGTAAAGCATCTTTAATCTTTAGAAGACTTAGGAGAAAAATGGCTCATATATACTTTTTAATATTAAAGACAGCAAACAGTGACAATTTTCTGTCAAAGAAATAGTTTCTAATTTTAAGGTCCTCTATTCTCACCCTTCTTATAGAGCATATTCTGGACATAAGGAAAGAAGAAAACATAGACTTCTGTTATATGAATACGTCTACTCATGTCAAGTTGGATTTAAATATATATAAGGACATCCAAAGATATCTCATCCCTTACTGCATGCAAAATATAAATTTTGGAAAGAAATTTGCAACTCTCAATATAAAACATACCCTTAGGCCTACAAGAAGAGTATTTGCTCTAGATCTGGCTTATTCATGAGTTAAAAAAAAAACTAGAAAAAAATTGATCACAATGATGGCTATACAGTATAACCAGCTGTTTAATTGTTTATAAATTCTATATCTACTGAACCAGAGTTAGAAAGACTTCACCAATCATCTCATATATTAGTGAACCTCCTTTCCAAAACAGTCTAAAAAACTGTAATGGAAAGGAACTATTTATTGCTGTATGAAGTATGTCTAACTCATACATATCATGCAAGGAAAAACATTGACTTACAGCATTTAAATAAAGTAACATTGACTTACAGCAGGGGTATTAAACTCATGGCCCATGGGCCGGATGCGTCACACACTGCCCACCCACACCCTGTTTTAGTGAAGGGGAAAAAAGTTGCGATATGTCACATGACAACAACGTGTCGTCACGAGTTTGACACCCCTGACTTACAGTATTTAAATAAAGTAACCGGAAATCCAAACATTCATGATAGAAAGGCACAGCAAATAAACAAAAAACACAAAACAAAATAAAAAGGTGAAACCAGTCCATTTTATACGGGTGCCAAATTCCAAATTCCTTAACCTATTATTGCAGCACATTAGCTTTCAATAGCATCAGTACCTTCAACAACTGACAATTTATATCAACACCAGTCATTTTAAAGAAGGGACTTTCTCTATGATCTTATTTGTACTTTCACTTTTAAATCCTAATGTGAAAAGTAGGATTTGTTACATTCTTCAAAAAATAAAAATACGAAACTTTTTAAAACAACCATTTTAAACAAGAACAGCCCTGGAGATAAGCAAAAAAGACCTTGGGGTGGTGGTGGGGGAGGAACATATTGGTTACCATTTTCAGTTTTAGACATTTTATGTAGTGACCATACACTGCAATGTTCTTCAGAAGAAACAGATGGTATTAACTAACTTATGACATAATAAAGCATCTGTTAGGATATGGTGTAAGCCTAACAAGTTGTCCAGGCAATATATGTGTTCTATAACTTTAAATGTATTCTGTAACTTTAAGATGTAATGCTGAGTAATTGTACTGATGAGTCATTGTAACCGACTGCTGACTAACTGCTGACTACAATTATCCTAATTGTACTGTTGAGTCATTGCACTGCTGACTTCACTCATCTTAAGTGGATAATTACTAGTGTAAATTGTATATAAGGAGAGAGCCAAGCTATAGTCATTCTTGCTTGACTTGTTGATTGGAATTGTTACCGTCGTGTGTGAAGAAGTGGATGGATCTGTTACCATCGTGATTTGTTACCAGCGTTGAATTGCTGTTTATTACCTACTGCTGTTTGTATGATAAGAAGGTATCTATAACTTCGGACTGATTTGAATGGCTAAAGACTTGGATTGACTAAAAGACTATGCAATTGTTTTTTCATTACAAAGTAAAAGTTTTGTTAAACCAGTTTGTATGTATTGTATTCATTGCTCTCAGTACCGTTTCTCTGTGCACTTACTCTGCTGGTTGGTAACACAATAATATCCTTAACAGCATCAGAATCTAATGGATATTAAATTGATTGATATAATAACTAAAGTATTACTAAAATACCAAACCATATTGATTTTCCTGCACTTATTATTCTCGAGGGAAGAGTCATTATTCTTTTTTATATTATGAGGTACAAGAAGGAACAAATTTAAGTGAGTCACTTAGTATTAAAATGTGTTTCAAAAATAATAACTGTATTATGAAACCCTTTTAATTTTGGAGCTACTGCCAAAATTGTTCTAAAGTGAAAAATAAAAATCGGGGAAAATAATAAACAAACAAGATGCCCTTTCTGAAGTTAATTGGAAGGCCTCTTTATACCTCCATTAACCAGAGTATAACCATACCCTGGCAAAACTTGTTTTCTGGAATGTCCTCATGATATTGGTTTCATCTCATCCTCATCTCAGCCCATGAATACGACAGGCATAAGTGGTCCTTAGTGCTCTGGTGTTAAACTGTTTTTTTCATTTTAAGATGAAAAAGTATCCAAAGACAATGACAAGGTTTGTAAAATTGCTAGCCATTATGTCAGAGGAAATGTCAGGTGACTAGTAACTTGTGGGACCAGATAGGCTTTTTCAAGTTGATGCCAGCTTCCCTTTTTCTCCCTAAATAAATTAATTCACAAATTGCTTTGCCTGTTATGCCCTATGCCTACATAATCAAGGCAAGTCCATATAGCAGGAACTTAGAACAGGAATTAACAGTTGCAGAAAATGGGGCAGAAAATGGGGCAGAAAAAAATATACTGGTATATTTTTCTGTTAACTCATAAAACAGAGGATAGTACTTTTATCAGTAGAGAAATATCCTAAGATAAGACCTTCCTTGAGAAATCATTAAATTGTTAAAATGGGCATCAATATAAAGTTTTCAGCTCATGTGTTACTTTGCATATCTGCCTGAAGTAACAAGGTCAATTGCATTATAAATTTTAAAAGAATGAGCTGCAGCACAGCACTGAACTGTTTCTTAATATTTATTATGCTTGTAAAGTCCAGAATAGCTGGATTCTTGGAATCCTTCTGATGATGGGAAAATGCTGTGGTGTCTTTCAACGTTTTCCTCATCCAGTAATAACGACTATTCCTTGAACACAGGGCAAAGAAGGTTTTTATGGAAAAGTCAGCCAATTTATTTTAGTTATTATAAACCCACTGAGTTGGTTATCCTACAAATATAATATCTGGGCTAAAGAGGGAAGAGGTTCTAAACAAATCTCATCTAGTTCACATTACGTTAATGTCCATCTGATACAATGGCATCAAATGCTCTATGACCAGCTGAAGTAATTACTTGCAAAATGACCCTGGGATTATTCCCTAACTTTAACCCTTTTTGAAGTACGTTGGTTTAGTCAGGTTCAAAGCCCCACTTCCTTGATGCCTGATTAAATATGCTCTGAGGTCTTCCAGCCTCACTGGTACTGGCAAGCGTACAATATCCCTCTGAGTCAGGCCAGGGGTTACAAAATTACAGTTCTCTCTGCTCTTCAGATTTTGTGGGCAGACAGGTGTGTAATTAAGTGTCTTCTTCAAAGCAGACAGCGCTGAGACTACCGTGGATGGTCAAGAAGTCATACAGGAAAAAGAAATAACAACAGTGTGCTAAAACTTTCTGAAACTGAAGAAAAGGGCATCATAATCCCAAACATTCATTTTCCTGCAATCCCAGGATAACAAGAATTGGAAGTTAACCTTTTTGCCTCTTAGGCAGTAGATAAGGCAGCAGATCTTCCTGGGAGCATTATTTTCATAATTGACAAAGATTATATTGTCTGTTGTTTAAGGGGTCGCACTGGCATTCTAGCATTCCATTTTGTATCGCTGTACTAAGATTTTTCCAGCAAGATAGAAAAGTGCTTCTCTGTGGGGAAGTTTTTATCCATTGGTAAAAATCTTTGCAACCCACATCATATGGAAAATTAATCTGTCTGGTAAAAGGATTTTTTAATGTGAAAGGCTATGCTCGATCTATACATGGTCACATTATAAGTGCAAACATGTCACCTGGTTTGTTCAGACCTCGCGTTTCATCTGTGTGCCAGCCTGCAATATTCTGCAAGAGTTTGATTCAAACATGTAATGATGGCTAATGACCATAAATAGAGCAAAATATTAAAAATAAAAGCTTGATGTTAAAATGCTTTACTAAAACATTTCACTGAAAAAGACATTGTACTAATATACATTCACTCTGAAAGACATTCTTATTTCCATCTAAAACTTAAAAGACTTTTTAAAGTATTTAGATTTTAGGTAGTCCTCATTAACAACCATAATTTTTACCACTAAACAATGCAGTTGTTAAGCGAGTCACATCTCACTATACAACCTTTTTTGCCATGATTGTTAAGCAAATCATTGCAGTCATTAAGCAAATCAGGCAAACTTCAAGCAAATCTGTCTTCCCTCCTTGACTTTGCTTGTCAGAAGCCCCCTAAGAAGTCATGGCAATCAGGTGACCTCGGATGTTGCAACCATCATAAATACAGGCCAGTTGCCAAGTGCCCGACTTTTGATCACATGACTCCAGGAACACTGTGACATAAGTCATAAGTGTTAGGACCGGTCATAGGTTACTTTTTTCAACGCTGTCAATCAGAGGTGGGTTTCAGCAGGTTCTGACCAGTTCTGCAGAACCGATAGCAGAAATTTTGAGTAGTTCGGAGAACCAGTAGTAAAAATTCTGACTGGCCCCTCCCCCATCTATTCTCTGCCTCCCAAGTCCCAGCTGATCAGGAGGAAATGGGAATTTTGCAGTAACCTTCCCCTGGAGTGGGGTGGGAATGGAGATTTTACAGTATCCTTCCCCTGCCATGCCCACCAAGCCACGCCCACCTAGCCATGCCATGCCCACCAAGCCATGCCATGCCCACCAAGCCACACTCACAGAACTGGTAGTAAAAAATTTTGAAACCCACCACTGCTATCAATGATTTTTAAACAGTCATTAAACAAATGGTTGTAAATTAAAGACTACCTATATTATAAATCAGAAACTTGCCCATGGATCTTAAAAAATAAATAATTATGAACTCTTGTGAGGTTTTAAGATTAACAGTAGCCAGGAGGAAAAAAGATTTATTTTCTCAGTTTAGTAAATATTATGCAAAACTACACAAATGCAAGTATTTGCTTTCAGTTTTCTGCTTTTCATGCATTACTTGCAATTATTTATCCATTTTCCCTGTCAAACACAATCAGCTTTACCATTAATTTAAATTTAAAATTAAATTAAATACAAATTAACTTAAATTAATTTAAATTCATTTTCATAATATATTCCTCACTGCATTATACCATTTATATAATATTCCTGGCAATTTATTATGTTTTCAGCTAACAATATGAACTCGTCTCCAAGGTCATGTATATCTATGTCCCCAACTGACACATTTATCCGTAAACACATTAAACCATCAAGATCTCACCTCACAACCTTACTTTATTTTCCATTCACTGATAACACGTTTGCTAAGTATTCTATTTATTCTCATGCGTTCTTTGTTGGCATCATACATCAGTATTATCATATTCAGCATCCAATCTACTTTCTATTTTGCAAAATGTTCCATGTTTTTAAGATGCTTTATCATTTACTTTCTCTAAATCAATAAGTATTGAAGGCAAAAGGAGAAGGAAATGGCAGAGGGTGGGTGAGTGTCATTGATGCAATGAACATGATTTTGGGCAAACTCCGGGAGAAGGACAAGGGACCTGGCATGCTATAGTTCCTGGAGAGGCAAAGAATTGTAACTGAACAACAAAATTAATAAGTATATAATGAGCTTTTATTTATTTATTTATTTTTCAACTGTGTCAAGAAGAACAAAATTGTGATCTGCACACCCATTCTCTGGCATGTTACTGGATTTCATGGCCTCATTGCACTCCCCAAATTTAGCTCATTACCTTTTGGTACTCTTTTGATCAAAATTTTTTGGGGAAAAACCCTTCTTAAACTAATCCCCTTGTAGTTGCTACAAGGAAATAATAACTTTGTATAGGGGGAATAATAACAGTTCACTTAATCTACAGAGTAAGTAGTCTATAATCTGTAGTCTATACCCAAAGATGTCATCATGGGTTGATCTGAGCATGCACTGGGACCTATGTATCAAAGATGTTGATCTAACAAATTGCTATCTTCAGAATTATTTTAGTTAAGAATTTGTGTTAAATATAATCCCTCTTCTGATCACAGAAAGCAACTTGAAAGTGTGTACCTGGGTCAACTTCAACTTATTTTCCCATGTGTTGATCCTTTCCTCAAATGGCTTTTTGAAAGGAGAGAAGGACATGCTTTGTGTCATAACAATATGATCATCAAGAAGCTGAGAAGCTTCATCAGGACTCTTCAGAATAAATGTTTCCGTTTCTTTGTAGGGAGCTACATTGAAGAGGATAGATTCCCATTCACGCTCCATTTTATCCAAAGTCTAGGAAATATGAAATAATATTTTTAACATCAATGAACATAGCTTGCTTTAAAAATGGCAACTGGACAAAAGTTAACAGAGTACAATGGCATTGATAATACGCTGAGCTTTACTAAGCAGGAAAGAAGGAAAGAAAGAAAATAGGAATTATTGTTTTCTACCTGAATTTTTTATTCTTAGAAAACTTAATGAATGACATGAAAATATATAAGATTTCCAGTGAATTTCATCCTAGTTTGTCCTCCAGCATTCTTTATACCTTATGTTAAGAAATGATTGCTAATTAATATATTGAAGAAGATCTATCTGTTTTAATACATTCTTCTCAGAGAGACTGCCAGTATTTGGGTTACACATTTTTTACCAGTATATTGTATAAAAATTTTAAAATTCTCTGAACAAGAAGAAAACAATTCAGCTATTAGATAGCATATTGGAACACAAAGGAAGGCTACAGGAAAAAAGAAATTGAATGGCATTCTTACATTCTCAATTGAGTATTCCTTTCCTGCAATTTCAGCTATTTTGGCTATAATCTCAATGTGATCCTGGAGCTTCATCTCCAGACAGCGGGCAAATGTCAAGTTGGCTTTGGGCTTCACGTTGATTTTTATCTCCTCTGAAAGCATGTCCCAATGGCGGTTGCGCATGCCAGGATTTCGCAGCCCTTGAATCAGAGGTATGTAAGGCCTGAATTCCTCAATTTTGCCACGGATTTCCACAGCCACATCCTGGCATGCTTTTCATAAGACAGAAAAAATAGCCATCAAAAGACTCCAGGATAGGATAAATCAGAGCATTGTTTACAGAAAATAGCAATCAGGAAAAGATTTATTTATTTATTTATTTATTTGTTTAAATTTCTATACCGCCCTTCTCCAATGTAGGACTCAGGGCGGTGAACAGCCAAAGTAAAAACAAGACATACTTACAAAACATACAAAATCTAAAATCTGTTTAAAATAATTAAATAATTTTGGCCGTAATTAAAACATTCCAATTTAAAATCCGTTTAAAATTTGACTCAAGCCAGCCCAGCTAGTTGAAATAAATGGGATTTTAGGGCCCGACGAAAAATCCGGAGGTCTGTTATTGTACGTAGCTCTGGGGGGAGGTTGTTCCAGAGGGTGGGCGCCGCCACAGAGAAGGCTCTCCCCCTGGGGGTCGCCAGCCGACATTGTCTGGCGGACGGCACCCTGAGGAGGCCCACTCTGTGGGAGCGTACTGGCCGGTGGGAGGCTATTGGTGGCAGAAGGCGGTCTCGTAAGTACCCCGGCCCTAAGCCATGGAGCGCTTTAAAGGTGGTCACCAACACCTTGAAGCGCACCCGGAAGACCACCGGGAGCCAGTGCAGCTCGCGCAGGAGAGGTGTCACGTGGAAGCGCCTCGTCGCCCCCAAAATCCCCCGCGCGGCCGCGTTCTGGACCAGCTGGAGCCTCCGGGTGCACCCCAGGGGGAGCCCCATGTAGAGAGCGTTGCAGTAGTCCAGGCGGGAAGTGACGAGTGCCTGAGTGACTGTGCGTAGGGAGTCCCGATCTAGAAAGGGGCGCAACTGGCGTATCAGGCGGACCTGATAAAAAGCCCCCCTGGCCACGGCCGCCAAATGATCTTCTAACGACAGCCGTGCGTCCAGGAGGACGCCCAAGTTACGAGCCCTCTCCGTGGGGGCGAGTGATTCGCCCCCAATAGCCAGCGATGGCGTCAGCTGGCTATATCGGGACGCCGGAAGCCACAGCCACTCGGTCTTGGAGGGGTTGAGTTGGAGCCTGTTTCTCCCCATCCAGGCCCGCACGGCCTCCAGGCACTGGGACATCACTTCAAGGGCATCATTGGGGTGGCCTGGGGTGGAGATGTACAGCTGGGTGTCATCAGCGTACTGATGGAACTCCACCCCGAAGCCACGGATGATCTCACCCAGCGGCTTTACATAAATGTTGAACAGAAGGGGCGAGAGGACCGACCCTTGTGGCACCCCACAAGCAAGGTGCCTCGGGGTCGACCGCTGCCCCCCTGTCAACACAGATTGCGACCGGTCAGAGAGGTAGGAGGAGAACCACCGCAAAACGGTGCCTCCCACCCCCAACCCCGCCAACCGGTGCAACATGATACCATGGTCGATGGTATCAAAAGCCGCTGAGAGGTCTAACAGGACCAGGATAGAGGAGCAACCCCTATCCCGGGTCCTCCAGAGATCATCCACCAATGCGACCAATGCCGTTTCCGTGCTGTGCCCAGGCCGGAAGCCGGACTGGAGCGGGTCTAGATAGACAGCTTCATCCAGGTACCGGGGAAGCTGTTGCGCCACCACACTCTCAACAACCTTCGCAATGAAGCGAAGGTTGGAGACTGGACGATAGTTAGCCAAAACAGCCGGATCCAGAGAAGGCTTCTTGAGGAGGGGCCTCACCACCGCTTCTTTCAAAGCGGCCGGCAGGACCCCCTCACTCAAAGAAGCGTTAACAATCTTCTGGAGCCAGCCTCGTGTCACCTCCCGGGAAGCCAGTACCAACCAGGAGGGACACGGGTCCAATAAACATGTGGTCGCGTTCAGCCGTCCCAGGACCCTGTCCATGTCCTCGGGAGCCACAGGATCGAACTCCCCCCAGATAACACTCTCAAGACCTGCCTCAGTCATCCCGTCTGGACATACCCAGTCAGAGGCCAGCCCTTCCCGAATCTGGGCGATTTTGTCATACAGATACTGCACAAAATCCTCAGCTCGACCCTGCAAGATCACTGACAAATGCAGCATTAACTGAAGGGAAATCTTCAGTTGGTCCTAGCAGGCATTATTTCTTTGTATATCTGATTAAAGATTAATTTTTCCTATAGATGTTTTCTTTTAAGTTATAATTGTGAGAAAGGCAGTGCTGGGGCAATATTTTAAAATTGTTTTGAATAGTCTGCTGCATAGCCTCAGGCTGCTCTTGCAGTAGAAAAGTAATAAGCTAGCAGTGCTTTCACGAGACAAGATTCTTTCAGTACAGGAAAAACAAAAATTTTACTTCATTATACAATTGTATTTTTAATCCTCCTGTTTACATATATATTTCTTCATGATATTTTTCTGCTAAACTGATTCCCTGCATTTCAAACAGAATACACTGCTTAAAACAGAACACAAGTTAAAAGACAAAAAAAAAACCCACAATCCTCCAGTGCAGAATATATTACAATTTAAACATAAAGCTACTGTCAAGATCATTTCAGAGAAAATTTATAATTCTGATACATTTGTATAATTTCTGAAAGGGTGCAGAGGGAAGCATTTTCTAAGTCTTTTTTATACCCACTATTTTTTCTGAATTTTGTGAAACTCGCTTTCCATTGAGCAGGCCCACAGTGTGGTTGTATTACAACAGGTAAGAAAAGACAAGCACACACTTCCTAAAGAAGCCCAGGTTTTTAATTTCATCCCTCATCAAAACAATACATAATTGCTTCAAGGGCTAGCACTTACCTGGAATATCCTTGAAATGTTTTACACATTTGTGCATTGTTTTAAAGGACTCATTGACATTCTTCTCCAACTGCTCTGCATCAATGGCAGACAGAGGATCATTCATCCAGCTGTCTGCCCAGCGAAGCCAGTCTGATGCTGTGGTCCAGAGATCATAGAAGGGCTGAAAGTCTTTGACCATCCTGGACAACTTATCATACTGAGGGAAGCAAAAACAAGCAAGAAACAAACAAACAAACAAACAAACAAAATGAATTGCTGATAGCTTGTGTTTCTGGAAAGTATCTCCTAAACCAGGGGTGTCAAATTCGATTTCATTGAAGGCCACATCAGGGTTGTGTTTCACCTTGGGGGGCCAGGAGGATGGGGCCAGGGGGCCACACAGCCCTCCCAAGCTCTATTTTCACTGGCAGAGGGCTGCAGGCGGCTGAAAACGGAGCCTGGGAGGCTTGCACGTGGCCCTCCTGAGCTCTGTTTTCGCTGGCAGAGGCACCGCGGGCTGGTCCTTCACTGTTTCCAGGGCGGACGCATGGGCCAGATATAAGCACCCTGTGGGCCAGATTCGGCCCGCAGACTTTGAGTTTGACACCCCTGTTCTAAACAAAGACAACAAGCAGTCATACTGTGTACTTATTTGCTCCCCCTATGCTGGTATAAATAAACATGGAAGGAGCCCTAAAGCCACTTTGACAGTTCTTTTTTTTTTTTTAATATCTTGAGAGGAACTCTACTCTCAACGAAGTAGATGATCACAAGTCTCCATAGTCTCTTATGGGCTGGCATTAATATTTTACCCTCTTCAGAATCAGTATATGATGGAACACCAAACCAAACCTATTACTTTTGACAATATCCTAAAAGAGAAAACATTAAGAAATATAATAAGGAAACAATGTTAGGTTTCCTTTGCACAGCCTCCAACCTGCCATTTAAAGCTATCTTACTAACCTCAGGTGGTCCTCAACTTACAACCATTCATTTAGTTAGCACTGTGCAATGTTACAATGGCACTGAAAAAATGCTGCAACCTATAACCAGTCCTCACATTTACAATCACTGTAGCATCCCCACAGTTATGTGATCAAAATTCAGGCACTTGGCAACTGGCATGTATTTCCAATAGTTGCAGCATCCCAGGGTCATATGATTGCTATTTATGGGGACTTCAGGGGACTTCAAACAAGCAAAGTCAATGGGAGATTTGTTTAACAAAGACACGATTCACTTAACAAATGTAGTGATTTGCTTAACAGCCATGACAAAAAGGGTGGTAAAATCAAGTGTGACTCACTTAACAACTGCCTTGCTTAGCAATAGAAATTCTGGTCCTAGTTGTGGTCATAAGTTGAGAATTATCTGTGTTCTTTAAACCTATGTACTCATGATGTTGCCTTGCCTCCAGGTTAGAGCTGAAACCACCTAATTTTGTATCTAATTGCTTGATGTTAAAGTGGCCTTTTTCCTCCTCTCTTGGCACAAGCCTTGTGCTTTTTTGATACTTTGACAAAGATTCAGGAACTGGGATCTACCAGTATCTCCTGGCGACTTTCAGAAACAGCATAGATAGGCTACTTTTCAGCCCTAGCAACTGCTTGTGGGGCTTAGTTTTCTGAACAGAACAGGAGCTGAAGATTTCATATTTTCTCATTTATTGAATGATTCTGTCAAGAGATTGATATTTCTAGCCTGCACATATAGATTACATAATGGAGTAATGCAAATCCTCCCAGATATGTTCCCTGTGAAGAGTGAAGAGTGCTCCCATTTCTGATAGCCAATCTGGTAGAAGGAGTGACAGAGAGGATGAAATACAGTGCAAAGGCTGGGGAGCAGGGGTCAGGAGAGTGGGGAGTCCACCAGCCAATGCTTGTCAACAACCTCCTGTCCTTTTGTTTTTATGCAGAGCTAGAAACAGAAAGGCTAAGTGAGGCAGAAAGACAGAAAACATGTCTGTCTTTCTGCCTCACTTAGGTCCATCACTTAGGTTATGTCTGTAAAAAACATAGAATTTCATATGAGAATCTGAGGACCATCTGCAGCATGGTTGATTTCCATGTAAAATAAGAGGCAGATCCTGACAAACAATGAAACTCTATGGATCTTCAGCATCAGATTCTGCCAGAAGATTAAATTAGTGGATATAGTCATCAGTCAAAACATGCCTCTTGTTCCAGCCACATCCCTTGCCAAGGACAGCAGTTCGTGGTTGTTGTTTTTTTTAACTACAGGAAATTCACCAATTGCTCTTTTTGTTCCCCATTATAACTAATGCGGTAAAAATGGTGCCACTGGTTGGCCTCATTATTGGGTTGAATAGTGCTTTGTCTGATGGTTCAGAGCAAATTGTGTTAATTTTTGTGTCAGCTCATAAACTGAAGGAAGCCGATTAAAGCAGCTGTCTGGATAGTCCTGTGGGGGATATCAATCAGGAATTTACTTGCTCACATTTTATATTATATTGACCGTATTTTTCAGCCAAATTATATTAATGTTTAATCTGAACTTTTTCTAGCTGGGGTTTCAGACCTGGATATAATACTGAGATAGCACTGATCACACTTGTGGAAATCCTGTGGTGGGACCAGGATTGGCTGCTGCATGATTGCCATGATGTCTTAAGAGCCATCAACACCATTGATTATGTTTTACTTTGGACTGGCTCAAAGGGTTAGGAATGGGAGACACAGTATGATACTGTTTCTCCCTCTTCTCTCCATGGCCGCTTCCAGCTGAAGCTGATAGATGAGAGATCTAGCCTTAGGCCCCTGTTTTGTAGAGTATCTCAAGGTTCTCCCTACTCCTATATAACATCTAGGTGGATCTCTTGCATGAAGTCATCTGTTGGCATCTAGAGCAATTAAGTGATGTTGCCTTAATAGCCAGAAGCTGTGGAAGTCTGGATGAAGACAATTTCGGACAGAACCCTAGTTAAGCCTAGGAACCATGAACTTTGGGCATAGCAGAACATCTCATCAGCAGTTTTGGATGGGATTTCAATTTCACAGACTGAAATGTTGTGCAATGTGGAGGTCTTCATAGACTCTTGAGTCCTGCATAAAGAATCATGGCCAGGAGGCCTTTTACACAAATCCATACTGTATACCAACTGCGCCAATTTCTGGATTGGGAGATTATACCACAATCACTCAATGTTTTAGTTAGCTTGCACTTGGGCTGCAGCAATGCACCCAACATGAGGCTATCTATGCAAATAATTGAAAAGCTATAGCTAGTCCAAAATTGAGCAATGCTGTGGAAGTAGTTATTTAACATCACTGCATGAGATATACTGGTTACCAATTTCTGGGTGCAATGCAAGTTGCTAACGGCCACGCATAAAGCCCTCCACAATATAGAGCCTAGATATCTGAAGGACTGTTTTTAATTATCTCTTGTCCAACCAGACCTGATAGGATTGGCATGCTCTGGGTCCCATCAGCCAAGTGTTGGCTTTCAGGGGGCATGCCTTTTCTCTTGCAGTATCTACCTATAGAATAATGTTCCCTGAAATTCAGATTGTCCTGCTGCCCTATAGAAAAGCTTTGAAGACTTAATTCTTCCAGGGATTGGACCCAGAAATTACATGAACATATTCTGAATATAAATTCTGTCTGGCACTGTTTTAAATAATGTCTGCTGTATTTTTAATTCTCAGTTTTCATTGATTTGTTGATTGATTGATTGATTGAGTCATTCATTCATTCATGGATACCAATATGAATGCAAATATATGTTTTTCTTCCTGCTAGGCAATTATTTCACCTGACTTTTGCAATTCCTTAAATTGGTTAAACATGGGAAATTGGGAAGTTGTTATAAAATATGGTGTCCATATTTCGTTGGGAAAAAATAAGGGGCAAACCTGAAAAAGGGGCAAATCTGAGAGAGGTTTATAACAATAAATAATTCTTTATGCTTATAAATTTGCTTTACAAAGGAAAAATTAAGGGTAAAACAAGAAAAATTTTACAAAAATGCATATTCTAATAAAATAAAAGTAAACAGTATATGTATATATTTTTAAAAAGACAATTCAATTCTATATTTTTCACATGAATATGGAAGATGGTGCATTAAGTGGTACTATTTGTACAGTAAAAGTTAAATGACCAAAATAAAAGATAAAAATAAGTTTTTGAAAAACAAATAACTCTAAAGGACTGCTTTTTGAAATATTTTACAATAAAAATGTATGGTCACCATAATATAAACTACCTATATAAGAGTTGAAATGAAACAAATGTACTTTAATAATAACTAAAAAGAAATATATTATATATATATATTGTATTACAATAAACATATTACAGACTATATATGAGAGAGGGACTGTAGAAAAAAAGTTAAGATCAAAGTTCCATAGGAATTAATTATAAAAAATGAGTTTAGACACTTTGGGCACCAAATATATAAATATGATATTGCCAACTCCTTCCTACAAATGTTGATATTATTTCACATAGGAATAGAAAGGCACAAAATGCAAACAACATATGCTTGTGATAAAATTTAATTTAAAGTTTTTTATTCCATGTTGCCGGAATGGTAGATAAAACATTCAGCCGTTAAAAAAAAATAATGCTAGTTTAACTATTTTTAACCAGGTCCCTTTGCTTATTAGACTTTAGTCATAAAACCTGTAACTGAATTTCTCTGGCCTTTAGTTAATAACTAATTTTTATACAATATGTGCAGCAAAAATGGTCCCTGGATATAGTCCTCCAGCATTATTCAGTTTAGAGCAGTGGCTTTTTTTATCCCCCAAACAGGGCTCTTTCCAGTTTAATGCAACTGGATGAGTCTGAATAGTAGCTGATCACTGGAAGCAGTGGAGATTAAGTGAAGCTGAAGAGAAAGAGCTGGCTTTCTCTGCCACTCCACTCCCCAGCAAAACCACATATGTGTGCGCAGACACACAGAGTAACTTTCAGCTGTTATCTAGGGTACATGTGTTCAAAAGCTGCCCTAACAGCTTCTGCTGGGGGTGGGGGGGGGGAAGATGGTGATGGAGTGTTCCCTGGTGAAGCAGCAGAGACAGCTATTATAACCCTCCTGTAACTGTCACTTCTGACTCTAACTGTCAGCTATTCAGATTGATCAGTCTCTGAGCCAGGGACTGGGTCAGAGATCTGGTGGCTAAACAGCCTTCTCTCCCCTTCACCTGCTATCTCTCCCAGCCTCAGCAGCTGGTCCCTAGACAGGGAGAAGTGGCAAGTGATGAATAAACCTTCAGGTGATGTGATTGGCACATGGTTTTCCCCCTGGCTGGTGATGCTCACAATATGGGGGAAGAGCAGTGTTCCCAACACATGAATTGAGGACACATTTTCCAGCTCATAGACAGAACAGAAGCAACTGGAATGGGCAGCGGAGACAGTAAAATATATGCCGATTTAGTTTTCTGCTGGTCACAGAGAGGAGAAAAACACATCAGTTAGATTGCAGGGAAGAATTTTAAGTCAACCTGCTCAGAAAATACAGACAGCAACGTGGTGAAGTTATAATGAGATACTGTTGATGGGAAGTTTTTGCTGTTGTCTTCAGCTCACAGAGGAATATAAAGCATGATGAACGGACAAAAATGCTGGACACTCACATTTGTTACATGCATGCCGAAAATACGCTCCCGATTATTGTAAAGCAATGCCAACTGCTGGGACTCTTTCAATTGCTTCCTGATTCTTCTGGCTTCATTGGCTATCTCATGGGCTCGGCCAATATCCATGTGTGCAGAAAATCCAGCCACTGCAATCTGGGAAACAAAGCAGGTGTAATATATCAGAAGAGAGAATCCTTCAGACAAATATGTTGACTGGAAAATAGGTTTATGAATTTCTTCCAACATTTCAGTTGTGTAGTTGCCTTTTGGTTACAATTTCAATGCATTTCTGAGAAGAGATTAGCAACCAGTGGAATAGCATATCAGGGTTGCATTGCAAAAGGGGACGGAACCACACAAATAGATTTTTAAAAATGGATTGGGATTTTTTTTTTAACTTTTTAACTTTTAATCAACACAGACACACATATTCTTAAAATGATCCCCATCCAATCACATTTCACTTGATTTTTGGGTGGAAAAGATGTATTGTACAACTTCCACTCCCCCCATTCCCTTGGTCGCACACTCTTCCATACACATAAATACACACACATATATAATATTCATATTCAGAGGAATAGCATCAGTGGTGGGATTCAGCCAGTTCGCACCACTTCGGGAGAACCGGTTGTTAACTTTCTGAGCAGTTTGGCAAACTGGTTATTGGAAGAAATCATTAGGGCAGAGAACCAGTTGTTAAATTACTTGAATCCCATCACTGAATAGCATTGTAGGTTTGTTACAGGTAGGTAACAAAATTTGAAAAGGAGGTGTTTGGTGCAAGTTGTTAACAGCATGAATTAAAAGCAATATTTGCAAAATATTTAAAGTAACACCATTTCAAACATATGGGAAATAATCTCCAAATAGGAGTTGACATGTAAATACGTTCAGGACAAGAGCAAATGTCCTGAAGCAAAACCATGGAAGCATATCCTTTTTATATGAAAAGATTTATATTTTATATTAAAAGTCTACATGCCAAAGAACATTTATTGCAGGATTCGAAATAGCATAGGGCTGTATAAAGCCTGATGATGATAGTGCATGAATTAAATAGGAACAGTTGTTTTGACAAATGTGGTTAATACACAATTTCAAGTATCAATCTTGCTTGAATACCCATGCATGTTTGTTTAATAAGAATGAGAGAATGAGAATGCAGAGAAACCTGCAATCAGAGATTCGTACCTGAAGGCCATCTAAACGTTCCAAGAAATTGTTTTGATCCATCAGCTGAATTTTATGGAATCTTTCTTCATCTTCAACGTGCTGCTGCCTTATTAATTCAATTTGTGTACTGATCTTCAGAGGCCAGTTACTTGCAGCCCACCTGAAAGCACAAATGAATATCTCTTGGGGTATTATAAGAAAGTGCTAATGCTTCTTACAACTAAATATAGGCAGTATCTGGGAATGAAAAGAAAAAATAATAATCCCACAAACTCCTTAATATCACACTGTTCCATCATGCATACAATCACACCTAAGTGCCGGATATATATTAAATAAAATAGCTTTGGCTATGACATATGGCAAACCATGCTCTAATTCAAGAAAAGAAGCTCCAGGAAATGAGAAGACAGAATAGCTATGCTAGTTCTCAGCCTATAAAATAGGAAATATTATAATGACCCATTTCATCATAAAATATTTTTGAGCCTGATCACTGAAATAATAGTAGATAAATTATGTTGCATACCAAACATGCTATTCAAATTCTTAATAAATTAAAAATAACACCAAATTATGTTCAGGGTATTTCAACTCACATTGTATGTAATATTTATGTTTTCTTATTGACTTTAAATGCTATGGAAAAGAGAATACATTGTACAGGCTGGGACCAAATTTTTTACTTTCTGTATCTAGTTTGTAGTATATATTTGTATTGAAATGTTGGCAAGGACGGACATTCTTGAGCAATTCATAGGTTCTTGTGAATGCTCTACATCTATCTACACAGAAATATGCAGCCTAACAATCTCACACTTTACAGTCACTAAATTCATTGGTCTTTCATGAGATGCAATGTAAAATAAAGACCTTTATTTTTTAAAAAAGGTCAGAAACTACAAGATTGCCTAAATTCCAGGCTGCAGGCTCACACCATCACAGCTTCTGCATTTGAATAAGGTAGTGCAGCAGGTATCTTTTCTGGCTGCCTGAAGAGATTTGATGAAGCCTTCTGATGTGTAAATAAAGCCCTGAGGCACAAAGTATAATAACCCAGGCCAAAGGTCTTGCTCTGACTGCAGGGGAAATGACTTATGCTTACTTGTCACTGAAGTCATCTTGAGTCAAATTGTAAAGAAATTCCTCCATGACTTCATATTCTTCCATAACACTACTTATCAATTCCTACAGGATGATACATATAGAGAGTAAAAAACAGAGGCAGACGTTATTTCCATGATCAACATTTCATTCCATTACGGAACAAAATTTAATATGGTGAGATTTAGATACAAGGATGAAGAAAGAAGAAATAATTCTATTGCTTGATTGTTAGGCTATAGTAACACAAGGAACATAGCAGGATCTAAAAACGTCTTAAGTATTATTTTAGGATACTTTAGGAAGTGTAAGACTACAGTCAGAGGTGGTATTCAGCAGGTTCTGACCAGTTCTGGAGAACCGGTAGTGGAAATTTTGAGTAGTTCAGAGAACCGGTAAATACCACCTCTGATTGGTCCCACCCCCATCTATTCTCTGCCTCCCGAGTCCCAGCTGATCAGGAGGAAATGGGGATTTTGCAGTAACCTTCCCCTGGAGTGGGGATGGAATGGAGATTTTACAGTATCCTTCCCCTGCCACGCTACCATGCCATGCCCACCAAGCCACACCCACAGAACCGGTAGTAAAAAAATTTGAATCCTACCACTGCTACAGTAGTGGCCAAAATTGTGAAAACCTTTTGGGAAAAGTGTATTTTTGAGATTTGATGGCTAATAACACCACTTTTTTTTGGAGTAGTACCATAAAATTATATATCAATGGAAAGATAATTTAATCAAGAATGTAATGTTTTTCAACCTTTGTTTGAGAGATAAAAGTGGCTTTTTCGTGGAATTCTACATTTTAGGCCAAATTTCTGCACTCAATTCCTGCCGAACAGTCCTTGCACTCAACGTCACATTGCATTGCACCATTTCATCTTGTATACACCCAGATGATTTTCTTCTGTCACGTAGGCACAGTCTCTTAATTCTTCTATCATTACTTGTGCATATTTTTCTTGTCTTTACCAGTGTGGTTTTCTAGTGACTGAGTCTCCTCTATACCTCTTCAAAAACTTAGAAATGCCACTTTTGGTTAAGTTTCCACCAATTTTTCTTCTAATTTCTTTATAACTGTAGCCTTGTTCACTTAATAATGCTATTTTACATCACTTTCTTTGCACCATTACTTTAATTTTATTATGTTTATTTCGTTTATTACGTTTCTCTAAACAGTCATGCTCACTGGCTACAATCAGATGAAGGAAAGCTACCTGATATCAACCTAAGCAAGTTGTGCTTCCTTTTTCTGGTTAGTTGGCTATAACGTTTCATAGAATACAGATAACTGAATAAACTTTGTTGCATTAAATTCTTAATTAAATTATATTTCCATTGATACTTTTATGGTACTACTCCAAAAAAAAAGTGGTGTTATTAGCCATCAAACCTCAAAAATACACTTTTCCCAAAAGGTTTCCACAATTTTGGCCACTACTGTATAGCAAGGGTGTCAAACTGGCGGCCCGTGGGCTGGATGCATCAGCACAGACCACGCCCACCCCATCCCAGCGAATAAGAAAAAGTCACAAAACGTCGCGAACGTCATGTGACAGTTACGTGACATGGCAAATTTGATACCCGTGCTATAGATGATTCTTAAAGCCTGCTAGATCCTATTGGCAACTGCAAGACAGTGTTATTGTCAACCCTACCATGCTTTTTAGAGTTTTTTAATAATAATAATAATAACCTGGGGATAAACATAATTAGAGTTCATAGTTTGGGTGTCCTTTGATTATATCAGCTGCTACTAGATTTACAAGTGGTGACTATGGCCAGAAGCACATTTGTATAATTATATCTAGGGCACTAACTGTAATTATCCCTGAACCAATTGGATTTGTGCCTTGTCACAGGCTGTTTTGATTACTGTAGCATGTTCAACATTGGGCTATCCTTCCCTTGAGAAGTGTCAGAAATTGCAATTGGCACAAACCAAAGTAGCTAAGCTGATAACTGATGCAGATAGAGAGAACATATGATATCTATACTAAAAGGTCTGCTCTGGCTGCTAATCACTTAGCAGAGTTGGTTCCGATTATTAAACATCTAAAGGGCATAAGGCCTGACTTTCTAACATAGTATTTTACCTATTTACAACCCTGCACATTGTTAACATCTCAATGAAAAGCCCACCTGGAAGATATCTCTGCAATCATGAGTTTCTGGCACATGGGGAAGGCCTTCTCTTCTGTTGCTTCACATGTTATGGAACATACTCCTTCAGGAGCTGAGTTTGGCTCCTAACCTCTAGGTGTTTAGGGAAATCTATAAAAATGCTGTTCTTCTGTTCCATGATGTTAGTATCAATTGTAATGTTAATTTATGTCTTTAAGTTTTTAATTCTTGGGGTTTTTAAAAATATTTTGTTATCCACCTTTTTATACTTGCCAGAATAAAAAAGCAGGGTTTTAATAAATAAATTATAAACACTGATATTGATAGTGCTCAGTCAATTTATATACTGATGCCCACGATTTAAATAAAGAACTGAACAAATCATTTTGCAGCAAATGTTCAATGCAGTTTATACACCGATAGATATTTCTACTGCCATAGCACTTCTGTCCCCCGATATCTACATCTTTTATTTGAATCCAAGAGCGCTACTGCTCTGTTTGTACATAATGCTGTACAGAAGCTTGAAATGTGTCTTTTTTATATAATGCTATAAATATGTTTTCCAGAATATGTTATAGCTGCAGTTTCTTAAAAATCTGCATCGGCTTACTAAGTACAGAATACAAAATCAGGGACTTGGAAATATCCTGAGTCCTATTTGGAGAAGGGTGGTATAGAAATAAGAACAAATAAATAAATAAAAAATTAGTTAAGTAAGGCGCTCCCATTTGGTTTGACAAAATAGATGTTTATATACTCAACCATTACTCCTTCAAGATAATTTGTACATATTGAAACAGGTGAGGAATGAAGAGCTAAGACATCTCTGAATGAGCAGAGACAATGACTGCAGCTACAAGCAAAGGATAGGGAAGTAAATCAATCCCATGGAATCTTCCTGCATAAGAAGATAACATGAAATTGTCTGTGTGTGCTCCTCAAAGGAGAGCTTGTAAAATTATAGAAAATGCTTTTACATTTGAAATTGTTCAGGATTTTTTTGAGGAATGGGGTCAAAAATAGCAACTTCATTATAGCATTGCTTAAATGAATAGATTGTCCAAAAGATATTGCATAAAAAAATAATGATGTGAAAGAAAATACCTTAGAAGATAAAGAGATGAAACAAATTTTAAATGATGCAGAAACCTCAGAATGTAAATAATTTGCAGAAATATTGGAAAATAAAAAAAGACTATAAGACAGAGAAAACAATTGAAGTGGAAATACAGCTGACAAGCCAAGAGATTGACTGGACTTTTTATTCTAAATTTATTTTACAAAAGAAATTGGTTAAAATATTGAAAAAATATTTGAGATGAGAAAAAGAAAAAGATAAATTCTTACAACAGCATCTGAATGAACTGAAGATTATGATTGTTAGAAGCAAAAAAGTACAAAGTTGGTTCATTTGATCAATGTTAAAATAAGATATATTTTTATAAATTTGGGATCTCTTTATGGATTTTTTTGCTAACATAGGACTGAAATATTAATAAATTATGGATTTGCAAAAGGATAAGAAGTGATATTTGCATGTAAAATTATAGGGGATGATGAAATTAAGTTTGTTTGTACTTTTGGAAGATTGGAAGATTGGAAGATTGGAAGCTACTTTTTAAAATGTTTCTTTTTTTCTTTTCTTTTTTTTCTGTATACTGTTTATTCTCTTTTCTTCTTTACTTTCCCCTGTTTCCGAATGTAGTTTATTTTCTTTTGTCATTCTTATTAAGTGAGTCCTACCTTAGGTATAAAATATTGTCTGATGGACTTTTGGCCAGTCATCCTCTCTCAGTCCAACACCACACAGAGACATTGTTATGTTGTGAGGAAAATAGGTGGAGGAAGGAGTATTACTAAGTTTGCCACTTTGAGTTGTATATGGAAAAAAAGGCAGAATAAAATAGCAACAGCAACAGCACTTAGACTTATATACTGCTTCACAGTGCTTTGCAGTCTTCTTTGAGCAGTTTACAGAGTCAGCATCTTGCCCCCAACAATCTGAATCCTCATTTTACCAACCTCAGAAGGATGGAAGCTGAGTCAACCTTGAGCCAGTGAGAATCGAACTGTCAAACTGCTGGCAGTCAGCAGTCAGCAGAATTAATCTGCAGTACTGCATTCGTTAATAACCACTGTGCCTTCAAGAAGCCCCTATATTTAAAAAGCTTTCAATTTGTTTTAAAAAAAGAACACTTAGACATATTGTTTCAATAGTGCACATTCCTAGATTAACAGTTTAGATATAAGTCTAAGTTCCACCTATTACACTTGACATTCCGGTTATTTGATCCCATCTCCCTGACTACGTTTCACCTCCTGCACTTTCAATTTCTCTGGGATTCCTTTCATCCATTCCCGCAGCTCAGCTAGTTCCTCAATGCTGTTTGGTTTTTCATAAATTTTTCGGCTGATGGCCTTGAAGGCATCACAGATCTGCAAAATGATATAATAACTCTGTCAGCGCTAAGTCCAAAACAAAGAATTCAATCAAGTGCATCAAAAAGGTGAGGTCAGGTGTCTGAAATTGAGACTAAACTACACTTTATATAGACCACCTGCTCCGGCCCAGACCACTAATCTCACAAGCCTTTTCTATGTCTCCAAGACAACCGTTAGTTAACATCATTATGCTTTGTTTTTCTTCCCCATTGTCCTCTCCACAAGCGATAATGGGCTGTAAACTGAAGATGTCTGATTATGTCATGTGTCTTCACTGAGATATTGTAAAGAAAGTCAAAGGAAATGCATGATAATCATTCTTCACAATTTCTGATAATAATACTGGGTTTCACATGTCAATAAGCCATCTCTGGTAAAATAATTGTACATTTCCAGAAATAATTATAAAATTATTTGGTTACTCCTCTAGAGGCAGTGTACCAACTATAAAACTCACATCTTCTACTTGACGATGTAAATTCCTGGCCAATATGTCCAGCATTGAAGTGGCCAAAGCTTTGCATTTCTTGGATAGGCTCTGCCTTACACCTTCAACGCTGAGATGAAAAGGGCCAATGACCATGAAGCTTGGCAAACTATTATCCAACAACTCTTTTTCTGCCAAATGCTTGTTTACTATTTCCCTCACTTCTGGAGCAGAAGGGCAATTGATCTCATAGTCTCTAGAAATAAGCAGAAATACATTTTCAGCAAACACACAATCAAACCAAAAAATACAGCTATGGTAGGAATGCTGCTTCACAAAACTTTTAAATATTTACATTTGTATATAATCATTTTCTCCAACCTGGTTAACAACTCCTAAAATTCCCATCAGAATAGAAGGTAACAATCCATATTCAGGTACATAGTTTCTCCTCTGAAAACTATGGTGAGTCAGGAAAGTAGTCAGACAGTAATCAAACTCCCCAGAAAACCTGATTTTGGATGTCCCGAGAGTATTCTGCCATCAAATATCAACAGCACACAAAAAACAGCAAACAGGATTAAAGCTCAACCATTTAGTCCTCCCTTACTGGGAGGAAAGGCTGATTGCTGTATTTGCTCTCTGAATGACAGCAGAAATGCAATGTTTTCTTGCTTCTTTGCTAAAAGGAAGGAGGAATGAGGAAACCTCATTATTTTCCTTTTCCTCTCAGGAGAAAGGGAGAAAATCAGCCCATTTCTAAGAAAGGTAGAGAGTGTGTATATGTGAATGTAAGAAGGTATATATGGGGGCAGTGGGGTGACTAAAGAGAATCATACAAGAAAAAGAATCACTTTCAATTTAAACAACTGCTAAATGTACAGACCCCAGAGAATTCCTTCAGGACCTGATGTGTCCCACAGGACCAAAGTCTCCACTCCTCCCTTAGGAACTAGATAGTCATGTACACTTTTGTCCAGTATGTATCAACATTAGTTTAATACAATGGTTTTAATCTGATGAAACGGAATCATATGTAACTGTGTAGTAGATATATGGAATAAATTATATTTTTCAGTTCCTAATAAACTGGAAAGGCTGAACCTTCAACTCTAGGCCTTTTTTGTCTTTTAACTTTACTGTTAAAAGTAGGGTTCTACACTGATAATGGTTTAGATCTACATAGATGCTAATGCTATGATGATGATGCTAATTTTAACTTTTGAAGCATATCCAATATGGCTTAGGCCTTGTGTATTTGCAGGATAATCTCCTTCTTTTGAAGGAGGCAGATGCATGTGTTCTCATTGTGGTTCCCATACTATGGAATATTCACACACACACCCCGCCCTGAATTGTGAGGAATCCCCATCTTGCTTGCATTTTACGAAGCAAGTGAAAGCCATCCTGGTCAAATGGACTTTTGATGTGGAGAGAACCCCTTGGGCTGCATCTGTAATTTTTTTATATTATGTGAAGAATGATAGCTTTATACTCTCTGTTATGTAGGTCTCCCTGCATTGTTGTAATGAAAATGGCAGAATAAAAATATTGTTATTTAAAAATAAATAAACAATAAATAAGCAAGCAAGCTGAAGTTCCAGATACCCAGAAGCAAATTTAAACATGAGGAGATTCAATCTGTTTATATAAAATGGCAATACATGCAGAGCTAATCTGTAGTTCCACTTAGGAAGAGGTGATCAACTGGAAAGTCATGATTAAGAAAATAATTTTAAAAATTCAACTTTGTACACAGTAGGAAATAGTTATCTTGCAAAAACGGTTATCTAAGACATAAAAGGCACAAAATAAATCAAATAATAAGTATTTGAAGCAGAAAGCTGAAAGAAAGATAATGAGAAGCAACATGCGCTTTGCAAACAGTGTTTTAAAGCTCAATTCCTTGATGATGATAGTAAGCATTTATAAAAAATAGGCACAGGAATGAAGAGTAAGAAGACAAATTATATAGAAACATTAGTTTTTTAGATGAAGGAAAGAAAAAGTAAGAAAATTAAATATTATATAAGAGGATACAAAGATGAATATATCATAAGATTTTAATTATTGGGCTTAAAACAATTTTTATGTAGCAAGATAATTCCATTTTGGCTAATATACCATGACAAAAACCATTTTCTTCAGCATTTTGGCTGATATATATATATATATATATATATATATATGTATGTATGTATGTATGTATGTATGTATGTATGTATGTATGTATATATATATATGTATGTATGTATGTATGTATGTATATATATATATGTATATATATGTGTGTGTATATATATATGTGTGTATATATATATGTATATATATATGTGTGTGTGTGTGTATATATATGTGTGTATATATATATGTATATATATATGTATGTATGTATATATATATATATATATATATATATATATATATATATATATATATATATATATATATATATATATATATATATATATATATATATATATATATATATATATATATATATATATATTAGCCATGAAAAATTCAAAGGTGTTATGAAGGGTTTTTATAGATACATTTTAGACAATTAAAATTTTAAGTGAACGTTGAAAAGGATAATATGTGAATGATATTTTAAATAAATAAATAAATGCTTAACATGTACTGATCTCTCAAAAATAGTTTTTCCTTCATTACATTTATATTCAGTTTTTCCTCTAGGAGTCAAGGCTGCCTACCCTATTTATTCAAGAGTAGCAATTGTGCCTTCTTATTCAGTATGTATTTATGGTCACATATAATTTTTCAATGGGAAGAAGCCTTAAAATACCTACTGTCTTAGGAAAGGTAAAAATAAATTGAAAAATGTGACTCACACCCCTCATCTGCATTAAAAAAAAATCAATCAGCAACCATTCTGATGCTAAAGAAAATATAATCAACTTGATATAGTTTATAATATCAAAAGCAGAATCTATACTCCTTTCAGTCAACTGCACAGTATTCATGAAACACAGGTTTCCTAACCCACTCCTCTCGGTGCCAAACACCTGCTCCTGAGAATTGGGGGGACCTGTGGGAATGATGGAGAACATGGTGGGGAGCTGCAGATGGACAGGAAATGGATGAAAAAGTAATTGGAGCAAGAACTTAGGATCCAAGCCAATATGTTTTAGAAAGCTACTTGCTTTTTTTTGCCCTTTAATTCTACTGAAAGTAAAGTCAGAGTGGTTGTGTATCAATCTACCCTTTCAGTTTTTAGTTCCTGCTCTTGCATGTGAATGCTGCTTACTTTAAGAGGCTGTGGATATCGCGATTATTCAGTTCTAAGTACTTTTCATAATTCTTGGCATAAGCTTGAAGGGGGATCAGTGCTTTGCGGATGCAAGTACAGATGGTATTCCGCAATTCTATCACAGCTGGCTCATTCAGACCCACAGACTCTAACAATGGTGTGCCACAGATGAACATGTTTTCAAGCACATACTGAAAAAGAGATAAAAGAAGAGTCATTTAGCATAAACAGGATTATCGTCTGCTTCTATTGTTTCTAAAAAGGTGGTTGAACAAAATTAAAAGCCACCCATAACCATGCACTGTAACAAGATTCCTCTTACATTTTTGACTTCAGTATGTTATAGAAACTATTCTTTTTCCTCAGAACTACCATAATAAAGGTTATCATACATGAGTACCATAACTTGTCTATTATAAACAATTCAAAGATCTAACTATAATATATGGAGCTCGGTTGGAATTCCTAGTCATGCTAAATGTGATTTGCACTAAACTTTGCCTTAATTGTGTTGCAGCTTATCTCTACAAGCTGTTCACAGTAGCAGGCTTCATACCCCAGCTTTGGAGAGATTAAATATTTTGGCTAACCTATCCTTTAAGCATGGCTTGCTGGCATTCAGTGAGAAACAATGAAAGTATTCTTTTCTTTTTAATAAAGAAGATAGAAATTCTTGATGGTAAAAAGATCTCCCACCCTAGCCAAATCAGCAGAAGCATATTGCAAGAATTGAATAAAAAAAAACTTTCAACTTACTCTAAAAGTCACTTTAATAACGATTTGTGCTGAGATTTGAATTTTGAAATAAAAAGCCTTTTTTTTTTTAATCTGCAGCACACCACTTTATAAAGAAGCATCAAGATAAATACATATAATGAAACATCTCAGATATTCCCTTTACTTTGGTGTCAGCATTAATAGCTTCAGGATTTAAAATTACAGCGTTATTGCCAACACTTTCTCATTTAAATCTGACATGTTTTCCTCAATTGGAAAAGTGTTAGTGGAGTCCTCCTCTGGCAATATGTCAGTGCTAAAAAGTGTTAGCTAAATCCTTCTGCAAAATCCTCCCTTATCTTCTGCCCTTTAAAATTTTAGAGTTTTTATATCTCTGTATAGGGTGGCTTTATGAAACTTACAACACAAATTGAACTGATATTTCTCAACTCCTCTCCCTGACTCCCCCACCCCAACAAAATATCAGGATGTGACATCAAAATCAATCTTCTTTCCCTAAACTTCAGTACATATTAACTAAAAAACTGCATTAGTTTCTCAGTGAAAGAGACTAATCCATGACTTGGCTGTTGTTTTCAATTATTACAATTATAACAAATTACAGTATTGTTTCTGAAAAACAGATATTAGCCTGAAAATCTCCAGCATCCTATCCTTAAATATTTGGAGTACAAAACTGTGATAACTTCATAAAACTGGCATGTGGCCATTGCAAAACAAAAGGCAAAATATTTTTCCGGATTGAGAAATATTTAGAATCTATAAAGACTCAATCTGGATCACTGGGACCAGAGATTTAATCTTCTGAGCTTTCAGACCTATGCTGGAGCCCATCCTCAGGGAACTTCTCTTTAGCGGAGTGTGTCATGAGAAATTTCCTGACGATGGGTTCTAGCACAAATTTGAAAGCTTGGAAGACTAAACCTCTGATCCCGGTGATTGGCCCAGATTAGATCCTCCAACATTATTCTGGGACATTTATATTTGCCTCTATAAAGACTAATGTGTAACTCCTTAGTATAAACAATGAAGCCTGAAATGGTATAACTATGCACATTTTATAAGCTGGAACATATATCAGGGTGAGAAGACATTTCAGATTCTTGAAAGAAACTCACTTTCTCCAGTTGTGGTATGCTATGTGTAGCCAAGATCCCTTTATTAAAAAGAGAAACAATTGATGTCTCAAAATTCTCCAAAGGTGTGCTAAAATGGACACCATAACTGTCTAAAGCCAAATCAATTATAAACAGGGGATTTTTTCGTGGCCTGCAAGAGGGAGAATGTAGAAATTTCACATTGTGTTATGGATAAACAGATTCAAGCATTAACTCATCTCTTTACTAATTAAAATGCACTGAGCTGAAAACATATTCCAGTTTTATTTGTTTGTATTCCATAGAACTAGGAGCCCATACATATCCTGCATTTCTACCAGAAGGCATTTTCACACAATGTTTAATGGAGCTAATATTATCACTGTAGTAAAATAGATGGTTTCACAGGAGTATTGTTACATTGGTTGACATCTGTTCTATGATACTGTATTCTAAAATGGATAAAATATTCTGGCTGAGTATTATTTTTATTCAATTTGTCAGTTTATCAAAATATAATATTAATGAATATCATAAGGAATTTATCTAGAATATATACTAGCATGCAATTAAAAAAAAATGCAGCCGCTGGGTACAACTAGGGTAACACTTATGTAAATTAGGTACAGGTGGCACTCAATATCTTCTGTTTGTTATGCAGTTTTGTGTAACCAGAATTAGTAAAAAGAAATCTGATCCCTGGTAAGGATTGTGCATATTTCTAATTTTGGGCAGACAGATTTGATCTACACCCAGTTTGGTCCAGTGATAAAGGCACTGGGCTAGAAAGAGGAGACCATGAATTCAAGTCCTGTCTTGGTCATGAAACCCAGTTGGGTGACGTTTGGCCAGTAAAACTCAGGCCAACTCATCTCGTAGGTTTGTGGACAAAATAGGAAGAAGTTGTGTTGGATATGTTCTCCACCTTGAATTATTTTCAAAAATAATGAAAGTGTGATATAAATAAAAGTAAACAAAATAAAAATAAAATAACTCTATCTTCATGTTTAAAAGAATGCATCAGGCCTTCACCCGCCCATCATCCCAGAGATTTGCCACTGATCGTCCCATCAGTCTGCCCACTTCTGAGGTATACCTACCAATCTTTGCAAAAAACAAAAAAACAAAAACAAAAAACCCACCTTTTTGATTATTTTTTTAGGATTTCAGAACCTATTTTCCTAAATTCCATAAACTCAAGGTCTTCTCAAATTAATTTATATTATGAAATGAATTCCTATTCAAATGTCTCAAAATATTTTTATAGTTAAACTTCTAGTTTAGAAAATGTTTATGGGGTTCTTTGATTCCAAGAGTAACTTTACAGAAAATACAATTACCAATTAATAAGGAAGGATTTGGTTTACTAAAACTAGAGTTATATCATAAAGTTTACTTATTTGTCAAGTATTTAAATACTGGAAGCTAACTGTTAGTATTAATTTTCTAATTTGGGCAATTTTGGAATACATATATTTGGTTGTCTTTCATTTTTGATTATTTTTATTTTACAGACAATATATTTTATATGCAGATGTTAAGAAAAGAGTGGAATAAAGAACTAGAGGCTCCTATATTGCCTAGAAAATTGGAATGTCTGAACTTCTATAGCAAGCATGTGAATAGACTTCAACCATGAGTTATACACCAAAAATATTTAGAATCTATTGGACTCCACTACATTTGTATAGAAAAGGAGTGTCAAAATAGCATTTTGTACAAGATGTAATAAGGATAATGTTTCTTTAAAATGCATGTTTTACATGCATTTAAGCATCCTATACTTAACTAAGTTTTGAGAGAAAGTAGAGGACTATATTAATGTGACTATATAACAAAAGCTAAAGGATAAAAGTCTCTTGGATTGCCTACTTACTACATGGTATTTGATAACTGGACAATATAAATGGATTCTCCATGGCCTTAGTAGAGCTAAAAAAAAACCCTGATGATACAGCACTGGAAAGATAAATGTTTGGTCCTGTTTACTCAATGATTTGAAGATCTGACTCACACTTGTCATTTATGAAAGGATTACCTACAGATGTTGACTTTGTCTGGATAAGTAAAATGAAACATAGGAGTCATCTATACTCACCTATACAAAAACCACTGGTGTATAAAACAGTGTGGGGAGACAGGGAGGGAGGGAGGGAGAGAGAGGGAGGGAGGGAGGGAGGGGGAGAGAGAGAGAGAGAGGGAGGGAGGGAGGGAGAGAGAGAAGGAGGGAGGGAGGGAGAGAAACAGAACTTGTTTCGTGTAAATAGGAGAAGATAGAATCTAATCCCACCTGAGGCACAAAACCAGCTGGATGATCTTGGGGCTAGTCACTTCCTGTAACCTCTAGGAAAAAGGCAAGGCAAGCCAATTTTGAAAAACCTTGCCAAGAAAACTTCAGGGATTTGTTCAGTCTGAGAATCAGACAGGTGTGCATACACACACACAGATACAGACACACACACACAAATACTTGCATGTTTGCATTAGATAATTATATACAGAATTGTAAGTATTTACTGTTGTAATGACATAATACTTTAAATTTTTGGTTGTATTTTTTTCATTTATTTTTAAGCACTTTTACGTAACTTGTGTTTTTTAAAATAATGTTTATATCTTTGCGTTTTGTTCATTTAGGGTTTTTTTTCTGCTATTATTCTAAAAGTAATAATAATTAAAAAACCTGAAGTTTTGTTATCCACAACTGCAGACTTTAGGTTCTTATCATTTATAGGGCTACCTGCAAAAATTACATAGTGGTTTCTTTGGGATGATTGAGAACCTGAAAAGCCGTTGCAACTTTTTCCCTTGAAAGCTGTAACCCAGAGACTGAGAAGTTAGATGAAGCAAAACGCTCCATTGAGCATCTCACAAAAAAAAAAAAAAAAGAACAAGGTAGTTTTGTAGCAATTTCAAGTATATCTTAGCTGAGCCAACAATAAGCTGGCTCAGCTGCCAAACTGAGTTAATAATATGAGATCACAAAGACACAGAACTGATTCTAGGATGATATAAATCCATATGGGTATGTGAAATGCTTGGGTGCAGTGGCACTATTTCATCAGGAACCTTAGAAAAGACAAAATACATTTAAAGGTTCAACTCATAAGAAAAGGAATACATTTCAAAAATATTGCTCAATGTTCTTTTCCTTTCTCAGATTGGAGACGTTTCCTCATTGTCTTACTTGTAAGGGCTATTAACAAGATCGTCTCCCCACGTCAGATTTTCAGGGCAATCCAGGACACTGTGGCAGGCATCCAAAAAGAGCTGTGTGAAGTTTACAAGTGAATCCTGGACCAGGTAACGTACAGAGTCTTGTAGCATAAACTTGATAAGCTCCATCAACTGATGAAGCTTGGACATCTGATATACTTCCCATTTTGTCTCATATAAGTTATACCAGCCTTTGCCTATGTCCCTCAGGCTGCTTCTTACTGCTATCTTTAGAGTATTGATCCACGTATCCTTGAGGAACATTGAAATCTGCAGGTAGTCAAAACAAAAGAATCTTCATCTTAGTTTCAAACTTCATATTGCACGTTAAATGGATATAGCAATAGATATTGCTGAGTCTAAAGAAATGCAGCAGTGGGGAGTGGATAGTTAGTCCTTCTTTTCTCTGGCTTTGTGTTTGCATTAGTACACACCTCTATTACTATCCCTTTTGGGGAAGAGAGGAGTGGCTGAAGTTTGCAGTGGAAAAAAATAGAGGGATATCTATTAGATTCCCTTCCCACCTCCATTTTAAATCATCCCCCTGAGACTGCTTTGTGAAGGAAAAAATGGCATTATAGGCTTATTACATGTTTTATGGTCCACAGAATACTATTCTGTAAACAGGAAGAATTTTATTGTACTTTAATGACATTCTGCTAATAGCAACAGTTCCCAAAGCAATCTACACCAAAACAAATCTTTCCCCATAGAATGTTACACTGAAATGATCTATTTTTTAAGAAGAGTGCAGCATTTACTCTCAAGGACAGCAAAAACAAACAAAAACCCTTGGCTTTCCTAAGATATGAGCACATAAGCTTTTCTTTCTAATATCCAGATATTTCCTTCGAAAAGCTCATAAACAGATGATATTATATTTTATGGGAACTTGCCTATTTCCCCCCACATAAAGCAGCTTTAATGTTATCTCCTCTAAATATTTAACCTGCATATTTCCTACTTTTTCTTTTAAGTGGGTGCTTCTCAAACTCCTGGGCTACTTTTCTTTTTGAGGTAGATTATAGATAAAAGAAAGTTTAGGAAGTTCTTCTGTGTAAACAATTCATAATAAGTAGAGAACATGCATGCATAGCTTTTCATTCTTGCAGTTTGCAGAATTTGTTATTCCTGGGATCCAGGAATGAAAACAGTAAACTGTGTTTGGAAATCAGCAGTACCTGTTTTTTATTCAAAGCTCTTCTAGTTTTTCCCACATGAAATTGGACTATGTCCAATATATCTGTGATTAAGCTATACATAATGATAATCATAGAAGTATGAATTCTAATCTAAAATATATGCTCTCTGAATCATGTTGTAGATTGAGTTGATTTTATTCAAGTGGGTAGGATGGTGCTTAGGTTAGCTATTTTCTCTCAATCTAAACTAAGCAGCCAACATTTCTTGGCTGCTGAGCATAGTTAGTCCTCAGTGGGCTGTTCTGAAAGCTGAATGCCTGCAGATATTGGAGGACTCCCAAGCTTGCTGATATAAGATTGGTATCATTATGGCCAACTTGGTGAACTATTTTTTCCATCAGTATATATGGTTAGGTTGTTATCCCACAAATGATCAAAGAAACGTGTGTGTGCATTTCTTCTGGTTTTTATCATACAGTAGTCTAAGTGAAAGAGGGAGTTCCATGTTCTGAAGAACAGTAAGCAGAAGTCTTATCTGGCCTAAAGTAATCTTTTACCACTGTATTACATGGAGTCCTTTCACCCAACACACAATGGTTATAATCCTTTACATTTGTATATCTCATCCCTTCAAAGAATCTGCCATAACATGTTACCTGGGAAAAGGTCTGGGTCTGAATCTGTTCAAATGTTTCAAGTCGTCCATACTTAGTCAGGGTGGAATGGAAAAGAGACATAGCAGCGGTTTTATTGCACTCATCTCGCACCTGGCACAAAGCCATGATGACCTCTGGCCGTGTCAGGAGAGAGACAAAACTAAAAGTTTCTCTTTGCTCATTAAATGGATATTCTGGAACTTCAATGAGTCCTGGTAATAAAAAGAAAGATGTTATTGAAGTAATCAGTCTCATAAGTAAGCCTCTTAAATGCAGATAAATACATACATATCTGCCCCTTTGTTCCCTTTTGAATAAACAATGTTATGCAAACAACCAAAAAAAGAGTAAAAAGAAGACAATAAAAATGGAATAAAAACATTAAATCTTGCTTTGCTAACACAATTGGCTCTCTCTCTCCAAATCTTTCTATAGTTGCGAATCATCCTGCTTTCCATCTAGTCTGTATATCAGTTCAAATATTGCCTTTTGGTATTTAAACTACTGATTTTAAGCATCTCATCAACACCATGTAACGAAAGCTTTTTCCTGATCTCACATAATTACATTCTTTTCAATTCCACTTTTCTGCATGACACCATTATTCTCACAGATATCTCGAAATACTCCTTGCAGCATTGTCACTTCAGTTTCAAATTATTTATTTTTAATTACATTCTCCTGAAGTATCTTTTAACTTTTTCATCCTCTTCCAAAATATTTGCTTTGATTTCCATTAAATTTTGTCATTTTTCTCTCCCCACTCCATATGTAAATTTAGTTTATTTTTCTATAAACATATTGTATAATAGCTTCTCTTATCCTCATTTTTTGTAGCAATTGTTGTCTTACATGCATTTTTCTCATCTAGAGTCCTTTTCACATGAGCATTCTTTTATTCATCCTTTTTCATTCTTGCCATTAGCCTAATTACACACTCTGGCATTTTTGAACATAATTCTTTTTCGGTTCCATATCCTATTTTCTAATCTCCATTATAAATGCCATCATTAAGTCTTCTAATACTCTTTGTATAGGATTAATAGTTTCTCTTCTTCAATCATTCTATTTTCACTCTAATGTCTTTCACTTCTTTTATTTTCTTTCATGCTTATTTATTGCTAACTGTCTTTAACAAGTCTACTAGTCTTTCCGTGTGTTTATACAGTTATGCTTAAAAGTTTATGAACCTTTTTGATTTTTCAATATTTCTGCATAATATGAACTAAAACACGATCTGATCTCCATGTAATTCCTAAAACTAGATAAAGAGACCCCAATTAAACAAATCACACAAAAATATTATACCTGTTCCATTTATTAAGGAAAATGGTCCAAAGCTACATATTTGTGTGTGGCAAAAATATGTGAACCTCTAGGATTGTCAGCTCATTTGAAGGGAAATTTAGAATTAGGATTTCAGACAATGAGCTAATGATCAGGTGGAAGTATGGAAGTCTGCCTTATTTAAAGAGTTCTGAGCATTTGCTACGAAGTCTGATATTCACAATAAAGGTATATGGAAGTGTGTCATGGCTTAAAGAAAGCAGATTTCTGAGGACCTACAAAAAATAGTTATTGATTCTTACCCAGCTGGAAAAGTTTACAAAAGTGTCATACAGATGATATACAAATAGAGGTAATTCAACACCTGTCCTATTTCCCATAAGAAAATGTCAGCGTATCTATCTGTGAACTGAAGCTCAAGAGAAAAATAGATCATGCATCAAGACAATGATCCAAAACACACAAGTTGCATGACCACAGAATGGTTAAAGCAGAAAAAATGTTTTCAAAAAGTCAAATCAGAGTCCTGATCTTAATCCTGTAGAAATGTTATGGAAGGACCTGAAATAGGCAGCTCACGGGAAGAAGCCCACCAACATCCCTAAACTGAAGCTGTTCTGTGAGGAGGAATAGGCTAAAATTCTTCCACGCTGATGTGCAGTATTGATCAACAGTTATTTTAAACCTTTAGTTGCAGTTATTACTGACCAAAGGGGACACACCAGTTATTAAAAGTAAAAAATTCATATACTTTTGCCACACACAAGTGTTTGACTTTGGATCCTTTTCCTGAAGAAATAAGTATAACATTTTTACTCATTTATTTATGTATTTGGGTTCATAAATGTCCCCAAGTTGCTTTTCAAAAGGCAACTGGACTTTTTTATGTTTTTTCCTTTAAGGATTTCATTTCTTGGATGAGAAGTGAAATGTCATCAAAGAAAAAGCATAAAAAGTCCAGTTGCCTTTTGAAAAGCAACTTTTGGGACAATCGTGAGCTAGATGACCGAGAATCTCCATAGACATTGCATTCATAATCTGTTAAGCATCATTGTATATACAAACATATGTGTATACCACATTGAATACCATTGAACAGCTTCTTCCAAGCAGGTATTCATCAACAATAATTTTTACGGTAGGTCTCAGAAAAGTCCATTCATCTTTTCTGGTGAATGGACCAGAATTTTGTTTATTCGTTCATATTACAAACATAGTAATTTTCCCTAGTTCATATTTATTCAGATTTTGTATATTTTTCTTCAAATCTATACCTAATTCTTTCATTGTTACTATTCAAAGGAGAGGGACATGCAACGTATGCAAGACCACAATCTATTGTATCAATTCTTATATTCTGACATACATTTTAGCCTATTTTCATAATTAAATCTGCATTTTTTTACTTCCCTTTCCTGAATGTATTTATCGCTTTCACAGGATTAGACCAATCAATTAACCAGCTTTCTTCCTCCTCTCTCCCTCTTTTTTTCTTTCTTTCACCTCCCCACTGTATACTTTTCACATTACAAGGTTCAATCTACCACATTTTATGTTCATCACCAAATGGGACATAGATACTGATCTCTGCTGCCTATCATTGATTTGATCACTCGAAACTTTCATATAATGCTTTTTAATAACAAAAAAGAAAGAATAGATTAGGTTACCAACATTAATTATAATTGTGTACTCCCTCTTAATCAGGATAGCTTCAGACTGGTTTGATACATTTTAGTCAGAACACCAGGATCACCAGGTATTCTCCTGCTACTCTGTACAAGTCTGCCTGTATTCCATCAACTTGGAGATATATGCAGTGTATCCATCCTGGAGACCTTGCCATACTTGGGATATGTGGACATGACCGTAATCCAAAACTGGATTTGGTGGGACCACCCACTGTGGTAAAGTGCCCCCTGATATAATCCAGAGATGCACAAAAAATCATAACCACTTCATTCACACATATTCCACTTTTGCTTTTTGTTGTTATACTCAATATATTCAAATATACATACTCAAACATATATACACTTATACATGCATTTAGATATACTGACTACTTCCAAAATGGTCCAATTCCAATCAAATATGCCTCAACATTACCAACTTATTGCAATAGAGAATCTGTTTTTCAATCAACTGCTATCATAGCTATTAAAATTTGGAGTTGAAGTGTGCAACTAAAATAAACAGTGTTCAGGGTATATGAGAAACTTTTTAAAGTTACGTTGTTTGACAGATTGAGGTTCCCTATATCTTGCTACTTGTTCAGCAGAGGCCATGCTGCCATTGTTTTTCTACTTTCACATATTGGCTACTTCTTTAAAACAAGAATTCAAAAATTATCTCTTAAGTATGAAGTCTCCTGATGCAGTGAATGCAAAAATTAGCACTCAGTCCATGTTTGTACCATTCAGTAAAAGAATTAAAAAAAAATCAGATTCATGAACAAATTAGAAATATTAGAAAATCTCTTGCATATAATTGAGCTATACCTGCTCATTTTGAATGGAAACAAAGATGATTACACTTATTACACTTACTTATTATGATTACACTTTCTATTGACCAGTAAAATTCCAATTATCAATCTCGCTGAAATTTCACCAAGTATTGCCACAAACTTTCACATCTAGGATTGTAGTCAAAAGACTAAGCAGTCTGAATTTTAGAATATTGAACACTGTATTTAAATTCTTTATTCACTGAGCTGCTGTTGTAAAATATTCTAACAATTCCATGGTTATATTAATTTTGAGTGGTCAACATTGGTCTAAAACATTTGGAGTACCTGAGACAATCTATCCTGATCTAGTGAATATCCATCATTTTAAGGGTACAATTCCACTAACTTTAACTATTTGCTGGGAGAGATTAAAGATGTTTATATACTACTGCATTTTAGATTACATTAAAAATAATAAATGAAGCAACGTACAGGTAGTTCTTGGCATACAGCATTCGTTCAACAACAGTTCAAAGTTATAACAGAATTGAAAAAAGTTACTTACCACCAGTCCTCACCCTTAAAATTGTACCAGCATCTCCATGGTCACATGATCAAAATTCAGGCACTTGGCAATGGGATATATTTACAATGATTGCTTCATTCCAGGATCATGTGATCACCATTTGTGATCTTCCAAGTCAGCTTTCCACAAGCAAAATCAATGGGAGAAGCTGATTTTGCTTAATAACCACAGGCACTGAACAACTGCAGTGATTTGTTTTACAACTGTGGCCAAAAAGGTTGTAACATCAGACATGGCTCATTTAACAACTACCTTGCCTAGCAATGGAAATTCTGGTCCCAGTTGTGGTTGCAAGTTGAGAACCAACTCTATTGGCCAATGTTAATTTTGACAAATTAAGGATTTAGGAAATTGCTATTTTAGTATATTTTTAAAACATTTTTTGACAAAATGTCATCAGTATTTAATAGATAGAAATCTGTGATACTAATGTCTCTTTTTATAGTATCTTCTATAATACATCAATTACAATCTGAAGTTAACCACAAAAATGCACATTTTATAAGCATTTTTCTCTTTCTCTCTGTGTGCACGTTGTCATGCGTTGCCTACCTTTCTCTGGTACCTTCTCTTCCTCTTTCTCAGGCAGAGTGACATAAGAAAATATCTGACGCTTCGAAGTGACAATTCTGTCAAAGTTAATCATGTTCATAGTACGCTCATAGTCTAGGGACACTTCCTTTCCCAGGAGGTGCAGACGACGTAAAATCCTTAAGCATAATTAAAAAACTAATTAACTGAATGAACAATGACCTCTCAAAATGATATGTCTGTGTCACTCATATACTTCTAGTCCCATATTCATTTCTCCTGTGCTCACTTATGCTTTGCTTCTTCATTAAAAGCATTTGTAGCACATTAATGGAGTTTCACGAGGGGGAGAACGGAATGGCAAGCTTAAGAGAAAATGGAGCATACCGTATTTTTTGGAGTATAAGATGCACCGGAGTATAAAATGCACCTACCTTTTTTGGTAAGGAAAAGAAGAAAAAGAAATCTCCCTCTGCCTCTGCCTCTGAGCAATTTTGCCTCATTATAGCAAACAGCCTGCTTTACTTTCATTTTCATTTTCAGCATAGCTTGATTAGCACAAGGAAAAAAAAATCTGCTCCAGCAATTTACCTCTTTGCAGCAGCAGAGCCCTGCGCAAAACAGCTGAGAGCAAATCAGCTGAGAGTTGGGAAGCTGATCCAATCAACTTGTGTTAATTAGGCTGTGCTGAAGCTGAAAGGAGCTGTTTTTTCTTGCTGTTTGCTTGCAAGGAGGTAACTGCTGCGAGGCAGAGGCCAAAGGGTGGGGGCCAGTGGGTGGGCGGGGCTACATTCAGTGTATAAGACGCACCTAAATTTTCACCCCCTTTTAGGGGGGAAAAAGGTGCGTCTTATACTCCGAAAAATACAGTAGTTATGTTACACTTAAGGCTGTATTAGACAGAAGAGCGAGAATAAGGAGCAATATTCCATACATTTCACAATACATTATAATTGTGCATTGATCATAAATGCTTGCATGTTACTGAGACGGGGGAATTAAAAAACCAACAAATCTAAAGCAAATGCCCTAAGATGAAAGGGAGACATACCAGGAGATACTAGAGCAGATTCTCTAGCATTTAGCAAGATTAACGCTAGAGATATTTATCGGGACAAACTCCTGATACTTATCGGGAATAAGTTTCTCCACCTAAAAATGACACTCATCTAGGCCTAATAAAGTAGCTGAATGGTAATGAGCATGGAGATATACACCCTGAGCAATGTCTCAATCTGTGCAACTACTTGCCTGTGACAGCTGGGCCTGAATTGTTTTAACTACACACAGAGCAAACTTAATATAATATGCAAGAAGAAAGGCAAAAGGAAAACAATTCACAGTATTATAATTTAGAAAGGGATGATCCTATACTCAGATATTTAAAAAAATGGATGAGGAGAAGTGGGATGTTATTGGGATGGATACCTTCAAACATTTCTGTAGGCATTCCATTGCATTCTTTTCACTCTTATCTAAAATCAGATTTTTCCCTAATGGATGATTCATAAATATTATTAGTCCTACGTACTAATTAGATTATTCTTGCCATAATATAGTGTGATGGAATTGATGTATTATACCATGATTCATCTATCTTGTGCATCGCAAATTGTTCAAGTCATAGAATACATAGAATGCAAGTGTCAAGTTCATTTTCACACTTAACCTCACTTCTTATTCATAGATCTCCATTACTTCCATTCAGTTATATAATACACTGATTAGACTCATTTGAGTATATATTAGCATTTCCCAATAATGTATACTCATCAAATGTACATTAGCATTTTCAAATTTGTGGTTACTCATGAATCACAAAAAGAAATGATAACAAAAGGAAGAGTCTATGAAAGTCAACTAAATTCCACCTTTTGCTCCCCCCCCCAATGTATTTTAACAATTTTTAATTGTAAAACTGCAAATGTATGCGTAAAAATGATTGGTAATACCATGCCATTCCATATTATAGTTGCATCCGACTTCACTTAACTTTATTCAAATAATTTCTGCTCTCATTTATATTTACTCATTTTCTTTTTTCATTTTTGTTTGTCACGTAAGGCTATATTTCTAGCATGTGTAGAAGGAGGGAAAGGAGTAGCAAAGAAGGAACAAAAAGGGAAATGAGAAAAAAACAGGTTCTACTTTTACCCAACTGGCTGGGCCTTTCTTATCATTGACAAAAGTTAATAATATGAAGAGCGATAAGAAGTTTTGAAAAAGTATCATGAAACTTACTGGCTTCCTTTCTTTAGATGTGAAGTTTGGATTGCCATTTGTTTCATATTTTGCAAACTTTTCTCTTGAATGCTTTGCAATCCATCTACTGGCATACAGTCCACATAGAGATTATATAACAATAGTGCCTGTGTTTTCTTCCTTAAATTGTGGGCTGTGATCACACGCTGGGCAAAATTACGAGGATCCTCAGCAAGAAAAAGCAAACGGATCCGAGGCACCCAATACTGACAGTCCATCAGTGGGGGTCTCCCTAGGCAGAGATCAGAAAGCAAGACAACAGAAAATGTGAAAGCTTAAATATCCGGAACTGCCTGTGCATAACCAGGCTACTGTCCAGTTAATAGCCTTTTTGCTGAAAAAAGAAATGGATAAGAGAATCAAAATTGAGACTTAGAGGATTACTGAGGAAAAATGTCAACATGTCTAATTAAGTGAGACAGCAGAAGCTCTCTTATCAGGTCTCCTACTGCTTTGTTTCTCTTCTTAGTTAAAGTAACAAGACCACATATCTTTTAACCCTTTCCTCCTGTTTTACTTTCCTCATTTAAATTGCCCTCAGCAGTCTTATTTGCCCTGAAAAGCAGCAGCAGTCCAATAGTACCATAGAGGAACTAACGGCCTTCACAGAGGCAAACAGTGACATTTTTGCCTTTTCACTATACCCCCTGTATGGCTTCTTATTACACAATAAAGTACACAATGTACTTTATTCCTGTCTTTGAAATGGGGGGAAAGTATACTGATTGGAAAACTGCTATCCCTATGGCAATTCTTTTCCTCTAAAACGAGTCCAGCAGGAGTTGCTGTAAGAAGCTGGGGCCCAGAGGTGCCTGGCTACAGTGGAGCTGTCTTGCTTCCCATGTCA
The DNA here is from genome assembly GCF_059756535.1 of Pantherophis guttatus. Lineage (NCBI taxonomy): Eukaryota > Metazoa > Chordata > Lepidosauria > Squamata > Colubridae > Pantherophis > Pantherophis guttatus. The sequence continues at coordinate 211,441,881 of NC_142064.1, forward strand.
CAGCCGTCTCTGGCCATGAGCACTGTGATCCCAACCAGCTCCAGGACTACAATCAGCATCTAGACCCTGTCCACCCTCTGCTTCCCTGCCCTTCCCTTCTGAAAGCAAGTTTAGCAGCAAATAGGAAAATAGGTGTATCTCCCAAGCCTCCAGTGAATGGCAGGGTTCAGACAGACAGGAACCTACCTCTCCGGTGAGCTGTCTTGAAGGACAGTAGGAGAGGTGGTTCTCTGGGGCAAGGATGACAAAGAGGCTGGGGGAGATGTCAGTTTGCATTTGCCACCTACAGCAGAATGCACTTAATGTTTGTGGGGAGAGAATTGTTTATACAGACATAAATAAGAAAAAAAAGAAAGAAATTGACTGCCATGCAAGTTAAATTCTGTCAGCTAATGTCAGCTAATTCTGTCAGGGGCACCTGACCTGTAGCCAGTTGGGAAGGGGGACAATTTGGAGTGGCATATCTTCCCCAAGTTTCTGCTCTATGCAATAACACAGGATATATCTATAAGTGAGGGCTTCTTCTGTTTGTCAATCCTAGTTTCCTGCCAGATCAAGCTTAGTGGCTGACTAGCACAGAAAGGAAGGCTGTGTTGTAAAGACATGTCTTTAAAAATAATAAACAGTCTATTTATTTGATTTATACCCTGCCTTTTATTTTTATTATATTTATTTATATACATATATATATAGATAGATAGATAGATAGATAGATAGATAGATAGATAGATAGATAGATAGATATAGATATAGATATAGATATAGATATAGATATAGATATAGATATAGATATAGATATAGATATAGATATAGATATATAGATATAGATATATAGATAAGGCAGCATGCATGGTGTTCCTCCTCCTAATTTCTCTACTACAACAATCACATTTGGTGGGCTAAACTACAAGAATGTGATTGGCCCAAATTACTCAATGAATTTCCATGGCTAAGGAAGGACTAGAACCTAGGTTCTCAGGCCAATATCTTAGCCATGTCAGCACACTGGCTCATATCAGTACCAGGACAACAAGGACATGTGGATAAACTGTATGTCAGAGCACAAATCTGATTATATGTCTATGGAGATTCTCAGTCATCCAGGTCATGGTTGTCCCAAAGATAGTTTTTCAAGAGGCAACTGGACTTTCTGTTTTTTTCTTTGAAGACCTTTCGCTTCTCATCCAAGATGCTTTTGAGCTGAAGAAGCTTCTTGGATGAGAAGCGAAACTATTTCAAAGAAAAAACAGAAAGTCCAGTTGCCTCTTGAAAAACCACCTTTGGGACATCTGATTATATATTTATTATCCCTTACTGTGACTGTAGATGATGTGATCAGGGATTGATCACCTCCTTATTCTCTTAACCTCTTTCAAAGGTCTCTGCAAGGGTTACAGAAAGCCAACTGACAATCAAATATGCAGCCAGTATGCATAAGACTGGAAGGAGAAAGCCATTTTAAGATGTTCAGCTGTTCCCTATAAAAGGGATCACAAATTACACTATAACACAGGGTTTTTATGTACAGTATTAGATATAGCTAACTGATACAGAAATTGTCCTTCCTTCCTGCATTCCAGTGATAACTAAATTGAAACTCACCTTCAGCTGTCATTCCTCCATTGATTATACATCTCCCATTGAGGTCTCGAACAAGGCCCATTTTGTTTGTCTTATGTACCAAGTAGAGTTTTGACTCTTCATCATAATCCAAGACTCCAACATTTATCCACTTATAGATCAGTGTGTGGCTTTTTGGATCTCCTTAGGTATTAATGACAAACACAGTTTTACTATTTCACAATTGCCCTAATTAGAATAGTGGAATTACAAAAATTACATTTCACGCAGCTGCAATTATCACCCCTTCTGTTCTTGATCCCAGATTTTCTCAATACTTTAATAGATTTAGGAAGAAGTTGGCTTTGTGCAAGACCCTAAATGTATGTTTTTTCCAATGGGCATGGGGACTCAGCAGTTTAAAAAAACTGATACTTTAATGGTATGTGGGAATCACTTTGGGAAATAGGGTGAAGAGATGTAGCCAAGGAACCAGACAAATAAAAGGCAGCTGAGCTGGCAGTAGAAATGTGGACAGGGAAGGAGAGATGTACTTTCAAATTTGCAAGATTCTGTTAATGTAGCATTAAAGTAAAATTAGTTTACCTGGTCCTCTTTCCTGTCTGATCAACCTTGTAAGGCTGACAAGTTCAGTGGCTGTACTGATTGTTTTAATCAATGGACTGTGAATTTTATGTATTTTATTATGGCTTTTTATAAGCTTTTATATTATTTTTTTCTTGCTTCTAAATTCAGTTTTTTTTTCTTTTTGGTTGTTTTTCTGGGTTGTTTTAATTGTTTATAAACTACCCAGTATGTGTGTGTACGTGTGTATATAGATATACAGATATAGATATTTAGATAAAGGAATGTTTCTAAATGAAGAATTTTTCTTTCAAAATTGCTGAAAACCTGTCTTGACAATTCAATGCTTTGTGAAAAAAAAACTCACAAAAATCTTATGTTGTACACTTAGGAGAAAGACATAAAAATCAGAGACTACTTCTTAAATTATAACTTGCACAAAAGGTAATAGAGTTCCACGCTTCATAGGGAGGTACAAGAAAAAAATGTGATGCCTTAGACCCACTGACACTAAAGCTCAAAATGTTGAGCATCACAGACTCGGTTTCCATGAAAATTAGCTGAAATCAGATATTCCTGACAAGTTATATATTTTTTAAAAAATGTAAGTATAGGATTTTTTTCTTGCATCAGTCTATATATTCACTGAGAGTGTAATCTGAATTTTTTGGAGAGGATATTTTTATTTAAAGTACCATGAGCAATGAAAAATTCCCATTAGTGGAATTGTCTCTTCAAAGTGGCTCATCTGGTACTTCCACTAATGTTCTTCATTTTCCAGTCAAAAAACCTACTTTTTTCACCCTTTTAGTAATTATTATATGTAGCAGCTTTAATTTATAAGTTTCTATATTACTCTGTGAAATTATTATTTTAATTTTTTATGCTAGTTCCAAGCTTTATTTTATTGTGTTTTATCTAATGTTCTTATATTATGTCTTACTACTTTGTCAACTACACTGGAAGTATTAAAGCCATGGAATATAAATCAGATAATTATATAGATTTATTTAAACTAAAAAAAAACCATATTTCTCTCCCAATTAATTTTCAAAATATAAAACTTGGAGGGGATAAAAGCTGTAATTCATTGTAATTTTTTTTCTTTTAATCATTGTTATAACTCAATTCTGTATCATCTGTACTTTACCATGTCCAAGTATGTCATCAGTAGGTAAGAGTGCTTTTCCGGGAATTGGTTTCCGATCTGGAGATTCAGGCTCTACCCCCAATAATAGCCACTCTTCTGGGGTCCGGCAATCATATTCTTCATCATCAAAAATCTAAATAAATAAGAAGCTATACTCATGGAGAAAACGTATGCGACTGCTAAGAGTTGACACTTACTTGATGGCATACAATCATAATCAAGAAATCGCATATTAATATTTCACTCAAAAACAACCTGGGCTGTATGAAATGTCCTTCCTGTTAACTCTGGAATGCAATCACTATTCTGAGGTGGTTTTTTGTACATTACATTTTGTAGGATCAGATTCCCAATCATCAAACTCTTCCCCTATGAAAGGTATAACACCTACTATTAAACACTGTGGTTATTTCCATTTCCATTCCCCACTCAAACCAAAATCTTATTTTTTAAACGAATCTCTCCAATACTAGACATAGTGGACAGCAGCATCTTCCAATAATAATTGGGTATTTATAAATACAACAGAAAAGCTGATGGAAAATCATATAGTAACGAACACTTCGATAAATATTTATTATAGGCTGGAGAACCTGCACAGTGGAACACAAATACCAATAATTCCCTCATCTTACCTGTAATGGTAGATAGATGGGGAAAAGAGGGTCTTTGTTTTGTTCAATTGTTGGTAAATTAGCAGGGTCTTGGTGTCTTGGCATCAGCTCATTAGAATTTATTCCTGCATTTTCTAAAAGTTTTGTGATATCTAAACTGAGATATAATCGTCTTTTCCTAATTAAAGAAAGAAATGGTTTATTATACAAATCCTTTATTAGCTAATGATATCGCTAGTAAAGATGCAATCAACTTATATTTTCGATAGCCTCAACAGTAAAATGCTGCTAAAGATTTTCTAACTGATTTTCTAACATGCCTACACTATTATCTTGAAGAATATCCCAAATTAATGTACATCCATCAGTAATTATTGTTTCTTCAAAGAATATTTCTATGTAAGAATATACAAAGAGCTATGCTGGATTAGACCACCTTGTCCAAATGCTTTTCTCACAGTAGCCAGATAGAAACATAAGGAAAGCTCATAAATAAGACATGAAAGCAATATACTTTTCATTGTGTTTCTGAAAGCAAGTTCCCTGAGACTGGGAAAAGTTCCAATAATGGCACGATAGCTAAAATATAGCTATCGTGATAAACGGTCAGTGACAGCCTTAATTCTCCATCACACTTTAGTGTTATGGGAAAGATAATACATTTGATAGTGATAACCTAATTTTATGCAGAATAATCTATACCTAAATCCATTCCACTCCTACAATAACGTTGGGAAAACTGATCCACCAGGTTTCTTCTATTTAGAAAATACCCCCTATCATTTTTTTCAAATCCTGTTTCTGTTAAAAAATGAAGAGTGGGCAAAGGGAGGTTGAGCCTTTAAGTTCCTATAGTCTTGTAAGGTTAGTGAAAGCTGCTCCATTAGAGACCAATGCCTTTTTGCTGCTCCTCATTTGTTTCCATGGTAATAAAAGGGGACTGTGACTTAAATATCCCATGTCTGCAATCTCTTTCCTGCTCTGCTGAACAGCAGCAAAGAAAGAGCCGATTTGACTGGCAAATCAACTACAGAGGTTGGCAAAGTGTAATGCTGTTTCTGCTTTGCCAGACTAGTCAATTTTCTGTGTGTGCGAGAGAGAGGATGTGTGTGTGTGTGAGAGAGGGAGACAGAGATAGAGATCCCATCCCTTCTTTGCTTTAGGTACACCCACCATTGGATCATTGATGTGCACTCCTTGGAGGGTTAATCACCAGATAATGTGGTTACACAAATTGAAAAGGCTGAATAATAACACTTCTATCCCTCAATGTTATATTTACTACTACCCATACTTATCCTCCTCTTACCTGAAAACTTTCACTATAGGAATCTAGTGCATAGGAAGCCAAACTAATAGCACAGAGAACCTTGTCAACCTCTTCAGGATCCACAGCTGAAACCTATCTCATATAACCTCACTGAACAAGGCCTCCTCCTCTCAGTTGACTCTCTTGACTGGCATTCAACTCTGAGCATGAATTATTTTATCCTCTACATGCTTTATACATTCCTTTCAATTTCTCAACAGATGATCTTCCAGCTCCATTTGCCTTTGTGTGTGTGTGGTGTGTGTGTGTGTGTGTGAGAGAGAGACAGAGAGAGAGAGGGGGGGAGGGAGGGAGAGGGAGGGAGGGAGGGAGAGAGAGACTCACTTTAAATAATTGAGCTGAGAAGTATGCGTGTTTCACTGTTCTTAGCACCACAGCATATGCTTGAACATGAGCTCTTATCCACGTTTGGTTGCATTCATTTAATGCTAGCATTGCTTTAAGTGTCTCTTAAGCTATTTCATCTCCTGGTGCTCCTCAGAAAACCAAGGAATTCCCTTGAAATTATTATCACTCAGGAGCAGTTTTATCAAGCTTTGCAAGCGACCCCTTATTTCAGAGATCAGCCAGGCACACAGCAAAATTGCCCACTAAGGCTTCAGGAAACTCTGTAAAAGCTCTTTGGTAATCTATAGGATCTATTAAATGCCTGAGGCGAATACAATAGGCCTTTTCCCCCCAAGTTTGTAATAACAATAATTGTATTTTATGATTGCTTTTATTGTATGCTGTCCAAAGCCATTGTAGAGCCGGGTGATCTTACACATTTCCAAAATAAATAAAGTAAAATAAACTCCAGAGGATGATTGACTGAACAGGATGAAAATACCTCTCAATTGCAATTTTTCGAGGGCATTGTCCTGGAAGCACTTCAAATGGAATTTGAACCTTGGGCTTATATGATTGCAGTGGAAAATCTGACTCTTTGATAATTTGTGTAGTTGGTCCAATTTGCTGATTATCCAAGATAAGTCCAATATTTTCTGGTGTATTAAATGTTGAGGCTAAAAAAAAACAAAATTCAGAAAAAAAATCACAGGTTAAATGTTTCTTGATTTAATTATACACTCTTCTACATTGAGGTGGTGAAAACATATGAATAAAAATTGAGAAACTGCTTCATCCAGTATCAATATTACTTAAATTTTCTTTAGCCAGTAAAAATGAATGGGCTGCATAGGTGTAGGATGATGTAAGCAAAAATTCCAACTCAACCAGAAGGTTCCCTGGCTAACCTTATTGGGCCAGTCATTCTCATCCTAATTTAGATCCTAACACTAATTTTGATCCTAAATTTGTTGTGATAAACTCCATGAGGTCCCTGAGCAATCTGGAAGAAAAAAAAAATCCAATAGAGGGAATAAGAATATAGAAAGCAGTTGACATAGCACTAGTGTTCCTCAAATTCCTTATAGCTAAGTATATATTTTCCTCAAATAATCTTAAAGTTTCATTTTTATCACAACACATGAAAATATTTAATAGAGGTCCAGTTCATGTATATTTAATCTAATCACAATGGTTCTGGTAGCATATAATTATACTGGTCAAACCTCATAATTTGGAGAAATTGTCACCCACAGCTAATGTCTAATATTCATTAATCCCTTATATCAGAAAACACTGCCAAGTTTTGATCTCATTAGTATCTTCTCCATGGGTTAGCCAGACAGCAGTAGGTTTGGCTTGGGCATGGGAACCAATTAGTGGAAAAGAAGCATGTTTTGTGGCTGCCAGGACAATGCCAATGAGTTTGTATAGAAAAACCTTGCTTTTTCAGCTGCCCTCAGTCTCCAACTCTTTTCTAGAAGAATTGAGTAACTGGAGCTATAGAACTGCCCCATTGTTAAGTAGGTTATGTTTGTACAACAGTGCTGACTAAGAGTTGTTTAATCCCAAGAAATCCTGGCTAGCTTTTTGATTTACTCTTGGGCCATAGCATCTTGATTCATGATTAAAAGTAATGTTGAGGTAATTTCTTATTCTCCCTGTCATATTTTAAACAACATATCTATAGTTTGTTCCAATTGCCCAGTTGTTTGTGATCTCTTGACACTGAGTGATCCTCTATATTGAAACCACATGTATTATTTGTTCCCTTTTTAACCCCCCCCACCAAAAAAACCCCAGCTCTGTTCTAAGTTAAGAATAGTTGGAAGTTGAAGACAATGGTTAGGAGGACAAGGAGGTTTGTTAGAATCTAATTTAAATCACCTCATCTTTTTTCTGTTGCCTGTTCCTGACCTTTTACCTAGTGAGGGCAGTTCCTGATAGAAGCTAAGGTAAGTATTGTAATCAAATTAAATACAGAAAAAAATGCCATAGGAACTGTGGGCAATATAATAACCCTTTGGTCATCAATAGTTTTGGATACTACTTGCATCAGAGAATCTGCTGGGTTATGGTTATGGTCCCTATTGTATCTCCAGTATCAAGCTAGAAAGAAGAAACAAGAAAATTAAAGCAGAATATCTACAACAAAACAAAGCCCATTATGAACCACTTTAAATTATAAAGGTCACCTGAACTAAATTTGTGATAAACCTATATTAGGAAGGGAAGGAGATTTCTTAGCTTGTTCGTCTATCTACCATCTCAATCTTAGATTTTGCATCACTAACTTTAGATTTGATAGTATTCTGAATTGTTCGCATGGAGGTATGGGTTTGCTGGCAATATTTGCTGCTTTATTTATTTATTTTGTAATCATAGCAATGATTCTAGTCAGGAGATTTAAACAGGAGATTAAATTCTGTGTGATTGCATTCCTTTCACTAGGACAAATCCCAATATAAAATTTCTGTCTAAATAATGGCAAATTTTTGGGTCTCTTAGAATAACTGAATCCTGAAACCAGAAGAGACCCTTCAGGTCATGAAATCCACCCCCATACTCTGAATAGAAATCCAAGTGAGCCAGCCCATCAGTACTTGAGGAGAAAAGGTTTATTATTGCAACAAATGAGCAGTTATATTTGGACATACCAAGCTAGATTCAGACACCCTGGAAGATGTATTTTAATTATATTGTTAAATAAGCCACAATGCCTGGGATTTCATATAATAGTGAACCATATACTAAGGTATCAGAGGAGAGAAGAATGTTCTGCCCCATCTACGGACCCCAAAGAACGCAGCACACACAAAGTCTGTACAAACCTTAGTTTACTAAATTAAATCAATCTTTTTCAAACAAAGGCTGTTAATTAACTTTCTTAACAGCCTACAAGAATCCAAAGAATAAATAATTGTAATCTTACTATGGTTGGCAGAAAGCCCAGAAGCAATTTGCAGGAAATTGATAAGAGAACTAAGATCAAGATGCGAAGGAGAGTGAACGAAGTTGTTCCCTGCAAATTGCCTCAGTCGTCATCCTTCCTTAAATAGCCTAGACTAAGGCAGTGGCCAATTAGCCCCAAGCCTTACTCTCGAGGAGACCTCCTCCTGAGGAGCCACTCCTGCCTTTTCACAGCTCTGCGTGCCCGTGCATCGAGAAGAGGCTCCTCCTCTTCTTCCTCTTCACTTATGGGACCTTCTGAAAGTTCTGAAGGCCCTGGCTGAATCCCCGCCTCTGGCACCACATCTTCTCCAACCTCCTCATTGTCTGACTCGAGTGCCAGCTGCACAGGCTGCTGGCGCAGCCCCACACCAGCATCCTCACTGTCGGAATCAGCTACTAGCTGCACAGGCCGCTGACGGGCCACAACAAAGAAGCAGTATTACAGTGACATCTATAAAGACACTGAAGATGGAAACAGACAAATTCACAAGACTTCAACTTCAAACTGGTATACTGAAAGACACCACTGGATAAAAAGATATTGATTCAAAGAAGATAAGAAAGCATGGAAAATGTATACTGAAATTCTATACAGATACCTTTGAAGAAATGTCCTATTTACAAGAACCTCTAGTGCTAGAAGATGAAGTTAGGGCATTCTTTTGGTCATTACCAAGTCAGAAGGCTACATGAACTCATGGAATGTCTACAGAAATATGAAATAGGTACAGAAGAAATCAGTAAAGTTTCTGACTAAACTATATCAGAAAGTCGAGAGACCAACATAATGGCCAATTGGAAGAAGTCAATCTAGATACCAATACCAAAAAGGAGACTTAATGGCATATGCAAACTATTATAAAATCTCTTTAAATGCTAGGAAAGTAATGCTAAGAACTATCTGATGTACATTAGAACCCTAGATGGAAAGAGAGATGCATATGTTCAAGCTCATTTTAGAAAAGGAACAAGTGACATTTTTGCTGAGGCAACATTAAAGCCAAAAATATAGGAAGAATTCAAAAAGTGCTTCGGTGATTATAAAAAGGCCTTTTATCAGCTTCTCTGTATAAAATTGTGGAATGTACTTAAGAAAATAGGAATCTCAAAACATTTCATTGGTCCCATGGAAAATGTACAAACGTGTCAGGAAATCACAGTCTTGTGAAACAGACTGGCTCCAGTCAGCAAAGGAGTGAGATAAGGCTGTATATTCTCACCTTATTTATTCAACCTAGATGCTGAATATATATTGGGGGAAGTTGGATTAGAAGAAGATGAGCATCATTTAAAACTGAAGGGAAAAAAAATCAATAATCTACAGTACATTATGCTGATTATGCTATTTTGATAGCAGAAAATAAAAATGTTCTGGAAGCTGTAGTAATGAAAGTCAAGGAGCGCAGTGCAAAAAGGACTAATATTAAATATAAAGAAGATCAAATCAGTAATAACAGATGCAGCAACCAGCCTTAGACTAAGATAACAAAGATCAGTTACAGAAGTGGTGAATAGCCTTTTAGGATCAATATTAATACTAAAGGAAATAGCGGTTAAGAAATATACCACAGGCTAGCACTTGGTAAAGTAACAATACATCCTTGAAAAAAAAATATTCAGATGCCATGCTCTGTCTATATCTATGAAGATTAGAATCATGCTGGCATTGGTTGTCCTTGTACCACTCTATGAAACTGAATATTGGACTTTGAACGAGAAGGACATTTTTACTTATTTATTAAATAAATGTATATGGCCACCCATCTACCAAATAGAAAAAGTATTGATGATTTTGAACTTTAGTGTTGGAGAAGACTCAACAAGAAACCAGGCTCAAATTATCATATTTTGAACACATTATGCAAACCTAGCTCTCTGGAGAAGTCTGTAATGCTGGGAAAGGTGGAGGGAAAGAGAGGAAGAGGGCAATCAGCAGCAAGGTGGATTAATTCAATTACAATGGTAAGGAGTACATCATTGGAAGATCTCAAGGGTCAATTTGGAGACATTAAAACAGAAGAAAATCTATTAATAAATAAATAAATAACTTTATTATTTTATTTATTTTATTTTATTTTATTTATATACCGCCCTACTCCCGAAGGACTCAGGGCAGTGAACAGCCACAAGATAAAAATACATCATACAAAAGTTAAAAACCATTTAAAAGTACATTAAATAATTTTGGCCCCAAAAAACGAATTTAAAAACACCCAATTTGTATAAAACTTAAAAGCAAATTAGGGAGAGTCAAGCCAGACCAGCCTGCTGGAATAAAACTGTTTTCAGGGCGCAGCGGAAAGTGCATAAATCTGGGATCCTCCGTATCTCCGGGGGGAGCTCATTCCAGATGGCAGGTGCCCCCACAGAAAGGCTCTCCCCCTGGGGGCCACCAGTTGACACTGTTTGGCCAACGGCACCCTGAGGAGCCCCTCTCTATGGGAGCGTACTGGTTGGTGAGAGGCTACTGGTGGCAGAAGGCTGTCTCGTAAGTATCCTGGTCCTAAGCCATGGAGCGCTCTAAAGGTGGTGACCAAAGCCTTGAAGTGCACCCAGAAGACCACTGGGAGCCAGTGCAGCTCGCGCAGGAGGGGAGTCACATGGGAGCGCCACGTTGTTCCCATAACCACCAGCGCGGCTGCATTCTGGACCAGCTGGAGCCTCCGGGTGCTCCTCCAGGGGAGCCCCATGTAGAGAGCATTACAGTAGTCCAGGCGTGAGGTGACGAGGGCATGAGTGACCGTACGTAACGAGTCCTTATCCAGAAAGGGACGCAACTGGCGAATCAGGCGGACCTGATAAAAAGTCCTCCCGGCCACAGCCGTCAAATGCTCTTCTAAAGACAGCCGTGAGTCCAGTAGGACACCCAAGTTGCAAGCCCTATCCGTGGGGGACAACGACTCACCCCCAATAGTCAGTGATGGCACCAACTGACTATATCGGGACGTCGGAAACCACAGCCACTCGGTCTTGGATGGGTTGAGTCTGAGTCTGTTTCTCCCCATCCAGATCTGCACGGCCTCCAGGCACCAGGACATCACTTCAAGGGCATCATTGGGGTGATCCGGGGTGGAGATGTACAGCTGAGTGTCATCAGCATACTGGTGGTACTTCACCCCGAAACCACGGATGATCTCGCCCAGCGGCTTCACATAAATGTTGAACAGAAGGGGCGAGAGGACCGATCCTTGTGGCACCCCACATACAAGGGCTTCGGAGTCGACCTCTGCCCCCGTCAACACAGACTGCGACCAGTCGGAGAGAAAGGAGGGGAACCACCACAACATGGTGCCTCCCACCCCCAACCCTTCCAACCGGTGCAGCATGATACCATGGTCGATGGTATCAAAAGCCGCTGAGAGGTCTAACAGGACCAGGACAAAGGAGCAACCCCTGTCCCGAGCCCTCCAGAGATCATCAAACAATGCAACCAATGCCATTTCCATGCTGCACCCAGGCCTGAAGCCCGACTGGAATGGATTGTCATTGTACGTGTATACACAGTATACCCATACAACGAAATTCACTTAACACCCAAAGACCAGATCGAACACACATAACAATCCTCAAACACACTCCCACCCACCACAATTCTCCACCCCTAAACCACCCAAACATCCACACAACAGACCAAGTAATACTGTCCAACAGCTCACTGATGGTGACCCTTTAGTTCATTGTTGAGTGCAATTATAGCTCTGGGATAAAAACTATTAATGTAATTAAGTTGACACCACTTTCTTGGCACATAATTGAGCAATAAACCTTTGTTTCCTGGTTAGTTTATGTTTGGCATTTGTTTAGTCAGTTCCTCCACTGACAGAGTGAACTAGAACTGAAAAGCATTCTCAGGCCTGCTCACTTTGCATAAAGAGTTATGCAACTATGCATAACTATGTTGGAACTATGGCTGTTTTGAGGTTAGCTTTGTTTTTATTTATCGGTATGTCATCCAAAATGTCATCTTTCCCATGTTTCATATCTTTTAAAATATTGTTCTTATATGAAAGTACAATTGCATTTACATATTGTATATGCCATCTCTCATATCTCCAAACCAAAACCAAACATTTGTTCAAGGAGTTTAAACAAACCAATTGGAGATTTGTTTTCTTGATGTTCATTCCTTTATTCACAGCTGCTTTATAGAAACAGTGTGTGCCACATATACTTGTTTATAAACCTACTTTTTTTTGTTTTTATTCAACTCAGGTGCTCTGCTGATTTTGACACTATATGATCAACTCTCATTCTTCACTGTTTTCACTGCTGGATTCCAGGAGCTCAACTTTTCCCCCCTATTGCTCAGTAAGAAAGGTAATGATAATATCCTTTACTGTTTGTTTACCTTCTGGTGTGTGCTCCTCAAGCTCTGACTGCTGCAATAAATCTTGGTACACATTGGGACCAGTGCACATATCCTGAAATTAAACACAAGAAAAATTTCAAGAAGATGCAAGGTCAAGAATTCTATATATACAAAATATAGATAAGAAGATACTGAGCTCTCCAATTCAGTTGACATGCAATTTCTTAAGATTCTCAACAACTACATGAGCAGACCTCTACACATACAATGAAAACTTTCTAACTATCTTCCCTTTGCATATGGGATCACATTATTATCAGTGTCCTTATGTACTTATCATGAGCATTGATTGTCACTCATTGGATCATATAATAAATAGAAACTTACCAAATGACTATTTTAAAAAGACAAAACAAAAGATTGTTATTGAAGAAAAAAATATTCTCAGAACAACAGAAGTTCCCATCCAAACAGGACAAAGTAGTAGGCCTCCATTGGATACCTATCAGGAGTCTTTTAAGAAAGACAACAAATGGAATTACTCAACTGTGATGGAACACTTATTGAAATGGTAGCATTTTGGAGCCATCATAAAGGACCAGGTACTATGCACAATGGGTATCCTTACTCAGTTCTGCTGGAATTCAAATCTAGCAAGGCAAACTAGACTCTAAGTTGAGTAAGTCTGGCAAAGAAAATAAGTAAATTATTACCAGTACCAGCATAAGCCTGCCAGATCCCTATCCAAGTTTAAGTGAAATAAATACTCATGGACGCATGGACGCATGAATGTATGGATGAGTGGAAGTTTTAGTTCAAAAAATACCGTATTTTTTGGAGTATGAGACACACCTTTTCCCCCCTAAAAGGGGGTGAAAATTTAGGTGCTTCTTATATACCAAATGTAGCCCACACCCTTTGGCTTCTGCTTCGCAGCAGTTACCTCCTTGCAAGCAAACAGCAAGAAAAAAACAGCTCCTTTCAGCTTCAGCACAGCCTAATTAGCACAAGTTGATTGGATTGGCCTCCCGACTCTCAGCTGATTTGCTCTCAGCTGTTTTGCGCAGGGCTCTGCTGCTTGCTACAAAGAGGTAAATTGCTGAAGCAGATTTTTTTTTTCCTTGTGCTAATCAAGCTATGCTGAAAATGAAAATGAAAGTAAAGCAGGCTGTTCGCTGTAAGGAGGCAAAATTGATCAGAGGCAGAGGGAGAGGGAGATTTCTTTTTCTTCTTTTCTTCACCAAAAAAGGTAGGTGCGTCTTATACTCCGGTGCGTCTTATACTCCGAAAAATACGGTAATCACTTGTGAACCTGCGTCTGTTTCTATATGTACTGCGTTTTTGGATAAATATAAACATAAGAAACATCATATTTACACTTCTCAGTATGACACATACAAACATCATATTTCCCCATCTGTACAATGTCTTGCAAAAGTTACTGAGAATTCAAACATCTAATGGACACATTTGGATACAATCCACTGATTTTTAAAAAATACAGCTTCTGGTACAGTTTGTGAATCATACTGTATCTAGAATGACTTCCAATAAGTATAAAGCAGAATTTTTCTCTTACCTCTGATATTATGAATCAATCTTTACATGTGGTTTCTATTCTGCTTCTCTTTTTTTAGTCTTTCTCAGTTCTATTATTAAAACTTAATTTCAAGCTCTTAAATTTTATTGAAGCAAATCAGTTGAAACCAGAATTACAACATATGGGGTGCCCTTGTATAACAATTATGAAAGCATCTGAGATATTTTTGAATAGAGACTGCTACTTTCTTTCACAAGTGGCAAATTTTCTCCTTAAAAATTAGAAGAGAACGGAAAACAATCTATTTTCCATCTTCTTATCCAAATTAAGAATAGCTTGAGGGGAAGAAAAATAGCAACTGGGCAAAGAATGAAATTAGAAAATCAGCAATTACTACCTATTGATGAAATAGATCCAGAATTTATATATATGATCGGGCTGTGCAGTGCTTCAGATTCAAGGCAAAAAAGTGCCTTGAAGAACAAAGGGACATTCACTTAACAGGTATCTGCAACACCTTAAAGTAGCTTCATATATTCCAAGATTTCTATGGCTGTTGTCTCTAGTTGTCGTGAAATTCCAAGAAAACTATTGTTTACTGTAAAAAATTGCAGACAAGTACTATTTATTTCTCCACATGTTCCAAAGCATCTTTTTCCTACCTATATATCTATATCTATATCCATATCCATATCTATATATCTAAACTGTACATCTATCTATCTATCTATCTATCTATCTATCTATCTATCTATCTATCTATCTATCTCTATCTATCTCTATCTATCTATTTATCTATCACAGGTAGTCCTCAACTTATGACCACAATTGAGCCTAAAATTTATGTTGCTAAGTGAGAAATTTGTTAAATGAGTTTTGCTCCATTTTAAGACTTTTCTTGCCACATTTGTCAAGTTAATCACTGCAGTTGTTAAGTTAGTAACATGGTTGTTAAGTGAATCTGGCTTCCCCATTGACTTTGCTTGTCAGAAGATTGCAAAAAGGGGATCACATGACTCTGGGACACTGCAACTGTCATAAATATGAGTCAGTTGTCAAGCATCCTAATATAAATCACATGACCATAGGGATGCTGCAATGGTCATAAGTGTGAAAAATGGTCATAAGTCACTATTTTCAGTGCTATTGTAACTTCAAATGGTCACTGAATGAACTGTTGTAAGTCGAGGACTACCTATATGAGTATAAGAAGAGAAGTGAGATTCTATATACTTACACCCAAGAGATCTGAAGCACCAGGTGTTAGGACATCAGAATAAAATCCACGTTCTTTCACCATTGGATATTTCTTATTGAATGTTCTGTAGGAAGCATCTGCTGGAATTGAGCTGGTTCCTGGACTAGAGTCTGTTCTTTGGCTGTTGGGATATGGGGGATATGGACTTCTTCCCAAAGAGTTTGTCAGTTCCTTCTTGGCTTTATCCATCTTGCTTTTTGATCTCACAACACTGAGGCACATTTTTACATCATACACAACAAAGAAATTGCTATGAGTATCTCTACCATTAAAAGCAACATTTAATAATTTGACAAGACAAATCTACATTTATAAACCATGGTCAGTGTTTAATTTGTGCAGAGAGAGACTTGTGGAATTAATCTCTTGGAAACCAAAACTAAGAACTGACAACTCCCCACAATATTCCAGATAGATGGGGTCAGTTTCAATTAATCTTCGATAGCACACATTTCAGTGGATTCTTTCCTGGAAAAATGGTATCTAAAACAAAACTGCAGGAAAAAAAACCCCAAAAAGAAAAAATAAACTGCAGTTATATATGTAATTTTGTAATGTACATTAACATGAAAATATAACAATCTCATTATGTAGATACATAACTTGAATGAAAAGGAGACTATAGTGCTTACCAATACATATACCTGCAGTACTGCAGTAGTAGTAGTAGAAAACCAGCATAGGAAGCTAGAACCTATTTGTCTACAAGAACTTTCCTGATGCACAGAATATAGAGAATGCAAATGGTATACATCTATGTGACTGCAGGAACCTCCTTTGCTATATTAATTAATTATTAATTAAATAAAAATATTACTATTCATGGCATCTTGAGCTCCTGAAAGTATAAATATCTATATTCAAGATGCCATGAATAGTAATCCTTCTTTAATTTTTCAAACTAACAACTCTCAAATCAAATAAATCTTTACTATTGTCATCCATTTTAGGTAAACCAGGTCAGGAAACAGACTCCTCAAGAGTACTGGAAGTTTACTGATCTAAACTGTAGTAACAGAATGTCAAAAGTATGGTTTGTTTCCCTATATCCTCCCCCTACACACAGGGAAACATTTTGAATCTCTTTTTAGTGTTTTCTTATGTTTTTGTAACATTCACAATATTGTCTTCTCAAGCTCATCTCTCTGGGTTTCCACAATGATGGTCATTGACCAGCACAGTCCTGTGAGTTAAGTTGGATTTAAAGACAGTGATTAGTCCAAAGTCATTTCATGGTGATGGATGAAGTAGAACTTGTGTTTCCTGACGCCTAGTCTAGCATCTTAATCATTACACTACAGTAGATCTCCCTGTACCACCACACTTTGTTTGTTTGACTGTTTATAACAAAATAGAAACCACCATGTTGCAAGCAAATCTTTACCATCTTCTTTATAAGAATCTTTCTGCATTCCATGCTGTATAGGCT
This sequence comes from Pantherophis guttatus, assembly GCF_059756535.1. Classification (NCBI taxonomy): domain Eukaryota; kingdom Metazoa; phylum Chordata; class Lepidosauria; order Squamata; family Colubridae; genus Pantherophis; species Pantherophis guttatus. The sequence goes on from NC_142064.1 coordinate 211,458,935, forward strand.
CCATAGGAATTTCTTACAAAGTGAAAATTGTGATTACCTAAAACATACTGCTTTGTTTAACTGTCCAGTTGTCCACAGAAAGATAAAGGTAAACCAAAATTATAGAGAATACCTAAGAAACTAGAAAATAGAGTTTGGCTTGTTTATATAATCCCTATACTTTATATTTGATTCATTTTAGAAAACTGATGTCTATTCATCTACATCTAGAATCATACCTGACTTACTAGGCTAACATCAAAAAGGATGAAGAGTCAAACCTGATCATCCCAAAGGTGGATGGATAGATACAATATCATCTATCTCCAGCCTACAACATAAGTCTTTTCAGCAGTTTCAAAAAGGCTCCACGCTAATTTGCACTACTCAGGTGACCCCGAGGACACAGATAAATAAACCTCCAAGTGGCATCAACGACTCTCTACAAGAATGCATGTGACCAGCTGTCTGCAAGGAATATAAATCCTTCCATTCCCCACTATCCAGTAAGAGCTGAAGAAGCTCTTGGATGAGAAGTGAAACGTCTTCAAAGAAAAATAAGGAAGTCCAGTTGAAAAAGAAGCACCTTTGGAACAACCATGACCTGGATGATTGAGAAGCTCTATAGACATCAAATTTGATTAGTACTTAGTCAGGAAACCATTAAGAAATGCCAAGGATGAAGATTAGACTGGAAAGTAACAAGAAAAATGCATATATAAAATTGTTTAATAAATAATAATAATAAAGAAATAAAAAAAGAAAGTCCTGGAAAAAGCAAAGACAAATCACTCCTATAATGCTGCCAAGGAAATAGCATGGACATGTCCAGCAATCAAGCATGAGCTAGGCTTTATCTACAATTCTTCTTATAGTCTACATAACAGCTTTTTTCATCCCATTTCAGTCATCATTCATAAAACTGTGTAATCAAAAATTACCGGTATGTCTTAAGATGTTTGCCCCCAATGACAGTTTCCAGTAAGCATTTTATGATTGTGGTAGCTATTTTTTTATGAGAAGATATTTGCATTAACCATTATGTAGGACTGGCCATGTTTGCTTTCAAAATTCCAATTCTTCTGGCCTATGATACAGTATTCCCTATTCTTGGCTTGATTCCATCCTCTCAGTTTTTTAATCAAAATTCGGTTTTAATTGGGTTGTTTTAAATTCGGGCCAAAATTATTTAATTGTTTTTTAAAATGTTTTAAAATTTTATATGCTATGTTTTATCCTGGCTGTACAATGCCCTGAGTCCCGCAGGAGAAGGGCGGTATAGAAATATAATAAAATAAAATAAATAAATAAATAAATAATATATTCTACCACTTTCTAATTTGCCTAGCTTAGTTTTTACTAGAAGCATTAAAAATGCTTCTACCCTTTGTGCTTTTTAAAATAGAGATGGTAGGGACTGAATCATGGATTTTCTGAATGAAAATGATAAGATCTAGTCTTGCCATTAAAAAAAAATCTTCAGCATTCTAAGTAGAAGGGGGAAAAAATTAAAAGTCTGTATTTGGTGTTGGTTAACTAAGACTAACAAAATGACCCAAAATGTTATATCAGAAATATTAACGGAGACCTTTGAAAAATGGAGTCAGAAATTAATAACTACACTATCAATAGTGTCAGCAATGATATCTGATTTATATGGACAGGTTATGTCCAAAAGATGTTAACGAGGGAATAACAGATGTGGAGCAAATTTTGTTTGACAAGACAGAGAAAGTACTGTACTCAAAGTGCAACTACAAATAACAGATCAAGAGAATGATTTAGAAAAGTATGCTTTATTGGATATACAAAAAAACTGGCTGAAGTTTTAAAGACTAAAGGGGAAATACAGATGAAATGTTTTCTTATTGGATCTAGAGAAGTGGCTTGTTAAACCCTTGGAGAAATCTGAGTAATAGGATAAAGAAGAACTGAAGAGAAACCAAATCCTACAATACTTCAATGGACTAAAGATTAAGACTTAGAAGTATAAGAAAGGAATATAAAGCTGGTTTATTCGGTCACAGTGGTCGTTGAAATAACACTTTTTTTTTGCAAAGTACTGGCAACTCTTTACAGACTTTTTGCTGAAAACAAAAACTGAAAAGTTGATATTTATTGGATTTGCTTATAAAAGGGTGAGATATGGGATGAAGATGTATCTGTAATCTTATAGGGGTGAAAGATTACTAAATTTGTTTATATTTGTTGTAATGAAAGATGGAAATTATCTATGTATTTCTTTTCTTTTTCTTCATATCTTTTCTGTTAATTTTTCTTTTTTACTTGCATTTTTTCTTTCTTACTATTCTTTTTTAAGTTTAATTTTTATTAGTTTTTACTACTATAATCAAAATCCTTGATAAAATTATGTACTAAAATTTAATTTATATCTATCATTTGGTTCACTTAATTCAAGAGACCTTTTTAAAGCTGTTGTCATATCTGGAATTTCTCACTACAATATTCTGGGGCACATCTGCCCCTTCTGAATATGTGTGATGATACTGCACCTACATATATGAGGGATGAAGCTTATATTGGAACCTTTAGAACCAATGAACACTATGGCCTAATACTGTAGTGATTTTACAAAGAACACTGTGGCCAGATCGCGATTTTATGAACAAATAAAGGTTTTATGTTAGATATTTCACTTGATATAAAGAGGGAAATCTTCCCAAATGACCTTACCCTTGTCTTCACTATAAAGCTTGCATTTAGGAATGACTGTAGCCCATTAATTTTCTCCATTCCAGCAAGTTTCTGTTATACTCACTATATCTATTTTGTTCAAAATCCAATTTCTGGTCTTAGAAGCTGGTAGCACTAACACGGAAACACCAGTATGTCACATATTTTTCACATTTTAGCATGAACCTTTTTCACAGCATTTTTGTCTCCCTTTCATCTCCCGATTGACACAATCACTCATCAACCTACTTCCAGCACTGGTCTGTGATAGTGTGAAATATCTGTACCTTCCTGAACCAAATGCTGTCTAGCAGCTGTCTGTATTCCCTTAAGAATAGGTTTAAAAATTACTCTGCCAGTTTTTTTGCACCAGGAATTGTTTCCATCTTTACTTTGAGTAGATGTTCTATAAGTTTTGCTTGTGCTAAAACATTCTTCAGTGCCTAATAAATCTATACAGTATTCCTCTGCCTGATGTTATTGTCTCATCCCTAAACTCTGCTTGTCTAGTTGGCCCTACTCATCAAATAACTACCTTTTTTTCAAAATGCCACCTTGGGAATCTTGGATGCCCTGCTATCTAGCAAACTAAATTTGGTTTCCTAGGTTTGGTAACTACATTTCCCAATATAACTGGTGCTAATATGACCACAACCACTGCTTTTCTCCCAGTACTTTATCTAAACATCTCATGATACCTGCAACTTTTGCACCAGATGGGCAAGTCACCATACAAACTATATGCCCATCACAAACCCTGGGTGAATGAATCACCTACAAACTTTCACTTTCTTCCCAGTGAAGCATCAGAGTACGAGGAGATAGTTTTTAGAACCATAGATATGACTCAGTCAAGCCTTCAAAGTTCTCTTATCATAATCTATATTAATAAAAAATAGTTCCGGTCAGACTTGTGGAGTCTCCTGATCTGGCTGGGCTGACCAATGTGGGTTCATCACTGAATGACTGTGTCCTTCCTACAGGAATGCTTTTGGTATTTTTAAAGGGGGTCCTTCTCCAAGACCCTTGTTCTCCTTGAATTGGAACTGTGACAAAGTTATTGCATTCTGGAAGTTTTTGTCAACATACATCTTAGGCTGTGTAGACATCTCCAATTCAACTCTTTTTGTTTCAAGGGAAAGGACTTGCTCACTGCTAGCTAGAAGATAACTGTACTGAACATAAGCTCACGATTTGTGTCCATCAAGCAGACAATTGTACATTTATTATGATATGCAATATAGTGGAAAGCATCTTATCCCCTGATATCCTTTATGTAATACTAGATATTGTTGGTAACTTTATATTCTTCTTTTTTAGGAGCTAAAAGATAATATCTATGTTATAATTTTACAGACCTTGAAGCTTAAACTTCCTTGATCAGTTAACCTCACTTAGATGCTTAGTTTCTGGAGATAAGTGGTCAATGTACTCCATCCCGTTTCTCCTATCCAGTTAAATTCCCTTGCAAAATTTTCTTCTAATCTGAGCTCCTGTTCATTCACTCTACCATGATGCCCAAGTGTTAACAGAATAACGGAATTGGAAGGGACCTTGGAGGTTTTCTAGTTCAATCCCTTGCTCAAGCAGGAAACCCTATATCAGTGATGGTGAACCTTTTCGGCACCGAGTGCCCAAACAGGAATGCGTGTGTGTGCATGTGCGCACATGTGCTGGAGCACCGGTAACCCAAAGACCAAGTGGCCAGCACACACATGTGCACCAGCCACCTGGTCTTTGGGTTTCCAGTGCTCTGGCAAACCTGAAGACCAATTAGCTGGCGCACATGCGGGTGCCAGAAACCAGAAGAGCAGCTGGCGATGGTATGCGTGCCCAGAGAGAGGGCTCTGCATGCTACTTCTGGCATTGTCCAATCTCCTCTTTAAAAAATCTCCAGTGTTTGAGCATCTACAACTTGCACTGTCTCAAGAGTGATCTGTTGGCTGGTAAATATTGAGGAAGGAATGGGATAATTTAATCCCTTAAATGCTATATATGATGCCTTGATTCCTAAGAAAAAGTAGAATAAAAATATAAATGAGAAAGAAGATGGATGACCAAAATTTACTTGATCATAGTTAATGACTTAAGTTGAATACAATTTTAAGACAATCTAACTACTGTATTTGCTGCACATTCACTATATTAGATTACTACAGAAAAGATTAGCATGGTCCTTGCATAAGGATGACATGCAAATTCAAGGGATGAAGTTTCAATATAATATACTGTAAATGAGAAAATTATTTACATAAATAGCTACAGTTTCTGAAACAACATAATCTTTGACAATTGGCTACATGTGAGTAATTGATATCAACATATCAGGCACAGCTCATAAATACACCACCTGTTGACTAGATGTGTATATATTTGCATAACGTAGTTTATTTGTGTATGGCTTAACATATAGGATGTATCCAGCTATTTCACTTTATAACTTACAGATTTTGGCTTTGAATATTTTTCAGAATAAAACACAAGTTTATTTTAATAAATATAGCGGGTACATTCCATATTGTGGTTCAATTCAACCTTGTTCTATACAGTATTCTAATAAAGGCGTTAAAAAGGCTTAGTGAGTACAAGCACATCATTTAAAATGCTGAATTGTTCATCCCATGTGCTTTAATAGCAATTAACCAGAATTAGATTCTCCTTTCAATATCAATATTTCACCAGGCATTAAATGATTGACCATGAGTATATTTTACGTAAACAATATTGTAATTCAAAAGAAAACAAATTTATTGTTCCAATAGCACAGATAAGCTTTTCCATATAAACGTTAAAATAAAATTTGTATTTAAAGTCTTTACAGTATCACACAACTGAAACATTTCATTTCTGCTTCTTTGGCAATTAAAATAAATGAAAAAACTTACTGCAGAATTCCTTTTGTTTAGTTCTCTAATAGCTGTCCCCCCACCCCTTGGGTGATCTCATCTCAATTTCTATTCAACTGCCAAGTAAAATACAAGTACAAGCAATTATTATCAGCCTGAGTATCCAAGCTAGATAAAGATGCTTATGTAAATGATGGTATTAATTAAATGCTGCCTTCAGCGTTCTGGCAAGAGGCTAATGCAGCCTTTTCTTTTGCAACATTTTGCCCCCAGAGCTATTCCTTGTGTGCCCAACCTAACCTCTCGCAGCAAGATCTTTCCCGATTGGCTACTGCTATCACACATGAATGGCTGTGCCATAGTGGGATGGCATCAGCAAATAAGGGTTGGTGACCAGTGACTGAGCAGATGTTGTATTATAATTACGAAGGTGAAAAGGCAATAAAAAGAAATCAAAGCATGAGCAAAATCTACATACCTTAGAGGAGTCAGGCTAATCTGCTCTATGTGTGCTCAGCAAGTTCCATATTTAGGCTAAAACTTATCTTCATGTAAAAAGAAAAATAGAATTACAATGTTGTGTTGGAAAAGAGATAATATATTCTTTTGCTATTCTTGTATGTTGCAGAAAATAACTCTGAACACTCATTTGTTCCAGAAAGGAAAAGAATATGGCCTTTATAGATCCGGAATAAAAATGATAAGAATACTCATGAAATGGCAGGCCATTGTTATGAGGAATCACATCTTCCTTTGTTTCTCTTTTTTCTTACACCTTTGCTGAGTAAATAATCTAAAACAGAGGAATGACCAAACAGAATAATAGCTAAATGAATGTGAAAACGTAACATTTAAAAACAAATTACAAGAGGGGGACTATCTCATTCATCTGTAGCAATGCCTCAGGTAATCTATGACACTTCCATTCCATCCTATATCCATTATCAGAAGTGAAACTAGCGGATATAATGGGTGGAAATAATACTGTTCCCAGCACAAGGTTCTGAAACTGGAAAGAATATATATGATCAGGAAGAAAGAAGCATAGATTTCATTAAAAAAAAATCAGTTACGCATTCCCTCCATTACATACACATTACTCAGGGGGAAAAAACAAAACCCTTCCCATTTAATTTTTTAGATAAATGTTTCCCAAACTTGTAATAGTGAAGTATGTTTGCTTTCTGAATTAGAACTGGAAATACACTTCAATCTTCTGTCCTGAAAATAGATATTTTAGGCCATTTAAGAATAAGCACTATCTATAAGACTCAACCCCATGAGGAAAGTGCCTGGTATTAAATCAGATCACTGATCCATCTAACTCATATTGCCTTGACTGTAGCATTCAGATAAGGGTTTCTGAGCCTAGCTCAATAAGCCACAGATTGTCCTAAGGACTTTTTGCATGCAAATAGGTGCCCATGTTCCTCCTAAATGTTTCTCCTTAAATCACTGTTTTAAGCATGTCATCTGCTTAGAAAATTGGCCTAGAGCAATGATTTATTCAGAGATGGAGTGAATAACCTCTTCTGAGGACTGGCTATTCAGTCCCATTCAGGGGGCTAGTACACAGTCTGGCAGTTACTGTTATAATCAATTCAGTCTAATGCAAAGTAAATAACAAAATATGAAGAGGATAAGCAGACAGATAGAAGCTGTGATATCTGGCTGAGAAGTAAAATACATTTTGAAACTGCAGTCCTGACTCCTGCATGATATGTGAATTACTGCTTTTCATCTCTATTGGAAATCAACTCTGTAGCCTAATGACAACACTGCCAATATCAAAACAATTTGCTATTTCAATGCTGATCTAATCATAGGTGAAGAAAATAGGGCAATTTTATTTAGGAAATTCTCCATTATCCATCAGAACTTTGTGTTGGTGAGTGTCTAGAGGTAAATTTTCAAGTCTGTTATTTTTGTATAGGTTCTAATGTTGTGTACAGAAGTTGTACAGATGTAGCCTGAAAGATAAACTGATCCACATACATTGGACTATGCTGATCCTGTATGTAAGACTACAAACAGAACAAGTCTCAAGTTCAGCCAAGTATTCCAGTGGATGCTAATAAAAATTTGAATCTAAAAAGCGAATCATATATTACTACATGATGTCTGCTTCAGATTAGATTTAGAAATACAACAAGGTACACAAAATATGCTGATAAGCTCTAAAATGAACAAAAGAAAGAATAGCATTCACTGTAGAACATAGAAGGTGGAGGGAGGAATTATGACTCAATTTTAGATCATCCACTTGCCATGAAGAAAGTTCAGCAGGTGTGAAAAATCCCTCTGCCTAAGAATCTGGTGAATTAATTTCAGGTTAAAGGGAACATGAGACTAAAAGGACCTGTTCACTAATCTAAATTTGTGATCAGCAGTGAGAGTGCTGGCTGGAGAGGAAATGGTGATGTTCAATAAAGGAGTGTCTCTAGGCATGATATCATTCTTGCTACTGATTTTGTGTGATTTTGTGTCTATATATTGCTTTGTTTGACAGAATGGGTTATAGTTTTATAGATGGTAAGAGGCTGATTGTTCCTTTGAAGTCATTCATGGACCTCACCATTCTGGACAATTTTTATCAAGTTTCTCACCTTCTTTTTGTGGTTGAGGTGGTGTTGGCTCTGCTACTCCAAAGGATCCTGGATGAAGTACATTATCTGGACCCTTTTCAGTCAGAATTCAAGCCCTGATACAGAACAAAAATTGCCCTCTTATATGATATCTAGCAGGAGTGGGAGGGAGGTGGTACATCCATCCTTGCTGCTATCCTTTTGGGCCAACAGGGAATTGTTGGTGGATGGCGGTCTTGTTCCAGTTCCTCCAAAGTGACTGACAAAATTTCCACCTGCCAGTTGCAAAAGCCAACACTGCTTGAATTCGCCCATATAATATGCGGATACAGTATGGCATCCTAGCTCTTGGAACGAACTCAAATGTGTATGTGGACAGCACTTCAAAAAATCACTCATGTGTACCAGATGGCCTTGTAGGCTATTACCTATGTTTAAAGCATGCAGGTGATTCCACTGCCCTTACTCTTGGCAGTAGCAATCTCAACCTCTGTTCCTTTTGAGTGAGGCAATCATAGTAAACTCAACATCATCCTTCCTGTAGATGACTTCACAGAGAAGCATTTGAACCAGCAAACCTTACTCCACCTAATATCCCTGCAAGCCTTTCAGAGACACTCTCAAATCCTCCTTCCATTTCAGATTTGCTGTGGACATTTCAACCTTCTTGAACGCACAAGTGGAAGTGGCTGAGCATGGCTCACTTAGTGGGTTCATTTATTAATAGTTAAGACTATGATCCAGATACAATTTGGCCCAATTTGCCATTTTCCTACATTCTCAGATGTTTTCCAAGAACTTTCCTGGGGCTCCTCCTACTGTTGCCACCCTTTTGTGCCTGCCTTTCCTTAGGTTAGCCTTAGCTCCTTCTAGTACCATTAATAAACAATTTGTATCTGAGTGTAAAAGTGTGTCTGATTTCCATTATTAAACAACATTTGAGAAAGTGTCATGGACAAAAAGATTGTCATCACTTTCCAAAGTCACTGGAGGTCAGGCAACGTAAAAAATTAATACATGAATGAATGATAAGGGAATATATATATATATATATATATATATATATATATATATATATATATATATATATGAATATATATATATGTGTGTGTGTGTGTGTGTGTGTGTGTGTGTGTGTGTGTTTTCTGAGGTTTTCGCGGGTGTTTGTATGTAGGTCTTTGGTTATTCGGGTTTTCTCCCGCGTAAAATTGGAGATTTTACGCGGGAGAAAACCCGAATAACCAAAGACCTACATATATATATATATATATATATATATATATATATATATATATATATGTATGTATGTATGTATGTATGTATGTATGTATGTATGTATGATTTGTATGCTGCCCTATCTCCATAAGACTCATAATAAATGTTGTAATATTATGGGATACTCATAAATCCATTCAAATCAGAATGAAAAAAGTATCTGATGCTGCGGCATCTCTAAGGAGATATCAACTATACTAGCCCTTGACTGCTGGAAGTTTCATGTGAAAATGGAATATAAGTGCAATCAAGAAGTGCTTTTTTAATAAGAGGAATTTCTTAATGAAACAGAATATCAAGTCTATTTATTTCTCTAAAGACTTCCCCATCATTATCTTCATTTACTCTTTTGCTTCAGCTTGTTTTCTTTTGCTACTAAAAGTTAAATCCTTGAAGAACGAGTTTCCTACAGAGAGTGTTGTTTTTATTAGCTGTTTAATGTTGGGCCCATATCTATTTTCGTAGCAGCACAGCATGACAGATTGTTATCAGCTAAGATCCATGGACTCTTGATGAATCATGGTTAGGCTCTTTTATGCCTGTTGAACTGCTACCATGGAACATTAATGTAAACTGACCTACTGTGTCTGCCTTGATGTACCAGCAGTGTTCCCTTGAGGTCATAGGAGAGGCCAAAAAAACTGCACTAACTCTTCACCTTTGAAAACTTAAGCTTTATGCCTGTTCTACTGAGAAGAATGCTCAAGGGACATAAGCACCATATACACACTTCTTAATAAACAACTTGCATGACAATTCGATTTGTATGGGAAAAAATCCATAAAAGAATCACAAAACGCTTTTCAAATTCAATCTTCTTCTTCCTTCCAATCTATTCTATCAGCATTAGCTGCTTTTATAAAACTGTGTCCATTTAGTCTCTGATGCTAAATGAGGTGAATATTTGCTGAGAAATGTAGCCAACTTGGAAACACACAATTTTTGTCTCACTGGACTACTCTCATTAATAGCGCCTCCATATCTTTTTACTCTGGAAAATTTTATTCCCTGTACTATCAGTGCTATTAAACATTTTCTGCCTATGAGTGAATATTATCCCAATAGATTGGACAAATCAGATGTGCATGTGTTTGTTAAAGACATGCTCTTTGTTTTAGCTATATTAATTACTTTGTCAGTAAAAAGTGGCAAAACTGCTTTTCTCTGCATTCCATTGCTTTGTTTTATTTGAACCTGGCTCTGAAATCAAACAAGGCTTTGAGACGACAAAAGGTTTCAAGTAGTGGAGAACAGAAAAGAGTTGCTCTTGGTCCTATGAATTCTATTAAAGGTTGAAATAAACCCTTCCATCTCCAATTGGATGTTTTAGCAAACACATATAAATCTGATTCATTGGTGATGACACTCTTGCCTTATTTTATGCTTTAAATGTACATCTCATCTTATGCATATGTTTATATTCAGAACAAACTATCCTAAAGTGACATCCGCAGTAAGAAAAGAAACAAAAAGAAATAATGGGTTGTTGACTCTGTACTGAACTCTGCACTGAACGGAAACAATATATGCCATTCAAGGCCAGCTGTATGGGAGAAGCCAGAAAAAAACTTATGAACTTGAATGTTTTGCTGCTGTGCATCTGATACAATCCCTGGCACTTCACTGAAATTCTATCAGATTATAAAAATCTATTCATCAGTTAAAACAAATTCCTGCTCGGTATCCTGATAAAATCTGCCCATTTGTCAGATGCATAGGAGGAACCACCCCTGCTTGTTTTTTACAACTGTAAATTCATTTGGCAGTGACTTGGAGCAGACATAATAGAGATAGGACAGAATGGGAAACAGAAATTGTATACAGGTTAAGTTTTTTCCAGTCATGGACTGGTGAGTAATAATCTCTCTCAACAGTGGGGAATCATTTTAAGACTAGTTGTTCCCCCCACTTTCTATAGAATGGATGAACAGCTAATTGTTTGTTCTTTCTTGTTATCAAAGGGTATAAGATGCTGAGCTTTCAGCCAGTTAATGGGTTGTTATTGTATTAAACATTCGTTTTGGATCTCTATAAAATTTCTTTGTTATGCTTCTAAAATTCTAGGGCAGTGTTTCCTTCTTCAAAGGAACAAAGTTTTGAATTTGCCAACTAGCTCTCTTACTTTAAGAAAAGGAAGCGAAAGAAAAATTCTCTTTTCCCTGTCAGCAACTGGGGTGAAAATAGATTATACCACACAGATTTTCTCTATTCCCAAAGGATTTGAAACATACTTCATAGATCCAGAAACCAAAATATAGGAATCTATAAAACACTAAACAAGATACAGATGTTTTATACTCAATCTAATATTGCGATGTCTTGTTTGATTCTTTCATTCCCCTAGAATTAAACCTACAATAATGTGGGAGAAGAGCAAAGTTTTAAAATAATAAGTCATTGTTTTTCAAACACAAATGCCTGGATAATTTTTACACTCTTGAAAAACATTTTCATGCAATATTACTGACCTTATTAATTAATAATCAAGAGAAAAATATATTGCTGAAATAAATGAACAAATATCTCAAAGGTGCTGTTTTCAAAAGACAACTAGATTGTTTTTTTCCCTTGAGAAAGAAAACGCCTCACTTCTCATCCAAGAAGCTTCAACAGTTCTAATGGTGGGGAAATGAAAAGATAATACTGACAGTTGAGACTTGGGGGTGGGTGGATGGGAATGGAAGAACGGGTTCTGATAGGATAGCGCGGGATGTAAGGATGTATAGAAATAGAATCCTTCTTTCACACACACACGCCATTCTATCAGAACCCATCCAGCTGGATTTTTATCCAGCTATCGATAAGTCCTGGGATAGCCAGATATTATTGTTTGATGTGGTGAAGTTATCATTGCAGGATGTAAGCTGTTCAAACTAAAGCTGCCTTTTGCAAGTGACTGATGATTATTACATTTTATGTTCATATTATTTCCCTCAGTTGGCAAAACATCTAAATACACCACAAACCTCCCACAAAACTAACAAAAGAATCTTTAAACTTAAAGAAAAAAAAAAGGAAAAGATTAGTTACAAAAGCTCCCCCTAACAAACTAAAGAAAATTATATATTATCAATATATAATTATATATTATCAATAGTCCATGGTTTATTAAATATCATACACTACTATGTAATGATCAATAACAAATATTATAAAATATCACAAAATCTGATATCCTAACTAATACCCCACACTAGCTCATCTATCCTATTGCTGAGTGCATTATCAAGATATACCACCAGCTCCACAACATCTTAAAAATACATGTTCTGGATATACACAGAATATTCTATATTAGGATTGTTGAATAATACTAAGAGAAAATGAAATGTGGAAATGCTGATACAACATAAGCCTCAGTATGTGCTGAGAAGACTAACTACAATGTGAGTTTCTTACTCAAAGCCAGAATTCACACTGGAAACATTAAACTTCACCATGGTATATTCTTCTTACTCGTTGGCACAAGCTTTTGATCTATTGGTTTTTCTTTGATGTAATATTTCAACTAAGTATAAAAACTATAAATTGTTTAATGAGGTTCAAAGTGACTCAATCGTTAGCTCAAGGAAAGAAAAAAATACTTTTAAATTCAGTTGTAACTAAAAAGGTTAAAGGACAGTAGCAAATTACTGTTTTTGTTTGCTAATGCATCCTTAATGCATCCTTTGCTTATCTCAGGAATAAGCAAAATGTGTCTGATTTTAGAAAAGTGCCTTGAAGTTCAAATCCTGCAAAACACAGCACATTGTTTTTTGTACACCTTTTCCAAAATCGTGCCTTAAACATACAGTTGAAAGATTTTACAGATTTTATTTATATATATGTATGATATACAATGCTGATTATACTTGTTTTGGACTCTCCTTTTCACATCAGTTTCAAAATGATTTTAAGTGCTCCTACTACCACTAGTAGTGGTAAAGTATATGGAAAGTATCAAAAAGAGTTTGAGCTGGTTTTGAATTTGATCATCTCCTTTTAGTTTTCAAAGATGGAAGATACAGCCATGATGGGTATGGATTGTAGGACGTGATGTCTAAAAAAACTGGATGGAGCAACAAGACCCAAGTTGTTATAAGGCTTACTGTTGCAATCTCTTGGACGCTTCTCTGCTTTACCATTGTGTTGTTTAAAAATTTTTGAGCACTATAACAATGTTGTGATACAGGATTATGGCATTTAATTTAAGGCTAGATTTATAGAGGGCATAGGGAATATCCTTGAAGGATGAGAGGAAGAGCCACTACTAGGCAACAGCCAGATAAGTGGCGTGTAAACCTCTTCCAAGAAATTAATTTGAAAAAACATCTCAAACAAGCCCCCAATTCACATGAAGATAATGTGTGTGGGGCGGGGGTGGAGGGAAGGAGACACATTCAGCCTTGCAAGACTCTATTAGTATAGTCCAGGCCTAAATGGCATTTGTTTTTTTAGTCTGGTCTATCTTGTGGGGTTAACAAGATTGCTCCTGTTCTTTGCTGATCAGTTAAGGTTAGAGAAGCTGCTAGTGTGGTTATTTGCAAATGATTCAGGAGCATTTGTGTTAGAATAAACCTATAAACTAAAAATGGGCATAAATGTTTTGTTTTGCATACATGAATGAATGTTTTAAAAGTGCACTTTTATGCCTGTTTACCTTTAGTCTTTTAGACAATATTAGACATTTCAGAGGATTGTGTGGCAGACCAGAAGAGAAAAGACTTGGGAAAAGTGTACAAAGATAGACTGAAAGGAAAAGCATATCTAAAACAATTATGTAATCAAGAGTCTGACTAAAGAACCTATTAAGAAAGCAACAACAATTGTTAAGTAAGATCCTGGAATATGATATAAGCATGGCTAGCTTTATTTTCTTCATCCTTTTTAATATTTATTTATTTATTGGATTTTGAGGCAACTTGAATCCAAAAAAAACTCTGGAGACTTATGTTATTTAAAAGAATACATAATTTAAAAAGAAACATGACTGACTAAGTCACTAAAAACATCCAGATGACATAAACACGCGGATGGACATTTTTACATGTTTGTAAAAGCATGCTTGCTATCAAGCTTAACAAGGAGGATGCTCTTTGACTGCACTGCTTGGGAGCTCTACTGGTTTCTTTTTCAAACTTACCAGGAGAAAACTTACCAGCATACCTTTTTCCATAAGCAAAAAGTACTTTGGATAAATACTACCCTCTTTGCATAAGCATTGTGTTGGAACAATTAAAAGCTGGACATCGCCTATAGGCTTCTAAAGTTTCTGTAGATGCATATGGCAATGCATTTAGGGAATCAGCTAAGGCACTAAGCAGCAGATACAGTATGATTTAATATCGAGAAGTGAGAAAATACATTTACAAAAAACAGACACATATTTGCAATAGATTTGACACATATAATGCAGCAGTTACCATGAGAAATTATATGAAAGTACTCAAGAAGAAAGTCCCCTAATGGCTGCAATGACAGCATTTCTATAGAGATTTAATTATTTATGTTCATCAGCAAAAAGTGGTGACAGGGCTAATAAAAAGAAGTTAAAAGATCGCTAGAGCCACAATGTTTCAGGATTCAAATCAGTCACAAGCAGAAATATTTTTACTGCTATAGATCATTGCAACATTACAAAGCCAGTTTGATCTAGTGGTTAGGGCACCAGACTAGAAGCTGGGAGACCATGAGTTCTAGTCCCACCTTAGCCATGAAAGCCAGCTGGGTGACCTTGGGCCAGTCACTCTCTCAGCTCAATTCACCTCACAGTGTTTTGTTGTCATGAGAAAAATAAGAGGAGGAAGGAGTATTAAGTATGCCTTGTTTATGGTAGGAAAATAAATAAATAAATAATCAAATGAACACTACCTATTTATATTTCAAAAAATGGATTAAAATTGTAAGAAGAATTGTTATAAGATGAGGATGCAACTCATACAGAACATGAACAACCATATAAAGGAGAAAAGTCTGTAGGGGATAAAAAGACAACAGAAAGTGAAGATAATGAGTTCATGTTCTGGATTCCAAAGAGAAAGAAACTGCGTTCATGGATGCTAACTAGACATTCTGGGACTAGACAAAACTTTACAACAAAGTATATTAAATTCACCAAAGAAAGAAAAAAATATATCTGGAAAAGAACTAGATGTAGTAAACTACTATATATACCCTAGCCAACAGATCTCAATGGAAGGTGATACAATAAAGGAAATTGATCGGTGTGTTAAATGTGGTTGGCAGGCATTCGGCAAACTAAGCACAATTTTCAAGAACAACTTCCCCCTATTCTTGAAAAGTTTTCAATCAGTGTGTTACCTACTCTTATATATGCTGGCGAAACATGGATACTAACCTCACAATCAATAAAAAAAAAAAGCTACAAGTGGTGCAAAGAGCCATGGAAAGATACATGCTTGGCATTACAAGACAAGATAGGAAGACCTGCACATGGATTAGAGAACAAATGAAAATATAGGATATCATCAAAAGAGTAAAAGAAATGAATTGGAAATGGGATGGTCACATACCAAGAACTGATTGCAGGTGGACGAAGGCAGTCATAGAATGGATCCCACTTCATAAAAAGCGCCCACAACTAAAATAAGGTGGATCAACGATGACATCAGCAAATATTGTAGGCCCAACTGGCAAAAGAAAGCTGAGGACCATATTGACTGGAAACAAGTGAAAGAGGCCTTCATCTTCCAGTGGATAGACAATGGCTAGAATGACGGTAGTGGTGGTGGTGATGATGATATTATTGAATTTGCAAGCAGAGTTAAGTTGTTGCCAACATTTATTTTAAATTTTGCCTATGGTCAGCCTCACCCACCTACAACATATATGTCTGAATTACTCCACAAATTCATTTGGAATTGTGGTTGATTATTTTGTATTTCTTATCCAAGGAGATCTATATCTTCAATAGATACTTGACTGAAAATTACTTTTACTTATCATGTTCTTAAGAAAAGAGATCATGTGAACCCTATTATGAATGCCACTAATTATTCTCAAAATCAACTGAGTCAATTGGTATACAACTTCTTGTTTAAAGGACATGAATACATTACTGAATATTCAATGCTTAAAGTGCTTGAATATACTGTGCCTTTCATACAGATCTTCAGACATACAGCTATACGGTATGGTAGAAGCTATAAATGCTGAATTAAGCAAAATGTTGAATAGTGGTATTTCAAAAATAGAACACAAAGATACAAGTTAGATATTGAACATGTTGATTGTACCAACAAATTGAATAGCATACACATTTATTTTCCCTTCTTATTTTATTTTATTTATTTTAATTTGATTTATATGCCGCCCTTCTCCGGAGACTCAGGGCGGCTTATAATGTGTTAAGCAATAGCCTTCATCCTTTTGTATATTTATACAAAGTCAGCTTATTGCCCCCACAAACTGGGTCCTCAATTTACCTACCTTAGAAAGGATGGAAGGCTGAGTCGACCTTGAGCCTGGTGAGATTCGAACTTACAGTAATTGCAGACAGCTGGTGTTAATCACAATGCTTTTAGTCTGCTGAGCCACCAGGCCCTGACCCCCAGCGAACCCCCAGCAGCCCACCCGAGTATTACTCTTTCTCTTCATTTTGTTCTTTACAACGTTGCAAATTTGCTTCATCCCAATATTGTCCTTTTGTTGTAAAATAACAGCAGTATTCTTATTATTAGTGCATGACTGAAATTAAATCCACAATGTAAAATTATATTACAATTTTCATTGCTTGCTCAATTGTGTTAATCTGTCAATTTCCAGGTTATTTATTGATTGATTGATTGATTGATTGATTGATTGATTGGAGTCTGTTCTTAAACTGTTTGGCAATGAATGGATATAGACCAGTCAGATGTTTTAACCTAAAACCATGCAGTTCATTTTTATCTAATGCTGACTAATCCTTGATCTTCTTTGCCCTTTTCTCCACCATTTCTGCTCTTATTACAAGTTCTTTCATTTCAGCTTTTTTTATTATCCACCTCCTTTATCTAAGCTGCATTTTTGTTGTATTTTTTCGGGTTGTCCCATAACTGGTCCCAGAACTGCACTTTGTCAAGTGTTACAGTCTCTCCACTGATGGATTGGTAGAAACATTTATGATTTGACTGGAATTGGAGATTCTACCTATAGTGTGCAATTTGAGCTTCGTATCTGCTGATCTTCTTGATTATAGCTGTTACTTGCTGCTTCCAGTGCTTCCTTGATTTTCCTTGTTCTAGGTGATTATTCTTGATCGGGTATTTTTTTGGTTTTTTATTCTTCAGTTTTTCTTTCATCTGTTCTAATTGCTTGCATCTGATCTTAGAATGCTCATCAGTGGTGGGATTCAAAAATTTTTACTACCCGTTCTGTGGGCGTGGCTTGGTGGGTGTGGCTTGGTGGGTGTGGCAGGGGAAGGATACTGTAAAATCTCCATTCCCTCCTCACTCCAGGGGAAGGTTACTGCAAGAATAGATGGGGGCAGGGCCAGTCAGAGATGGTATTTACCGGTTCTCCGAACTACTCAAAATTTCCGCTACCAGTTCTCCAGAACTGGTCAGAACCTACTGAATACCACCTCTGATGCTCATGTTATTTTTCAATCAGATCTTCCATTTTGGCCTGTTTTCTCATTTGCTGATTTTGTGTCTAGTTATAACTGCAGCCGTGCTATACATTAGTTGGTTTGTTTCTTGTAGTGAGCTAGTGCTTATATTTCATATTACAGTATTGACATCCTTTAATACTTGGACTAGCCCTGGTGACGCAGTGGTTAAAATGCAGTACTGCAGGCTACTTCTGCTGACTGCTGGCTGCAGTTTTGCAGTTCGATTCTCACCGGGTTGACTCAGTCTTCCATCATTCCGAGGTTGGTAAAATGAGAACCCATATTGTTGGGGGCAATATTATGCTGACTCTGTAAACTGCTTAGAGAGGGCTGTAAAGCACCGTGAAGCTGTATATAAGTCTAAGTGTTATTGCTATTGCTACTTGTTGTTTCTTTGGAACAAGCTTCAATGAAGGCAATCTTATTCTGGTGTTTTTGTGCTGTTCTAGATGCTCAGTTATTCTCTGTTTCAATTCCTATTGTTGTTGGGTTTTTTTTTGTTAGAAGGCTTTGTTCTTTCTGTGGAGAAGGCAGAGGAGGGGGTGTCTGGTTTGGGAATGAAAATAATTCAATAGCTATGCTGCTTCTTCTATTGCGGACTCCCCCTGGCTTGCCTCTACTGTCTGAGCTATTCTGGCAAAGCTTCCGATTTCTTTGCCCTGTGGGGTAGATCTTTGCAGTTCCTCGAATTCTGCTTCTGTGAATACTTTAATCTGTATTACAAATTGATGTTGCTCTGCTAGCTTCTGTTCTGTTATTTCTGATTCTGGTTGTTGCTCTTTCCAGAACTGATGCATTCTTTCCCTCTTATCCTCTTCTTGTTGGACTTGTAATTTATAATAATTTGTAATTTGATTTGTAATAACAGATCACTATTTCATTGTTGTCTTTGTATATTTGAAACAGGTAAAACAACTTTTCTTCCAGTAGTTCTGCAACTGCTAGCCCTCTTTGCACAGTCAACAGTCCTGTGTCCTTGTAGCCCATTTATTAGTAGATGTCCAGGAACTCCAACACCTTGCAAAGTTCTTGTTGATCTGGGCAACAAACAATCTAGAATGGGTTTTCATAAATTATATTTCACTATATTGTTTATGGGAGAGGCAGTCTTCATTTAGTGCCTCTTCATTTAGTGCCACATGCCCACTGTGGTTGAGCCTCTGGCATAACTCTCATTCTTCTAGGAACTGGCAAGCCCCTTTATTTTTTTGTTGTTATATTATTATTATATTTGTAATTAATTATATTAATTAATTATAAATATAATTATTATAGCTGCCTTGTATTAATCTGGGGAGGGGCAGTAAACAAAGCTGTACCAAGAGATAACATTTTGTCATTCTATGCAAGGTGCATCAGATTTGCTAACATAGAGGCACCAGATGTTTTGGCAAATAGAATTGCCACCAGAATTTCCCCATTTGAAAAAGCACCACAGATATTATAGGCTTGATCAAGTCCTGTTTAAACTCTCAAATGATGTAAACTAAATAAAACAAATATCATTTTGGTTTTGAAGAGATTGTTGGCATGTTATCTCAGCTGAGGAAATTAAACCTGATTCAAAGAAGGCAGAAGCTATTCTGCAAGCTCAACTCTTGAAAATCTGGATTTGCTGGTTCTTTTCTAGCTACTGTAACTATTGTATGACAGTTATTCTTAATTATGCAGACCCATTCTGACTGCTGATTAAAAAGGGAACCACTTGGCACTGATCTGCAGCAGCTGACTCTGCATTTCACTGAAAAATTAGACCATTAAACAACCTTGTCTGGTTTATTATAATCTCAATATACCAACTTTTGTGGTGACTGATGGCAGTCATTTGGAACTTGCTTCTATTTTGCTCTAGACTCAGGAAGATGGATCAAAGATGCCTTTTGTATATGCCAACTGCATACTTTCTTCCATAGAGCAGAGGATTTTATGGATCAAGCGCCAAGCTTTGGTCTATAGAAGATTTTAATTATCTGTAGAGACATCAATTTGTGCTATTAATAGAACACAACTTCTATGTACACATGCTTTAATCCTACTAAACTAAACCATCATTTTACCACCTTGCAGACAATATATTATTTAAATATCGCAGCGTACAATTTTTGTTGTTCAGTGCATTTCAGGAAAAATGATCTCTGATTGCTTATTGTGTCTTAAATTACCTGAATCAGGATCAAATATATTAATGGAACAGTAGATTCATCAAATGCTCAAGGAGCCCCTCTATCTGATTTCCAAATTTGGACTTTGTTTTAGAGCCAATGAAGATTTAGATCCTAATCCTGATGCAACTACTCAGTCTCTCTCACATTATGGTGGCTAGAAAAAAGACTGTTCAATTGTAGTGTCCTAATTATGAAATTCTCTCCTTGGGAAGATTGTTTCTACCCTGTGTTGCTTAAACAAAAATTAAAAACATGTTACTTAAGATAAGCATCCACAAGGTAAACAACTTTTCTAGAACCAGACTACCTTGTAGGCTGTTTTTTCAAATTGTTCTTATTTGCTTGTTTTTACTGGAGATTGTTTCACTTCCTTTTTGTACACCACTCTTCATGAGAAAAGTAGTAATGAAATATGTATGCATGTATGGGGAGAAACTCCAAAAATCTTCATTTTTTAATATTTTTTTAAGGCTTGGAGAAAGAAAACAAGCAAGTTATTTGAAAGGAGCATGATAGAGCCTTTGCTCTATCTTTCATTTTCCCTCCAATGTTTCATTTTTAAACTACATGCCTTTTGCTTTTTTTAAATGCCGGAGGGCAAGAGAGTGAGGGCAGATTATATGACAAAAGTTCCCAATACCATTTTTTTTTTAAAAAAAATGTTTTTCAGATCTGTTTTTGCATTTCTGAAGTTAGTTACATAAGTTTTAGTTTGCCTTTGTTTTGTGCAATGGCTGAAAATATAGGCTGGAAAAAAAATTAAGCTGCTATGAAGGTCTGCCCTCGTCAACTTTCTGCCTTATATTTACAATCTTGAAATTTCTTACTTTATTTTGTTCTTTGGCAATAGCTTATTGCCAGAGTTCAAACGAGTGTTTTTGTGTTTTGAGGTCACCTTCTATCTTCCTTTTGTCTTTGTCTTTATGAATTTATTTATCAAATTTCTAAGGCCACCAGACTCCATAACAACTGTAAGTGGTATATAACATTAAAATCAGTTCAGAACAAAATAACAAGTAAAGAGGTACAATAAATGTTCAGAAATATCAATAAAATAACCTAGACATAAATATTCCCAACAGAGGCCTACCACATACCCAGGAAGAATTGGTTTTTAAGGCCTGTTTATGAAAGCCAGGGTAGGGGCCATACAAATCTCTGGTGAATGCTCTTCAGCTGCTATGACAGTAAAGGCCTATTTCTTCAGTCCCATAAAATGACACTATGTAATTGATGAGAATCAATTACATATTCCTGATGGGAACTATCACACAGGAGAGGCATAAGCTGTAAGAGACAATACCTCATAGTGACAAATCCTATATAGATAGTCCTCATTTGATGAACCTAATTGGGACCAGAATTTCCATTGCTAAGCAAAGTGGCCATTAGATGAAACGTCACTTAACTGGGGAGTCTCCAGAAAATGGCATTTTTCTCCTGCCAACGAATAGCTGACTTTGCTGCCAAAGTCAGTTTTGAACAGGACTTGGAATAACTCATGATGATCCTCAGATGTCTGTGTACTTGCCTGGGAAGAGAATCCAGTGGATCACAATTCTCAGTAAGTAATATCAGTATTCAACAGGATGGACAATCTACAGTATATTTAACTTTATTACTTTGTTTTCAATGCATATTTTTCTGGTTTTATGTTTTATATTTGTCTTTTTTCCCCTCTCTTTTTTTCTTTCTTTTCTTTTCTTTTTTGGAGTTTGTATTTTAACTTTGAAAATAAAATAAAAATTGTATTAAAAGAAAAAAAATCATATAACTGCACTGCTTTTCTGATAGTCCTAATTGAGGTTGTTTGATTATTACCTTACTGTTATTAGGTGAGGACCTCAAGCTTCTCCTGTTCTGAAACTCTCACTTCCACTTCAACTCTTCCCACCTATCTCCCCACCCCATCTCTGCCGCTTTTTGCAATCCACCATTGCTGCCCCCTCATTGCTCCCAGCTGACTTTTACCATTTTCTTCCTTCTGCTACTGAGGCACACCTGGCCTCATCAGTTGATGGCCCTTTGTAAGATCTTTACATAGCTTCATGGAGGCCTTACAAAGGGTCAGCTGCTGCCACAGCACAGCAGGAATAAGACTGCAAAGGTCACTTGGGTATGGTGGGAGACGTCAGAGATAGGCAGCAGAATGTAGGGTGCCCAAAAAGGCAGAAATGTTGGGATAGGCAGGTGGGGACACTCAAAATGTACCCTGTGGTCATAAACATAGGCAGGCTGCCAAGCACCCAATTTTAATTTTAATTGCTGCAATGGCCATAACTCTGGAAGGTTAACTATAACTACCATTTATTCAGCACCAACATAACTTTGAACAGTGGTTGAACAAATGGCTGATAAGCAAGGATTATCTATACTATGAAGATATTAACCAGCTGTACTGGTGTGTAGGAAAAGCTTTGACGGGAGGAAGAGCCACAGACTAGACAACTGTCACACATGATATGTCAGCCCACAGAAACAGAGCGGACATAGGAAGTATTTCAGATGGGACCATCCTTAGTTTTCTGGAGAGTAAAAGTAAGTAGAAGAGAAATACTTGAAGACATGCAAAATGTTAGTCCTTTGAGGTAGTCCAGACAAGAAGCACAAATCATGAGTACTAACTCTTTTATTATGTTACATAAACAGAGTCTTGCAAGTCTAAAAGTCTGTGGCTCTTCCTTTTATCTTCTAAGGTCATCCCCACATACTACTATATCCAGAAACCAACTGGAAAACAGTGCAGCTCACAAAATAAAGATGTTCCATGAGTATATTGTGACATGTCCATAATTGCCCATCTGCTGATAAGCAGCAGCTTTGGACCAATTTTCAAGGAAAGCCCCATGTGCAGTATAGGCAACAGTCTGTGCACAAAATTACCAACAAGTGACTATTTGAAAAACCTCTTGAAATGAATCTATACAAAGGTTTTCCTGGGCTCCAGATTTAGAAGTTACTTCCTTCTCGAAAGACAGTGATATAATGCCCCAAACCACACTGGGCCAATACTTTCTGAATATTTTCTTCTGACTAGAACTGACAGAAACAGTTGTGATCCTAGGCTCTTGCCAACCATATGTTGATTTGGCCCTACTCTGCCTTGGACTCCATCTATGAGGCACTACTTGCCAGATCCTTCCTTTAACTTGGCTTGATTTGTGACTGAATAAATCCTCACACAATAGCAGTTTCAATAAGGAGCATCTTTCCTGCGTGGGCTCTCACTTTAGCTTGTACTGAATAATACCGATTCTGCAAAATGGCTCACAACATATTGGACCACAATGTATTTGCCTTGTTTGTGGCTTAGTGTCTTGAAGGCACTAGCCTAAATGGTTTTTAAATTGGGATTTTAAATTTTATGGATTTGGGGGTTTTAAATTGGGAAGCTAGTGATTTAATTCTTTTTAATTATCTTAACTTTTGTATTTGTATGTTTTTTAATTTTGGCTGTTCACCGCCCTGAGTCCCTTCTGGGAGAAGGGCGGTATACAAATTAAATAAATAAATAAATAAATAAATAAGGAACCAGGTCCTTGTGCTCTGCGAACTATACTTTAGCACGTGATGGAGACCCAACCCACGGTGCATTATTCAGCAAGCCATCATGTACTTATTTATTTACTGCAGGCACATACAGGTAGCCCTCGACTTACCACCACACTGAGCCCAAAGTTTCTGTTGCTAAGCGAGACATTTGTTAAGTGAGTTTTGCCCCATTTTGAGACCTCACCGTGGTTAAGTGAATGACTGCAATTGTTGAGTTAGTAACACAGTTTGTTGAGTGAATTTGGCTTCCCCCTTGACTTTGCTTGTCAGAAAGGGGATTCCCGTGACCTCAGGACACGGCAAACTGCCATAAGTAGGAGTCAGTTGCCAAGCATCCCAATTTTCGATCACGTGAGCATGGGGTTGTAAGTGTGAAAAACGGCCACGTGCCGCTTTTTTTTCCACCAGTGCCGCTGTAACTTCAAACGGTCACTAAACGGACTGTCGTTAAGTCGAGGACTATCTGTATTGCCCGACCGCTCAACTCTGTTCGCTCTCGGCTCCGTGACCCAGAGAAACCACAGCCCCGAGAGAGCCTTTAAAGCGGTCTGGCCCGCTTTCCGCTCTGCCCTCCAGAGAGGCTGACCCATCCCACAGCCCCACTTCGAGGCACCCCGCTACGTCGTCCATCCAGACTGGCCAGGCTGCCCCCATAGACCGGCTGGGTGGCCGATATCGGAAGGCTTGTCCTAAGGCTTTCGGACGGAGCCCTCACAGCAGCCGAGCCCCACCGCCAGAAACGACGCAACTCCCACCCCGCCGCCTTCCCAGCGCCACCAGTCCCGTCGATACCCACCGAGCCTGCAGGCTTCCCTTCCTAAGCCGGCCCAACCGCTCGGTCTCCAAGCTCCAAGGACGCCCGCGAGGGTTGCTAGGGGGGGCTAAACCATTCCAAGTTTCAGGCTTGGAAAGGCGGCGCTCCTCTTTTCCGTAGTAAAAGTCATAATCCCCGCTCCTTTCCTAGCCCGACTCTAATTCTCAGTGACTTTACTCTGCGAATTTAATTCTCTTTAACCACTTGCACTCTTTCCTCCGACGACCGTTCCCCCCCCTCACCCCCCCGCGGCCAAGAAATTGGTTGCTTCTTAATAAAAGTGACGCGCGCTGGCGATGGGCAGGCCGGAGTTTCGAACTCAGCAGCACTTTTTCATGTGGCTGTTAATAAAAGTAGGATCGCCAACTTGATCATCAACGTCCGATGACAGATATGGCACAACAAGAAGAAGATATGTAAAATATATCTTGAGAAATGCTGGACAACAAGAAATATAAATTGGAATTAATTTTTTTAGCAGAAGCATCAGCAATTTCAGATACGATATTACTTTGATGATTGGAAATGAGAAAAACTTGTTGAAACTAAAGAGTGTTCAAAACCAGTTCTGTTCAGTATGTATATATGTTCAATATGTATATACACTATATAAAATCTCAACAGGCAATACCAGCATAACTGAAACAGTTGGAGAATAGGTAATAAGAAACTTGGACTAGATGACCTCCAAGGTCCCTTCCAATGCTGTTACTGTTAATCTTCCAAGGTTCAGAGTGGGGACTGTAGTCACATGAATTAGCAAGATTTGCTACTTAGGGCAAAAACAATGAGAAATCTCAGCAATATATTAAAGTGCAGAGACATTGAGGTGACATATTGCAACACATATAACATATAACAACTTGGTTTTCCAAGGCCATGAAAACTGGATTAACAGATTTTTTAAAAAAAAACCCACAAAAAACAGCCTGATACTTTTAATTGTGTTCAGAATACATTGAAATGAAAGAACAAATAATTCAATATTGGATGAAGCAAAAGCAGACTGCTTGTTGAAAACGTGACTAAAAAGCTAAAGCTGCAGTTTTTTGGACATATAATGCAAAGGCACAAGTCACTGTAGAAGACCCTGATGCCTAGAAAAATCAAAGGCAATAAAAAAAGACAAAGTGGCTAGTGACTCTGAGTGTTGACACAAACATAAGCTTACAGAAGCAGTTATTGACAGACTGTCTTTGCAAAATGATGTCCATTGTGTCATGAAGAATTGGAAGTGACTGACTGAATAACAGCAACAAAAACAGCTGAAACTTCTTCCACACGGTGTGGAGATATCTATAAGGCCTTTGGCAAGCACAGTTACAAAAAAAAATAATGGGATTAGATAACACAGATGCTAATTTAGGTGGTGCTGGTAAACTAAAAACATTTTCTGCAACATGAAAGAAGCAATTCCCCCAAAATTATTTAAATGAAACATAGCCCACTTTGTCCACAATGAAGTGCAAGCTGCTAATGAAGAACTGTCTTCACACAGAGTCCTTTGTTATCAAAGTTTACAAGTACTCCAGTATTTACTGTATCAGAATCACACAGTTAAATAAACACTGGAATACAATCGATCTGGAATATCAGCAGTTTTCTTTTATCAAGTAAAACTTGGTTAATTTTTCCGATGCCTGCAGGGGACAGGAGCTTTCAAGCTCTCAGATCTCACTTTTCTTTGAAGAATTTATCTCAGTAGCATTTCTTCGATTCTTTGATGACTTTTTAGTAAAATCAGATTTGATTTCTGCGCAGGCACAATACAATTATGTATAACCCAAGCGATGGACAGGAACTGAGAGACCTAAAACATTGGAAATGGCTTCTTTGCTGTCTTTTTACTGCAATGGAGATAACAATGGAATGTCTCTGTTTTCCATTAACTACTGCAAGGCTAAGCATATATTCTCAGTGTAAATTTCTTCAACTAATTTCACAGAAAAAGTTACATAAAAGGGATTCTTTCTTGCTACAGATTTTAAGACTACTACATAGTATAGACACAGCAGGAGCTCCAAGAAATTATGCACAAAAGACCTATGTTTTTAACAAATGAAACTGATTTGCCAATTTCTTTGTAGATAATTAAAGAAGTGCAATAATAACAAATACCTTCATCTTCTACCAAACACCCCAAAAGGAACAAAGCATGATGACACTTAAGAAAATAATGAGGCCTCAATTCTACGTACATTTGCATGGGATTAAATCTCATTTCAATCAATGAGCCTTACTTTATTAAGTCAAAAGCCAAATTGACTTAAAATTAGTTTTATGTTCAGGTAGCTATGTACAAATGGAAAAGTATCTGTGTATAGTTAGAAGGTTATTTCCACAGTTACTACAGCATGAACTTTCACAAGAGAGAACCAATTTCATAGCAGGAACACTTTCATATAGCATTAGGTATATTTCAGACTAAAAAGAAAACCAAGGTCAGACAATAAAGTAAAAAAGAATGATCTGAATTAGCACCTACAAAATGTTACCCAGTGAAATAATGACATTTTGAATAAGTAGCATTGAGTAGAGAGTTGTAATTTAAAATTGCAATTTTATACCCAGTTGCCTGAATATAAATGCTGATAGGAAAAAATGGTGCCCACTTTTATATAAGCAAATATATTTATGGACATATTTGTGCTTTCTTTATGATTTAGGAGGTTGTGCAAGACCCAGTGCATGACTTTATTTCATATTTAGTCTCTAATTTAAAATTGTTTAAAATTTCTAAGAATGTTAGGTTTCCAACCTACACATAGCAATTGACTGTGGGCTATTAGATCTGATGGCAGGGCCAACTGGAAACCAAACCATGTGTGAATGGAGCCCCATTTATTTCAGATGGAAGTGGTAAAATACTGCAAGTAAGGATATGCACCACCATGTTCAAGAGATATCCATCAGGGTCAATAGATAGTGTCAAGAAAAGTATTTTTGGGAGGCAGAAAAGATGCTTCCTTCAGAGAATGGGGGTGTTGTTTAATAATAAAAAGGGAACACAAATATTAATTACCCTAAAATAAAATGCAAGAGACAATAAGGGATGCAAATAAACTCAATTTTTTCTTTTGGTGTAACATATAATTAGTTGAAACCAACTAATGGAAAATCTTACCGGTATGTCACAGTATTTGAAGTGATAGGTTTATTGGATAATTGGGAAATAAACATTAAAGGGAAAATGAGGTTTCAGAGAAGCTGAAGATATGGCATTTGTCTTCACTGTAGATGTAAAATGACTTTCCAGACCCGCATGGATATTTTCAGGGACTAATTTTGAGAAATAAAAACAAATAGTGACTCCTTCCTTTTATTACTTTTTAAAATGGTATGTACTTCCAGGCCTTCCCATCTGCTAAGCAATCCCTTGTTTTCTTTTTGTTTCCTTGAGTTCTCAGCAGACGTGGGAAGAATAAAAAAAGTAGCAAAATGGGTTGTGATTGATGGCAAGGGACCTCCAGGATTGCTAAATAAATACAGGTAGTCCTCAGGTTATGACCACAATTGAGCCCAAAATTTATTCTGCTAAATGAAACAATTGTCAAGTGAGTTTGCCCCATTTTACAACTTTTCTTAGCCCAAAAAATTTATATATCAAATTTAAATGTGCTTTATTAATAAATTCAGGTAGGGTTAGAATTTGGCTCTTCGATTCCAGCACCTTGAATCCCACCTGTGCACACAACTTCCTTCCTTCCTTCCTTCCTTCCTTCCTTCCTTCCTTCCTTCCTTCCTTCCTTCCTTCCTTCCTTCTTTCCTTCCTCCCTTCTTTCTTTCTGTCTTTCTTTCTTCTTCCTCCCCCTCTCTCCCTCCTTACTTCCTTTCTTTCTTCCTTTCTTTCTTTTTCTTCCTCCTTCCTCCCTCCCTCCCTCCCTCCCTCCGTCCCTCCTTTCTTTCTTTCTTTCTTTCTTTCTTTCTTTCTTTCTTTCTTTCTTATTTTACGACTTTTCTTCCCACAGTTGTTAAGTTAGTAACATGGTTGTTAAGTGAGTCTGGCTTCCCCATTGACTTTGCTTGTCAGAAGGTCGCAAAAGCGGATCACATGACCCCAGGACACTGCAGCCGTCAAAAATATAATCCAGTTGCCAAGCGTCTGAATTTTGATCATGTGACCACAGGGATGCTGCAACGGTCGTAAGTATGAAAAATGGTCATAAGTCACTTTTCAGAGCCGTTGTAACTTTGAACAGTCACTAAATGAACTGTTGTAAGTAGACACTGTACCTGTATCTTAGTTGGTGTTGGAGGAATCAGGCAGAGTTGAAGAAAGGCATCCTTTTCCCAAATTGCCTGGTAGCTCAGCAGACTAAAAGCATTGTGATTAATACCAGCTGTCTGCAATTACTGTAAGTTCAAATCTCCCCAGGCTCAAGGTTGACTCAGCCTTCCATCCTTTCTAAGGTAGGTAAATTGAGGACCCAGTTTGTGGGGGCAATAAGCTGACTTTGTATAAATATAGAAAAGTATGAAGGCTATTGCTTAATGCATTGTAAGCCTGAGTCTCCGGAGAAGGGCAGCATATAAATCAAATTAATAAAAAAAAATTGTTTCTAATGCAGAAGAAAGGAGGCCACACAAAGCAGGGAGGTCTGCTCCCAAGCACTAGCCCTGTTGGGAGGGAGAGGGAGAGCAATATTGCCCTGTGGGTTGCTCTTCTTCCCTGGAAAATTGTCTCTATTATTAACAAAGTATTGCCCAAGCATGATCTCTTTTTGGAAATGAATATGCTTTGAAATCTAAAGCGAGTCAGAAATCAAAGCAAAGTATTTTACTTGTCAATTTTCTTTACTTTTAAGACATTGTAGCATCCATCACATTTTTGATAATTTTAAAGGTGGGGGCAGCAACATGGCCACAAGAGGGCAGTGGAGATCACCCGATGAACCACAGGCAGCAGCCACTTTCTGTGGGGCTAAACTGTACTTTCTCTGAAAACAGGTCCAGCAGGCATGTCGTCAGAAAGTGAATTTTTTTTTTCTTTATGACATTCTCAGGGAAACATATATCTAGATGTGGTATACAGACGAAGAGGTCTGCTGAGTTTAGGAGCAGAGCAAAGTGTTCTGGTTGGAATAAGGAGCCCATATTTTGAGCATTACCACGCACTAGCAATATAATTGGTTTCTAAATACTTGACCAGTCCTGGTAACTGAACATTTGCAGCCTGAGCTGTTCCCCTTAACGTTCCCTTCTTTATGTATTCTGTAAGTCTTTATTTGGGAACGCCATATCTTCTCTTTAATTCTTTAAGAAAGTTTCCACGGTAGCCTGAGATAGATCCCCTGCCCTCTTGAAAGGCAATATAAAATGGCTACTTGAACACCAGTTGCATTTAGTCCCAGTGGAAAATCCAAGTGATTTATCCAAGGCTCTTCAAAGCTTTGGTTCACAGCGAGGCTCTTCTGCCTCTGTGCTTCATCTCATCTAATTTTTACTGTGTGTTTCAAGGCTTGAGACAAAACGCTTCACTGAGTCAAAAGATTAAAGTGTAGAAGTTTAACTAGCAAAGAGTTCAAGCAGCCACTGAACCGTAGCAGGCCAGAGAGTTCCTGTGATAGGCAGGTGATTTCATCCCCATGCTCACCAGTCTTTTCAAAGAGCTGGAACTTAATTTTCCCATGGCTGCCAGAGATGAAATGATACACCTTTTCCCCCCAACATCCTGTGTCCATTTTGTTCTCTCCGAAAGGGATTGTGATCTCCTCTTCCATTGAAATCTTCATTACTTTCAGTGGAAGTTTTCTTAAGCAATAAGCTCTATAAACAGCCTTCCAGATGGTGTGGAGCATCTGAATTACAAGCTAGCCAACTATATTTACCCTAGCCTGTTCTAATATATGCTCTGTATGGTTAGCTGCAGGTCTGACGTGATATGCAAATGGGAAGAAAAAGTTTGTGTACTTTTGGTTAAGAAAACCATTGATAAAGTAAGTAATTTACCGTAAGTAATTAACACAAACAAAACCGATGTGTTGCAACTCAACTCCCAGAATTTCCAACCATCACTGGGACCAAGTTTGGAAAAGTGGTTTTAAACTACTTATTCCAAAAGGAAAACAAATGTCACTATTCTCTCTTGTGGGTAGACCGTGGCCTAAGGGAAGAGCCTACATCAAATGGCGGTTTTAAACTACTGTGATGCATTAGCCTTAGGGCTACCTTTGCAGCCTCTCCAAAATTGCAGTTTGCGAAAAACACTTCAGCACATGGGTTAATAAATATTAGCTGGAATGTATTTTATTACTTTTGAGAGCTATCCCCATGTTCTTTTTACGTCTCGGTACCAGTTTTAAAGTTCCGTGGCTTTGATCATCTACACTACTATGGGAATGAGCTGTGTGAAGGGGCATAAATCCAGCAAGGTGACCTTGGGCCAGTTATTCTCCCTCAGCTATAGGAAGAAAACAAGAGTAGGCAAGTTCCAAAATCTTGGTCTTGTGGCCAGCATGATTATAAGCCAAACAAACACAAAATGCTGTTCCCTTCCTACCAAAGAGGTACTTATTTATCTACTTGCTTTTGTGTGCTTTTGAACCGCTCGATTGGCAAAGTTGGGGCAGGAACGGGGATTCAGGTATTTGGGTCTCAAACTGCCGACCTTCTGGCCGACAAGTCCAGTTACCACTAGGCTACCATGCCCCCTTAGTAAGGTCATTACCAGCATCCTTAAAAAGAAGCAAATGCAGGAAATGACATCATCTGCTGATTCTTTTCTTTCCTAACCATGTCAGAGGGAGCCTGGCAGAGCCTCTTCCTCTTTCATAGTTGTGTAAAAGAGAGATTTTTGGCAAACTTACCTAGTCCTTAGTTTATTATTTAATTGTTTAATTCAGCTGGGTATTTTATATTATTCTGGTAACCATATATAAAGTTATCTGTTTTATTTTACTCACTGAGTTATATTAGCCTGAAATATGATTTCCCCCCCCACCAAATATCTTGTGCTAGGTGTTGCACTTAAAAGTGGGCTATTTGATGGTTTTGAAGTATTCATTCTTGCACGTAAAAAAGTAAAATAAATACATTTGGACAACTGCAGATAATGATTAATCCAGATTATATGACTATGCTATATACAACAATCTTAAAACTTAAATGATTTAGGTTAAATGAACTTCCACTTAACTCTCAACTCATTGAAAATACTTGTATGATGTTTTAATAATCCTAAAGACTTTGAACATACAGATTTTAATGTATTTTGTAAGGCTACCAAAGATGAATTAAAAGCTGTCTGTCCTGTCCCATTTCCCATATAATCCAAATAAACAAACTGATGCAACAACTACTGTTTTTTACCTTGAGTCACCATTTGTACAATGTGGATTAATTATACAAAATGTGAATATTGGCACTTTGTGTTCTCCACATCGTTCTCTCAGCAGAATTGTTTGGGGCGTGGGGTGATTACTTTGACTGTGTTGAGTAACAGCAAGCTTTCCATTTTTGTCAGTACACCCACATACTCACCCACAAGATAAGATGCTAATCTGGAGTAAACATCACATGTTACAGCAGTGGCCTTAAAATACATCTGACAAAGCTTAATCATATTTCAGCTTGCAATTTTATAAAAACAGACTAGTGTTATGGGGTGTAAAGAAAGTACTATTTATAGAAAATGTCAGTTTTGTTATTTTTAATTAAAATAACTCACTAATCATATTTCTCTTGTCAAAAACCTGGCATCAGGGCAAAATAAGACTTCCAAAGTCTCTCTTTCATTTTGTTTTGCATCAGGTTTTGTTTGTTTGGTTTTCTGGATACTTCAGTTTCTGCCTCCGTTTATTATAAATCTTAGTTGGTTTGCTATGTAGATAACATACCTGTCCTGCCTTATCTCTAACAGCACAAAGCGGCTTGCTTGGGTATCTTCTCCCCACAACAAGAAGTCTATGAGGTAGACATTAATGGGCCCCAAGTCAGCTAGCAAATTTCCGTGGCTGAAAGTAAATTAGAATGTGGATCTTGTTTGATTGGCGCAGGGAAAAGAATAAGCGAGCAGCGAGAGATCCATTCAGCACTTTATTTAGGGGAATCAGAACTGCCGGCTGTGCTGCCGGGCTCGCCTTATAGAGGGAGTCGGCAGGCAAGCCGGCCAATGACAGATCTTCAAATCTCCCGCCGGTGGATTAGCCAATCCGGCGGGGATGCCCATATACGGACATAACACCCCTCCCCTCCTAGTTCTTAGTCCATCTCTCTGTTGGTCATGTACGTGACGTCGCGCAGGTAGGTGGGGTGCCTCCCCGTCCTATCTGACCTGCGCAGATCACTTCTCGCCTCGTTGTCGACCCATGCAGACAAGGCTCTTGTCTCTCCCGGTTCCCACCATGGAACCGTCTGGAACTTGGCCATCAAGTGCGCGGGCTCCAGCCCAGTACCTCCCGCTGGGTTCTTGGAACTCCCTGGCAGCCCCGGGAAACAATGCCTTTGCCGCTGCAACTCGCCGCTGATCAGGACTGGATGCCAGGGACCCGGTAAGTCGATGGTTCTCTTCCCTTCGCTCTGTGGCTGGTTTTCGGCGCAAACGGCATCCGCTGTCATTCCGGTCCTTGGTCTTGGTAGTCTCTGTGGCTGTTGTGGGTGATGTTGAGGGTCCTCGCATTCCGGTGGTGGCAGTTGGCCTGCTCCCCTGGTGTGGAGCGGCCCGACCTTGCCGGGGTGTTGGAGTTCTCCCTCGTCTGGGTGTTGTAGGCCTACCTCATCTGGGTGTGGTAGGTCTACCTGGACTGGGTGTTGTCAGCCCACCTCGTCGGGGTGGCGCTGGCCTACCTCATCTGGTTGTGGTAAGCCTACCTCGTCAGGGTGGCGCAGGCCTACCTCGTCAGGGTGGTGCAGGCCTACCTCGTCGGGGTGGTGCAGACCTACCTCGTCAGGGTGGTGTAGGCCTACCTTGTTGGGGTGGCGCAGGCCTGCCTAGTCTGGGTGATGTAGGCCTGTCTCATCGGGGTGGCGCAGGTCTACCTTGTCTGGTTGTGGTAAGCCTACCTCGTCGGGATGGTGCAGGCCTACCTCCTCGGGGTGGTGTAGGCCTACCTCGTCAGACTGGTTTTCGCTGTTTCTGCCGCTTTCCCTCCACCTTTTCCGGAGCTGGTCAACATGGCGTTTGACGACCTGCCCATCTCCCAGCTCCACTTGGTACAACCTCGGGCCCGTTGTTCTGCTGATTACTCCCCTCAGCCACTTCGGAGGCTCACGGAAGTTGAGCGTGTAGACCGGGTCTCCCTCAGTGAAGGTGCGCGGAGGCCAGGTTGCGCTTGCCGGTTCTTGGGGGTTGTACTGGGGGTGTAGCCGGTCCAATGGTGTCTTCAGCTTCCTCCCCATGAGTAATTCGGCCGGGCTTCTGTGTGTGGTGGCGTGTGGGGTTATATGCTGCGTGAAGAGGAATTTATCGATCCTCTCCTGCCAATCCCCGGTGCCCATCTTGGTGAGAGCTTCCTTGGTGAGCCTCACCATCCTCTCAACTTGTCCATTTCCCGCCGGCCTGTAAGGGGCAATGAGGACATGGCGGATGCCCAGCTCGGCCAGGAACGATTCCATCGGCTTGGCGGTGAGCTGTGGCCCGTTGTCCGAGACCAGAACGTACAGAATGCCATGGGTGGCGAAGAGTCTGCACAGGGCCCGGACGGTTGCCTCGGTGGTGATGGTGGGCATTTGGATGACCTCCAGCCATTTGGAGAATGCATCCACCACAATGAGGAGGTGTTTGCCTGCCATCGGCTCCGCAAAGTTGATGTGGACGCGGGACCAGGGGGCACTAGGCGTCTCCCATTCTGCGGGTTGGGCTTGTGCTGGCGCTGGTCTGACCTCCTGGCACGGGGCGCATCTGGAGACCCATTGCTCAATGTCCTTGTCCAGGGCGGGCCACCAGATGTAGCTTCTGGCCAGCGCCTTCATCTTCATGATGCCTGGGTGCCCATTGTGAAGGATCTCCAGGGTCCTCTTCTGCAGCGGTCATGATATCACTACTCTGTCACCCCAGAGTAGGCAGCCCTTCATCGTTGAGAGTTCTTGCTGCTTTCTTAAGAATGGGCTGAACTCTTCGCCCACTTTTTCTGTTGGCCAACCCCTCAGGACCCAGGACATGACTTACCTGAGGGTCTTTTCCTTCTTCGTGTGGGCTGCCATGTCCGTGGAAGATACTGGGCACTGCAGGTCTCTGTCGATGTGGAAAAGGCCGAGGGTAGATGCGGGGTCTTCCACAGGTTCCTGCGTTGGGCACCTACTGAGGGTATCCACATTACTGATGGTTTTGCCAGGTCTGTGTGCGAGAGTGTATGAGTACCCAGTGAGGAAGATGGCCCAGCGCATCATCCTGGGCTACATGTATGTCGGTGTTTGTTTGTTGCCTGCGAAAAGTCCGAGGAGGGGCTTATGGTCAGTGACGATTTCGAATACCCTCCCATAGAGGTATTCATGGAAGCACTTGATGCCAGCCACGATGGCCAAGGCTTCCTTGTCCAGCTGGCTGTTGTTGCGCTCAGCTGCCGCCAGAGTCTTGGAGAAGAAGGCGATGGGGGCTTCCGTGTTATTGGGCAGTCGGTGGCTGAGGACAGCCCTGACTCCATATGGGGACGCATCGCAGGTCAATACTAGCGGAAGCGTCTCGTGATACTGTATCAGCACGCTGTCCGAGGAAAGGAGCCCCTTGATGTTCTTGAACGCGGTTTCCTCGGCTCTACCCCACTTCCAAGGGGCCGCTTTTCCCAGAAGGCAATGGAGTGGCTCAGCAACTATGGCTTTCTGTTTAAGGAAGACACTATAGAAGTTTAGCAATCCTAAGAAAGCCTGAAGCTCTGGCTTGTTTTGGGGGGCTGGAGCTTCATGAATCGCCTTGACCTTAGATTTGGTGGGGTGTATGCCAGTGCTATCTATTAAATAGCCCAGGAACTCGACCTCCTGGACCCCAATGATGCATTTGTCTCTCCTCACACGTAGACCCTTCTGTTGGAACTGCTTCAGGGTGAGCCTAAGCCGTTCCAAGAGTTGCGATGTGGAGGTGCCGGAGATTAGTACATCATCAAAGTACGGCACTACCCCTGGAATGCCTTGGAGAAGGCGCTCCATCATTGATTGAAAAATGCCAGGGGCTGCGCTGACTCCAAATTGGAGGCAGTTGCATTTGAATGTGCCCCGATGGGTGACAATAATCTGAGCCTCCGCAGTTTTTTGGTCGACTGGCATTTGCTGGTAAGCCTGGGCCAGGTCCGGTTTTGCAAATATGGTCCCACTCCCGAGTGAATACAACAGATGTTGCACCACTGGGACTGGGTATGTGCTCTGCTGTAATGCCCTGTTAATGGTGCATTTATAGTCAGCGCAGATGCGCACAGATCCATCATGCTTCATTGGGGTCACAATGGGGATCTCCCATGCAGCATGATCGATTGGTTCCAATATGCCTTGGGCGATCAGTTTATCCAACTGCGCGTCTACCTTAGGCCGCAGTGCAAATGGAACCCTGCGAGGCTTAAGCCGAATTGGGGTGATTGAGGTATCTAAATTAAAAGAGATGGGTTTCCCCAAGAATTTACCTAAACTGCCATCGAAGACGTCCTTGAACTCTTTGAGGAGCTTGTCAAGTTCGTCCTGCCGAATCTGATGGATTCCTCTGATTAAGAGCCCTAGAGGCTCAAACCACTCCACTCCAAGGGTCGGGCAGCTGTCCTTGACGATGGTAATGGGTAGGTCGCCCTTGAAACCGTGGTAGCTGATATTCAGTGAAGCTCTCCCCAGGACCCCGATGGGGTTTCTGCCGAAATCAACGAGCCTTGCGTGTAGCGGCTGCAGTTGGCTTTTTGAGATTTGCGGTTTCAGCTTTTTGAGCTGCTGCCAGTCCATAATGGAGTAGATGGAGCCCGAATCTACTTCCATGGCACATGGAGTCCCTTCCACGTGCACCGTCACGATGAACTTTGTGGCATTGTGGTCATCGGTGTGGGCAATGGTGGTTTGGTGGACTGCTCTGCTTTGCAGGTACCCGTCTCCCTCGCGCCTTGATTGATAGGACCGTCTGGATGTCCTCTGGTGATCGTGGTTTTCTGGCTTGGCTTTCTCCCGGACTGGTTCTGGAGCTCTGCAGGCCTCAGCGATGTGGCCTTTTCGCTGGCAACGGTGGCAGGTCGCATCTCTCCACCGGCATCTGGCTCTCACATGGTCGCCATTGCAGCTGGCACAGCTCTCCCCTCGGCCGCCATTTTGTGTGGTCTTGCATCTTGGTGGTCTGGAGACCTTATGGACTGCCATTTCCTCGTCCGACTCAGATCCTTCGGTGGATTCCTCGGATGAGGTCTGGGGAGCTTTCTTGATTCTGTGGACTGCCTTGGCTCTCCACATCGCTGCCACTGCCACCTCTGATGTTTCTGTGGCTGTGGCCTCTTCGATCACATCTTTAAGTGAGACCTTTCTCCTGCTCAGCAACTTTCTCTACAGGGCAATGTCCCGCATCCCAAAGACGATGTGATCTCGGATGGTGTTGTCCATGTGATCGAACTTCCAGTTGGCAGCCAACTTCCGTAGTGCTGCCACGAAGTCCTTTATGGATTCGCCCTCCTGTTGGTTCCATTGGCTGAAAGTGAATCTGTTCACCATCAGTGTGCCAGTTGGTGCGTAGTGTTCCTGGAGAACGTCTTGGAGGTTGCTCCATGCCACGGTCTCGATGTCCTGGGGTGCCACGAGATCGATGGCCATCTCCAGGACTGCCGATCCGCAATGTGCCAGGAACAAGGCTCATTTGCGGTTGTCCTCCAGGTCTTCATAGCCGTTGCCAGTCAGGAATTGGCGGAACCCAATCATATAGGCTTTCCACTTCTCCTGATTGGGGTTGAATGGTGCCAGCGAGATTTGTGGCGCTGCCATGGTTCTCGTGCTATCAGCTCTAAGTGACTCCAGCTCAGTGACTTGCTCTATTGAGTCGGGCTGGGTGGCGATCGTGCCACTAGGTTCTTCGCTGTGGTTCTTGAAATCCTTCGTCGCCAGTGTTAGATTGGCACAGGGAAAAGAATACGCGAGCAGCGAGAGGTCCGTTCAGCACTTTATTTAGGAGAATCAGAACTGCCAGCTGTGCTGCCCAGCTAGCCTTATAAAGGGAGTCGGCAGGCAAGCCGGCCAATGACAGATCTTCAAATCTCCCGCTGGTGGACTAGCCAATCCGGCGGGGATGCCCATATATGGACATAACAGATCTCCTTACTCTTAGTCCCACACTTAACTTTAGAGACTCTGAGCCCATGAATATTTATACTGTTAGAATGTTAGTGTTTTTGGTATCAGTAGAGATGTTGTCCTTAAATTAGCTGAGAAACTAGATAATTATCTATCTATCTATCTATCTATCTATCTATCTATCTATCTATCTATCATCTATCTATCTCTCTACCTACCTACCTACCTACCTACCTACCTACCTACCTACCTACCTATAGAGCTACTCATCTCACAGCAGTGACCCTGGGCTGTGCTCAAAGATTTAAAATCATCACAGAACTACAAGCTTACGATGCTCCAATTAAGCAATACCCCCAACCCCTGCAACAAAATGATATCATAAATGATATCATAAATATCAACAGAATTTGCTTAGCTGTTTGGCTGGAGGACAGCTAGGTCTTCAGAGCCTTACAAAAATAGATATGAATGGAATAGCCTTGTTGTAAACAAACAATATACACATTAAGTAAGGTTCTTAATGTTCCCCATAGATCTCCTTCCCTTTCAGCTACAAGGCAGAAAGATTTCCCAAGGACCATAAAATATGGTACTATAGAACTTTGAGAATCGCTAGCAATCTCCTGTTAGGGAATTGCCATCTCAGATCCAATATCCCACCATAGAGAACCTCTTGGAGAAGAAGGCAGGTAGGAACTTACTTGGTCTTGAGACACCCTCTCAAACTAGTGGTAGCTCTATCTTCAGTAGCTCTAGATCTGGCATAATACAACATGGGACATGCAGTCCACAAAGAGCTAAGATGGAAACTGAAGCTCAAAAACTCTACTTTTTCCTTTCCATCAGTATAAGCCAAAGAGGATCTTAGATACCTCATGGACTCCTCCATTAGAGCTGTATTATTTTAGTGGCTTGTATTTTGCTTGACATTACCCAGAAATCTTGGCTCAGCCTTCCATTTTGTTTGCATTCTGTTCTGGATCTAGCTAGACCAGCTGGAGAAGGCTGAAGAAGCTGCCAGAAACAAAAGGCTGTTTTTAGCTGTAATTTGTA
This sequence comes from Pantherophis guttatus, assembly GCF_059756535.1. Lineage (NCBI taxonomy): Eukaryota > Metazoa > Chordata > Lepidosauria > Squamata > Colubridae > Pantherophis > Pantherophis guttatus. The sequence continues at coordinate 211,497,670 of NC_142064.1, forward strand.
TATCTCAGAACATAAATGAATTAAGTAGTCATCTGCATATGCCTGCTAATTTGATTCAGGGAAATTTCCTCAAGTGATAGTACAATTATACACTGCATATCTAATTAGGAGCCACTGCTCAGCTGGTAAATACTAGGGTTGTGCAAAATATTAAAAAGAGGTGCTTTAGAAAACATTTTAGCACAAAGTATCTGTTTTCAAAATGCTAAAGTAGCCACATCCTTTACAAAGACTCCAACGGCTACTTCAAGTCTTTAGAAGAGAATATGACGGCTGTGGCCAGGGGGGCTTTTTATCAGGTCTGCCTGATTCACCAGTTGCGTCCCTTTCTGGATCGGGACTCCTTATGCACAGTCACTCAGGCACTTGTCACTTCCCGCCTGGACTACTGCAATGCTCTCTACATGGGGCTCCCCTTGAGGAGTACCCGGAGGCTCCAACCGGTGCAGAATATGGCCGCGCAGGGGATTATGGGAGCGAGGGGGCGCTCCCATGTGACACCTCTCCTGCGTGAGCTGCACTGGCTTCCAGTGGTCTTCCGGGTGCGCTTCAAGGTGTTGGTTACCACCTTTAAAGCACTCCATGGCATAGGACCTGGGTATTTGTGGCACCGCCTTCTGCCGCCGATAGCCTCCCACTGACCAGTATGCTCCCACAGAGAGGGACTCCTCAGGGTGCCGTCAGCCAGGCAATGTCGGCTGGTGACCCCCAGGGGGAGGGCCTTCTCTGTGGCAGCTCCTGCCCTCTGGAATGATTTGCCCCCGGAGATAAGAAGGATATCAGATCTCCGGGTTTTTCGCCGTGCCCTGAAAACTTTTCTTTTCCATCAAGCAGGGCTGGCGTGACACCCCCCCCCTTTTTTTTAGTTTTTTAGCTTTTAATCTGTCAATGGGTTTTAATTCAAATTGTTTTAAATTTGGGCCAAAGTATGTAATTCTTTTAATAATTTTAAATTTTGTATTGGTATGTGTTTTAGTTCTGTCTGTGCACCGCCCTGAGTCCACTAGGAGAAGGGCGGTATACAAATTGAATAAAATAAATAAATAAATAAATAAATAAATAAGTAAGTAAGTAAGTAAGTAAGTAAGTAAGTAAGTAAGTAGTAAGTAAGTAAGTAAGTTGTCGAAAGCCACTTCATTTTCCTGGCACTCCCTTAAGAAGTCTATGGGAAGGGCTAGGATACAGGACTATCATATGTAGTCTCACCCAGGCATATAGTTTTTGCTCTCCTGATCTATAAAGTAGTCTATAAACAGTGGCTCTTTTCCACTATTCATGAACATGAACGAAGTCCCTTTTCATTCTACTTTCTCTGGAATACATCACAATAAACTATGTCGCTGTAATCTGTTCTTCCATCGCCTCCTTTGTAAACATACCTGTTCTTTTATTTGTGTATTCTATTTTCGTTCCTCAGCACTGAGTTTATAATTCTCCATGTAGTAATCTCCAATTGTTGATATCTCCCTTCTTTCCAATCTTTGAACACTACTTCTTTTCGTCTTATTTGTTCCTTGGGTTCTCTTAATATTTTCTCCTTAGGTTTTCTTGACATACTCTCTTTAGATTATGATACCTCAAATGAGTATGCGAGTCCATCTGATGAGCCCATTTTCTTCTTTCTAAAAATAAACCATTGCTTTCTCTGTGCCTTCTTGTTTATTCATATTTGTGTAAAATAAATGTGATAATCTGTTTGCACACTAACGTTTGCCTGGTATAATTTTTCTCTTGCTTTTAAATCGTTACTGCGCTAATTTTATTTTCCATTGTTTGTGAGTGCAAGTGTGAAATAAATGATTAGTGGGACAGAAATAGCTTTTTCCACGTAACACGTCAGCCCCTCATGAGATTGGCTCATTCTGTGCACTTTGGGAAGAAGGACCTTGTCTAAGAGCTGGTAACTTCTTAGATGGTAGAATTGCTCTGAAAAAATTCTGTACTTTTAACTTGTTCCTAAATTGATGAATTTAAGCCAGACATTTTATAGATGTTTTGTCAAAAAGTAGATATGGTGATTTTATACCCATATTGCATCTTTGGGTTTTTAAGTCATGCACCCCATGTTATCCTGGTTGTTTCCTTTCAGGCACATGCACACAGACACACACACAGGCAACACAAATCAATCAAGAGATGAATGTAGATTTAGCTCATGGTAGATTGTGGAAATTCCATGTACAGATTGAGCCTTAACTATTAGCAAATAGGTGATTCAATACACAACTAACGTATCTTTGAATGTCACGTAGCGGAGTTGCCCTTCAAAATGAATTCATTTAACTGGGCTTTGCATTTATTTTGAATACAACTTATTTTCTACTTGTGGCACATTTCAAAAATTGCCCTAGAACAATGGTTTTAGATTAATAATATGTTTTATTACAATATAAATATTCAGCAGAACAGTGAGCACTCTGAAACATTAACTGGCCAAAGACTTTTGATTAATAATCACGCCAGCCACTGTGGAATTTGCTTCTGCACATCACTTGCTCTCTCTCCCACTATGAGGAGCTACCCTCCTATGTAACTGGAAGGGTGCACATATTTTAATTTGACAAATATAGAATGAGAGGAGTTTATATATACTTTTTGGTCTCCTTTGGGCCCTGACTAAATAAAGCAGAAGACAGTTGCTAAGAGAACCTCAACTGTGTCTACAGATAATGCTAGGACTAGGGAAGAGACTCTTACCTTGCACTGATCTAAAGAAATAAGTCCCTTTCCAGAATAGTCAGGTGTATATACATAATTCTGATACCTGCGAGCAGTGGTATATTTGTACAACTTTAGTATGTGCTAAGAACAAAACAACGAGTGTAGAATTAACAGTGCTAAGTAAAACTGGACCTCTTCGCCTTGCAAAACCAAGAGAAAGCATACCTTTGCATTATATTCCTATCAGTCACCACAGCATTTACAGTCAAATCAGTTGGTCTGTCTATCACACAGGCTTCATAAATTGTGTCTGCCATTATGCTACAGCTGAATTGGTGTCTTGACCAAGAGTCTAGGAAGCAGGCTGAGTCAGCAGATTTCGTTCCGATTCTCAGTACCATCATCTCATGGGGTTTGTGGGTACAGCTAGTCGTCGACCTAGGACCACAATTGAGCCCAAAATTTATGTTGCTAAGTGAGACATTTGTTAAGTGAATTTTGCCCCATTTTATGACCTTTCTTGGCAGAGTTGTTAAGTGAATCGTTGCAGTTGTTAACTTAGTAACCTGGTTGTTAAGTGAATCTGGCTTCCCCATTGATTTTGCTTCTCAGAAGGTCGCAAAAGGGGATCACGTGACCCCGGGACACTGCAACCATCGTAAATATGAGTCAGCTGCCAAACATCTGAATTTTGATCATGTGGCCTTGGGGATCCTGCAACAGTCATAAGTGTGAAAAATGGTCATAAGTCACTTTTTTCGTGCTGTTATAACTTTGAACAGTCACTAAACGAATTGTTGTAAATCGAGGACAGCTGGTATAAAAAAGCTAGGAGGACACGAACCATCATTTCTACTGGAAATGTTTCTTTAGTGAGTTCTTAAGATTGAGATAATGTATGAGGGAAGGCAGTTAATGGTTTTAATAGTTGCAAAGAAGAAGGGATTTCAAAAGAGGCTGTTTATATGACAGGAAATTAAGGGGTCAAAGCATCTAAACATGCTTTGACCCCTTCGACTATCTATTTCCCACCTCTTTCATTGATGATAATTCTTCACCATCCAGCATTTCTGAGGCAGAAACTTTCCGTTCAGCCTTCATAGAGACAGGGAAATTAAGGAGAAGACAGAAAATTAAGGAGAGGGCAGAAAAATTAAGAGATGCTCCATTCTCGCATCTTAAAATTTCAAGATGGAATTCCAAATGCATGTTTTGTACTGAAAATAAAATTTACTGCATCCTCAGTCTTGCTCATTATTTGCAGTTCCACAACCTTAGGGAAAAAAAACAAACATTCTCTTGTTGATGCAGAGGAGGTGGATGCTAAACCATTAAAGGCTGCCTGAAAGGAAGGACATGGCCTGCACAATCTTCCCTCACACATTTCTTCATTTTCTGCGGCCTTTTCTGCTCTTGTATCTGACAGAGTTTTCAGACCTCTTTCCATAGTCAGGATCTGGTTCCCTTCATAAGGGAAAGATACACTTCAGACAAGACGTATCCTGCCAGATGCCATCAAAGGCTGGCAGTCTTGTATTGATGCTTTCTCTGGGCATAATCAGTGTAGCAGACTATAAGCCCTTGCTCATTCTTTTGACATCTAGTTTCCAGGCAACCACCAGGGGAATGGGAGAGGAGAAGTCCTGTTTCCTCAAAAACTGTGCAAAGAAAAGCTCACATTTGGCATCTCCAGATTGCTGTCCGGAGTTGGCACTTGACTGAGCTAGGCTTAGGCATTTCAGCCTTGTGGAAAAGTATTATTTGCTATTTAGGCACAATGAGATTCCAGCCAGCCTTGTTTATATAAAGTGATTAAAAAGACTCCACAGAAGTCAGAGTGATGATGTGGGCAATTGGGACCAGGGGCTTTTCTGAATAACAAGAGTCATCCAACCTCCTCTGCTGGGGCTTGCTTTATCATGAACAGACTCCTGAAGAAGATCCTCTTAGTTCTGTGATCTTTTTAGATCAGGCTACACCTGATCAACCCCTGTTCATCTCAGTGTGCTTGGTGCAAAGGTTTACTTTTCTCCTTACAGGTAGAGAGCTCTTCTGTTCCCTCATTGTAACTGTATCACGTATTTAGCACTTGCCACCTTAATACATGGCTGTGGGGAAGAGAACGGAAAAGGAACACATGAAAGGGAGCCTCATCTGGCATCTTTCCGAAAGCCATGGGCTGACCCAGGAGTGTGGGGCAATGCCAGCCTCATTTAGAATCCTCCACCGCCTTCCGAGACCTCTGCTTCTATGCTGGATTTGAAAAATAGCAACCCCTGAGATATTGGAACACTGCTATCATGTCTCCCCTAGTCCTTTTCTTCATTACACTAGACATACCCAGTTCCTGCAACTGTTCTAGCAGCTGTATTTGGGGGGAATTTTTTTTAAAGGTTCATTTATGCTTTATTGTGTTGTGCCTTGGATCCTGTTTTTTGCTTTTCTCCAAAGAACAGTCTCTTCAGCCTTTTTTAAAAAAAAATCTAACTTGAATTTCCAATGGAAAAACAAAATTCGGGATTCCTTTGCCCCAAGTCCAGGCTCTGTATACAATCACACAGGGCTGGGTTGGGTCTCTCTTGGTTTACTGAAGCCTCAGCCCCACTTCACTGCCTGCCGTGTCCTCTTATAGAACTGACATTTTCAGTCCTGACATTTCCACAGCTCCATCTGGGGATTAATGGCTGGATATTAACAGTGATGGAGGCTGTTTATCATAATTAGGCTCATGAAGCTCTTGAGCATTAGGCTCTCCCTTTCCCCTCCCACTCTTTTAATCAATTCTGAGGGAATAAGAACAGAATCTAATGGCAGAAATAGGTGACAGACAGACAGACAGACAGACCTGACTGACCGACAGACTGATTGACTGACTGACGGATTGATTGACTGACTGATGGATTGACTGATTGATTGATTTTGGCCTGCCAGGATTTATCTGTAAAGCTAGCCTAATTGTGCATGTCTTCATAGGGATAACCCCAAGCTTGACCCAACTTGGACGTAATTGGAATTACCGAAGACATTTGGTATTTTGAAAAGACGTGTATTATTTTGACATTTTCTGTAATTCAGACCTTTTCCAAGGCAATCTAAATCGACAGTCATGACAGGGATATTTCAAATACTGCAGATATTATAGTGCTATATCATCTGTAAGTGCATAGAAGAAAAGTTAGATTATATGCAGTTTCCCACATTTCCTATTCCTGTGACTTCAGGGGGACCTCGGAATTACTAGATCAATATCTTTTTAAAAATATTTTTAAGCAGTTTTTATTGGATTTAAGGTCAGTGTATTTTATGGACATTTGAAATATGCAACAAAGGAACATCCATTGCGTCTGTTACTTTTATTGTTAATATCTTTCTTATATGTCTTGAAACTCTCAAGTGACTGAGGAAAAAAGAAAGAAAAAAAACTAAAAAAATAGAATCTGTACCAATAAATCATACACAAAAATGAAGAAACACATACACACACACAAACACACACTCAAAGGTTACATTTGATATGCAGGGAAAAAAGAAAAAGGAGGTGAGTTAACTCAGGTTTTCACGAACATTGTTCCTAAAGTTTTCTTCCCATGTAAAATAAGTTAAAATAGAATAAGTTTTTGTTACTTAGTTCAATCTTGGGGAAGTTTAGAATTTCCTTTCCATTTCATTTGGTAAAAAATTGTACTCTTTGTTAGGAGGTGGTAGAAGGAGCTGCTGTTCTCACTTTATTTTTATCTTTCCTATTAATATTTTTCTCTCCCTCTCCAGCCTCCCTGGCTACTCACGGTTCCTGATTTTTTTTAAAAAAGAAAATTTGTGAAAAGAGTTCCTTTATGATATATTCCCTTGTTAAATCCCACAGTCTGCTAGAGAAATAACCATAAAAAGAGAGACAAGATACTCACACACAGTGTGAAAATTTCAGCCAAGGGAAAAATAATTGAAAAAAGCCAAAAGTCTTTAAAAAAAAAAAATTGATCCTTAGTAAGGGAATCAGCAACTAAATTACATGGTTCTCTCTCAGCTATAAACATTTGGACTCAAGCCGATTTTCTTTATTTCTGAAGGGAGAAAAATATAGAAAAAGTTATCCTATATTCACTGAAATTCCTGAGAAAGTATATATCGGACAAGATATACCAACCCTTCATTTACTCATAATGGTTGGAATATAGAGACTACTTTTTCCACAAGAGATGAGGTTAGTGGGAGCCCTTGAATTGTATTTTTCTATAGTGGTCCTGAATGAGAGCAACTTTGGTATAGTGTTTAAGGCATCAGGTAAGAAACTGGAGGGCTATGAGTTCTAGGCCTGCCTTAGGCCCAAACCCAGCTGGGTGATGTTGGGTCAGTCACTCTCTCTCAGCCCTAGGAAGCAGGCAATGGCAAATCACTTCTGAAAAAACTTGCCAAGAAAACCTTAGGGGCTACAGAAGTCATAAAAACGGACTCAAAGTCACAAAAGAATGTTTCTGACTTTGTCAAATAGTCTTCAATGGAAGCACCAGAAACATCGCCAAACCAGTTATTCCACAGGGTGTTTGAAAGTTGAATTGCCTGGTTGTGCCAACAGTTATGTGTTGTGATTATTATGGTTTGTTTTTTTGATGCTCTCTTTTGGATTATGTTGATGTTTAAGAGTTGCCAAAATGACAATGTATCTATTTTAACCTTGATGAAGTAAACCGACTTTATATTCTTTCCTAATAATTTCAATCTTTAGTCCATTCAAATAATATCATCAAACTTCTTTTCATTTTTCTTTTTCCCTTCTCATGAGATTCTACAAAACTTTTAATAACTCTCTTTTATAAATCCAATAAGAGCCATAGTGGCAGAGTGGTTAGAATGCAGCATTGCAGGCTAACTCAGTGCTGACTGTCAGGAGTTTGATCCTGACAGGCTCAAGGTTGATTCAGTCTTCCATCTTTCCGAGGTCAGTAAAATAAGGACCCAGATTGTTTACAGCCCTTAGAGAGGGCTGTAAAGCACTGTGAAGCAGTATATAAGTCTAAGTGCTATTGCTAATATAGCACAATTATCTGGGTCTCACACTTGGTTTATTTTTTGTATATCCCTTTTAATTATTAAAACATCAGCCAGTTTTTTTGTATGTTTAGTGTAACATCTTTTTCCATGTCATTCTTGTAGCCTGTCATTTGTAAATCCACTTTCTCAGTCTCTGTTTTGTCAGATAAAACCTGTTCTTCTTCCATTACAATTTTTTTTGACACAGTCTATTCACAGGAGCAGCCATTGCTGTTGACATTGTTAACTTTTGACTCTACTTTTCAAAAATGTCCTTCCAACACTATTTCCAGTATTAGAATATGTTGATACATTCTGTAATTGTAAATTAAGTTTAATGTTTTTCTCCTCTAATTGTAATCTTTAGTTCCCCCCACTGTCCAGTTTTTCAAATTTTAACTTTTTATCTTTTTTAAAAAATTCAAACAAATCATTTCCACACAGGAAAGATATTTTATAATTCATTCCAATATTTTATTTCAAATTTATCTGGACCCTTAGTCTATTTGTAACTTTCTAAAAACAAAGGTTTAAGCATTCTTTTGCTCTTTATCCTCCCCCAATTAAAATTCATAAACTTGTAGGGGTTTCCCTCCCCTAAATATTGAGGGAATACCATTTGCTGTTGTGAAACCTGTTGATCCAAGGGTTCCTAATATGGTAGCTGAAAAGCAGTTAACAAGCAATTTTTGAAGGTTACTAGAAAATCAATTATGCAAACTTAGTATCCTTTCAAAGGAGCTAACCATGGTTTGGGCAAGATAGCTATTCCCTTGTCTCCTAGACTAATAAACTGTCTTGTGATCTCCAGAGCAGCTTTCTGGAGCACTTGTGGATCATCTCAAGTCACCTCCTTGTTCAGAAAGATTTCAAAGAGCTGGTCTTACTCACTGGTTCTTGGTCACTGCAGTCTTCAGCTCCTCTTTTTTGTGGTGCTGTCTTTAGACTGCCATTTCTTTCTTCAAAGTCAGCTTGTGTTTCTTGCTTGGAAGATACATTGACTTCCAGTCATTAAAAATATTTCTGGTACATAATATAAATTTAGATGAATGGGAAATGATTTGGAATAAAAATTACAAATTAACAAAAGTGGCAACATACAAAGAAAACCAATATACAATGCTATACGGTGGCATTTAGTGCCTGCAAGACTGGCAAAAATTTATCTGAATGTAAATCCTAAGTGTTGGAAGTGTGGTCACCACCAAGGTACCTTCTTCCACATGTGGTGGCTATGTCCCGAAGCGAAGAGGTATTGGAGCAAAATACAACATTAGCTACAAGAATTAATTAATAGCAAAATTGAATTAATTCCGGAAACTTTTCTTCTGGGTGTACTAAAAAACCAAATACGACAAAAAAACAAGATATTTAATCTTACACATACTCATAGCAGCGAGAATCGCATATGCGCAACATTGGAAAGGAAATAATGTACCACCAGAGGGATTCATTACTCAAAAATTATTTGACTGTGCAGAAATGAATAAATTAATATTAGAACTAAATGAAAAAGAGGATTCCGAATACTATACGGTGTGGGATAATTGGTACAGGTGGATTGATAATCGATTTAAGAGTGGATAAAGACTAGTATAAAGTTTAAGATACATATACAGTAGATATATGTATGAATTGTAGAATTTATAGGAATAATCAATTTAACCTGCTTTGTGTGGGAAAAGTAACACTGTCTGTTCGATCATGTATTGGAATTTTAGAAAAGGAAAAAACTATAATAAAAATATTTTTATTAAAAAAAATTATTATTTAAAAATTATTTATATTTATATTTAAAATTATTTTAAAAAAAATATTTCTGGTAACACCTATTCTTATTTTTAAGTGAATGGTACAGAGAAAATGGCTAACCAATTTATGACAAGGTCTTAGGAAATCTCCCCACTTCTGCTTTTTTCCATGAGTTGTATTAGTAAAACTTCAGTTTCCTCATAAGTCCTGTTCACTAAGCTGACATTTTCTTTTCTTTTATTTTATTGAAGTTGATATTGGAATTGTTATCCTGGTCTTAGCCATTTTAGTTTTCTGTTGAGTTTCATGCATTTTGCATCAATTGAAACTATATAGAGGTCCTGATAGTCTTTCTGACATACATACTGTCAGCCTCCGCTCTTTCAATGCTTGTTTATTTGCTGCCATGGTAACGGGGGAGAGGGAGCTAGGAAGTTGCTAGACGGGGAAGCGTGCTGGAGGATGGGAGGACAGGGGAAACGAAAGCGAAACTTAGCTACAGTCCTGTGCCTTTGAAGCTGCTATCGAGTCAATGGTTCTCACATTCCAGATTGATGACACTGCCAGACATGTGATTCCACCTGACCTCTGGAGGACCTTTGGATTGGATGATTTACGCTGGACAGTTGGGAGGGGATGCTTTCTATATGTGATTTTCGCGCTTATTGCCTCAGATCTTGCTTTCCTTGGCTGCATTCAGTTCAATTTTAGTAAAAGTACCTTTATCTATGAAAATGGAATTGGGGTCATTCTTTCCTGAAATCTGAAAGGAGGCACGCCTGACACATACCAACACTGCAAAATATTTTAAATATCACCACTATGAAATATCTGAGTTCTCTCAATGCTTTTTACTGTTAATGTTTGCTCTTAATAGTTATATACATGCTGAAGAACTACAAAGTTAAACAACAAAGATTCTTTTTCTCTATTAAATCTTTATTAAATTGACTTTTTAAAGGGATGATTATCTATGGATTCTTCTTCTAATTAACTTTTTATGATAATCATGCAATTAACCAAATTATATATTAGAATTAGAGGACCTTCCTTTGATCTGTTCTATTCTGAATAGCAGCTATTATATTACACCACTGCACTATAATATGGCAGGTATGATATTCTATATGGACCAGTGGTGGGTTCCTCCCGGTTTGGTCTGGTTCGGCCGAGCCGGTAGCGGTGACGATATGACATCACCGAACTGGTTCCCCACCCCCACCCCACGTTATTCTTACCTTTTATTTGGTCCCACCCCCAATCTATTGCTGCCTCCCGAGTCCCAGCTGATGGCTAGAGGAAAAAAAACTGTTTAAATTCTTGCCGCGGGGCTTCAAAGGGCCGCCCTATAGCCAGTGGTGGGATTCTGCCAGTTCTAGGAGCTGAACCATTTGTTAAATTGCTGGCTTGCCCCGCCCCTCCGCACCACTATTTATTGCCAATAAATAGTGGTGGGTGAGGGGTGGGCGAGCCAGCAATTTAACAAATGGTTCGGTGTTTTTTTGTAATTTTATTGGCCCGCGGAGCTTCAGCATAGGCTAATTAGCCCTTGATAAGATCGGCTCCCGACTCTCAGCTGATTTGGTCTCAGCTGTTTTGCGGAGGGCTCTGCTGCTTGTTTGCAAAGAGTGCTGGAGCAATTTTTTTCCCCCTAGCTATGCTGAAAAACAAAACTGAAAGTAAAGCAAGCTGTTGGCTTTGCTGTTGCTGCAACATTGGAAAATTACGCAGGCAGATTTCTTTTCTTTTTCCTCACCAAAAAAGGTAAGTGCAAACAATGGGAAATTTAGGGAAAAAGAGGAGAGTTCAAGATTTTAAAACACAAAAGAAAAAAAGCTCTATTTAACTAGGGAATTGTAATAATTGAGATACTATTAATTGTATATTGTGTTGAAAGCAGAAATGGTTAAGTTGTGGTTTGGAGGAATATATGGGGGAAATTATTTGGTTTATTATTATTGGTAAATATAATTAATTGATTTGTAAGAAATTGGATTGCATGGAAATAATTGGAATATTCATGTTCATATTGATTAATATACAAAAAAGGTAGTTATATAACTAATTGATTTATATTAAAATGTTGAATTTATATTAAACAACTGTAATATTACATAATTAACCAATGTGAGGATGGATATAAAAATAGATGACAATGGGAAGGGGTATAATATAGAATAGAAGGGAAAAATTGAATTTGATTAAGATTAGAGATGAGGATGAAGGGTAATATTGGTTTTTTACAAAAATAGATGAGGAATAAATATGGCAAAAAGGAAATATAGAAATTGTAAATTTAATTGAAATGACTAAGCACTGTTTAAATTTGTGAACCGGCCAAATACTCTGTTCAAAGAAAATACATTGTATGTTTGTATCTGTGTTTCTAATTATTATTATTTATTCATATTTGTTCTCTTTTATTCTTTAAAGTTTAACAATTCATTCTTTATCTTAATATCTTTATATTTGTTTGGGGTTGGCTTTCTTCCCTTTCATCTTTTTTATTGTACAGCAATCTTTCTCCTCAAACCTACCACCTCTCTCTTTTCTTTCCTTCTTACTTTCTCTTCCTCACCCTCTTCTTCTCCTCCCTACTTCTTCTTCCTTTCTCCTCTCTTCCTCCCTCTCTTACCCTCACTCCTACTCTAATTTCCCTTCCCTTCCTTCATCCCTCTCTATTGCTGTATCCTTTTATGCATATGGACTACTCAGAGGGCTGAAAAAGTTATTTCTGACTGGTCCTCACACTTTTGACCAGTCCTCGAACTTACGACTGTCCTCACATTTTAAGTTTTTGCCCTATCTTGTCACCATGGTGAAGAGAAGCAGTTGTGAAATGAGTGACATGGTTATTAAGAATGCTACAATGGGCATAAATGATGACCAGTCATAAGTGCGAAGACCGGCCAAAAGTGTGAGGACCCGTCTGAAATCACTTTTTTCAGCCCTCTGGGTAGTCCTTTTGTGCATATGGACTACTCAGAGGGCTGAAAAAGTTATTTTTGACTGGTCCTCGCACTTTTGACCAGTCCTCGAACTTACGACTGTCCTCACATTTTAAGTTTTTGCCGTATCTTGTCACCATGGTGAAGAGAAGCAGTTGTGAAATGAGTGACATGGTTGTTAAGAATGCTGCACGGGCATAAATGTGAGGATGGTCATAAGTGCGAGGACCTGTCAGAAATGACTTTTTTCAGCCCTCTGAGTAGTCTCTATACACATAGCCATGGCCACCCGGTCACATAACCAGCTAGCCACGCCCACAAAATAAGCCACGCCCACAGAACCGGTAGTAAAAAAATTTAGAACCCACCCCTGATATGGACTATATTATATATTACATCACACATATAATGGCGAAGAAGCAAAAGTCATGTCTTATGTGCACTATTTATGTACAAAACAAAAATTCCAAAATTACACACAACGATAAAGTGTTTAAATCTTGCTGTTGAAAGTAATGCAAAATGAAAAGAAATAACAAGTATCCAAATAAATGACTGGTTTTTAATTATTGATGAATATCAATGAAAAGCCAAAGAATGAATAATAAAATGAATGAAACTAGAAAATCAAAACTTATAAAATGGATAAATAGAATAAGAAATCTGGCATATCTTATAATGTATCAACATTGCTTAGCTCACTGTTAAGATTTACAAACAAAAAAGCAAACAAAATGGAGAATATTAATAAGTTGTTCTGATATTACCTGGAAATTCCATCAGGAATTTTTTGGTATATATGTATGTATGTATTTCATTATTCCTCTCTATCTCATTTGTACCCAGTTATTCCAAATGTCTACTTTCCTTGTGTATTCTGGTGCTGCCCCAAGTCTGCCTCTCCCAGTGTCTTCCTGGTATAACTCCCAATAATTCCACCAATGAGTTTCCAGCACAAAGAGATTATCCAAAGCTTCCTCTCCAGATGTTTGCTAGGTAAACATAAAAGATTTTGTGTTTACATATTATCCATTAACATTCTTCTGGTGATGCTGATTGAAGGTAGTAATTATAGAACCAGATGGGGGATGTACATACCATCTTTGACATCAAGCCCACACACCACTGGGTGGCATTTTTTTTTAATGAGAGGCCAACTACCAGCAGGAAGATCAGCAAAACAATTAAAAACCGAATGTCTAAATCTACCACTTGGCTTGTTGCAGGTGAAAACTAAATGCTTTTGGCTGAAGCATTTGGCAAAATAAGTGTATATGGGAGCCATTCCAAGCTAATGTGCTTAAAACTGAGATACCCCTTGTTGCAACATGACAGCAATAATACAATAATTAGATGCCATCACCTTTATGTTCATTGCTGAAATCCTTGTATATAGAAGGGTTCTCTATGCAGTGGATGCTATATTTGAAATTAATGTTAGCACATGGATTTTTTTTTTCTGTGTAGACTCTATATTCACTATTACATGATGCTGAGGGCTATCAGATGCTGGTATGGAATCTCTGTAGATATTATTTATTTATTATTAGACTTCTATGCTGCCCATCTCACCAGGGAGACTCTAAGTTGCTTACAGATATGCATTTAAAATACAATATAAAACATTAATTAATCTGTATACAATTTAGCAATCCAGAAGCATTGTCAACAGTCTTAACCTGAAGGATTATAACAATTGTATTCAATTTTAGTCCCTGAATGTCAGCGGGAATGCTAGTCAGGACACGTTTACAAATTGTGTAAATAAGATCCAGTTCTATCTTAGTTATCTATAAGAATGAGAATGACTTATGATTGTTCTAAGGTCAGTTTTTGTTCCCAAACACTAGACTTCAGTGGATGTTGGGACTTCAGTGCTTGAAATTCCTAGCTGGCAAATCTGACACAGTAATATACGAACCAATGAGGCCATTCAGTATATCTCAGCCCTTGAGTTTGCTTGCAAGGTAACTATTGACATTGTTAAAGGCTTCATAAACTGGATAAACAGTTATGATATTCATAAAGAAAAATGGAAATCCAACTGATAATAATGACACAGGCTCCCACAGGTAATAATAATATAGGCTCTGTATACTATTCCACAAATTTCAGTATTATACGGAAAGAGAATACTGTTTAAAATATTACTACTATTATAATAACTTGGAATAAAAACTTAGTTTTTCACTAATACAAAACTGGCCTTATTACCATTTGTAAAGTTAAAAATTGGTGTTTTTTTTTAGTCCAGATGTTAATTCTACTATTCTCAAGACTCCTTGGGGCTATTTTTTTCTCTTTGAATAGATTATCAAATGTGTCAAACCTGGTTTGACACTCCAACAGATGAGTAGGATACTTAGTCTGGGAACATGCATAAGCAAACTTGATATTTAGAGAGATATGGATAACCTACCAGAGACAGCAAATAGGGAACAAGACATGAGGTGTGAAAAGTGAAGTGGAGATGAACCAGGGTTAACTGCACAAAATACAAGATCTATATATGTTTATAGATGAGTTCCACTCCAAATGCTAAAGAGATGCATTAAGTTTTCTATAATCATTTTAAATGCTTAATAGTTCATAATTTAGAGGAGATATGATTGGGAAGATCACATTTTGTTCCTGCAAGCAAATTAAAATTGAAGTGTCATGGATTATTTACACAAAGATAAATCTCTCTCTTAGACAGACTAGATGCTAAATCTATTACTTCAGCAAAGCTCTTATCATAATGCTAGAAGCATAATATAAGAGCCAAGCCCAACTTTGATTGGCCTTACTCAGTTGGAAGTTTGGAATAGGGTTTCTTGGACACAGTAAACAGAAAGAATTGTTCTCTGTGTTTGGGAAGGCAGATTCTTAGATCTATATCAAAGCTGCCAAATCAGAAAGTTTCTTCTTGTCACAAGAGAGTGTTTCATAGCCACATTTCACTGCTTCTTCTGTGGTTTATGTCTCTTAACTACAAAAGCTGGAAGTCAGGGTTGTTCTTTTTTATCACTTTTATTTTTTTTTATTATTATGAAATGTATATTCTTACCCAGGAATCTCCAAGCTGTGAAATGTACTGGTGTTTTTCCTGTATTTTTAGCAAAGTATCAACAGATGGTGTGTTATGCCACATCCCTGTTTGCAATTTATGTTAGGAAAGAAGCCGTGGTAGAAGGTAAAAATATATAAATAAAGGTAATGTCTCCTTTTAGTCAAACTTAACTCCTGATGACTTCACAGACATATCTATGCAGTTTTCCTGACAGCATTATGGAACTGGGCTGCTGCTGTCTTTTTAGGATGATTTTTAATTTCCCAGTTTAGTTTGTGGATTCCCTTAGGAGGGCCCACCTTGTTTTAGTTTCCAAGCTCAGAAAAGGTAAACTAGTTCATGGATAAGTGTGTATGTGTGTCCGTATGTGCTGAACAACAACAAAGAGGGATGGAAGGCTAGAGAGATTGAATTTCTTCACCTTTCTCTAGTTCTGATTAAGCTCTTGGCCCCTAAATGATTTGATAAAGGAAAGGAAGACAAATTCGTGCTATAAGAATTTGAGACAGAGAATGTGTTTTTTCCCCTCACTATACAGTCTGTCTTTGTTTCTGATAATATGTTACATTGGAATGCAGCTTATCTGGTCTGGCACTGAACACTGAGAACACACTGTTGTGATGTTACAAATCACTTCCAGGCTTTATTTAGAAATGATTGGGTTTGTTCCATATACAAGGAGATAATTGTATGAAAGTAGGTACAGATTAAAATCAGAGCAAAATAAGTCTCAGCGAACAATACTGTATAAGCCTCATTAAAAGTATTACCTAAAGCATTTTGAGTAATTAAAACATTTTTTTTCTCACTGAGAAGATCATCCTGAGACAATCCACATTTTAATGCAAGGTCAGAAGGTTGCACCTCTTATTAATTTGCATTTTACTGGCAGACCTGGTCCAGCTGGACACACTTTGACATGGGCAAAATTGCCTCAGTTCATGAATTCTGTTGCTGGAAAACCCACTCTGGACAGGCACATCAAATATGGACAATTTTGAGCTAAATATTTGCAATTAAAGAAGAAATAGTCACAATCATAAAGGCACAGTTGCCCATTAACTTATCAAATTGAATCCATTGATGCATGATTACATATATTTGTCACCTGAATATTGATTTATTGGTTTAATCAATATGTAAAGCCACTCAGCAGATTCAGGATGGCAAATAATATCAAAAAGAAATAAATATATCCCTCAAAAAAACGTTAGAAATTTAGAAAGAAACTTAGGGAGTACCACAGCCCTTATGATATGTCATGAGAACTTTTTTATCCAGTGAAAAAGGAGAAATCTGAGCAAAGAATAATCTCACTTACCTGTTAAACAGGGACCTGGGAGACAGTTATAAATATTTGAAAAATTAATGTTGAAGAGATAACTTTAGGACTGATCTTGCAAGCAGTGAGATCTGAAAGAGGCACCAAGAAAGATGTTGGTTCTAGTATATATGGTATATATGGGGGAAGGTGCCCATCTGGACTTTACTTCAAGCAGTAAATTACCTTGGGCTAATATAATGGAAGATTTGATTCAGGAAGATATAAGGTATTATTTAGGATTAAAGAATAAAGAAAAACGCCTATGTGAGTATTGGTAGTCCAACGATGACAAGTAATGAAGCATCCCATGTCGTCTACAATGAGAATATAGACTTATTTTCAGCATCACAGAATGGTTCTCTTTATACACTGCAGCTGTATGCTAAGGAACACTAGGTTCTAATACTGCTAATTGGCTGGTAGTTAATCTGCATTGGCTTTTGACTTTCGTAAGAGACCATATACATTTTATCTCAATTTAGAAACATACTTGTAGCCCACTTCCCTTATACAAATTGTCCATTCTTCTGTCTCATTGTCAACATCTCTTTGTTGATGGTTGGTAATTTATCCAGAAGACTCCCATAATCACGTGGAGGCAGACAAGTTGATCGTGGAGGAATACTAACTTATTCCTCAACTCTTCTGTGGTGTAATATATAGGCCATCTCTTTTCCTAGAATAACCATCTACATGGTATATCTGAGTTTTAAAAATGAGATCTTCATTTATAAATGTAAACCTTCTCAAATGTTCTATGTTAAAAGAAGAGATGATTTAGGACTTATCCTTGATGCTCAAGTCTGAATTAATGATGTATAAAATATGCCTTATTAGTCCCATCTTCAGTATGCAAATTAGAAATGGCATCAGCAGCTGATTGGCTGCTGCCTGTTTTTTCAAGTTATACTATCATAATAGGGGGTTAGAGCCTTTGGGAACAACACTTGTACTCTGCATTTCTGACTTCTGCAATAAAGCCCATGTATTTTGACTTCATCAATAAGCAGGAACAGGAAATCAACACAACCAGTTTCTTATGGGAAATCAACATGGATGATAAGTTATATACCACTAGGCCTATTGTTCTCTTTTTCTCCCTCCTGTGCTATTGGGGACTACTTTTGCTTTAAGATTTGTTCCAGGCCCTGTAAAAATAACTGATATAGTTATCAAATAATACCTCCCCAAATCAGATTTGGACACTATTTTGATACCTATTTTTGATAGATACCTGGGAACAGCAGATGGAAATAAAATTAATGGGCAGAGACTGAGTTTGTGAATGTTTCTTTGTTCCAGGTTAATCATTCATAGAACATAAAAGCATGAATGTTTAGCTAGTTGTTCTTCTATCTATTCAGAATAGTAACTGCTCCCCACTTACCTACTCACTCACAGCAATCAGAAGCAAAATGATCTGCCACTGCCTAGTTCTTTGGTCAGGGACCAAATCCAGGACTTTCTGCATGTGAAGTCTGTGCTCTGTGAGCTCTGCTTTCTCTACAGCTTTAACCTAAAAGGCCAAATAAATTGACTGTTCAAGAATTCACCAGAAAAAAAAGGAGCCATCAGTGTGTGCAAGGGATATTATTCCAAAGTGCTTGGGAGAAGAAGAAACAATAAGATGATCAATGATGCCCTGAAGAAGACAGAAAAATTAGATTATACTTCTCAATATGGATTACAATTTGTCATGTGCTTCAGAATTTTAAGATGAGACCTGGACTAAAAAAACCTCTAGGTTTCCAATTTATTATATAACAATGGGTCTCAGGAGGACAGCAGAGTATCTGTGATATATTTGGCTTGATGCTGCTTGGTCCTGGAGCTCTGTATTCTAACTCACATGAGGCTGCTATTAACATCTTATTGCCAATTATAGGATGGTGTCTTCTTCCCTAGACATGATTGGTTGATGAGTCTTAGAGAAGAATCCTTTTTAAAGAGATTCTTGTACCCGTAGGTGGATTATGGATGCCAAAAAAGACTTCAACAATAGTCAAGAGATTGATATAAGGGTGAAGCCTACTACTTTGGGATATTATGTAACTCAGGGTAAGTTTATCACAATTATAGAAATGAATTGTCTATATTAACTGCTATATTTCCTCCAGCAGGAAACCAAAACCTTTTTCTTCCTTGGAAATAATTTCTGCTTTCACATAGAAGCCACACTTTTGCCTCAGTCTCACTTTTGACCCTATCTGGGACTTTTTGGATTTGTAATCCAATTCATGTGGAGGAACCAAGTTGGGAAATGTTGTCTCATGCGGATATGAAATATTTTGTGATTTACACTAAGGCAATTTGAAGCGGCTTAAGTGTAGTACTCTGTATTCAAATATAGTTTCTGGATTTTTTTCCCCTTTCTTTGATGGATCACCTCAGTTTGACATTTTTATGTTGATTTTACTTTTGTGGCTTTTATCCAAGCAAAATGAAAGCTGGAACAATAAACAGAATCCAAGAAATTAAAGCAGAAGACACCCTATACACCACAAACTAGTTCTGATATACTACTGAAATAAAAACAGTACTGGAAATGGAAGATCCAGGATATCTCTAAATTCTTGGTGGTGCTCTTACTTGACCAATGGGCATGTCCATCTTCTTTTTTGTTTCTAGACAGGACCTAACATTCCAACTTGGTTTTGTTTCCCCATCTTGACAGGATTGATGCATCTCTATAAGACCCAACAGCTTTGTGATGCCATCCTGGTAGCTGAAGGCAAGCATTTCCCATGTCACAGGTATGTTTTTTCTGGATTTAGAGGTCTCGTAGTTTTTAAATGTTGTCCTGAAAAGCCAAGTCATGTTATAGGTAATCTGCAAGCAGGTGTTTTATCCAGGATTGTGAGATAGAAAAATAAACAAGGGCAGAGAATGTATTAACAGCAAGATATTGCAGTTCTAGAAAGCAACTTGCAGAATCTATGATACTCTTTGTCACAATAGATCTCCCTATATCAGCCACACAAATCACCCGTACTTTTATGCAGCTCATGTTCCTGCCAAAGCTTGAGTTGTTTATTTTTGTCTAACAAACTTTTTTTTTTGTAAAATTAGCATAGCATAAATCCCTCTCCTGCTCCTAATAGTTGAGATTTATGTAAATGAAATATAATTAAAGTTAATAAAATTACGCCCGGAGTGAAGAAACTGGAAAGAGATATCCACTCCTCCTTCCTAGTATGAGGGTCCAGGGTCATCCAATAAAAGTGATTGGCAGAAGACTCAAAGAAAACAAAGTCCTCCTTCGTATATCACATAATTAATGCACAAATTTCATTACCGCTCATTATGTTAGACAGCTTTAAAGGAGGATTAGATATTTTCAGGGAAGATCAACCAATCAGTATATAAACAGTTAATGGCTGCAATAGAAAGATAGAATCTCTTGTATTTGGGGGCACTAGATATCAGCTTCTAGAGGAAAGCTGCTCATTTTCATTCCTTCATGGTGGACTTCGAGTAACCACATTGACTGGCCGTTATGGAGAAGAGTGTGTTGAAAAAGATGGCTTGATTAGTTTGGAACAGCATTGTCCTTCTAGTTGTTTGTATGCATTTTATTTATTTATTTATTTATTTATTTATTTATTTATTTATTTATTTATTTATTTATTTAATCAAATTTCTATACCGCCCTACTCCCGAAGGACTCAGGGCGGTGAACAGCCAAGATAAAATACAAATAATACAAATATTAAAAAATCCCTTAAAATTATTAAATATTTTGGCCGAAACACAGATTAAAACACCCAATTTATAAAATCGCAAATTAAAAATTTAAAAGAGGAGAGTTAGGTCAGGCCAGCCTGCTGAAATAAAAAAGTTTTGAGAGCATGACAAAATGTGCGCAGGTCCATGTATGTTTGTATTTGAATTTATCAGCCACCCAACCCCAATGGACTATTTCAATATTTTGAAATATTGATATTAATGCTGATGTTAAATTGTTTGTATTTATCATAATCTGGAAAAATATGGATCACTTTAACAGTCATGGAACATATTTTTTTTTTTTAATTTGATTTATATGCCGCCCTTCTCCGGAGACTCAGGGCGGCTTACAATGCGTTAAGCAATAGCCTTCATCCTTTTGTATATTTATACAAAGTCAGCTTATTGCCCCCACAAACTGGGTCCTCATTTCACCTACCTTAGAAAGGATGGAAGGCTGAGTCAACCTTGAGCCTTGGAGAGATTCGAACCAGCAGAAATTGCAGGCAGCTGTGTTAATTACAGGGTGCACTAAACTCCTGAACTATCAAGGCTCTGAACTTCCTGAACTGCCCAGTTTTCAGATCAGCAACACTATACTTTCCATTATCCCAAACCAGCAGGGCCAATATGTGTAACGATGCAGGATAATAAAAGCGGTAACACATTATGAAAGTTCACAATTTGGCAAACTTGATCTAAAATCTCATTCCTTCATACTGTATTCTCAGATTTTGAAAGATTTAACAAAATGTACCTATGCTAATTATTGAAAATAAACAATCATCTAAGGCTGCTTTTAGCATGGATTTAAGAACTCAGGAACTAATGAAGTCTTCAGCAAAACTATAAGTCTTGATGGGTGGGTGGAGGGGAGAACGGGTGGAAGCCATCAGTGACAAGTTATTTATTCAGGCATATCAAACAGTCAACTTTTCCACTTCCCAATTCTTCAAAAGAAGTTTGAGACCAACCCATTATCACCTGCATTGCTGCCAATCATGAAATGTTGAGAAAAAGACTATCTCTATGCAGGAATAGGGGAGAGGAAAAGAAGCTGGGAGGTAGACTGAAGCAAGTCCCTCAGTTCCACAGAACCATTAAACATACCAGATTGCTATTTGAGCACACTTGGCTTCTGAGTGTTGCTGGTATCATGATATAGGACAGGTCAGAGCTTCAGATTCTGAACTCAGGCAATTTTTACGTTCCAATTTTATGTTTGTCCTGTTTTTGTTTCACAATTGTTTGTGATATTTTTTTTTAAAGAAATCCTCATGGAAGCTTATTCAGTGATTATTTTTCCTAATTACATAGTCTTCAGAGTATTTCTGTCTGATGGACAGTTTTTGTTAAGGAATTGCTTTTAGGTTTACTGCATTTTTTGCACACTGATTTCTCTAACATAAAGCTTTTCTGTTTGCATTATCTATTTATGTGTTTTATTGCAGTTCTTTTTTGAAGAGTTGTGTCACAATAGTTAGTAGAAATACCAACTGATAAAAATGTTGTGATTTGGACATTTTTGGAAGGCATGAATTAGATTCGCATGGACATGCAAACTCAATAACATTTTCCCTATCCCCGTTTAAAAGAATCCTATACAGTAAAAAACATGCATCTAATATTTAATCCAAGCTCACATTCTTAGTATTTTACTGCTTCTCTTTGTAGGGCACTGTTGGCTTCGTTCAGTCCATACTTCCGTGCCATGTTCACCAGGCCCTTTAGAGAATGCTGGGAAAGGCAGGTTGTATTTGAAGACATGGCCTCATCCATCCTTCAGATAATCTTAGATTATCTCTACACAGGACGGTTACTACTTACACCAGAGATTGCACAAGATCTTTTCACAGCAGCCAACAGGCTTGTCATCCTTCCTCTGCAGGACATTATTGGCAGGTAATTTAGTCTAAACAAAATACTGTTTTGGAGCTGAAATTGGGGCTGTCTGAGAAGGTGGATGACTCCTTAAAAAATCTAAAAGTAAAACATCCTTCTCTCTATAAGATAAATAATATTTTTATAGAACATAATTTATTTCATATTTATTTGAGACATTTGAGCAAATAATCTGTGATGGAATATTTAGCATGACTGTCTGAATGGGTAACAATGTCTGACGAAGTAGCTATATTTATTTTGCTCTCATATATAAAGGAAGCGTTTGTAATTTCATTCTTTAGTATCTTAATCCTTCCTAAAGGTCCAACGAGTTTAAGATCTTTCCATTTACAGTTGAGACAATACATGTTTGAGATATATTAGCAAAATGAATGAAAAATATCCTAATCTACATATCCTATGTAATTTATTACTATAGGCTTTGCAGAAAATATCACAAGTGCTACTACATTATCAATTAAAGTGACATTCATGTAAATACAGTCATTGAAAATTCCAGCAATCTCATAGCAAGTTATTACTGCTGATTGTCTAATAGAAATAGAATGTTTCTATAATTGAAATCAGGAAAAATAGAAGTCTTAGCTAGCTAGTTTTGCATAGCTAGTCTTGTTGCCATCTCTATTTCTGCCTCAAAAATATGCTGCCTAAAAATGAGCAGTATTCATTCTGGGGTCCTCATCTTGGAATTGCTATTGTATATTTAATTTCATCATTTACTTTGGAATTTGTTCTTTATCCACATACATCAAGAGTGTCTGTGCTATATGGTAACAAAAAAATCAAGCTGACCACCATGATGGAGCGAGCGATATTCTGGCCACCATCTTGTTTTTTTTACCATACCTTGCAGACATCTCTGATATACATGATTAAAGATCTCCATTTTATTCCAGTCATCCCAGTCTCCTCCCTTGTCTTTGCTAAAGTTTATTTTGGCTCAGGTCCTACATTTTGCTTTACCAAATGCTGACCTGCCACAGAGCAGCCCTCTTTCTATATTCTACCCAAGCATTCCTTCTTTTTACTCCATCTCCAAGGAAATTCAATTCCTAACCCTCACTTGTTCATTGAGCCTTCTGTGAGGTAAAGTGTGCTCTCAATTAATGGATTATCTCTCCAATGAGTAATTGTTCATGCTTGATGTTAAATATTTTAATCTTTTATTGACTCTGATTTAGATTTATGTTGTAGAACACTCTGAGATTAGGGTACTCAGCAATGTAAGAATGTGTCAATAAATACAAATCAAAAGCAGAGTCATGAGGGGCTCATACTTAACTTTATATTTAAGAGAGCCTGGTGGAAGGCATAAATTATTTTGCTGACCACTCCTTTGTGAACATTTTGTCTTTCTATAATTGCTACAGAAAAGGTAACATTGTGCCCTTTGTCAAACTTGCCTCAGTAGTTATATTTGATATTTAGTGAAGGGGAAAATTGGCCAATGTCTGTGGGCATGGTGGATAAGCCATTCCACTAATGAATTATGCTCCTCCCTCCCTCCCTCCCTCCCTCCCTCCCTCCCTCCCTCCCTCCCTTCCTTCCTTCGTTCCTTCCTTCCGTCCTTCCCTCCCTTCCTCCCTTTTTTCCTTTTCTTCCCCTCCCCTTCACTTTTTGCACGTTCTAGGTTCCTAGCTGACAGCATTTCTATGGACAGTTGCTTAGAGATTTATGCTCTGGCCTATGCCCATAATCATCATACTTTGCTCCGTGTAGCCTCACACCACATCACCTTGAATTTTGAGCCTCTTTCTGAACACGAGTCCTTTCCAGGCTTAGATCTCAGTACAGTGCTTAGCATTGTCTCATCAGACAAACTTCTTGTGTCTTCTGAGCTAACAGTTTACCAGGCTGTGCAGAACTGGGTCAGGTCTCAACCTACCGAGCACTTCTCACTCATCAAGAAGTTGATGCAACAAGTCCGACTTCCACTTTTAACTTCTGAGGAGATCACAAGAGTCCAGAAGGACATTATTGCAGAATATGGGCATGCCCATTTACAATGGGAGCAACTGGATGGAGTAGGAAGATTGCTGAAGAGTGGAGGTCTCAGGCATGGCATGTATGATGACTGGATTGTGAGTTTGGGTCTCTTTGTAAGCAACATGCAAGGAGGAGTAGTGGAGCGTTTGAAAACTCATTTCCTGGGGTTCAATCTACAGACAGAAAGTTGGGAGGAGATACCACCCTTAATGTATCTGGATTCCTCTGGCTTCTTGTCTGTAGGGCACAAGCTTTATGTATCTGGAGGACAAAGGCTTAATGGTTCTGTTTTATGCAACCTGCATGAGTTTGATGCTCTGACTGGGAGATGGATGCAGCTACCTTCCATGTCCGTACCTCGACGAGAACATGGTTTTCTAGCATGCAAACAGAAACTATATGCTTTGGGAGGCCGGAGTGGCCGAAGTGTGCTCGATTCTGCAGAAAGCTTTGACTTGGAAAAGAAGACCTGGTCTCCCATTGCCAATCTACCCTTTGCAGTGAGTCATTTTGCCTCTGCTTCACTAAACAAAAAGCTCTACTTAATTGGTGGGTTCTCTCATACAAGAGCAAATGGTCTTGCCCACCGGGGCATCCTGATTTACAATACAAGATTAAATGTGTGGAATCAGATGCCATTAGCTTTTCAGTGTTACAAATCAACTGCAGTGGCGATGGACGATGGCATCTTTGTCATTGGTGGACTTGTTGAAGAGAGCAGCCGGCGTGAAACCCCTGGCACTGTAATCAGAGCTCTGATTTCTGGCACCCATAAATGTTTTTTTCTGAGCAAAGATGGCACAGTGAGCCAAGATGTGGCCATCCCAGACCTTCCTATATTGGTCTTGCCACCTTGTGCTGTGCAGTGGCGGAGAAGAATCCATGTGCTGGTGGGCAATACGATTTACCAGTGGAAACCCGGGGAGCCACACTGGACGAGGAGTCGGAAAAGTGCTCCCAACACAAGGGTGACATTTCTAACTGTGGTTAATGGAGTGACTCTGAAGGTGCCAAAGAAGACTCTGCAACCTCTTTTACGAGAAGCCTCAGCAGCCCTGACAGCCCTTTGGGTGGCTGACAATTAGGAGCCTTTTTGGCACTTTCAAAATCTTGAGCCATTCTTCAGTATCTTAGGGTCATCTTCTGCCTTGAATGGAGAAGTCCATCACATCAAGCTGCTAGCCTTGATATCACAAGGGCCGATTTCTTTGGAAGTAGGATTCAGTTACACTGATGCACTTGAGAAGAGGCTCTCTGGCCCAGAGAAGTGGACTGCTGCTGAATAAACTCCATTCCTACCTTCAACTCACTGTACTTATATAGTTGTTTTGAGTGCAATGTGGTACAAGAGAAAGATTAGAAGTTTATGATTAACTGAGTATGTTCCTTGGGAAAAATAAGAGGGTTTTCTCTCTCAGACAGCCTGTATCTGTTTCAGAATTTCAAGCCAGAACCTACTCTGGTGTGTGTGTATACAAAAGAGGAATGGAGGCAATTTTTGTAACACAATTTATTGCAAGGTCCTGTTTGTACTACAGGAAAGGTGGTAACTGTTTCTTAACAGAGAGTCAAAATCTGTGGCTTCTAAACCATTTACTTCTTTCTGAGAAATAAAACAGTGTGTATTGGTGGTGAGACATCTTGTTACAAAAGCTGTATTTTCAAGTGATATGTTAAAACATCAGTTTAGGGCTAATGTACAGAAATGGGTTATAAGTCCATTATTTTAGGAAAACATCTTCTTAGGAAAATTAATAATGAAATCAGCTTTTGTTTATTTTTACACACCATGATAATAACCTACGGTATATCAAATTACTTATCCTTATAATTAAGGTTGCATGTCTAAAAGCAAAGGTTTTCCTCTCACTGTTTTCCATCTTGTTTGTCCAGTGGTGTTTTTGCTACATTACTAACTAACATCTGTGCCTCGTTCTGCCCTACCACAACCATTTTTTTTCTTCCATTCAATTGCATCCAGTTCTTGGGGATTATTTGGACATGTCCCTGGAGGTTTCTTGGCAGGAAGTATTTTACTATTGCCTTCTTCCTAGGGATGAGAGGAAATGACTGGCCCAAAGTCACCCAGGTGGCTACGTACTAAGGCGGGACTAGAACTCACGGTCTCCTAGTTTCTAGCCTGATCCCTTAGCCACTACACCAAACTGGCTTTCACTACAACTATCACTATTACCATGCCCACACTTAAAAAGCCTGGTCTTAGAAAGTCATTACCTTCTCTGTAGTATCTACTTCTTTCATAAAATGAAGTGGACCATGGCTTATATCCAGAAGACAAATATAAATTCAAAACAATTTCAATAGATTAGAGAATTAAGGAAAAATAACAGACAAAAATCATTATGCACTTGTGGACTAGGAGTCAAATCCATATCCACAGGATCAGGAATATGTTGATGATAATATTTATAAAAAAAATCTTGGAACTTAGTTACAAACGAATCTGAGTCTGTGGTAACTAACATACGGCTGAAAAACAAGGTATGCAATTTTACACTGCCTCAGCAGAAGTATAGTTCCTGAATCATGACAATAATAACTCCAGTTTATTCTATATTAGTTATACCTTATCTCAAATTTTGGGAAATACACTTGAGGAGCTTTCAGATGAATTCAGAAAAGGCTAATGAGGTAGGGGTGAAATTCAGCAAGTTCTGACAGGTTCCAGAGAACCAGTAGCAGAAATTTTGAGTAGTTTGGAGAATCGGCAAATACCACCTTTGACTGGCCCCAGAGTGGGGAGGGAATGGGGATTTTTGCAGTATCCTTCCCCTGCCACTCCAACCAAGCCACACCACACCCACCAAGTCACGCCCACAGAATCGATAGTAAAAAAATTTGGATTTCACCACTGTAATGAGGATGATCAGGGGACTAACAGAATAACAGATCTGGAAGGGACCTTAGAGTCTTCTAGTCTAATCCCCTGCTCAAGCAGGAAAGCCTATAGCATTTCAGACAGATGATTGTCCAATCTCTTCTTGAAAATCTCCAGTGTTGAAGCACCCACAACTACTGGAGGCAAGTCATTCCACTGATTAATTGTTCTGTCAGGAAATTCCTCCTTAGTTTTAGGTTGGTTCTCTCCTTGATCAGACTAGAAACTAAGTTCTGCTAGAATATATGGAAAGAATTGGGAAGATTCCTTAACCTTGAAAACAGAAGATTCAGGTCACTTCCAGATGGTAACATTAAAGAGATATATACCAATCCTTGATCTGGCATAATAGTATGCTAGCATATATTTCCGTATTCCCTTTGCTCATCTCTATTCCGTATCAATACCTAAGCTGGAAATGGTGCTGTCATTACTAATGTGTGAAAAGGAAAATAAAGGAATAGGTGGATTGTCTTAGCTTCATTTCCCCTTGAATCTGACAGCTCGAAAATGTGGGGTGATGCTTAGAATAGTGGATTTAGCCACTTGTCAAGTTGTCCTACTAATAGGTCTCAGGCAGAGATGAAGACATGCCCCCAATGCTCCTGTTTGACACAATCCTTCCTCAACACCTGAGACCTTCAGACTATTTCTTAACATAGGACTACCTTCATCTGAAAGAGTGTTAAATCCGGATCCAGATATAGCCTGGTTGACCAGTCCAAGCACAGAGGAAGAAGATGGGCTAAAGTGAGAAGTAGTGAAACTGAGTGAGTTCTGTTCTTAGCTACATCTATATGGAAATGGTAGTGCTGGCAGGGAGTGACCAAGAAACCCAATTCTGACCCTGCTGGAAACAGTATCTGGAAGTAGATAGTAGAAAGGCACAGGGAGCACCCAGTTGTGGTTGTCTATGCATATAATAACAATAATCACCACCATTGTACTTTCTGCTGTAAAATTCAGAGTGAGTACACAAAATGGCATCAGTCCCTAAGTAATTAATAACAATAAAAGAAGGTGTGCATGTGTGTGTGTGTGTGTGTGTGTTAAAATTATATAGCTGCCCATCTTACTAGAGTATGTCAAGTCTATATGCATTTGAAACCCCTGGCTAGAAGAAGCAACAGAAAATCAGCAGTGCGTCGAAGGGTAACAGAATCGGCGACACAGAACTGGCAGAACCAGCTCTCTTTTCCTGATTTATCTAAAATTACTCAGCAAGGACTTGCACTAGACATTTTAAACAAAGCCCAGGGGTTCATTGCAAAGGATGCTAAACTCATGTTTAGTAAAAATTTGTGTATGACCTGACAAGCAATTTGAGAAGCACCAATCAGGCATTACACATGCAGATGCCTTTGTGGAAAGCAGATATCTGGTCTTTCCTGCAACCATGGAAAGATGGCCTTGAAGGGCTGTATCCAGTGGTGCACTCATACCAGCTTGCAAGAATCGATTATTAAAGTTTCTGAGATTTTTCAAGCCATACTTTTAGTATGTCAATCAGGACACCTTGGTTATCTGGAATGCAGCCCCTCCCTCCTGGGAATCCAGACTACATTCTATCACAGATATTGCTAGTACATTTTACATGCTACAGGTATCCTCAACTTCTACCCCATAACTCCCAACGACTGGTAAGATCCCACAGAGTTGGTCTCCTCTGGGTCCTGTCAGCTAAACAATGCCGGCTGGCGGGTTCGCGGGGGAGGGCCTTCTCTGTGGCTGCCCCAGCTCTCTGGAACCAGTTACCTCCTGAGGTCCGGACCATCCCCACCCTATTGGCCTTCCGAAAAGCGGTGAAGACTGGCTTTTCCGGCAGGCCTGGGGCCGTTGATCTCGCTCTTGCGATCCGGCGAGATCCGGCCATGAATGGTGTGAATGAGTTTTAATGTTTTAATGTTTTTAATTTTTAAATGTTTTTATAATGATTTTAAATGCATTGTGAGCTGCCCTGAGTCTTCGGAGAGGGGCAGCATACAAATTGAATGAATGAATGAATGAATGAATGAATGAATGAATGAATGAATGAATAAATAAATAAATAACTGGTCATGTACTGACTTGGAGTTATGCTGGAAACCACTTCCAGACATTGTAAAATGTCACGCCTCCCCTTCAATCACATGGCTGCAATTTCCAGTCTTGGCAAATGGCTCCCATTTACCTCTGCCTCCAGCATCCCGCAGTCACGTGACTGCAGTTTGAACTGTTTTTGTCAGTTTAGTAGTGTAGTATTTTTTTGTCTAAATCCATTCAGAAGAATGGTTTCGGACTGATGACTGTGTGATTCACTTAACAACCACATGATTTGGACTTATGACTTCGTGATTCAATTAATGATCACCATAAAAACCTGTCGTAAAAGAGTATGCAGCCACCTGGGTGCCTCAAATTACAATCCATCATGAGATACAAACAAAATTCCAGACTCAGTTGAGGTCGTAAGTCGAGGAGTACCTACATCTTTTCTAAGTACATTTCAATAACTGCAATCAGCGTAGGCAAATACAATTAGTCTGCAAACTATCAGGCAACTTTAATTTGGATTAAATGAGTTGATGGCCCATTTGTTTCCCCCGAATCATATCTAGGCGGTCATATATCCTTGGTATAAATTTAATACCTAAAGCATACTCTGCCGTTTTCTGTCTGAGATCAATGAGATTTCAGAGTAAGAAACTTTTTTAAATTGCATTGTGCTCCCTGGAGCTCTCGTTCTCCTGGATTCTTCTTCTCCCATCTCTCATTTTAGGTTACTGCCTGCTGTAGGGAGTTTGCCATTCTGTTTCTTTATCCATCATGTGCACCTTTCTGGTCCCAGTGAGACTGTGCTCCCCTTCCCCCCTCTCTCTCTTTCTCTCTATCTCTTTCTCTCTCCCTCCCCCCTCTCTACACACACACACACATACACACTCTCACAGAAGTCATAAGCATGCTCATTTGAAACTGGAACAAGCATTAATGGTATGCTATAAATTATGCCCAGCAGAGCAGTCAGCCCCCACTGAGGAGTGACTGCAGGTAGGCAGGTGAAAGCTACAAATAGCTCTACCTGGTTTGTCTTTGATTCCAAGGTTGCCTCTCTGCACCATCTTTGATATTTTATGCTGCTCTTACCAGCATCTCCACCAAAGCAAACAGCAGACTGCTACAATATCACAATCCTTAACAATGTGCAGGGAAATATCAGCTTCCCACCAGAACCCCACTTGTTTGCCCCTGCCTTCTGCAGACAGGGTTCCCCAGGAGAGTTACTATGAAGCATCTCCAAATGTTATCTCTCACAGCTTTATGTAGCCACCTGCATAGCATAGTAATGGCCACCTGCTCACTCCCTCAGCTTTAGGAAAGCACACCCACATCAAGCTGTTCAGCAGGAGGATTCATTCTTTATGGCAATAGAAAAAGGACAAAATAGAAACAGAGAAGCTTCCACTTGGGTGAGAAAATTAATACCACCCGAAGAGCCTTTTTGAAAATTACATGGCGTGTCTGATCATTCACCCTGAAAAAAATTTAAGGAAACCATAAAATTCTGCCATGCTGTTTATTGCAATGTAAAACCAGAAGGACAGCTAGTTTGTTATAGTAGTTAAGGCACCAGGCTAGAGACTGAGGGAATGGGAAGATCTAGTCCTGCCTTAGGACAGCTAATAATCTTGGACCAGTCACTCTTTCTCAACCCCTAGGAAGCAGACAAAGGCAAACCACTTCCAAAATCTTGCCATGAAAACTACAGGAACCTGTCCAAGCAACTCCAGAGGTTGAGACATATTTGAAGGTACACACAACTCCCCCCCCCCGCCCCTGTGCAAACCACGCTTCCACCTCCACCCAGAAGAGAGATAATTAAGTATAAAACAATGTATAAAACATCATTTGAACAGAAGCATAACTTGTTTTTTGCCGTCAAAACTTGGAATCTGGGTTTCCCAGCTGCAGAATTTGGGATGCCTAAGTCTACATTCAAAGTTTGGCCTAAATTGAATTCAGATAGTCCTCATTTAGCGACTGCCGTGTTTAGCAACAATTCATAGTTATAATGGTGCTGAAAAAGTAACTGTGCAACCAATCCTCACATCTATGACCTTCACAGGGCTGTAAAGCAAAGGAAAGTGAATGTCAGATCATAAGCACAGTTGCAGTTTCACTTAGCAACCACTTTGCTTAATGACCAAGTCATTAAACAAGGACTATCAGTATTTCAATCAGTAGAGGTCAATAACAGGATTAGAAAGCAGGCTCAAGAGAGCTGAGTCTGAACTGAATTTGAGTTGCATGTGTGGCTCTGGTCACTCAGTGGCTTGCAGAGATGCAAGGGGTGAGGTGTGTTTTGCCTTTCTACCTACTGTCCAAGTGGTAGTGATGCTATATATCAAAACTGAGTAGTCACCCCAACCATGGTGACTCTTCGCTCTTGGGCTGTAAATAAATTTTTAATCAATTGTATCTGGAAGACTGGTTATATACCTTGTCCATTCATGAAGCAGATAGAAAACTTCAGAGAAAGCTAACCAAGACTGGATAAATGCAGCACTACAATGTTGAAAATTTCCATAAAACCTTGATTACTCAGTAGTTGAAAGAGTTCATCGGCAAAAGAGCCAAGGAGACTTCCTTCCCCAGATTATTGCTTACTACAGTTATTTATCCAGTTAAAATTCATTAATAATCATATTACTTTAAAATTAAGTTCCAAGTGGCATTTACAATAATATATAACAATGTTTTTTTTATATATATATAAGAAGAACATATAACTTATTTGGCCTCATGGCAGACCCAAGGGCAATAGCTTTCTCACATTGTTTCTTCCCAGCCACTCTCATCTAGAGATATCATGCCTCGGATCCTGGTGTTAGAAACAGGAAGAGCCACTGATAGGCTTTACTGTTCCAATCTCCTTATCAGGCCATCTAAAGCCATCAGCACATATTACAAAAGTGAATGCAGTGTTTTAATTAAGTATTGTGTAAAGAAGTTCCTTCAATTCTTTATCCTGCCTCTTTCAACATTTAGCCTTACTAATCTTATGAGAAAGGGGAAAAGATAGTCCCTCCATTTTTTTCCTAATATAATATTATAACCTTCATTCATTATTTGATCTTTTGTACACTTAGCACGATAGAGATTCTTTCCATGTAGATCAGTGTTTCTCAACCTTGACAGTTTGAAGATATGTGGACTTCAACTTCCAGAATTCCCTAGCCAGCTATACTGTGCTATGTTGGCTGGGGAATTCTGGGAGTTGAAGTCCTCACACATTTCAAACTGCTAAGGTTGAGAAACACTGACGTAGATGCAAGTGCACACTCATATTTAATTTGCTCTCCAAGTTTGACAATTTATTTCTTTTTAGTATCACATCAAAAATGGTGCAAGCAACAAACATCATCAATTTAGTGAATTCAGCTCAGTCGATCCCTATCTTAAGGGTCAACTTCTTAATGTTTGCCACATACAAGTAGTCCTCGACTTACAACAGTTCATTTAGTGACCGTTCAAAGTTACAATGGTACTGAAAAAAGTGACTTATGACCACTTTTCACACTTATGACCATTGCAGCATCCTCATGGTCACGTGATTTATATTCAGATGCTTAACAACTGGCTCATATTTATGATGGTTGCAGTATCCCTAGGTCATGTGACCATCTTTTGTGACCTTCTGCAAAGTCAACGGGGAAACCAGATTCACTTAACAGCTGGGTTACTAACATATCAATTGCAATGGATTCACTTGTGAATCCAATTGTGGCAAGAAAGGTAAAATGGGACAAAACTCTCTTAGCAAATTTCTCACTTAGCGACATAAATTCTGGGCTCAATTGTGATTGTAAGTTGAGGACTACCTCTATTCCTGTTTTTGTTTCCTAATGAGCCATAAACAAACCTGTTTTGTTTTGCTTTTTGTCAAATGATTGCTACATGTATTCTGATATTCTTCAAACTAACAATAGACACCTATATATTCAGAAGCCTAGCCCCTCTAAAATAAATAATTTTGTATAAAACAATCTATCAATTTAAGAACTGAGCCCTAAATCATTAGATAACTGCATATGTATGTTTTAATCCTCTCTTATTTTAATTGATTTAATATTCAAAAAAAAAAAAAGTAGCAACCAAAAAATATATCTTATTGGTACCATATCTATTCCACTGATTTCCAAAACAGCTCTAAGCAGAATATATTCAAATATTGCAACAATTAGGGAGTTTTAGGCATGGCTAATTCATCTGGACTATATTGTTATATCCATTTCTGTTTTAATCTAATATTTTGCAATTTTAAATGTTCCAAACTCCCCTTGCAATAACTCAAATAATTTAAAAATCTCATTGGCAATATGCTGATCTGGAATACTAATAACTCTCTTTGCCGATGACTTCCAAACATTTTCAAACTGTGATTGCTCCAGAGTGTAAGTTTGTCATGCAAATTAGTATTAAAATTATGTTTTCAGCTCAACATCTTCCAAATTTGCTTTGGAGACTTTAATTTTGGAAGTACAATAGGGCTATTGTTAAAAATGGGACCAATTTTTCCCAGATCAGAGACATGACATAATAATTGTAATTCAGATAAAGCAGATCTAAGGGTTTGTCCTTCCCATTAAATATTTCTTACTATTAATTGACTTAAAATAACTTACAGGTATTATCATGTTGATACTTTTAAATGTATCATCTATCTATCTATCTATCTATCTATCTATCTATCTATCTATCTATCTATCTATCTACCTACCTACCTACCTACCTACCTACCTACCTACCTACCTATCATCTATCTACAGTATCTATCTATCTCTGTCTGTCTGTCTATTTATCTATTTCATCTCATCTCATCTCAATTTGGAAGACTTCCCCTTAGGAAGTCATGCCTTAGAGAAGTGTCAAAAGGCAGAAGCCAGGTCAAGTGGTAGCTTGTCTCACGGTGGATCAGCAGCTCAGATATTTATGTCCTTTTACTCTAACTACAGGAGTCTTTTTTTTAAAGAAGAGATTCTAGTTTTTTTCATTCAGAAATTTTCTCAATTCATCCAATTCCATCACTTATTTTCTTACATCCATTTTACCTAACCTGAAAAATCAACCACTGTATTTAGCAAAACCAATGCTATTTTAATTATTAGAATCACGTCTTTTCATCAAAGTAGAAGAAATAAATATCCAGAGATTAATTAACATAATCTACTTTCACTTCTTTCACTTAAAAAGCAGAACCAGACTATATATCATTACACTACACTATACTATGCTACGCTATCTTTGTTCTGATCAACTCAACTTGACAGCACCTGGTTTTGTATAACATATAAACTATAAATCTGGAAATCTCTGATTTGAATCTCGACTCCGCTAAGAAATGTAATTTATAGAATCACTTCTGAAGCCTTAATCATCTTCTACCACCTAAAAGGGTTTTGTTTAGCAATAATGAAAAGTAAGTCCTTTTCTGTCTCAACTTCCAGGTTATGAAGCGCTTTTCTCAAAAGAAATTTGATTCAGGCTACCCTTTATAACTTTTAGGCAGGTAGTAGTTAAAAAAGGAATATCTATATTTTTAACAATATTTTACTTTAATGTTAAAGACTTTTATAATCAGTACCATCTTTGGTTTTTGAAATTTCATTCTGCTTTTTCTAAAATATATGAAGTCACTTTAGCAATGTTATTGCTTTGATTTAATTTAAGCCACTTTGGAGGATTTACTAGGACCAAATGGTGGCCTAGAGAAGTGCTTTTTAATGAAAGAATAAATAAATAATGCACACAAAGCACTATGCACAGTTAAAATCACTACACAGATGTATTATAAAACTGACAAATGGTGAAAGATTCTGATCTTACACCATTTTTAACCTGGACTACAGTAGTTCCAACCAAAATTCCTCTATGTTTTTAAAAAATTGTTTCCAGGAGTAGATGAAATATATCACAAATGAGTAAACTGCTGTCACTGACTTTTCCTCTATATTCAGCAGGCACAAAGAAGGGAGAAAGAGACCTTTATTGTTCTGGTTTATAGAGTGTCCCCAAACTCTTGGGAAAAGCAGTGTCAGGCTCAGCATTCTGTATTGTGGATGCACAGATGCCATGGCAACGAAAGAGGTCAAGAGTCTGGAAATTAATTCCATTTTCACCCAGTAAATGACAATCAGAGGCCAGAGTGAATTCATTTACACACATAGAAATGCATACTTGCCTAGGTGGCTCTATATGAATACAAAATTTCAAACACACAGACTCAAAAAGCAGATATATGCATTCTATCATGACACCCACAGATATGCAACTTTCCACATACACAGGAGAGTAAATGAGCAGAGTGCTATTAAATCCATAAATCAAATGTGAGTATTAATTTCCTTCGACAAACCCTCAAATTCAAATTTACATCCCTTGAGTACCTCCCTGAACTCTGACTTGGAATAATTTCTTCATTTACATTTTAATGTAGGCAAAACTTTGACTTTGATTAGTTCAATTACATTGTTCAGAATTGAACTAATGAAAGTCAAAATGTGATTTTGAACCAAGCAAAGGTTATGAAGCCGATGCAGCACTCCCACTGGCTTAAAATGAGGATTTCAAGTGTACAACATCCATCAGAGATTCCAACTCAAACCCTGATATTAAAAGACTGTCTGATGCACAACATCAATGTGAGCCATCAATGTAGCTTTCAGTGTGTCATCCTCATGGTAATTGCATCGGAAAACCTTTCAAAATAATGTCTGATAAACTTCTGTATTCAGAACAGGCCAACTGCAGTGTCTCCAGTGTTCACACTTCTTCCATCCCTAGGATGAATACTGAATAAAGAGCAGGCCTGTGTGTCGGTTTCCAATCAGCCTCTTCAAATTCATTTCCCTCTTTTGTTTAAACAATAACTCAGCTAGGCAGATTTGCTATTTTTTATCATTTAATTTCAGGAAAAAAAAAAAAGGATTCAGCTGCTAGATAATTTCTGACTAGGTATTTGGCTCACTTGTATGAGAGAAGCTACCATCACCATCCTGGCTTTTAACCAGGGGTGAAATCCAGCAGGTTCTGACAGGTTCTGGAGAACTGGTAGCGGAAATTTTGAATAGTTCAGAGAACTGGCAAATACCACCTCTGGCTGGCCCCAGAGTGGGGTGGGAATGGGGATTTTGCAGTATCCTTCCCCTGCCACGCCCATCAAGCCACACCCACCAAGCCACACCACGCCCACCAAGCCACACCCACAGAACCGGTAGTAAAAAAATTTGGATTTCATCACTGCTTTTAATTAGTTTTAGTGTGCAAAGAACCAAGGAAACACTCGCTGTGTTGTCTTTTTAAACCAGGCAGCCGGATAATCTAAAGTGCTCTTTCTCATTACATTCCTATGTCTGTTCTGAAAACCGAGACTCTACTCAGGCAAGTAATATGAGAAATTAGATTGATTTGTAGAAATTTCCCCCCCCCAAAAATAAAAATATTCTAAATCCATGGGGAAGATCTGGAGCCTTTCCTTTTTCATCACCCTGGTTTTCCCTCAGCAGGTTCCATACATGAACATCTGTCTTACTCGTTTTTTAAAAACATATTCTTAGCAATTTCTCATTAATAGAATTTTACCCACCTGTCAACTTGCTAATGTAGCATAAATGTTAAGCTATCTCATTTTGATTCGGAGATATTTCCCAAAGTACAGGAAATCTAATGATTAGAAAGATGAAAGTAAGAGTTCTTAGCAGTAGATCTTAACAATTCTATGTAGTTTATGATGCAGAGAGCCTGGTGGTGCAGTGGACTAAACTACCGTTAAAGTAGTATTTAGCTGCCAGCTGCCTGCAATTACTGCGAGTTCAATTCTCACCAGGCTCAGGGTTGACTCAGCCTTCCATCCTTCTGAGGTAGGTAAAATGAGGACCTGGTTTGTGGGGGCAATAAGCTGACTTTGTATAAAATAGAACACTGTTTAGGGGGGCCAAAAAAAAGCCCTACTAAGCAGGTATATAAAAATGTATGAAGGCTATTGCTTAAAAGCATTGTAAGCCTCCCTGAGTCCCCAGAGAAGGGCGGCATATAAATCAAACTAATAAATAATAAATAAATAAATAAGCTAGAATTAGTCCAAGTAATGGCTCATCTGGCTTTTGTGTGTGTGTGTGTGAATCTGGCATTCACAAAAGGGTATCCACTAAAATATTCTTTCAAGTCCATCACATCATGCAACATCTTTCATTAAAGTGATCATTCATTTCTGATTACAAGAACACAAAGATGGTCTTCCTTCCTAAAGCCAGTATTTGTAGCAATGCTGAGATCCAGCCTGCACATAGAAAAGAATCTGGAAGAAAAATAATAGCTAGCCAGTAGATAATTTTTGTGAATGCTAATTTGGCAACAACAATGAGAGAGACAGATCATAACACAGCTTTCTCTACTGATTATATTTCTATTGGGTTATTTTTTTATTTTGCTTTGCTTTTAAAATATATAGATGTTTTTCAAGAAACATCTGCTACAATAATATATATCCTGCCATTTTAGGATTTGGTCTCTTTATTGCCACCTTATTCTGCTATTTGTTAAACCAAGTCAATCATTGACCTCTTATCAATACTTGTTTCTTCTTCTCTGCACACACACACACACACACACACACACACACACAGACACACAGTGATAATGCAAAACCACAAT
Organism: Pantherophis guttatus; assembly: GCF_059756535.1. Classification (NCBI taxonomy): domain Eukaryota; kingdom Metazoa; phylum Chordata; class Lepidosauria; order Squamata; family Colubridae; genus Pantherophis; species Pantherophis guttatus. The sequence goes on from NC_142064.1 coordinate 211,535,640, forward strand.
GTATTTATTCCATTTGGGGATTAGCAACAATAAACCTATTCTTGCTGTGGGTGTTTCTTGAGTAAATCTTTGGCTGAACAAGTTTCTGGTGCCCCCACAATTTTTCATCTAGAACATTGTCTTCTACTAGATCAGTCTACTGATCCATTTTCCCTGGCATTGGAAAAATTATCTGGTAGATAGAAAGGATGTTTCACATTGTCTGCTCTCTGACCCACCTGGAAATGCTAGAAGTTGAATTTAAATTCTTCCACATGCCAAGAAAGTACTTTTTGACACAAGATGTCACAAACAGCTAGAAGAAAGGTGGAGAAAGGTGGAACAATGGTGCTGGAGTAAGGGATTAGTCTTTACAGGCAGGTGGTTACAGTACACACAACAGATAATATAATTCATGAAAAGCTATTACGACGTTGATGTTATATATACATGGGGCTGTGCAGGGACTGGCAGCATTGCTAATCATAAGAATGGAGCCCAAGCATTCAGTTGCTTAAGGAAGTATAGTTGACCACATCAGAATTTAGACTGTTTTGAATTCATTTCATTCAGTTTTGGTGTTGTATTTAATATTGGGCAAGGGCAGGGGTCAGCAACCTGCAGCTCTGGAGCCACATGTGGGTCTTTCACTCCTCTGCTGTGGCTCCCTGTCACTCAAAATATGCACCACAACTGCCAATGTGTAACACTTGCCAGGACGTGATTTATTGAGCTTTTCAATCCTCAGTAGGCCAACCATAGATAAATCCAAAAAAAGAAAAGTTTCAGAAGGAAACTGAATGTTTAATTCAACTACATATGCTAGTTTTGTGGCCGTTCAAGAAATAGTCAGGCACGGGAAGGATTTTGTGGCTCCCGGTGTTTTCTTTTCTGTGGGAAATGGGTCCAAATGGCTCTTTGAGTGTTTAAGGTTGTAGACTCCTGGGCAAGGGGAAAAGGAGATTAAATATACAAACAATATCTCATTAAAATATTGATTCAACAAGAGACACTCTGTCTGAAGGATGTGCAACAGTGGTGGGTTTCTTCCGGTTCACCACGATTCATGTGAACCGGTAGTGGCGGCAGCGGGAGGCACCACCCATCTGCCCGGACATCACCACAGACGCTCTGCGCATGCACAGAAGCGCCACACACTCGCTTTGCTCATGCATGCGCACGCTCCCGATTCCAAACCGGTAGCGAAGATAAGTGGAACCCACTACTGATGTGCAACTATTTCAATCAAAACCAGGAAAGCTGATCTGGATTTGTCACTGGTGAGCTTATTGCAATTACTACAGCTAGCAGCTCCTTAAAGAAATTGCATTTTCCTGGGCTCACACAGTAGTGAAAGAGGCATTAAAAGACATCATAGAGGTCAGGAATTGCTACTCTGTTGTTGCATCCATCACTTTAGCATTGAGCTTTTATCCTAGATAAGTCCAAGTGTTCTCCATCTATCTTTTTTGCCAGTTCCAATCCTCTGCTGCCTCTGTTTGAACGCACTGCCAAATGGTGCTGTAGTGGTTATATGAGGCAACAAGTGATAGGCAAAACAGTTGGTTGCACCTCCTGTTGTGCTGCCTTCTCATCAACCTATTGCCAGAGGATGGGAGCTACATCTGCCAATCACACCACTGCAGTTTGTATTTTTTTAAAGCCTTTCACATACTGATTTGAATGGTATTGCACCTAGCTTAGGTAATAATTTCATGGTGGAGGAACAGCAAGAATGAGAAAGTATCAGGTTTATCCTTTGACTACCTTTTCTGTTACCTATTGGAAAGAAGTGGTCTGAAGCATGTATCCCATCAATACTAAGTCATGAGGTTGTGGGATCAATTCTCATTTTCTTTCTCTGTGTAGTTAGGTTTTCAGTTAATATAGATTCAAGTGACATTTAGATCATTCTTTATATCTCTTTTGCAAACACTGTATTATGTAGAAAGTGACATTCTAAAGTGCTAGAGTTAAAGAAAAATAAGGTTAATAAGTTGCAGAGCATTGTAAATGAACTGAAGAGTTTAGGAAGTATCAAAACTTTTAGGTTTAGGAAGGGGTGTTATTCAGCAGGTTCTGACAGGTTCTGAAAAACCAGTAGCGGAAGTTTTGAATAGTTTGGAGAACCAGCAAACACCACCTCTGGCTGGCCCCAATGGAGATTTTGCAATATCCTTCCCTCAGGAGTGGAGCAGGAATGGGGATTTTGCAATATCCTTTCCCCAAGAGTGGGAAGGGAATGGGGATTTTGCAATATCCTGCCCCCAGGAGTGAGGTGGGAATGGAGATTTTGCAGTATCCTTCCCCTGCCACGCCCACCAAGCCACGCCCACAGAAATGGTAGTAAAAAAATTCGAATTCCACCATTGATCTAAATTGTCTCTCTTTGTGTGCTCACATGCATACCTGTCTGTATATGACTGTCGCCACAGTTGGACCACCTTTATAAGATCATGTCCCTACTGATGCACCCTCTGGAAAGCAAGGTCAGTTGCCATCCATGCCAAAGAAAGACCACACAACTATTAAAATAGGCAACTGTATCAAAGAATTAAAATGCAATCCCTTGTAGCCTCGGTGGAATGAAGAGTCCCACACCAAGCCTGCTATCGAAAAGAATTGCTAATTAGTTTGAACTCAACACTCTGTGAGCAGCTCTGCAGAGAAATGTGGAAATAGGGTCTCTGACCCAAAAAAACTGAGATTCACTCAGAAGGAAGAAAAAATAGCAAAAGCCATATGACCGGCACAAAGGTAAGGATCCATTTTAGGTTCATGAATTTCCAGAAAATTCAGTGTTTAAATATTTGTGAATGTTGACATCAAATTTAGCAGGCTTTTAGAGCAGCTTTGTACTCTTCAGATTCATTGGCTTTGTAGAAGGATGGCACCGAATCTCCCTCACTGTCTTCTGAATAGAATTTGGAGTTAGCATTTGTTGACTGTGTAAAGAAAGGAAAAACGGTAGGCAGGGGAATCTACTGTAAATAAAACTTTTTAAACTATCTTTTAAAAATTTATTATATTTGTGTTGGAGCAAAATGGGGTGGAGGAGAAGAAGCACAAAAAGAAGCTTAGTCATGACAGCATCTTCAGCTACATCCAGCCCATTTCTGCTTCAGTGCTTCCATTGGCAGGTCCTTTTCCCTCAGGTAGAGATGGGTTGAAGAGAAGGCAGCAAATCTGATGGATCAGCCAATTAAACAAAGCTTTTGTTTACGCATTAGGTTCTTCATCCATTCTCTTCAATGTATTGAGTTTCCTATACAGTATAGATATTTATGGTAAGGGAGCTGAAGGAGAGGGAAATGATAAAAAGAATGTTCTAACAAACCAATAGGAGACCTAAAGCTTCACCCACAACACCAGGGGAAACATATACTTGTTCATCCCACTGTGATATACTGTATGCCATAATCCAGCCTTCTCCACCCTGGAGAGCTTCCAGATTTATGGACATAAACATCCAGAATCTTTAGCACTGGCTAGCTTAACTGTGGAACCTGGAACTGAAATCCACAGGCTGCCATTATCTATCAGCAATATCCTATGCATTTTACATTAGATAAACTCCCCAATCTCAGTGCAAAAGAATACATGAATCTCAATCTGACTTCAGAAACAACTGAATTCAAAAACCAGTAGGAGAATGTTTTAACTCCCCAGAGCATATTGTTGCTGACCTCGAGATGATTATCTTTGAAAAAGAAAAAAAAATTACAGCAACCAATTTCATTGTGAAACAGCTGAATTAAATGAGATTTAACATCATTTCTTACACATTAACCAGCGAATGAGATGTCTTATCACACTGCTTCTGTTAGCCAGCAAATCAATGCAAGAATGTCTGTGTAACACCTAATTGCTGTTCTATTAAGAGTTCTTATCTATAGGTAATTCTGTCTCTCAGCTTTCAACATCTCCCCTTCCCCCCCTTTCCTCCAGCAAAACTGTGAGTCTGTGTGTGTGTGTGTGTGTGTGTGTGTGTGTGTGTGTGTGTATTTAGGACTATGGATAAAAATATTATTATAAAAATTATGCTATATAATTTTAAAGTTTATGCTGTCTTTTACCTTCTAAAAGATTACCTATCATGGATAAACTCAGAAAGTCCATGTCGAGCAGTAGATTATTTCCTTGTTATAATTTAGTAAATTAAATGTTCTGGGAGAGAGAGAGGGTGCAGCAAGGTGTAATAGATTACGACATCTTATGTCAGCTTCTGTTAATTGATCTGAAGGAGTCACAGGAATGTCAAGAAGCTGTGTCTCCACACCACAACACCAGAGGATTGTGGAGGCTGGTTGCAAAGGTAGACAATTTGAACATAAACAGAATAGACTTTTCCTGTTCAAACCAACATGAATTTTAAATCGGTCATCTTTCTTGGTTGAGTTCGAGATGCAGTTCTGAGAGAAGGTACTTCTTTCTTTTAACAAATGCCAGGGGGGAAAAATGATTTAGAATAGGGGACCTGATTCAAATGCAACAGCTTTCCCTAATATAGAGGCCACAAGATGGGTTAGACAATGACCCGCATCATTTCCAAATGCCATGTTTGCTGCTGACACATATATGGTCAAGCAAATGCATGCTTTATTTTCTCAGATATTTTCTTTCATCTTGTAATGAGACCCCAAGATTAGATGAGTCACCTTTCGTGATGTAAATGTCACCAGACAGTGAACCAAAGCTCACCCTTCCTTTCTGCTTTTCTTCAGTTCTACTGACTTGCAGTGCAAATAAATTGCTTCAGATTCCTGTAACTCAGGCAGAAAACCAGGCCCCTTGCTGATAAAACCAGCTGGCCTGGATAGTGTTGCTATGGCAACTTGCACTTTCTTTCCTCATCCCTTTGTTTGGTTGCAGACCTGGACTTCATGCACAGTCATAATGGAGCCAGTCTCTTGGGATATTTTGGAGTGAGGGGGGAATGGTTTCACCCTGCAAAATTGGCCTGTCATTGGCCCATTTTTTTTTTCTCAAAGAAGAACATGGAATATTATTAGCTAAGAAGCCTCCATGCCGCAATAAAGAAAGCTCTTCGGAGGTTTAGGTTTATGCTACGGCTGGGCAGTGCCTCCAAAATCATTCAGAAAAGTGCTTTAAAACTGCCATGTTGTTTCCCAGGATCACATGGCAGCTGGAGAGGAGAGCCACAAAATCCCAGGAAAAGACATGGCTGCTTTAAAGAGTTGCAGACAGAATCCAAAATATTGTAGAACCCTGTCCATAAAACACACACACACACACACACACACACTTCCTATCCTATAAACATTTCATTCACTTAATCACATAAATGTGGTCAAGACATATTTGTGACTGTCTTGTCTTTTGTTATATATTTGCATCTTCAGAGGTTTCAGTAGAGTCCCTCCCTGGCTTCTCATACTTCAGTCAGCAAAGCTATCACAAGAGATACCTATGGTTTGATTTCACTTTTAGAATACAAGATGTGAGCATGCACCAAACAAGAAACTGGGAGACTGAATTCTAGTTTCCCTCCCTCCCTCTCTCTTTCTCTCTCCTTCCCTCCCACTTCCCTTCCCCTCTCTCCATGCATCCAGATACATACTATACTATACATAAATACACACAAACACACAATCTATTTTATTATGTAAAATTAAAAGAAACAGATTTCCTACAAAAAGGTGTTCAGTTTAGTCTTAGGAGATGTACAACTTCTCTGTCTCTGTATCCCCTGTAAACACTGTTAAAGAGAGTAACTGCAATAAAATCTTCAGAGTGTGCAGAAAAGCTGGACCTGCCCAGTCTCATTTTTTGTTTCTCCAGTGTTGAGAACAGGCACTTACCTTTCTTCCTTGCACACAAATAAACTCATATTTTTCTGATTTGAGGAAATGGAATGGGAGAAATGCACAACTGGCTTGGCAGGAAGTGACGGGAAGAGAGCTTATTTTCACTCTATGTACAGTAATATCTCTCACAGAACAGAGATATTTATGAACATCCACATTATATATATTTTTTTATTTTGCTTCCCTTGAACACACAAGAAGAATTATATTGTGAAGAAAATGAGGAATAGACCAAAGGGATGAGTGAAGGAAGCAAAGATGGATATTTTAAGAATCCACATACTCATATCCAAATGTAAAGTTTCTGAGATGGAGATGCTTCTGTTTATATAAAAATCCAAGATATGAGCAAGAAAAGAGAGCTGGCACAAAATTCAGTGTCAAATTTTCTCCCGCTGTTTCTCACTGTGAATTTTCTAGTGACGTCTCTGAGTAAGATAACATAAGCCTATATATTTTATCATAATTGGCATTTATAGTCAAAGTCAGAATACAGCTAGAAGGGATCTTGGAAGTCTTCTAGTCAAACCCTCTGCTCAAGCAGGAGACCCTATACGATTTCAGACAAGCGGCTGTCCAATCTATTCTTAAAAACTTCCAGTGATGAAGCACCCACAACTTCAGGAAGCAAGCTGTCCCACTGGTTAATTATTCTCACTGTTAGGAAGTTTCTCCTTAATTCCAGGTTGCTTCGCTCCTTGATTAGTTTCCATCCAATGTTTCTTGACCTGCTGTCCGGTGCTTTGGAGAATAATTTGACCCCCTCTTCTTTGTGGGCAGCCCCTCAAATACTGAAATATTGCTATCATGTACCCTCTAGTCCTTTTCTCTAGACTAGCCATACCCAAATCCTGCAACCATTCTTCATATGTTTTAGTCTCCAGGAGTTTAATCATTTTAGTTGCTCTTCCCTACATTTTTTCCAAAGTCTCAGCATCTTTTTTGTAATGTGGTGACCAAAACTGGATGCAGTATTCCAGGTGTGGTCTTACTAAGGTTTTATAAAATGGTACTAATACTTCCTGTGATTTTCATTTTATGCCTCTGTTTATACAACCAATGATTGTATTTGCTTTTTTTGGCTGCTGCCACACACTGCTGGCTCATATTTAAGTGATCGTCCACTAGGGCTCCAAGATCCCTCCCAGTTACTGTTTTTGAGCCAGGTTTCACCTAATCTGTACTGGTACCTTTGGTTTTTCCTGCCTAAGTGTATAACCTTGCTTTTCTCCACATTAAATTTCCTTTTGTTGGATAAGGCCCATTGTTCAAGTCTGCCAAGATCTTTTTGGATACTGAGCTTTGTTTTATGGGGGGGTTGGCTATTCCTGTCAGCTTAGTGCCATCTGAAAATTTGATGAGCTCCCCTTCTATTTCGTCATCTAAATCATTTATGAAGATATTGAAGAGTACTAGATCTAAGATGGAACCTTGTTGTACCCCATTGCTTATTTCCCTCCATGTAGATGTAATACAATTAAGGACTACTCATTAAGTACAGTTTGACAGTGAGTTACAAATCCATCTGGTGGTGATGCAGTCTATCCCACATTTTTCTAATTTACCAAGAAGTAGGTTGTGGTCTACTTTATCCAAAGCCTTGCTGAAATCTAAGTATACTATGTCCATAGCATTTCTCTGCTCAACTAATTTTTGTCAAAGAATGAAATAAGATTGGTTTGTTTTTAACAAACTTGTGTTAGCTTCTAGTTATAACTTTATTTGTTTCTAGATGTTTGCGGATCTGTTTTTTGATTATCTTTTCCAGTATCTTCCAAGGTATTGATGTTAGGCTGATTGGTCTGTAGTTTCCTGGATCTCTTTCTTTTTTTTCCTCTTTTTTGAAGATGGGAACCAAATCAGCTGTTTTCCAATTCTCAGGTAGTTCCCTGGTGCTCCAATGTTTTTGAAATATATGATGTAATGGTTCTGAGATAACATCTACCAGCTCCTTCAGAACTCTGGGATGTAATCTGTCAGGTCCCAGTGATTTATATTCATCAAGATCAGACAGGTGTTTTCTTACCATTTTCTTCCTTATTTTAATTTTTATTTCTAGTCTGTCTTTTATTGTTATGTTTTTGGTAGGTTGGGTTATAGTTTCTTTTTGCATGAAGACTGATGCAAAGAATGAGTTAAGCAGCTCTGCTTTCTCTCTATTGCCTATTACTTCCTTGTCATCTTCTCTCTTTAGTGGGCTGACTATTTCCTTGACTTTTTTCTTGTTATTTATATGCTGAAATAAACCTTTTAAAATTATCTTTGACTTTTGTTGAAAGTCTCTGTTCATTCTGAGCTTTTGCTTTCTTAACTTCATCTTTGCAAATTCTGGGTATTTGCTGATAGTTATGTGATAGTTAGGTTTCTGCTGATAGTTATGTATCCCTCTTTCCATTTTATTTTATTTTTTTGGTATTTGTCCTTTTTGTCTTTCAGTTTATCAGAGAGATTTTTGTACAAATATGCTGGTTTCTTCTTGGATTTCTTGTTTTTCTTTTTCAGTGGTATTGTGCTGGACTGAGCTTTTATGATAATATTTTTCAGATTTTCGCACACTTCTTGAGCTGTTTCCCCTTTAGGATTTTCATCCATGGAATATTTCCTAGGTTCTCTCTAAGTTTGTTAAAATAAGCTCTTTTAATGTTTAAGACACTGATTGGATTATGTTCTATTGCTTGTGTTTGCATTATATTGAATTTCAATATGATGTAGTCACTCTCACCCAAAGTACTGGCAACTTCAACTCCCTTTATCACTTCTCTATTAGTAAGAATAAGGTCCAGCAAAGCTTTCCCTCTAATTCCCTCCTCTATCTTTCAGTTCTAAGTGCTTTCCTTCCATGAAAAGTGATACCATGATTATATATGCACTGATATTATGAAACTTCTCTGCTAATGCAGACAAAATTTGATGACTCACTAGTCATCGAGTGAATTTCTAAAAGAGAGAACATTTAAATTGTGCTCAGTGAAGGACTTGGCATCTATCCATCTTGAAATTCTTACAGCTTATCAAGATTCTTCTAAATAGGAATGGTGTTTTCTGAAGTGTTTGCTATCCTATTTTCAGGGAAGCAATGGCAAATTCATGACTACAGTGGAAAGAGAAGTTGGTGAATGGATCAATTCTTCAGAATTCTGTTCTGGAAGCCAACTCAAGATAGCTCACTCAAGTGACCATCAAGTACAGCATATATCAAGGTGATCCACTGTCCCCACTGTTGTTCAGCATAGGCTTGAAACCCCTCAGCTAAATAATCACAAGGGCTAGATATGGATACAAATTCCAGAATGGAAGTACCATCATCCACTTCCTCTATTTGGATGACATCAAGTTGTAGGCTAAGAGTGAGCAGAGACTTTGACTTGAAGATCCACCTAATGCAAATCTACAGTGAAATGTTATTCAGACTAGAGAAGTGTGGCTGGAAGATAGTCAAGAGAGAGGAGATAATTAAGAATGTTTAATTACCAGTTAATTAATCAGCAGGCCACAAGGCAAACATACAGATCAATTACAAGAACCTTGATATCCCATAGTCACATGAGAACTATGACAAGGAGACAAGGAAGACCGCAACATAACACCCTAGGATAAGAGGAATCAGCTGAATGGGAAGAACAAGATCCATGCCATCAACATGTATGCCCTGCTGGTCATCAGGTTCCCTCTCAATATAATGAACTGGGCATAGCAGGACATGGAAGTTACTGATATAAAGACTTGGAAGCTTCTCGCAGTGAATGTAGATGGTACAGCAGTTGGAAGGAGGGTGAGTGGAGTTGGTGAGTGTCAAAGCCATTGTCCTGGATGATACCAGAAGATCAAGGAGTACATCAATAAGATGACATCCAAAGATAAGCTGTTGACAGAATGCCTTAAGCAACACAGACATGGGTGGAAAATCAAGCAGTGGAAGTGTCATCGCAAGACATGACCCTGCAAGGGATGTATGATTAACAGACAGCTAAGGTGGCAGATACTGGGAAATCCTACCAGTGGCTGGAAAGCCTAAACAAACAGACAGCACTGATCATAGCAACATAAAAACAGGCATTAAGCATCAGATCCATAGAAGTAGGAATCTACCACACTAGACAGGTTCCAAGGTGCAGACTATGGAGAGAGGCCTAAGAGACAGCCCCTACACATAGGATGTAAGTTGCAGATAGGAACAGCATGCACTGAATAACACAACCAAATAGCTGGTATTGTGTACAGGAACATCTGTACACAATAAACTAAACCAGTGGTGTCAAACTCAAGGCCTGCGGGCTGAATCTGGTCCGCAGGGTGCTTAGATCTAGCCCATGGGGCCTCCCTGGAAACAGAGAAGGACCAGCCCCCAGTGCCTCTGCCAGCAAAAACAGAACTTGGGAAGACTGTGTGCGGCCCTCCTGAGCTCCGTTTTCACTAGCAGAGAGCTTGGGCCACCACAGGCACCCTGGACATGAGTGAGGTCAAGCTGGCCATGCCCACCCCGGCCCCCTGAGGTCAAACACAGCCCTGATACAGCCCTCAATGAAATCGAGTTTGACACCCCTGGGCTAGACCCTCCCAAGTTCAAATGGGAGATTCCATAGAAGGTTGTAGATAATAAGAGAGCTAAGATCCTGTGTGACTTCCAAATCTAGAAAGACAGGCAGGGACTAGCTGATTAACTGACTTCATCATAGTAGGCAAGGATCTGAAGACAGCGGCCATGATAGATGTAGCAGTGCCAAGTTACAGCAACATTAGAAAGAAGGAATGTGAAAAGCTGGAGAAGTACCAAGGCCTGAAAGAGGATGTGGAAAATAAAGGTCAAACTGTTCCCAGTGATAGTAGGGATACTTGGGCTGTGACTCCTAAACTGGGAGAGTGGAGCAAAATCCTATAACAAAATTAGAGCTCTCGGTCCAGAAGAGTGCAGTACTAGAAACAGTTAAGATACTGTGCAGAACTCTCAAATTTCCAGGCCTAAAACATGATTAGAACATTAATTTTGGAAAGTTATAAACGGATTAAGGGGTCAGATGTACTTGAAATAAGATTTTGAAATTAATTACAAGAATACTTCCAGTGGATTGATTTTGAAGCTAACTAAGAAACTTTTCAATGGGAAAGTGTTTTTTAGGGGGAGAAATTAAAAAATGAAAAGGGCGGATTTTGAAGGTTGACTAGAGCAGAGGTTCCTAACCTTCCTAATGCTGTGACCCTTTAATACAATTCCTCATGTTGTGGTGACCCCCAACCATAAAATTATTCCTAAACCCATTGAAAATATGTGTTTTCTGATGGTCTTAGGCGACCCCTGTGAAAGGGTCGTTCAACCCCCAAAGGGGTCCCGACCCACAGGTTGAGAACCACTGGACTAGAGGGAACCAGAAAGAACTAAAGTGCATAAATAAAGAAGGTTAAGGTTAAGGTTTATTAAATTTGTATACTGCTCTTCTCCCGAAGGACTCAGGGCGGTGAACAGCCAAAATTAAAATACATACAGTATAAAAATTAAAATAAATTAAAACAGAATTAGATCAGTTTGGCTTCCCCAAATTTTAAAACCCTTTATCCATAAAATAGCCCATTAAAATTTTAAGCCAGCCCAGCTTGCTGAAATAAGAAGGTCTTCAACGCTCGGTGGAAAGTATGGAGGTCCGGGATCAGTCGTATTCCTGGGGGTAGCTTGTTCCAGAGGGCGGGTGCCCCCACAGGGAGGAGAGAAGGCTCTCCCCCTGGGGGTCATCAGTTGACATTGCTTGACCGATGGCACCCTGAGGAGACCCTCTCTGTGGGAGCGGATTGGCTGGTGGGAGGTTATTGGTGGCAGAAGGTGGTCTCGTAAATACCCGGGCCCTAAGCCATGGAGTGCTTTAAAGATGAGAACCAATATCTTGAAGCACACCCGGAAGACCACTGGGAGCCAGTGCAGCTTGCGCAGGAGAGGTGTTACATGGGAGCGCCATGTCGCCTCCATAATTACCCGTATGGCTGCATTCTGGACCAGCTGGAGCCTCCGGGTGCTCCTCAAGGGAAGCCCCATGTAGAGAGCATTGCAGTAGTCCAGGCGAGAGGAGAGTCTCATTAATGCAAAATGGAGCAATATTATTTGACACTGGAAGAATTCAAGGATATTTGGGAACAACGCATTCAGAAAATTCTGAGGTTGATTTGAATGTGCATCTGAAAATGGATTTTAAAATATCAGGCTATAAGAATGATATGGAAAACAGTGTTATACTGGATTTATAAATGAAACTGGCTGATGTCTTAATAATTAAAGGGATCATACAAATAATGAATCAGAAGAGTGACTTAAATAGCTTTCTTATCTTGGATTTACAAAAGAGACATGTTAAACTTATTTCTGAGAGAAAACAGAGGAAATGATAAGAAATCAGTTTATAGGATAGTATTTGAAGGGGTTAAAGAGGAAGATTCTTAACAGTGAAAGGAGGAAACACAAAGTGGGTTTATTTGGTTAAGATTAAAATATATAAGTTGCTGTGCACTTTTTATTTTTTTATTTTCATATTTTTGCAGTTAGTTGTTCATCTTTATATTTTTAAACTTTAATTAAAATTATAAAAAATAACGTATGTACTATCTCTCCAGTCTTTATATCATCTGGAAATTTGATTTTTTATCCCTTTGTCCAACTCCAAAGTAAATCTAAGGTATATCACTCAACATTTTCTTCCAGCTTGTTAAACAGCCATTGGATGCAATTGTTCAACCAGTTCTTACTCATCTAATGGTAATACTGTATAGATTAGCACAACCCTCTTTTTTGTCAATTTCTTTGGGAGAACCACACATATATGTCTACTGCATTTTTGTGGTCAACTATACTGGTCATCCTGTCTTAAAAGATTGGTTTCAGTCAGGGGTGAAATCCAAAATTTTTCCCTACCGGTTCTGTGGCTGTGGCTTGGTGGGTGTGGCAGGAGAAGGATATTGCAAAATCTTCATTTCCTCCCCTCCTGGGGGAAGGATATTGCAAAATCTCCATTCCCACCCCACTCTGGGGCCAACCAGAGGTTGTATTTGCCAGTTCTCCAAACTACTCAAAATTTCCTCTACCGGTTCTCCAGAACCTGTTAGAACCTGCTGGATTTCACCCCTGGTTTGGGTGATTTATTCTTGATAAACGTGTGCTGGCTCATGCAAGGCAATATTGAAGGTTGACATTTCCAAAATGTGGCCTATCTGCAGCTTGACTTAAATAACCCACTAACAAGGAAGTAGATGAGCAACAACAACAGCAACCAAATGGTCTGAATACAGGATGAATGTGACATGTGAGGAAGAAGCTGCCAGATATATCATATGACTAGTTGAATGCTTTCAAAAATTTGATAATGCCACCACCATGAATAGCAATACAGTCCTAAAATGATGTATAAAGGCACTGCTATGCTGCTTGGTTCATGACCCTCTACTCTGTCTACTGAGAGATCTAAGGCAAGTTTAGAGCAAAGTACTACTCATTAAAAATGTGGCAGGTACTCATTTAGGGGGCAAAAATGGTTAATACACCTATTTTATCTATCAAATACGAACTAGCAGGAAAAATGTGCACCTGGGAGATAATTTAGTGTTTTTGCAATTAACATTGTAACCAAACTTTAGTTAATTGATCAATTTGGAAAAGGATTGCACATTTAAAAGCTAATAATAATAACCAAGAATCAGAAATGCCGTACTTAATAGCAATGTAAATATTATACAACAGCTGATAGGTTTTCTTCTATTATTCTCTAGGCGATATGTTAAGCCAAAGTTTATGGAGCAGAATTGAAAATAATATTTTTTCCCCATTCCAAACGGAAACTTTTAAAGTATTTTAAAATTATAAAGTAGCAGCTTCCAAAGAAGCAGCAAACATTTCAGATTAATAACGAACGTTAGAAAAACTGCAGGTACCTTAGAAGGCATAAAATATGTGGAAGGCTGAACAGGGAAAAGCACTGCAAAAACATGAATAAATACTGAGCTGCATATGATTTATGAGATAATGATTATGCTCTTGTTTATTCATAAGGGTTTGAGATGCTTTCTGTAGTTTGAAAAGCACGATTCCTAACACCGACATAGAGTGGCTGCAATTTAATGGGAATGGATTGGATACATCAATGGGACAGTACTGATTTCATATTGTATATTTTCAATTTGTGTAAGACTCAATAGCAAAAACTGCAGAGGTTTTAACATGGGGCTTACTTGAGTATGGTTTAACTCATTCTTCTTTCCAATTAGTAGAATACTTGTGTTGAAAACATACAAATTGCCACAGACAAAGTAGATTATACCTTCAGCTGGATTCTATAAGCATTTTTATATTTTGTACTGAAAAGTTGTTTAAGATCGCAGATGGCTTTGAAATGCACAACTCTGCCCCCCAGTCTCCCACCCCCAGACCGTTAAGGTTTCTGCACTTCAGCAATGGCAGGAATGATTTATAAATCTTTCTGTCTAAAAATGTAAGATCATTATCATTATTAATGAAGTTAATTGCCGTACTGCAGCAAAACAGCCTCATCAGTTCCTTGATTTGCTCTTCAGCCTGACGACAAGCAGATAAAAATGTAGCAAACACATCAAACAAATGAAAAACCCAGACACATAAACAACATCATATTTCCAACAAATGGCATGCTTTGCATTTTCAAGCTGTAATTTCTGTGCCTCAACTCTGTGGGGATTTTTTAAAAATAAATGCCTCACCTTGTATACAAGAAAGCTGAATTTCTTTTGATTTGGGGCATTTTACTGATTCACGTTTGTTTTCCTATTATGTTTTCTAATGCACCAGCTTCTCTTTAAGTTGGAAACATCAAGCTGGTTTGTCTTTTAAGCAGGGTATGACTCATCATCTATCTCCTCATATATCAAAGCAGTTTTATAGGCTGCCCCTGATAAATTCCACAATTTGGAAATTTATGGCTGCTGATTTCTTTAGTATCAGAACCAGCAGAGTTCTAAAGCTTTTCTGAAGTTTTCTTTGCCACTTTCCACCCCCACCCCACTTCCCTTCCGTCCAGCCTTCAACTTTCATCATTTCTTTTAGATTAGTTCCAATTTCATTTAACTTTTGTCGATAAAACAAAACATGTTTAGGGAAGCAATCGGGCTTCACACAAGCATGTTGGCCCTTGCGTCTAACGATTGTCATTGTATCGTATAGAAAAAGGAGGACATATGGAAGCATACATTTGATTCCATTTTGATATTTGTGCAAATCTATGTTTATTCTATTGCTGGTATGTTTCTAATAAATCTAGTCCATGGCTTTCGTGAACCCAAAACTTTAAAAATCCCCATACATATGTAGTAGACATATGGTCCAATAATTTGGAATTGTCTAAGAGCAGAAGCACCCAAAATACTTCTTTATACGTGATTGCAATATTTAAAAAGCAAAAGGTGATGTAAAGTTTACAAGTGCAATTGTCATAAAAGGAGCCAGCTTTCTTCTGAACTCAAAGCACACAATATTAGGTGTCCCATTCTCTCCAACAAGCTATTTTTTTTCTTCAATATTACTTGGAAAATAATGTATTTAGCTGCTCTAGGTAGTAATAATCATCCAAAGAAGAGCCTGGTATTTAAAAAGTTCAATTTTTCTACCATTAAATAATGCAACTCAATCTGGCTGCAATTGATTTTTGTTTTTGTTTAGTTTTTTTTTATTTTGCTGCCTTGCTTCTAAAATTAATTTTCTGCTTTCCTGATAGAAAGTCTGTTTAAGTTTCCCTTTATGTGAGTCTCTTCTAGGCTAGGTCCATGGGATTTTTCTTAAGAAAACAGACAGGTCTAATTTTCAGAAATCCTCTATAATTTTAGAAAGTATTAGGGAGAGGGACTCAAGTCCTGCTTTTTTGTCCCAGAGTAAAATATATCATTTTTATATTTGCAAATATTACCATACTATGGACTAATATGTTACGTTTGCTGTTTCCATTTTTAGACAGAGGCCACTTCCCTGCAAGTGATTTACAGATTATTATTATTGTTGTTTAGACTTCTATACCGCTTCATAGTGCTTTACAGCCCTCTCTAAGCGGTTTACAAAGTTTACAAAGTTAGCATATAGCACTGCATATTAGCATTAGCATATTGCCCCCAACAATCTGGATCTTCATTTTACCTACCTCGGAAGGATGGAAGGCTGAGTCAATCTTGAGCCAGTGAGATTTGATCTGCTGACCTGCTGAACTAGCAGTCAGCTGAAGTAGCTGCAGTACTGCACTCTAACCACTGTGCCACCTCGGCTCTTAAATGTGATACAGCTGATACTAGATGTCTTCTAGTATCACCTGGCTATCACTGAGGCGATTTAAAGCTGTCCTCATTATAACAAGAGCTGGATGGTGGGAAACCAGTGAGGAAATGAGGTGAATCTACTCTAAATCATCCAACATGTCTACAACATCTGGCCTAATTGTTGGATTTTTCTACTTTTTGCATCACCAAGCCTAATGTAGAATTCTTTTTTTTAAAAAAAGACAATTAAAAATGCATACATTTTATTAACCCTTCAATCCATGTCTGGATGAATTTTACTGCAATGTTTGGGCTTGGAGTTTCTTATGTTGAAGACACTATTGCCCATCCTTTTCTCATTAGCATCTTTTGCCATGGAATTTTCCTTATTGCTCTGAATTTAAACATGTGCTCTCCCGAAACATAAGATACATGTTTGATCATACTCACTTCAATTTATCTTAGGATCAGGAATTCTAGCATCATGTGCTCCCCAAGGTTCCTCTACTTTGGATGCAATGGATTACTATCAAGTCAAGGATAGCAGATGCTCTTCTACTTCCTTCCATGTGGAGTTTCCATCTTTCTTTCATCTGCCTCAAGAAAAGGTTATCAGCAAGGGATTTAGAAATATCCTAGAAGAACTATGCTAGGCAAAGTTTATCTTCCAACAGATCCTGAGATACTTAAAGCCCATTATTTTTCTCACTGAAGGACCTGCAATTTTGGGGGGGGGGGAAATCTTCCCCATATTTCTTACAGTATCACCAAATTTATTTACTTGGATTTATGATCAGGTGTATATACCTGCAACATACAATGCACATGAAGTGCACTTCTTCCCCTTCTGTTGTTTTGAAAAGTTCTGTTCCTCAACTTCTGTACTCTAAACACTGGAATCATCCCATCTGCAAAATTTAAGGAGCCCTTTGAGTTGTCAAATGGTATGTTTCACCAAATCCTTCATTGAGCAGAAAATGACCAAATCCCTATATGTCTATGGAAATCCTCAGTCATACAGCTCATGGTTGTCCCAAAGGTGTTTTTCAAAAGGCAACTGAACTTCTTTGTTTTTTCTTAACGATGTTTCATTTCTCATCCAAGAAGCTTCTTGGATGAGAAGTGAAATGTCCTTAAGGAAAAACAAAGAAATTTCAGTTGCCTTTTGAAAAACACTTTTGGGATGACCAAACCCCTAAATGGTCAAAGTTAAACATGAGATATTTCTGCAAATTTGAATGTGAAGTTGTTTATGGATTTAAAATAAGAAAATTGTACATGGCAGATGCAAAGATATGGACATCCTTTCAGTTAGTATTTTGCAACACGTTTCTTCTGCATACTTTAAACAATCACTGAACTAAAAGAGTTCTGCAAGGAAGGGTGGGGAAAAAAAGAATAGCAATTGGCAATAGGCAATATGTGGAAACTGTTATTTCTGCTAAAAGAGATATTACAGGGATTAATTAAAAGAGTATCCAAATTCTTAACCCTGCCAAATACACTGTTTAATAATTTTCAATCTGTAAACATCTGCACATAAATAATAATTCTGCATTCAAATATGCAGAAAGATATCACGGTTTACCATTTAGAGATAGCCCCAGCTTTGAAGGTTCATTGAAATATACATTGATCAACTATCTTTTTTGCAATAAGAGCTCATCTTGTTTATTTCCCATACTCTGATCCTCACAATTGAAGGCAACAAAGTTCATGAATCAATCTTCTTTTACTTTTGTCACTGAGCAGGTTAATAGGATCCATTACAGCAACGCTGAGAAGACCTTTTGTCATACTAGCCAAATAATGCCTACTTTGACTCCCAGTAACATTCTGGGGGTTCAGGTTCACGTTACTTGCTGTTATTTAGTTCTGCTGGCTAAAGATAAGGAACATTGAATGGAAAACTTTTCCCATGCAAAAAGGGCTTTGCCACTGTGCTTCCTTCCAAGTTTGTGGCTGACTATCCTGATAAATTTAAAGAAGAAAGTGTGATAGTGTGATCAAAATAGAGAGAGGGAATATTTACACATAAACAGGACCCAGGATAATCCTTCTGTGAAATTCTAAGTATTATTAAACACTACAGAAGATGTATGATCATTTTCTGATTGGTAGGTATTGGAATTTCTGTGGCAGAACAGATTGTTTTCATATTTGGTTGGGGAAAAAATGAAAAATCACTCACTGTTTATATTTATCCTTTTTAGCACTCCTGTTAGATCTTTGTTATGATCACTCACTGGATTAACTCATAATAGGAAATTGGTTGATTGCAGCAAGAATCACTCTGAAAAGACATGCAAAATGGGAATTCTCCAAGCCTGAAGCAATGATTATGAAATGTATCTAGGTAACATGGATGTTTGTGAACTCATGTTCTTTGTTCAAGAATGGCGAAAAAACCAGGCATGTAATAAGATTTGGGTTGAGATCACAGTGCTTTTCAGAGACATATCACTGGGAAGGAAGGAAGGAAGGAAGGAAGGAAGGAAGGAAGGAAGGAAGGAAGGAAGGAAGGAAGGAAGGAGTGTTTAAAGGAAGGAAAGTGCTTTAAAATAAAGAAATTCAAAAAAATATGATTCTTCAGTTTGAATAGCATAGATAAAAAGAGGGAATTTATTTCTCTGCCATATACTGTACTTACTGTGCCCTATGTCAAGTTTATTATAAACAGCCAATAAAAAATCAAAAGGGAAAGTCAAACTCTTACTTTCTTTTACAAAAACAAACAGAATTCTTAAGAATATTTTACGCATGACCCACACATATATTATGCAGTGGATCTCTGCTCTAGAATATGCTCTTCTGAAGTGTATACTTGAAAGAAGATGCCAGAACATTAGAAGGCAATTAAGATGCAGTCCCATGTTATCTGCTTCTCCTGTGCTAAAATGGGAGCAATACTAGCATCATTTGGCTATATAATAAAGCATCTGGTTAAAAACAACAACTAGTCCCCATACCCAGGTCTTGGTCACTCAATTCATCCTTCATTTACTCAAAATATAGAAAACTAAACCCTACATGTGAACAAATTGCACAACTCCTTTGCTGTTCAGGTCATGATTATTTGATTCAGCTAATAAATGTATTTTATGCTAACTAATTTGATATTTTGGTCTAGCAGACATTTAGATTGTCTCTAATGACCCACCCAAACGTTGTAATGAAAGGGACCGATGGGATTTACTGCTCTGGCTGGCATTTCTTAATGTTATTGGATGTATCTCCTTTCAGGGCAGGGCCCAGCATCTATTCAACAGATCTGTGCAAATCCTTGAAAGGGTGCTTCAGTTTGATGATGAGTCAAGCGAAGCCTTGTGCTTTGTTTTGCAAACCAAAATGATGATTAGCACAGTTCAGCTTGTCTGGCTTCATTCACTCAATGCTTTGTTATTGGAGGATGCGCAGCTTGCCTTCTCAACCAATGTTTTGGCAAGTTCAGTGAGAGGAAAGGTCACTTGCTTTCTCTAGCATCTTCTGGCTTTGGAAAGTGACAGTATTGAGGTAACACAATGCTTCATGGAAGCATCTGTCTTGCCTCTTTGCTTCAATGAGAGAGATACAAATCCTATCATTGGTTACTCTAACTTTTCTTACATAGAGACCTGTATAAGCCTCAGTTAGGACCATTATTTGTTCAAAGTTTGCACAATGGATCGCCTTTAGTGACATGCTGTGGACCACACCCTAAAAGCTCAATACAATTAGGGTTAGTGTCAAACTACATCAAATCAGAATCAAATTTATATTTGAGTTCTTAAATTAATTCAGATTAAACCATGTTTATTTGTTTAGTAAGTATCGCTTCTGGCACATGACAACTTAAAATACAATGACCTTTCTTAAACATATTCTATATTCCATACCTTAGGCTTTTAGAAGACTTATGTTGCCCTAGAGATTTTAAGTTATGCATTATTTCCCTAGTCTTTACTACATTTATTTTTTAAATGAAGGGATACCCAATAGAACTTTGAAATTAACTCAGCAGATAGTTAGGCTCACATGGGCAAGGTCAAAACATCACATGTCAGTCCCAAAACTTTTAGTTTTTTATATATTTTTATCAGTCTTTTGAATTATGCCAGGAAATTAGTAAGACATTAGAGTAGATGCTTCAGCATGGCATTCCATGCTATCTTTCTGCATTTCAGAACTTTTGTTCTTCCAAAATACATTTTGTATACTGTATACTGCAGTGATACACCCAAAGTTAAGCTACTCCTTGTGGCAAAAATGAAGTAAGTAGCTTCCCCTTTTCTTAAAAGTAATTACTTTCTAAGTCACAGGCAGCAAAGTGAAAAACGGACCTCACTTTGGGATAAAACAAAGTACAACTTAATAAACTTTAAACCAGTAAAGAGGTCAATCATGGTGGGTTGCCTGTGCTTCAGTGAGCTGATCTGCTCTCCTATCACAAATGACTCTTGGGCTGACATCTCAGTCCTGAGCTAATTGCCATGAGTAAAATTGAATATTGCATCGAGATATCAGAGTTCCTCCATGTAAACTACACCTAGATTACTATCTTCTGTGTAAACCTATATTGTGTTTTAAAAAGAGAGATAATTATTCTCACTCAAAGATCTACTATGTTAACTTTCAGCTTTTCCTTCCCAGATTTTATTACTAAATAGCTAAATGTCTATGGAGATTCTCAGCCGTCCAGGTCATAGTTGTCCCAAAGGTGCTTTTTCAAGAGGCAACTGGACTTCCTTGTTTTTTCTTTGATGATGTTTCACTTCTCAGATGAGGTGAAAAGTCTTCAAAGGAAAAGCAAGGAAGTCCAGTGGCCTCTTGAAAAAGCACCTTTGGGTTTATTAACTAAATGTTTTATTCTCCATCCCTGGCCCTATTGCCCAAGTTGTAATGACAGCAATTAGCCAAATCACACCATTCAAATGATATTCCAGGGAAGATGAACATCATGCCCAGAAACAATAAATCAAGGAGATGAAAAGATGCCCAACTTCATCAATGCGATAAACACACTTGAAGCAGCACAATATGCCAAAAGGGGGTGTGAGCGAGACTTGTAGCTGGCCTGAAATGCCATAGCACGAATCCTGCCTTTTTTGTTTCCCATCTCCTATGATAGTCTTCATCATGATAGTTTGCCTCTACCGCTATAGTACTTGGCTGGGGATTACTCCTAAGCAATTCATTTCTATAGTTGGTACCCTCTTAGTCATCATTAATCTTCTGTGTCAAAAGATTACATCAGCACAAAGAAGATGGCAAGCAATGTTCAGCTGCTGTTCTGGTAGCAGCTGAAAGGCCACACCAGAAAGCTTCCAGACTCTGCTAATTGCCAAAAATTGCTCAGGGGAAACTCAGGAAATAGGGCCAAAGGCTGCCCTCATTCCAAAATGAAATTTGCAGCCAGGTTGTCAATAAAAGAGGCAGAAGCACTCCAAGACTGGGCGTGAATGCCTTGTTAGTTTTCTGCTCACATCAGTGGTAGTTGAGGGGGTGGGGTGGGGAAAACAGTTTCATTTGCTGGCCTGATTGGACTGATGAGATTTCCATATTCTTCATTAAGGTCTGCCAGCCAGCTTGGCTGCCCTGCCATTTCCCATTATTCACAACTGATCCATTATGCAAAAGGAGAAGAGAGTATGCCAGGCAGGTGGGAAATAAGAGAAGAATCCCAGCTAGAGACTGTAATGATGCCATCAGCAATCTGTGCTACGGGAATTGAAGGGAATTGAATACTTGGGAGGTAAGGATTCTGAGACAAAGGGGTTAAATCATTTGATGACTGGGGAATTCTGGGAATTGAAGTCCACAGCTCTTAAAGTTGCCAAGGTTGAAAAATACTGGGTTAAATAATATCCATGGCATCCTTGGTGCAAATATTGTCTCCTAAATAATATCTCCTTGAACAACCTGCTCAATATCTTTGCTGCACCACATTTCTCTTCTCCCTTCAGTATTATTCAGGAAAAGCACCCTTGTCACATAGATATATTCCTGCATGCAACACTCCTTAATATGAAAAGTGCCAAGTGTCAGACAACAGTCTGATAAGGAGGAAAGAGCAGCAGCAACAACAACAAAAGCCTGCAATTTTTGATGTGAAATATTTCACAGACTCTTCTTGAAAATGCCTTGGCAGAGTAGATAGCACTTCAACGATTCAAGTCCAATCTGACATATTTTCTAATGTTTTTCTATAAAGCCCAAATAGATCAACATGGCTTTTAAAAATCATCACTTACACACTATCGCTGGGGTATATAAAAACAATTTGGTCTGTGCAGTGATTTAGCCCCTTGATGGCCTTCCAGTAGAAAGACCAATGAAAATAACCAGAAGCTATTTGCTGAGATGTAATGGCACCTCAATCTGCACGGAATGTGACAGAAGAAATGGAAGAGAAGCCTCCTTCCTTCCTTTCTTTCTCAGCCGGGAACAGTGGTCTAATTGTTTCAGCTTCAGAGTCTGAATCCATCATGCACTGAAGAGAATCTGCACTTAACCTACCCAAAGGTAATAATGGGATGTTCTCTTCAGTTTCTTCTTCCACTCTAAGCAGAAATTTTCCTGTATCTGTTTGTTCTGAATCTTAACCACCAGCCTGTTTTAAATCGGCTGTCCAATAACTCAGTGAACCCAAACCAATAACTCAGGGAGTTGTTGTAAGTCAGTATAGGACTAGAGATATTGCAATTCTGGATGATGGTTTCCATATGATCATTTTGAGAGCTATCTTTTAATACAATTTAATTAAGATCCCCACCATACTGCAACCAATTTTGGTCACCACACTATAAAAAAGATATTGAGACATTGGAAACAGCTCAGAGAAGAGCAACTAAGATGATCAAAGGCCTGGAGATTAAAATATATGAAGAACGGCTGCAGGATTTGGGTTTCTCTAGAGAAAAGAAGACTAGGACTTACTTTACTTTACTTTATACTTTATTGCAGTCATAGACCAAAGAACCAAAATATCCAAGGCACATAGCTGGCACACGACCAGACTGAAGTGCAGTACGGCAACAAGTTCAGTGGTGAAAACCACTCCGTCAAACTCACAGTTCATGTACTTTAAATTTTTAGCTCCAATCTATATGGACTATAGTCGATTAAAATTGTACATAGGTGGAAAATACTATATTGCAATTTGCATAAAATCCACACATCGGCACTTAATACAACCATCAACTAACTCAACCGCTGGCAATCAATAAAGCTAACCTCAGTCAATGGGTCCAGCCCATTCCTTCCCCCCGGCTCTTACATCCCAGGACTGCAGCAAAAATTTTTGCTACCTTTAATGTAATCTTAGAATCAGTATCTTGGAGTAAGAAGCGAAGACTAAGATTTTCAGATAATCCAGGAAATCTTTGGCAAATGGGAGAGATAAGTTCTAACCTTACCTCCCGATAATGGGGGCATGTAAATACGATGTGAGCCAACGATTCCGGAGATCGACCATCACATGAACAGTGGGTGGATTTCACACACCCCGAGCACCTGCTATCTAGGACATTCGAGGGGATCACATTAAAATGTGCCTTTAGAAAGGCCAACCTGTATTTAACAAAGAATAGCATAGAGAGATATTTGGGGGGGGGGGTGCATTTTGGGAGTAATACCGAGAGAAAACGGAGAACATACTCCCGCACCAAGTGCCAGATTCTGTTGTCTTTCAATATCATCCAATCGCTGAAATATCAGCAATTTGGCTGCATCTGGGCCAAGCATAAGGGCTTCAATAGGGGGAATACCTATCTTCATAAGTTTGGTGTGAATATTGCGGGCCCAAGGACTGTGGAAGTCGTCCCGCCATAAGCACTGGCCTAAATAGTAGTCTGGAAGTCTGACCCACAAGGTCAGCCAGTAGCCAATAGCACACTTCCACAGAACAGTAGCGAGAGATGGTGTGCCCAGTTCCAAGCGGATTGCAGCATTGCTCACACAGGGGGGAACTCCCATTAGGTGGCGTAAGAACTGGCTTTGAACTGACTTGAGGAGGGAAATATTTGTTTGAACCCAAAGGGGGGCGCCGTATGTTATGGCAGCTATCATCTTTGCCCTATATACTTTCAATACTGAGGGAATATGTTGGGCTCCCTCCGTGTAAAAGAATTGCAGAAGAGCATGCGTAATGGCCTTGGCCTTGGTGCGGAGGGACTTGACCTGCGCAAGCCACATGGCATTAGATTGGAAAAGAATGCCTAAATATTGGAATCTATCGACCTGTTCCACTGGTAATGCCATTGAGCTTCCATTGATAGTTTTTCCTGCTTCTTGAGAAGATCGTAATCTTAGACTTAGAGTGGTTAATAAACAGTTGGTTGGTGCAACAATAGTTGGAAAGGATTTTAAGGGCTCTAAGCAGACCTACCCGAGAGAATGAAAGAATCGCAGCATCGTCCGCATAGAGCAGGAGCAGGCACCTGTAGTCAGCTAATCTGGGGGCATGGATATAGTCCAGTTGGACCATTAACGCTAATATATAAGTTAAAAAGAAGGGGTGCCAATATACATCCCTGTCTGACCCCCTTATTAACAGGGATGGCATTGGAAAGTTCCCCTTGGGGGATCTTCTCCGTTCCCTCATGCAGTTGGGAGATGAGCCAGAGAAGTCTTTTATCGATGCCCCAGGAAAGGAGTTTGCCCCACAGTTTATATCTGGGAATACTGTCAAAAGCAGCCTTTAAGTCTATAAAGGCAACATAGAGACGGCCTTTCCTAGGGGTAGAGTATTTTAAGGCTAGATGGTATAGGATCAGAGCATGGTCAATAGTAGAATGATCTGCTCTGAACCCCGCCTGCTCATGACCAAGCAGATCAGCCTCCTTAACCCAGCACTCCAGCCTGGACAGGAGGAACTGGGCATAGAGTTTCCCCAGTACTGACAATAAACTGATATTTCGAAAATTGCCTGGATTGGAGGGGAAACCTTTCTTATGAATTGGCACGATGATGGCATCCTCCCAGACTTTAGGGATAATGCCTGTTTGATTAATCACATTAAATACCTCAGTAAGGACAGTAATCCACCAATCTTTATGGGCTTAAGTGGCCTCAGCGGGGATAAGGTCAGGGCCGGGGCCTTTTCTCGATTTGAGTTGTCGAATTAGCTTCGAGATGGTGGAGGGGTTCACAGGGGGCCATCTAGGAAGTTGTTCGGGTGGGAGAAATCTAATGCCGTAAAGGATGGCGAGTCTGCGTCGTAGTAGACTTGGCGTAGGACTAGGACATGATAGCAATGTTCCCATATTTGAGGGATACGACAAAGAAGAGGGGGTCAAATTATTCTCTAAAGCACCAGAGGGCAGGACAAGAAACAATGCTTGGAAATTAATCAAAGAGAGAAGCAACCTGGAATAAAGGAGAAAGTTCCTAACAGTGAGGACAATTAACCAGTGGAACAGCTTGCCTCCAGAAATCGTGGGTGCTTCATCATTTGAGGTTTTTAAGAAGAGACTGGACAGTCATTTATCTGTAATGGTATAGGTTCTCCTGCTTGAGCAGGAGGCTGGATTAGAAGACTTCAAAGATTCTATTCTGTTCTGTTCTGTTCTATTCTATTTTGCATTCAAAAATTCAGTACACATACAAACTCATTGATTCCATCCCTTGAAAAGTTGAAGATAGCATCCCCACACAGGGAATCAGCGTGCAGTGTGAAGTAGGCCCATCCCTACCAAATATTTAGCTTTTCTAAATACTTTGTGTGTTTACCACTAATTAACATATGAATGCCTTTTAAGAAATTTGAGTAACTGGGGAATGTGCATGTATATGCAGGCAAATATTCCTATAGGAAGAAAGGAGTTGAGAGGCTGGAAAGGGAAGAGGGGGGTAGAAGCAAAATGGGAAGAATTAGCCCACCCTCTGGATAGGTGATATCCAATTTTCCATTCCACGGTAGTAGGAACACCTCCTCCTCTTCTGTGAGTTTCATCCTGCAACTTTGTTCTCTTTGCTGCAGCTATTGTTGTCAATGGTATTCCGATAGCAAAGGATTATAACCAGGGGTGGATTCTAAATTTTTTTACTACTGGTTCTGTGGGCGTGGCTTATTTTGTGGGCGTGGCTTGGAGGTCATGTGACTGGGTAGGCGTAGCTAGCTGGTCATGTGACCGGGTGGCCATGGCTGTGTGTATAGGGACTACTCAGAGGGCTGAAAAAAGTCATTTCTGACAGGTCCTCACACTTTTGACTGGTCCTCACACTTATGACCATCCTCACATATATGTCCGTGCAGCATTCTTAACAACCATGTCACTCATTTCACAACTGCTTCTCTTCACCATGGTGACAAGATAGGGCAAAAACGTAAAATGTGAGGACAGTCGTAAGTTCGAGGACTGGTCAAAAGTGCGAGGACCAGTCAAAAATAACTTTTTCAGCCCTCTGAGTAATCCATATGCACAAAAGGACTACCCAGAGGACTGAAAAAAAGTGATTTCTGACAAGTCCCCGCACTTTTGACCGGTCTTCGCACTTATGACTGGTCATCATTTATGCCCATTGTAGCATTCTTAACAACCGTGTCACTCATTTCACAACTGCTTCTCTTCACCATGGTGACAAGATAGAGCAAAAACGTAAAATGTGAGGACAGTCGTAAGTTCGAGGACTGGTCAAAAGTGCGAGGACCAGTCAAAAATAACTTTTTCAGCCCTCTGAGTAGTCCATATGCATAAAAGGATACAGTAATAGAGAGGGATGAAGGAAGGGAAGGGAAATTAGAGTAGGAGTGAGGGTAAGAGAGGGAGGAAGAGAGGAGGAGAAAGAGAAAGGAAGAGGAAGTAGGGAGGAGAAGAAGAGGGGGGGGAAGAGAAAGTAAGAAGGAAAGAAAAGAGAGAGGTGGTAGGTTTGAGGAGAAAGATTGCTGTACAATAAAAAAGATGAAAGGGAAGAAAGCCAACCCCAAACAAATATAAAGATATTAAGATAAAGAATGAATTGTTAAACTTTAAAGAATAAAAGAGAACAAATATGAATAAATAGCAATAATTAGAAACATACATACAAACATACGATGTATTTTCTTTGAACAGGGTATTTGGCCAGTTCACAAATTTAAACAGTGTTTAGTCATTTCAATTAAATTTACAATTTCTATATTTCCTTTTTGCCATATTTATTCCTCATCTATTTTTTTAAAAACCAATATTATCCTTCATCCTCATCTCTAATCTTAATCAAATTCAATTTTTCCCTTCTATTCTATATTATACCCCTTCCCATTGTCATTTATTTTTATATCCATCCTCACATTGGTTAATTCTGTAATTATGTAATACAGTTGTTTAATACAAATTCAACATTTTAATATAAATCAATTAATTATATAACTATCTTTTTTGTATATTAATCAATATGAGCATGAATATTCCAATTATTTCCATGCAATCCAATTTCTTACAAATCAATTAATTATATTTACCAATAATAATAAATCAAATAATTTCCCCCATATATTCCTCCAAACCACAACCATTTCTGCTTTCAACACAATATACAATTAATAGTATCTCAATTATTACAATTCCCTAGTTAAATAGAGCTTTTTTTCTTTTGTGTTTTAAAATCTTGAACTCTCCTCTTTTGCCCTAAATTTCCTATTGTTTGCACTTACCTTTTTTGGTGAGGAAAAAGAAAAGAAATCTCTCTCTGCCTCATTTTGTCACGTTGCAGCAAAGACCCTGCTTTACTTTCAGTTTCGTTTTTTCAGCATAGCTAGGGGGAAAAAAATCTGCTCCAGCACTCTGCAGCTAGCAACAACAGAGCCCTGCGCAAAACAGCTGAGAGCAAATCAGCTGAGAATTGGGCAGCCGATCGAATCAACTTGTGCTAATTAACCTATGCTGAAGCTTTAAGGGACTGTTTTTTCTATTTTTGCAGGCACCGGTCTACTCATTTGTTTTCTTTTAACACTGATCAGCTGTAGGGTGGCCCTTTGAAGCCCCGCGGCAAGAGTTTAAACAGGTTTTTTCCCTCTAGCCATCATCTGGGACTCAGGAGGCAGCAATAGATTGGGAGTGGGTGGGGTAAGCGAATGGCAACCGGGCTGGAACCGCTTCGGGGGCGTGGCCAGCCAATTCTCCGAACTATTAAAATTTTTTACTACCGGTTCTTGCGATCCGGTACGAACCGGGAGCAACCCACCACTGGTTATAACATTTATTTGACATACATAGAGTTACTGTTTTGTATTATTGGTTTGCCACACAGTTTAAGAGCACTTTCTTAACTCTGCTCACAAGAATTAGGAATGAAGGTAATATTTTCAGGTCATTGCTATATCAAAAGCAAGCTTAACTCGCTTTGGTTTCCTATGTTTCCACGGGTTTGCAATGGCCCTCCCTTGCTTAGTGCAACATTCATCTACCATTCCCCAAGGTGGGCTGATATTAACTGTCAACTGGGTTGGAAAACATGCTAGCTCAACATATCAGCACAAGTTTTCAAAAGTGTACACTTCCTGTGTGACTGGGATGAAAGGGAGAAAACATTGCCCCCTCTAACACTGCACAGATATATTTGCTGTTTGCTTCACACAGCCTGAAGACATGAGCTCCCATTGGTTTCTGATTTACTGCCCCAGCCAGATTGACGTGGCAGAGAAGTAAATGCTTGGCAAGACAAAGCTGAGAACTGACACTGGCAGGTGTTGCCTTGATTCCAGCTGGTACCCAGAACAGGATGGCTTCATTCCTCCTTTGCATTATATTACGGTAGAAAACCTTAGTCTTAAGAATGCATCTCTGGCCCTTTCACTGCAGGTAAATCTCATTATGGGACTTCAGTCGAAGAGTGAGAGAAAGAAATGCCTGCCTTTGATCAGTGAAGAATAATGGTGGATAATAACATTATGATCTGTTGCTGAGTTCTCCTGCTGATCTGAAGTAATTAATCAGCCGAGTGCTATTTAATGGTGGTCTCTCTGTAAATCCATCCCACAGAGCTTCCCATATGGTTCTTCTTTAAATATTTCTGCCAGTGAGAAAGATAATCATAATATTACATCAAAAGAAGAAAGACAGGTTCTGGAGTGGGAGCTATTGAAGCACATCCATAAGTTGCTTTCTGTTCTGGTTATGTCCTGGTTGTGCAGATTAAACTAGAAATATGACAAAATGTATGCACATCAACACAGCCATAGAAGTTGTAGGAAAGTGAATATATTGAGATGGCATCTTTGTCCATCCAGGTTTTTATTATATGCTGGTTATCTCATACTTCCTGGAGCCCAGTTTTCAAGTTTACTCTTACTTTTTTGCTCAACTTAGTGCTGGAGATGTGATGTAAAAGAATGTAGAGATGACCTTGGCAGGGAGGAATCATTAACGGAGGTGAAACAGCAATTCATTCCTGGGGAAAATGGAAAGCATGAGAAAGAAACTCAAAATAGCCCCACTGTCCTTGATTTTCTCTTGATGGGATAAAAAAATAATGTAAGTTTCTTAAAGGTTCTGGTACTGTACCAACAATAAAGTAACCTTTCTGAAATCTTAGTCTATTTCTTGGCCTGTCCAACCTCAAAAGGTTGACACTTTTTATTTTTATTTTATTTTATTTTATTTATTTTGTCAAGCATGTATTTTATGACAGATACAAGTGTAAACATAATTATAAATGCATGAAAAGGATAAGAATAAAAGAAAACATTAGGACAGGGACGGAAGGCATGCTGGTGCGCTTATGCATGCCCCTTACAGACCTCTTAGGAATGGGGTGAGGTCGACAGTAGACAGTCTAAGGTTAAAGTTTTGGGGATTTGAGGAAGAATCCACAGAGTCAGGTAGTGCATTCCAGGCATTGACAACTCTGTTACTGAAGTCATATTTTCTGCAGTCTAGTTTGGATCAGTTTACCATGAGCTGCAGTGTGAAACAACCATCGCCCCTCTTCTATATCAGACTTTGAAATGTTAATGTTTGCTTCTTGGTAAAGCTGATAAAAGCAAAGATTTTGAGGACTGAGAAGTTCTAATAGTCGAATTCTTAGTAAATCCAGCTTTGCAATTCCTTTACAGTGGGCTTCCATCTGGGATTCTTGGGTGGCCATTAAAATATCCAAGAAAAAGAAGACAACGGAGTAGGTGTTTTTTTTAAAGAATAAAATGTATTTCCAACTATCAAGGCTATAATAATGGGCAATGTTGCATGCATACTCATCAAACATATAGAGATGCCTATTTTTTTCACACAGATATGCAGTTTTCCTCTTCCACCCCTATAAACCCATATGGGATTAGAGGATTTCCTACTTGCAGGCCATGGCAACATTACCTGCTCTGTTAGTAAACTATGGGTGGAAACTAATCAAGGAAAGAAGCTAGAATTAAGGAGAAATTTTCTGACAGAACAATTAATCAGTGGAGCAACTTGCCTCCAGAAGTTGTGGGTGCTATAACACTAGAGGTTTTTAAGAAGAGATTGGACAACCATTTGTCTGAAATGCTATAGAGTTTCCTGCCTAAGCAGGGATTTGGACTAGAAGACCTCCAAGGTCCCTTCCAACTCTGTTCTGTTCTGTTCTGTTCTTTAAAATTTGTACTAGCATTCGCTGAGAGAAAGAAGAGAAGCTTGCTGGCTGCTTACAGAAGAATAGAGGTACTCACAAAATGCTTTCCTGTCCTCTAAGGATCCTACAGCCCAGAGATGGAAGGAAGCTTACTAGAGAGGAATATGGAAATGGACGGAGAGTAAACTTTTAAAAAATCTGGACTGTCTGGTAGAATTCGAGACATCTGGCCACTGTAGCTTCCAGACAGCTCCTCGTTTAAATACTGATCTGTTTGCTTTATCACATCTCTTCAGACCATTCCTCAGGATCATCCCACTAGCCTAATGCTGCAAACATCTAAACCATTAGACTGAGCATCTCCTATAGGTGTTTGGTTGCTCCCCAACTGGTCCTTTTGTCTGGCACTGCCACCCTGCATTTGCCTGAACATTATCTATGTAAGCTGAGACTGTTTTACTACTATTTGTTGATCAAGGCTGCTCGCTGGTGATATAAACAGCCTTGAACAGCTATTCCTGCCTGCCTGATCAACAGGAAGTAATGAAAAGAACTTCACTTGGCAGTAGGAAATGTTCACAGTAGTATTACAGTGAGACCTTTCGTGAAAGGAATTTTCTTGTGAGCAGACAAAAGAAATCGGCCTCCGGAACTAAGCTGTCCAATGGAGAAGATTGGACACTCAGATCTAGTATCCATCCATCTGTATCTAGGCATTGCACAGTGCACCAGCCCACATGGACATTTTTCCTAGCTCACTAATAGCAGAATGTAGAATCACTTTATAAAGGCTCTTGCAAATGCCATGATGGCACTTCACCACAATACTGGAATGGGCCTTAAACAAAAGAGTTAAGTTACCATCTCAAATTATGTCAGAGAATTGATAAAAATCATTTATATTTATCTTTCAAAGAAGGAAGGAGGAGTGAAGAGCATCTATTTAGAGGCAAGAAGTCTGTGTATGGGCTAGCCAGCAGAAAAATATAATTTCTTAACTGACTGCTTGGGTTTATGGGACAAGAACATGAATTGCAAGTCAGGATGAATGAAGTCTGAGCAGCAACTGAGCTGTTCAGCCGGGAAAGACTTAAAGAAATTAGGGGATGTTGATTTGTGTTCTACTATCTACTATCTACCATCAGGATCTCTGCAAATATTAAAGGAGAAAAGAAGGTCAAAAATACTGGCTAACCAAGCCACTATGTTGAAATAAGAAATACTACGTTGAAATGAAACACCCAGTACTGTATCTTGATGTAAATATTGTTCTATGTTTGAGTTTCATCTTTTCTTTTTAAGCTGCGGGAACTTTTGAATCATTGCACATAGTTCGTACCTTTCTCTCTAAAACAAGCTATGCTCAATTTAGTATCCTTCCCCATCTACTCTCTTTAACGGTACCTTGAACAAACTCAGTCCACGCAAGAGCTACTGCTAACAATCCAGATAATTGAGAAACGACTAAGATCTGGACCTCTGCGGTGTTGGAAATTTACTATGGGTGATTTATGGTTTAGTTTGCACCAGTCAGTCTTTATATTCAGATCAGAACAAGCATATATCCATCCAAAGTAGAATTTGATTTTTTTTTTAATTAAACATAATGAAACATAAAACATTTAACAGGAAAAATCAGGATAAAAGATAGGCAAAACTGTGAGAGAGTTACACAAGTAAGAGAGAAGAATAATACTTCCAAGACCCATTGGAAACCATAGGAAATTAGCATAGACATCCCAAGAACAGTTGCCAGCTTTAACCCTTTTCTGGACAGAACAACAGCAGGATAGAAATGGAAAGGAGTAAGATTCTTCTGGGTGAGTTTTCTTCTGCTTTACAAAATGAGAGAAACAAATAGATGGACAGGCGTAATATATCCAACTAGAGAAAGCTCACAGGCCCGGCGATTCTTCAGAAGCTTCTAACTAACTGCCTTGTTGTCACTGTCTGATCACAATTTCTGTCTGTATGTGCAAACCAAAAGGGAAAAAAAGAAGGGAGGGAGGGAGGGAGGCAGCCTTCACTAGCCTTGCTCTCTCTTTCCAAGCAATACTCTGGGTTGAGACTACAGGCCTGTGTGCACATATAAAATCAATATTGTCTTAAGTCTAGGAAACAAAAAGGAAATGTGAGCTGCTGGAGAGAAGAAAGAAGCCACTGGTAGCATGTCCAAAAGCAGGTGCACGATTTTGAAGTGCAGGAACTGAAAACAGCAGACATTTGTTAAATTGAAGCAAATGCTAATTCCTTGATATACCTTAATTTCCAGGCCCGGACTCTTTCTTTAAACCATGGAGGAGGTTAATTCCCGGAATGGACAAGAGAAAGCAACCTCTCAGATCTCATACAGACTTGTACATGCAGAGCTGGGGAATTGAAGATCCTGCTCCTGAAAAAATAAAGGGATGAGAAGTTGGCCTAAGAGAAAAGATCACAGAGTGTGCCCTCTCAAACTACCCTGGGATACTTTGTCCACAACAGAGGTGGTATTCAGCAGGTTCTGACCAGTTCTGGTACCAGAAATTTTGAGTAGTTCGGAGAACCGGTAAATACCACCTCTGACTGGCCCTGCCCCCATCTATTCTCTGCCTCCCGAGTCCCAGCTGATCGGGAGGAAATGGGGATTTTACAGTATCCTTCCCCTGGAGTGGGGAGAGAATGGAGATTTTACAGTATCCTTCCCCTGCCACACTCATCAAGCCATGCCACGCTCACCAAGCCACAGCCACAGAACTGGTAGTAAAAAAATTTGAATCCCACCATTGGTCCACAAGCCATCTCTTCCATCTTGCCTCAAGATTATGCTAACCATAATAGCATGAGCAGGATGGATGAACGAGTAGGACTTCCAAATATAAAGTAGTCATTGTACTTTAGCATCAAGTGTACTTAGGTCTCTTAAGTTATACTGTTGTTGAAAATGAACACAAGTTAAATAAAGTGTATTTTCAGTACACATTTGTTTTTCTTCGTCTCATTGTTCTACTGTCCCAGGATTCATTTGCACCCATAAATCTAGAGCAACAATGCTAAGTTATCTCATACTGCAGGAAGATTTTAAAAATTATAGTTAAAAACAGTCTCTTTCATTTAAATTATCAGAAGAAGCTTTGCTACCCATTTCTGCATATCAAACTTCTATTAGAAAAAATAGAGGGCCAATGGAAGTACGATGTTTTTCTGATTGCCTACCAACCAAGAAGTAGAGTACCTTTCATTTTAACAGGCACTTACCCAGAAGTAAATCATACTCAGTTAAGCAGAACCTACTCTCACATTAGTATCCGTAGAGCAATGTGATAGTGTATTTCCATGCTCATTTATCATTATTGAATAACGACAACAGCAAGAATGACATAGGAATAGGAATATACTTTCACTGTAAACCAGGAAGAAGGTGAGAAAGCTTTTTAGCAAGTTATGAAATACAATGATTAAAAACAAGAGGAGTATTGATTCTAACAGAGCTATGAAGTAGTTCAATCTGGGGAGACAAAGAAATAGAGGAACAAGGTCAGGAATAATGGTAGACAAATTCTTATAACCAGGATGATAATTCTCCTTGGATGACCATGGAAATATTTCTGCAATGAAGGATGATGTCAGGGTATTATATGCAACAAAGCTGAGTTTTTTAACACCCACATACAAAACAGAGGGAAGGAAAGACAGGGAAATTAATAAAATAAACCAAAGCCTCCCCCTCCACACACACTTTCTCTCCTTTTTTTTTTCTCCTTTTGTGCTATGTCTTGTTTAGATTGTAAATAGAGGAGTGACAGGAGTTTTTTTACCATTATGTAAAGGACAATGGGAGGTTTTTAGGCTGCAGAGCAAGGTATAAATGTTTCAAATAGATGACTAAATAAGACTTAATGTAAGGAGTGTTGCAAAGGCTTTTATATTGTGGGTCTCTCAATCAAAAACTTGTCAAGTAGTGATTTCTGAAAGCCATTCTCAGTCAGTTCCTGGAAGGTGGCTTTGGAAGGATCTCTCTTCTCCTCTCATCGTTCTGAATTGTTGTATTTGTGAAATGGAGCAATAACAGGCTGGGCCTTCAGAGTGCCATAGCAAGGAGATAGTCCCTGACCTCGGCTGTCATGGGAAGGCAATTACCTTGCCGCTGAGAAATTGCAGCCTACAAGTGTAACAACCCAGTGAAGGCTTTCCCTCCCACCAGCTCCTCCTCCATCTTCCAGCAGGATCTTTCATCTGGCCCAGACGCAGAGACGAGTTGTCCCTCTGGGATGCCATTGTCTACCCTGGCACCGAAGTGCTGATTATGGATGAATCTTTCCACTAGGCTCCTGCGTCATCTTGCTCTGATTCATTGCAGGCATAATGGAAAAAGAGGCTGATGAATGCTGATGAATAAGCCCAACCTTGCTTGCCTCATCTCCGGTTCAGACCAGTATTTCAAAAAAATTGTTTCTGATGTTCTCCATTGAGGGGAAGACTTGAGAGACAACTCTGTAATAATCAGTGGTCTAGATGTACAGAGAATGTGGAATGATCCTCAGAGAGCAATTAAAGTTAAAAGAGGCAGTTTATAAAAATTACAAATACCAAGTTTATTTCAGATTGTCCGGATAGGTCAATCAGCTTCGTGTGATGAAATAAAATAACCATCAGCACTACTCCTCCCTGGTGTGTTTGTTTTAAAGGGACCTTGGACCATCCGACACAGGGAACTTCAACTGAATTATTTTGTGCTAAGACCTAAGTATGAGCTCATATATTGTTACTATGCTCAGTCCTTCCTTCTTTCCTTCTTTCCTTCTTTCCCTCCCTCCCTCCCTCCCTCCTTCCCTCCCTTCCTTTCTTCTTTCCCATACAGATACACAGACACACACAAAGCCCAGTCTTGGCTACCTAGCTTGTCCTAACACCTAAAGAAAACTGTTGAAGAAACAATTAACTAATATTTCACATGGAAAATAAATTCATGGATCAATATTAATATTAGCAGGCAATCAAATGTAGGTAGTCCTTGAGTTATGACAACAATTGGAATTGTAATTTCCATCGCTAAGCGATGTGATCATAAAATGCAATATTACGAAACCACATTGTTTAGTGAAGGCAATTCCAGCTATCCTTGTTGCCATTGCTAACCAAATGCAGCCAGTTGTCTGTCAAGGACCCATCCCAGTCCAAGATATTCTGGATTTGGTCCCCCTCCCCAGCCCAAGCTTCAGTAAGATAAGGGACTGCCTACTCCTTAAGTTCCACCCTGATCTATCCCCATCTCTATTCTTTTGGCCATCCTGCACCCTCCCACTCTGTGGTTCAGAGACTTCTTGGTAAGTCACAGTTCTGGGAGTGCAAGAAGCCCTTGAGCTGCACCACAACACAAAGCCACAGCCACCCAGGAAGCCTCAGCTGCCTCAGCTGCAGTTGCCTTTGTCACCCTGCATGCCAATGTCTGTGACACCTTGTACTCCACCACCCCAGCTGACTTTCACCATCTTCTTATTCCTGCTGCTGACAAGGCATACCCTCCTAGACCCTTTGCAGGGCAGCTACTGGCCATGTGAGGCCATCTTTGCTACATCTTGAGAAAACTACCATGGATGACCTTGGGAGAAAACCCTTATATGGCCAGCAGCTTCCTTGCAAGGGGCCAGGCCGAACATGGTTAGCAGTGGGAGCAAGAATGTGGGGAAGATTAGCTAGGACAGCAACGGCAATGGAGTGCAGCTAGCCTTTTCAGGAATCTGCTGAGGTCCTTAGGTAGCCAACTAAGCGCACTTACCTGCCTCCCCCATACCCTTATTCTAGAAAAGGGAAAACCAATGCAGAGTAGATGAGCCCAGGAAGAGAGTCCTTGTATGAATAGGAACTGAGCGCCTTGAACATTCAAAGTTTGAAAATATTTTTGATAGGACAGGCCAAGACACTCCAAACCCAAATGGCTGATTCAAAGATCCACTTCAGTCCCAGCTGAATACACGCCGAGCTAACATGATGTATTAGCCCAAACTACTAGCTAGATATTTTTAGCAGCATCTAAATTGAGAGATCTGGTCTTCCCCTGAGCAAATGTAGAAACAAACAAAAATTCTTAGGTGTGGAGAATATAATTCACAACATGGGACTGTTGATTTCTTATTGTATATGTTATTTCTAAAGTGATTGACCTGAATCACCTCTAATGATTGCCGCTTGTCATAGTGGTGATTTCCAACCAAGGGTGGCCTCTAAATACTTGGGGCCGCCACTCGCTGAATCCCGCATCTGCAGCACATTTATAGGTGTCAGAAAATGACAAAAACAGTGAAAAGAAAGTGATGAAGTAGAGAGAAACAAATTGTTGGCTTTTTCTTCTTTGCTCTTTCCTCCAACCAAGCTATAAGAGCCGTGGTGGTGCAGTTAGAATGCAGTTAGACTGCAGCACTGCAGGCGACTTCTGCTGACTGCCAGCTGCCAGCAGTTTGGCAGTTCGATTCTCATCGGCTCAAGGTTGACTCAGCCTTCCATCCTTCTGAGGTCAGTAAAATGAGGACCCAGATTGTTGGGAGCAATGTGCCTTCCGCCGTGCCCTTAAAACTTTCTTTTTTCAGCAAGCCGGGCTGGCTTAACACTTTTAAATGTTTTTAACTGGTTTGTCACTGTTTTTTAATTACGGGGCCAAATTTATATATATCTTTTAATAGTATTTTAATGTTTGTAGTTTATGTTTTTATTTGGCTGTACAAATAAAATAAATGTTGATATAAAATAAATAAATAAATAAATGTGCCGGCTCTGTAAACTGCTTAGAGAGGGTTGTAAAGCACTGTGAAGTGGTATATAAGTCTAAGTGCTGTTGCTAAGTGCTATTCCATGGAAAATACTTTAGGAGCCAATTAACAATATGGGCCAAAGATTATGGCAGAGGATTGCCTTGGATGCCCTCACTGAGTATTTATATCCATGTAACCATGATTACTTTCTTCTCCTGGTCACAATCCATATGGCTCTTTCAGAGGAGAAAGTGAAGCTGTCCGCCTTCTCCTTCCTCATGTCACCATTTACTAAGTCTGGCCCTTTCCAGAGCAAAGACTGGGCCAGTCCAGAGGTGGGTTTCAGCAGGTTCTGACCAGTTCTGGAGAACCGGTAGTGGAAATTTTGAATAGTTTGGAGAACTGGTAGTAAAAATTCTGACTGGCCCCACCCCCATCTATTCTCTGCCTCCTGAGTCCCAGCTGATTGGGAGGAAATGGGGATTTTGCAGTAACCTTCCCATGGAGTGGGGTGGGAATGACGATTTTACAGTATCCTTCCCCTGCCACATCCACCAAGCCACGTCCACCAAGCCATGCCACACCCACCAAGCTATGCCTACAGAACTGGCAGTAAAAAATTTTAAAACCCACCACTGGGCCAGTCCAACATCAAAGCCATATCCTGGTCCCTAACAATATTGTAGGGCTTCTGTAAATCAATTTCAAAAGTTAATTAAATAAATCCTTTAGTTCTACAAGGAAGCCCTGCAATACTGTTGCAATATATCCCCAAAACAGAGAGCCTGTTCCATCTGTTTGAACATTTGTCACCCCAAAAGTCAAAAAAGCCATGGTGCCGTGCCTATCCTTTCTGATAAATCCAGAGACCTTGTACCTCCTTTCCTTCAATTCGTTATTTTTTCCTTGCTACAAAATAAAAACTGATAAAAAAAAAAAGATGTTGAGACATTCAGAAAATTGGCTGCACTGACAATTGCGGTGTTGCACCAAAGATTAACTAGGGGAAAAGGAGAAAACCCTGGCCAGTTGGAAAGCATTTACGGCAGCTAAGAGACATTTGCAGAGGGAGAAGTGTGTAATGATTGTGCTGAAATTATCCCAGAAACAGCAAGTGAAGAAGCAAGATTATGAAGAAAGCTTGGGGGGGTGGGGGTTTCAATGGATTGGCACATGCAAGATGCCTAGTCCTCATTATGTGGCCAGTGGAGCCACCCAATAATGTCAGCATCGTCTGTCAACTTCTTTCAAGGAAACATCCATCAGCTGCACCTGTAAGTACAGTCCTAATCCACATGTTCTGCCTTGCAAACTTTTCCACTTGGGTAAATTCTGTATCAGCTGCCAAGACTCAATGAGCCTCCCCTGATTTGTTCAGGACACATCTGTCCTTTGGAGGAGGCAGCCTGTCTTACTGGCAGCCTCTAGAAACACTTGCAGAAGGCCAGTGGGTATGTGGGTATGAAATGCCATCCTACTGTCAGAACTTAGCTGGAAATTGGGCTTTGGCTTATTCCACTGGCTTTTGTGGTGTGTGTGCATGTGTGTGTGTGTGTGTGTGTGTGTGTGTGTGTGTGAAGGGGGCTTATGAGTCCCCAGTTTCCCTGTGGCCGTCATTAGGCAGCCATTAGCTAGTCACTGTTGCATCAACAGTGTGAAGCATTGAATACCTTACCTTTGGCAGCATTCCAGCTAAAGGGAGGAAGCTTCGGAGAAAATGCAATTACAGCAAACAACAGCCAAGTGAAAGCGAGAGCCGCAATCCACACCTGGCACTAATTAACTTAATTAGCCCTTAATGAGCTACACTGGTCGGAAGGCCTATTTTTACTTAATTATCCCCTAATGCGTTTGGCAGTAAGCAGGGGCCCAATGGATAGAATGGCTGTGCTTGTCTCCCTCCACCCAGCCAGGCAGTGTGAACTTCCCTGCATTCTTAATCACCGAGCTTGTCTAGCTGGCAAGGAGGCTTGATCTGAGCATTACAATAGTCAGGAATCCCTGCCCAGCTTTCGCCTCTCCACACAGCAGTCCTGCGGAGGGGAGGCCAGACTAGACCTCTGGAGCCTTTATGCTGCTGATTCTGGCCCTAGGTGTCCACCAGGCAGAATGAAGATTTTGAATACGTGTGTGTGTTTTATACATGATTGCAGCACATCACTTTCTCTGAAATGGGTGGCCGTATAAATTTGATTAATAACTAAGAGCCATGGTGGTGCAGTGGTTAGAATGCAATATAGCAAAGCTAACTCTGCCCACAGCCAGGAGTTCAATCCTGATCTGCTCGAAGTTGACTCAGCCTTCCATCCTTCCAAGGTTAGTAAAATGAGGACCCAGATTCTTGGGGGCAATATGTAGACTCTGTAAACTGCTTAGAGAGTACTGTAGAGCACTATGAAGTGGAATACAGATAATCCTCAATTTATGACTACAATTGAGCCCAAAATGCATGCTGGTAAGTGAAACATTTGTTAAGTGAATTTTGCCCCATTTTATGAGCTTTCTTGTCACAATTGTTAAGTGAATCACTGCACTTGCTATGTTAGTAACACGATTGTGAAGTGAATCTGGTTTCCACGTTGACTTTGCTTGTCAGAAGGTTGCAGAAGCGGATCATACGACCCCAAGGCACTGCCAACATCATAAATATGAGTCAGTTGCCAAGCATCTGAATTTTGACCACCTGGCCATGGGGATGCTGCTATGGTCGTAAGCGTGGGAAATGGTCATGTTATGTTTTTCAGGACTATTGTTAACTTCCAATGGTCACTAAATTAACAGTTGTTAAGTCGAAGTCTACCTGTATAAGTCTTAAGTGCTATTAAGTGCTATGTACTGTCATTTACATCCATGCGCTGCATTTTCATAGCCATCAGTTCCTTCTATTTTCTTTTTGCTTATTCAAGGTAAGCAAATTTACAGATATACTATACTATGATTTTGAACCAGCCAGTCACTTCTACCCTGAAAGCTAGTTTGATTAAAGTGACTAGACTGTAAGCATGCAAGCCGGATGGATGGCTTTGAACCAGTGATTCTCTCTCAGCCATTCAATTTATCTCTCATGGTTGTTGTTCTATGGCAAAAATAAAAAAATAAAAATGGAGATGGAGATGGGAGCATTACTTATATTCGCTGTCTTGAACTGACCAAATATGAAAGCAGGATAAAAATCTAATAAGTAATAAAAGTTTGCAGGAGATAATAGGATAGAAAGAATGAGCTCAGCTAGTATGTACAGGTCAAGTGAGGTATAAAATTATCTGACACAATTCAGGATGGATCTTGAAAAAAGTACTGAAGAAAATTCCTTCAGTCTCCAAATTAGGAATATTACAAGGAATTTGGATGAAATCCGAATAATGAGTTGAAATGTAGGGCCCCATATCTGAGCCGCAAAAATCTAAGTGACCATTTGATGGCAGTAAAGAGATTGGGGTTTTGTTTTGTTTTTGCTCTTCGCTGCCATTGATCAGATGGCAGCAAAGAGCAAAAAAATAAAATAAAAATCAATCTCTTTACTCTGCATTCAGATTACTACAATCTCTTTACTGATTAAGATTTCTGCATTCCAGATATGTTATGGTCCCGAGGTGGGTTTCAGCAGGTTCTGACCAGTTCTGGAGAACCGGTAGCGGAAATTTTGAGTAGCTCGGAGAACAGGTAGTAAAAATTCTGACTGGCCCTGCCCCCATCTATTTTCTGCCTCCCAAGTCCCAGCTGATCGGGAGGAAATGGGGATTTTGCAGTAACCTTCCCCTGGAGTGGGGAGGGAATGGAGATTTTAAGTATTCTTCCCTTACCCTGCCCACCAAGCCATGCCACACCCACAGAACCAGTAATAAAAAAGTTTTAAACCTACCACTGGTGTGGCCTTATGGAAAGCAGCTGTTTCAAAATAAACCTGTGGTGGCAATAAGTGAGTGCTGAATCTACCATTGCAACTGAAGGTGAACAAGAAAGCTCTATCAATGATTTGTTGCTTCAGAGTGCCACAAAAGGGAGGGACACTGTACTTGCAAAAACTGTAATTGCTTCTATTTTATTTTAAATGTTGGTATTGAGGTTGGGTGGAAAAGGAGGAAGGTAATTCCACCATGGACAGTTTTCTGATCTAAGAAAATATTTCCTTAGTGGCTTTCTAACCATAGTGTTTTGGAAACGTTTTTCATAAACAACATATCGGAAACTATTAAAAACAACTCTGGGTGCCTAGCACAACCAAATCATTTGTACTAAGTGGCCACTTTAAGTGCCATCAGCATTTCAGAAACTATTTCCAAATCAAAATATTTATTTATAACAGCAGACTTTCAGTAAATGACATTTAATTCTGCCCACTTACTGTTGATAACTTAGCAGGTTTATTTTTTTTCCCTTACCCTACTGTACTTTACCTTACCTTACCTCATAACATGTCTGTAAGCTCTGCCATTTTCACTTGTATACCTTACTAATAATGTGCATTTTCTAGAGACTTGTCCAAACTATTCGAATGGGAGGGAAACAGACAACTTGATGGCCAGGGTCTGAGAGAAAAAAGAATGAATGTTACCAGTGATGTGTTGCTATCTCACCAAAGCAGGCTATGTTATGAAGTGACAAATTGGATTTCCCAACTGAATTGAGTAGTCAGAGCACACTCCTAACTCATCTAAGAAAAGAAGGTGAACTTCAGCCATGTCAGACAGCTTTAGGAACCTGATGAATTTTTGTCCAGTTCTTGATCCCTTTTCTTTCTGATGGGCTTTCTGTGGATTTAAGCAGACATGTTTTCTTCCAGATTTGTTGAATTGCAGCTTCTATGAACCCTACATTTATTTGGAATACTGCCTTGCTGTACAGATTTTAGTCTCCAGATGTGCCCACAGCAAGTATTCCAAATGCAAATGTAAAAAGCAATGTTCTTTGTCCTGGAGAACTTGCAGTTGAAAATAGAGATTCTTGAAGAAGTATCTCCCCTGAATCTGTTTCTCTTCTGTACTTGTATTTTGCAGCATTGGAACATGGTACAGAGGGCTAGAAAATAGACCCAAGTAATAAGGATTTATTGTTAATTCAATGATTAAATTAAAAGCAGCTGACAGGTCTTTCCTTTAGTAGTCCCAGAGTTGTTATCCTGCTTGGAGCTCCCATCCTGCTTGCGTTTTGAAAGTAGGCAAAAACTATCCAACTTTAATGAATTTGGTCAGAGGTGACTGGCTAGGGCACCCATCATAGAAATGAAATATTTTATTGCTTGATTATGTTATTATTAGAGGTATTACTTTATTGTTTGTTTTCATATTTGTTTTGAATTTGAAGCCCAGAGTTTGTGGGATAGAAGCACTGTAAAATAACTCAATAAAAAGGAACCTCAAAGTCAAAAGACTAAAAATCAATAAAAATTAAATTAAGCTACAATAGGATCAAATGCTTGTTTAAATTCAAATATATTTAACTGCCAGTGGAATAGAGACACAGAGAGAGAAGGCTATCTAACTTCAGGGCCAAAGTTCCCTGAGGCACCCAACTTTGAAGGGGAGAGAGTTTGATGTTAGATCCGTTGCTAGAACCTTCCAAAATGTGGAAGGTCTACCTCAGAAAGGCCAAAAGGAGGACTTGAGCAGGGAGCAGTATAGATGGCATCCAACAAGCCCCAAGGTTTTCCTCAGCCTTTCTCCACACTCCTATTTAAAGCAGGGATCACAGACTTGTAGGCTCAGTGGACCATTCAAGTCACCGAATCCATCTCTCTATTTAGTTCAGGAACCAGAAATCAAAAGATGGTTGTCCAACCATAAGCTCACCAGCAGCTGCTGATTCTTCTCAAGGTTTAGCGGCTGCTCCAGGGAAAGTGCTAAAAGTAGTATTGGAGGGGAGGACTCGTTCATATTATACTTGGTAGCCAACAGGGAAGTAGTGCGGGGATTTACAAAGGGCTGTTGGACAAGGTGAAAGATTCTGGCAGCAAAGTGCAGAACAGATGGTGAGGGGAATAAGAGCAGACAGCAGAAGGCAGATGACTCTGCATTAGTGTAGGCAAAAAATGTTCAGGGTGTACACCTGAGATTTTGTCCATCGTATGGAGAGGAAAGGAAGAGCTGGATATTCTTTTATTCTGTCTTACCTTAAAAAGCATGAAATTCAGGAAAGTAAACCTCTGGAAGTAAAAGAGTCAGAGCTGCAATAGGCCTTTGTTAAGGC
Source organism: Pantherophis guttatus (assembly GCF_059756535.1). Classification (NCBI taxonomy): domain Eukaryota; kingdom Metazoa; phylum Chordata; class Lepidosauria; order Squamata; family Colubridae; genus Pantherophis; species Pantherophis guttatus. The sequence goes on from NC_142064.1 coordinate 211,579,111, forward strand.
CAGTTAAAGCTAATTCTTTGCAGAGGCTAAGGAAGAGAAGGTGTGACGTTTTCATGGCCCAGAGCCTCCTTAGTTAAACAGAAACTAAGGGCTATCTGTAAAGCTGGGGTTGCATTATGTGCTAAGCCATGATTTGCTGAACTGTGGCTTATTAATTAGTTCATATTATATGCCAAGCAATGAATCATAACTTTACACATCACAGTGGCTGGGCTCACACAATACTCTGAGCCAAAACCAATGAGTCTCATAATGGTTTGGCATATAATGAGAACTGAACCCATCTACCTATCTAGAAGTATAAATAAACTCTGCCTGCCAACTGTGATTCATTTCAGTATCTTTCTGTCCCCTTTTCTGGCTGATACCTGTACACCTCTTGAAGGTGGCAGAATTTTTCTTCAGCTCATAAGCATTTAACAGTCCTGAAGTAGAGTTTAAAAATGAAAGGATTGCCCCATGGACCCTTCTGCTGGCCAGATGTGTTGCCACTAGCCCCAAGGTCTTTCTCTTCACTTAACAAACAACCAATTTTTCTGTTTTAATGTGTAAAACTTGGCATATCTTATCTCTTTCTCCCTGTGTTGCCTTTCTTTTCTCTGAGCATTTTACGATCGAGGGTGCTCTCATTATAGCTCTATAAATGGCCAAATACTTCGATGCTGTAGTAATAAATCATTACACTCTGTGGTTACTGACATTATCTCTTCCTGTTTGGGAGATGACAGCTGATTGAGTTGTTTTGAAATTCTGTATTTTTCTCCCTTACATTACGTATTCCATGCAGCACTCTGGCATAAAATAGCATGGCCAAGATATATATTGCAAATAAAAATCACCAAACTGTACAAGTGTTAAGCTTGTTATCCACCTTTGAGTTGCTAATAGTATAACTGAATTTCTTTAACTGAAAAGCTTCAAAAGAAGCTTCCATCAAACCTTATTTATATATTATAGTTTGCCTGATCTTGGTTGCTTTTACATTTATGTATAAATTAAGAAATGATTTTTTGTCATATTAAAAAAAAATCCAACTCAGTTTTTGAGAAAGTTCCCTTGAAATCTTCACTGTTTCTCCTTCCTCTTGGGGAAACTTTTGGGAAAGGTTGAAGTCAAAAATAGGGCATCAGCTGTGCATGTTACAAGTCCCTGATGAAATCTTTGGCAACTCCAGGCAGGTCTAGCAAGGACTCCAATCTAAAACCCCAGAGAATTATGATCAGCCTCTGCCAACAACAAAAATCTTGTGACATCCTTTTCAAAATATTGAGTTTATTGTAGCTTAAGGACTATCAGAAATAAGTCTCTGTTTAGACAAGGGTTGGTTCTTTTCTAATTCATGATCAGTGTGTTTAATGCCTGCCACAGCTAAAGGAATTGGTGGGAACTTGAAGATTAATCCATTTATTGTGGTTTAAGCTTAGTGTGGTAAAAACAAATTCCTAGTGTTTAAATCCAACCTAGAACTAAAGAGAAATTTACTGATAGTGAGAACAATTAAACAATGGATAGGTTTGCCTCTAGAAGTTGTGAGTACTCCATCACTGGAGATTTTGAAGAAGAGATTAGACATCCATTTATCTGGAATGGTGTAGGGCAGGAGTGTCAAACTCGCGGCCCACGGACCAGTTGCATCATGTGATGACAATGTGACATGGCGAGTTTAACACCCATGGTATAGAGTCTTCTGCTTAAGCAAGGGATTGGATTAGAAGACCTCCAAGGTCTTCAATTCATGATTCTGAATTCTGTAAATGGTAAAGTCAAGTCCTAGTGTTCTAGTGTTCCTGGCAATAGTATGGAAATGATCTGCCATTCCCATCTTTTCAAGAGAGGCTTACAGACCTGGAGTTTTGGGTAAGGGACAACAGGCAAGAGTGGTCACTCACTGACACTTTTTAAGAAAAAAAAAAGTAAGATATTACAATGTTGTTATTTTGCTGCAACTGACTAATGTGGAAATAAATACAGTATATCTGAGACCAGTTCCTCATTAGAGATATATAGCTCTTATAGTATCATTCAATTATTGGTGAGCTGATGCAACAGTATTGAAGATAGCCTTATATCACCATATCACTATGGCTGGGTGATGCTATGGCCCTATAAATCATTTGTGAAGAGTTAGCTCAAAATACACAGGTTAATGCTTTGGTTTCATGTTAAGATAAGTCCAAGATGTGTTCATAAAATGCATTCTTTTATGTAATGGATCTTTATATCTTTATATGAATCAAAACTAATGAATTCTGTTCAACTCTTTTTGGCTTTTTATAAAATGTGTTTTTCATTTCATTTGCTACGCTGGACACTCTGGGAATGCCTTATTCATCTGCGATGCTCATAGGCATCCAGGTAACTGAGGCTCTATACTTTAGTGCAGTGGTCCCCAACCTTTTTATCGCCGCGGCCCGCTGAGCGCGCGCAGGGGTGGGGGCACGGCCCAGGAGCTTTTGCGCACGGCCCATTGCGCACGGCCCAGGAGCCTTTGCGCTGCAGCGTTCATGTCCCCCGGCCGCTGCGCGGCCCAGTGCCAGGTACTCCACGGCCCGGCACCGGTCCGCGGACCGGGGGTTGGGGACCACTGCTTTAGTGGGATTGTAGTAATGTGTTTTATTACTTTTGTAATAAAGCTATAAGTACATGTTTCTTTTTTTATATATAAAAAAATACCTTCTGGTACTACAATGAAGGAGTTGAGATGCCAAGTGGAAACCAGATCATGACTTAGTGGGGTTATGAAACAAGTGAAATTACTCAGTGGTAAGCCAGCAATTTCAGTGACCCTGTTACATTCTCATTGCATCGCTGTGAATAAAAGCGTTAAAGCCCGAAGAATCCAGGTGAGAAAGTTTCACCCGCAGCTTCTTTAATCTTTCATTGCTGGATTCTCCTTGGCATTATGAAGGATAAATGCTAACTGACCTTTTCATTCTGGCTACAAAACTCAGGAAGGAATGAGAATAATTAGCCAAGGTAGGAAAGAAAATGTGAAGGAGATGGGGGTGAAGGGAATAACGTTAATTATCACTCCATTTCATAGCCAGGAGCTATGTAGAAAATGCCCCCTTAAAATAACCTGAAGTTAATTTGTGATACATTGCACCAGCCCAGCTGCATTCACCCTACTCTGCTTTTAGGCTGGTGCTTACATGATGCCAATTGGGGCCAGTGGGATAAGGAAGCAAAGGGCACCTAATACTGTAGCTTCAAGGTATGTTTTCTCATTGACAGGGCTGAGAAGGGCAAGGCAAATCAGCTGAGAGCAGGACTGGTGTTTGTGGAAAGTCTTTGGAATAAATCAGAAGTGTCCAATCTTGGCAACTTTAAGACTTGTGGAATTCAACTCCCAGAATTCCCCAGCCAGCATGGTTGAGTTCACAATCTTAAAGTTGCCAGAGTTAGACACTCCTGTAATAGATGTTGGCAGAAGAACAAAAGCTTCTGAAAGCATTCAGAAGGGGAAGATTTTCTTATCTGAAAATGGCTTCCTTATATTCTTGTTTCTGCTTGGAGGTCCCTCTGGTATTTTCCTCTGTGGCATGCATATGAACAGGCTGGGCTGATTCACACACACATCTCTCTATATGCTTGTGTATGCTAAAGCCTCCAGAGAAAGCTGATATTACAATTAAAAATAAAAAGGACTTTCAAAGACTCTCAACGATTTTCACAGATTTAGAACCTAACTGTACATTCAAAATGGTACTTAATACTGTTGGAATGACTGGAGCTGAAGATATATACATTCATGTGTGAAGTGGTTCTGTATACCAGGCTCCTAAAAGATTTTGCTGTTCCATTGATGTCAGTAGTTTTGGCCCATTTTAAAGGATGTGTTTTACAGAAAAGACAATTCTGTAAAAGGCAATTGAAATTTATTTTATTTATTTTATTTTATATCAAATTTATATACCGCCCTTCTCCCTGAGGACTCAGGGCAGTGTACAGCCAAATAAAAACATAGACTACAAACATTAAAATACTATTAAAAAGATATATATAAAGTTGGCCCCGTAATTAAAAAACAATGACAAACCAATTAAAAAACATTTAAAAGTGTTAAGCCAGCCCGGCTTGCTGAAAAAAGAAAGTTTTAAGGGCACGGCAGAAGGCACCGAGGTCTTGGATCCTCCTTATCTCTGGGGGCAGCTGATTCCAGAGGGTAGGTGCCCCCACAGAGAAGGTCCTCCCCCTGGGGGTCACCAGCCTACATTGTTTGGCTGATGGCACCCCGAGGACGCCTCTCTGTGGGAGCGCACAGGTCGATGGGAGGCCGTCGGTAGCAGCAGGTGGTCTCGAAGATATCTAAATATCTAAATGATTAAGATTCATAAGGAATCCACAGCTTTCTGATGAAGAAAAGCTTAAAAGTTTGATATTTTTAAGAAAGCAATCAAGCTACAAAAAGATACATAAAAGTATGAAATGTAAGGAGGGGATGGAATTAGTTTTGTACAGTAGAGTGTAGGGATTGTCCTAAGAAAAGGATCCTTTTAAAAGTTTTTTTTTAAAAAGCCTCATCTGTGTGGCAAGGTGAAAGAGGCAAGTCGAGAACCAAATGAACATGAAATTAACTAGCATGGCACGTAAACTGATTGAAATACTATAAGGAGGCTCTGTTCCCCTAGAAAAAGCCTTCCCAAATGAGTTGTACTTCAACTCCCATGATTCCTAGCTAGTGCCGTTCAAAGTGGCAGATTATGGAACTAAAATCCAAGACAGTGAAGGAAGATGGATCTCCAGCCAAGGTACCACTGAGTGGGAAGTGAGCTGCTGTTAGCTGGGAATGTTCCTATAGCTAAATTCCTTCCATTATGCAGGTGATACAATTAGATGGCTTGCAAGACCCTAACTCAATAATTCTACACCACTCAAAAAAAAATTAAAACCACAAGGGAAAGAAGAAGTAATTTAACACTGAGATGACTGGGGTCAAATAATGGATCAAGTTTGTTGTTCCTTGCTTGTCAATGTTTCAAGGCATCCGGTAGACCAAGAATGGGGAATATAGCATCTGACTATAGGCTTGCCTAATTTAACAAGATAATTCTTAGTGCTTGTAGCAGCAAGTGTAACAAAGCATAGGGGGTGTTATTTTCTGTACCATGGGCCCAATTCCGTTGCAGTTCATTGGGAAGCTCCATTATTTGTCACATTGGCAAACCAAGGACTTTTTCAAATGAATACTTATAAATAAATAGGCTTTACAATACATTCCTTTCCTTCTGCAATTAAGTTTCAGTTAGCATGCCTAAGAGGTTTTGCCTTCATGAACAAAAGCATGCCAGCTCCTTCTGGCAGGAGCCAATGTCTCAAGAGGTGGAAAGATGGGTCCTCTTTCCAAAAGCACAAGACAGGAAGCCCTGTAACCAGAGTATACTCTGTTGGGGATTTAACTCCGGGGCTTTGGGGACTGGGATATCAACTGTAGCCTTTCTCATTCTGAAAACAGGAGATCTGTCTAGCAGCCTTTATTGTTCAGTGTTCTGTTGATAAATATCCCTGAGCAAGTCTCTGGCGGAGCTAAGCAAAGACTGGTGTTTATTAGCAGGAACGAATGCTGTTATATTGCCTTTTGCTGTGCTGAGGCATTTCTGGATAAACTAAGTTAATCTTCTGCTACTTTTGTATCTGTCTCACTAAACTCTTCTAAACATCAGGAAGGAGGAGGAAAAGTGGTGGGTGGAATTATGTTGTTTATGCGGAATCTCAAGATAGCAAGTTCTCTGCTTTGAAGACCCACCACCTTCCACATCATTACTTGCACACTGGTGCTTAACAAGGAGGTAAACAGAAGAGTTGGATTTGCCTTCCGTCCAGACACTGGCCTGTCTTTCTGTTTGTCCTGCTGTATTCTTCAGAAGCGGTCAGAGTGCTTGTCATCTTGTCAAACTCAACTCTGTGGGATGCAGTGTCTGGGCAAATTAACACCAGCACAAATGCAGAAAATGAAAGCAAACCACTCAAGTCTCTTGGGGATTTGCAGCTGTCAGTTTCAGCAAGCAAATACCCAGCAGCCAGACTTTTATATCTACAGCTGGGGAGGTAGTGCGTAGGACTCGGAAAGATTAACTCTTGTTTCTGGTATCTTGGAGGCTGCTATTTTTATTCTTGCCCAAATATGCTGGTCCTGCTCAAGCTAAGATCTCATGCTTAGTGAGCTGTCAGACCTGTGTCTGGACTCTACTGTGTCAGACAGCAGCTGAAGGTTCACTTGATTGACATTCACTTGACTGATATTCCACCATAATTTTGCCCTCTGCATATAATATGATGCAGAAAAGCATATTACGGGAGCCCTTGTCTGCAGCATGAATTGTAGAGTTTAGGGGAAACAGTTTAAGTTTATACTAGTGTTCCCTAAGGGCCTTTCCCCTATTACTGAGTTAAAATGCTGTCCATACATCTTTGAGCCAGCAGAAAAATTTATAATGTATAATATTTGCTGGTCCCGTTGCCACTATTGCCTGTTCCTCTGCCTTGCTGCCAAGGGACAGTATCCAGGTTTATTATGTGCAGAACACACAAAGCAACATTTTTGGTGGATTCTTTGGGTTTTATTTCCCCCCCCTTCCAGCTGAACATCACTAGCCACAGGGAAACATCCATCAATCAAATACTGGAAGGTGGGAATGAGGCAGGACCAAATATCTTTAAGGGTCTGTGTCTTTCATGCAAATAAATGATGGCTAGGCACTGGGTTCATGAAGGGAGCTAAATCACACATGTGCACACCTAATCCCACGAATGTGTGAAGCACATATACTGATTCCTCTTAGGGTGGGTGGGGCGGCATTCTCTCACTTTTACACAATTACAGATTTGTGCACAACTTCCTTTTTTCCTTTCACTGACTGGAACTGACAAAGGATCTTTCCCCATTCTATCTCTATCTTTGCTTCGTGAATTCACTAAGGGGTTTGAAGGAGGCCCAGTGATTTGAAAGGCCTGTGCTTTTAAAAACAGGGAACTTTCAAAACCTGACCTTTCCTAGCCAAGTTACAGTGTTTCCATGGGGAGGAGAAAAAAAGAAGGGCGGTGGAGAAGATTGCCAAGGGACTAGTGTGCCAGAAGTGTCTCTGTCCCAGCCTACTGAAATAGCTAGTAGGCATTAAGCTGATTCATCCCTATGGACTAAAACCATGAGAAGGAAAAGGCATCTAATCTGAAATACCTTGAAACTGCCAGTGGTTGCTATCATATTATAAAACATTAGTTTAATATCAGTTCAACTAAGAATAATTTATGGCTATGTCATGCATAGGCTGAGAAAAAGGTGGCATCCTGGGGATACAGCAGAATAAAAATGAAAGGCTGGGCTTGTTAGTGCTGTGGTTAGATAAAAGGGGGGAAAGGCCCCAAGTATATTATGAGAATAGAAAGAGTTGAAAAAAATTACAGTTAAAATCAAAATTGGTGGGTGTAATACTAACAGTGCGAGATATGTGGATGACACCACTTGGTTAGAGAAAAGGAAGGAAGAATGAAAAGGCACTGATGATGTTACCTAACTGGGTAATGAAATGTCTGCAACAAACAGCTCAGAGAACATCAAGGACTCCACAATTCAACCTTAAAGCTACATATATTTTCTTCTATTGGAAGTACGTATGGCCCTCAAACACTGCAGAAATCACACAAATGGGAGAAAATAGCATGTAGGCAAACTTCTACCACGAAAAAAACTATTTTTTCTGCATAAATGCACTGCCCACCTATATTAGATATTTATTTATTTATTTATTTATTTATTTATTTATTTATTTATTTATTTATTTATTTATTTATTTATTTTATATGCCGCCCTTCTCCGGAGACTCAGGGCGGCATACAATGCGTTAAGCAATAGCCTTCATACTTTTGTATATTTTATACAAAGTCAGCTTATTGCCCCCACAAACCGGGTCCTCATTTTACCCACCTTAGAAAGGATGGAAGGCTGAGTCGACCTTGAGCCTGGTGAGAATTGAACTCTCGGTAATTGCAGGCAGCTGGATGTTAAATGCTGCCTTAGTAGGAGGCATTAGCCCCCTACGCCACTCAGGCTTCCTATAAATTGCCCAGCAGAGTAGAAAATAGCTTAACAAAGCAACTGAAAAATGTTACAGTTAATGATAATGAATGCTCACCTCAGACTAAACAAATACCAGCACACCATAGAAAACCACAAAGAGCAACTGGAACAAACCACATCACCACAACACACAAAAATGTTGACAGCTACCATCAAGACTACAGTACAGGGGTGTCAAACTCTCAGCGTCACAGCGGCATCACATGACGTATCAGGACTTTTTCCCCCTTCGCTAAACTGAGCATGGGCGGGCTAGCATGTGACGCATCCGGCCCACGGGCCAGGAGTTTGACAGCCCTGCTAAACTACATCTCTAAAACAAGCTCAAAAAAGGAAAGCAAAATTTCAGACCAAACTGCTCGAGCTAAATCTCAGAAGCAAAGAGCTATTGAACCCGAATGAGTAGTCAACATGTCCAACCATCTAGTATTCACCGTAAAACAAAATAACTCTCAGAAGGTCTCAGCTATAATACAGAGAATGGTAATCAGTTAGAATTTATTGTAGCTTCAGAAGAAGCATTTAAAACCAAAAGATTTGCCCCAAAGACTCAAGAAAAAAGATCCAATAATCATACCACAATCCAGAAGCAGAACCAACTCAAAGCAGAGGCAGAGCAGCCCTCAGAAACCCAAAGAAGGACTAAATCTCCCGGCAGGGCAATAATGGATGTCACCTAGTTAGGTAAAAATGTCTGCAAGCAAACAAGCTCAGAAAGCATCAGACACCCAAAAAATGGAAAGAACTTGGAAAAGGTCTTAACAGGCTAGCTGAGGTGATACAGCAGTTATTGCTTTCATTGACATTGCTATTCTCTGCCAATGCATTTGACTGAACAATTAGCTCTCTGAATTGAAGCAAAAGCTCCTAGATATGATATGATGACATTAGTTGCATTATTGAATACAGGAAGGAAGCCTCCATAATTACACATACCAGTTGGTCTAGTGGATAAGGTACCAGGCTAGAAAGGGGGAGACCATGAGTTCTAGTCCTATCTTAGCCGTGAAAGCCAGCTGGTGGATGAATTTTGGCCACTCTCTCTCTCTCTCTCTTTGAGCCCAACCAACTTCAGAGAGTGGTTGCTGTGGAGAAAATAGGAGGAAGAAGTGTTAGATATGTTTGCCACCTTGAATTGTTTGTAAAAATAATAAAGGCAGAATACAAATAAATAAATACAGAGACCTACCTTCTGAAATAACACAGAAATCAAAATATGTTTGCGTATATGTATATATAGTATATGATTGTGTGCATCAAGATTTCAATTCTAAGCATTTTCCTTTTGCCTTCTTTCAAATTAGTGGAAATCCATTCTCTTCCTGGCCTTGATATTGGAAGGAACCTGCTTTATCTTTATATAATGGGTTTATCTTATTTGGAGACAGCTGGTTCCTCCATTACCATCTTCATCCCTTACCTTTTTTCCCCATCTCTCACCCATGAAAAAGAAGGAAAATACCATTTTTTCCTTAATAAGTGAAAAAACAAGGACATGTACTAACTAATAATCTATCTGCAAAGGTATAGACAGTCTGAGTCATGGTATCAAATTTCAATAGTCAAGACACAAACTGCAATAATTTTTTTTAACATAATACTTAAAATAATAAAAAGTAACATGGCTTTCATACCATAGTCCTGGAGTGGACTTTTAAGTTTTTTCTTTCCCCACAGGAAGTTTCAAACAACAAAAGCATCTTGTAAACTTTTCCCTCATTATTTATCTTCACAGAAAGACACCTTATTCACCTTAGTAGACATGGGAACTTTATTAATCCAGTGAGATCCACTAGGTTATATAATGTTAGAGGTGCCTCTTATAAGATCTTTGTGAAAGGAAATTAGAAGATTAACAATCTGGATTAATAAAGAAGAAAAAGCTAATATTAACCACCATATTTAGTCAACAGTTGATACTGAAGATGTTAGAAGTTTTAAGAATAAACACAGATGGCTAGTTTATTGGGGAAATAAAGAGAAATAGAGAAGATCAATCCTAGAAGAGAACACAGTGAGAAACTTAGACAAGAACATGAAAAATAAGGAGTATTGATATGAGCTGCAAAATGTAAGCCTCAAAGGAGGGGACAAAGAAACTAGCTGGAGAAATGAGCTTGAAAATCCTTCCTCTTGGTAATAAAGAAAAGTTTTTCATTCAGAGTTTTTTGCTCTTAATATATGCTTCTCTGCTTTGTGGGTACAGATAATTGGAACGGTCTGTAAACTGCCTCTAGAAATTTACCTCTGGTGGTGGTGGTGGTTGTTTCATATTATAACATACATTTTATGGCCTCTTGTGATAACTCTAGTCTTGTACGTTTTGTGCCACCTTAACTGTGGGAGACTGAAGTCAGAGGTGCTACTTATGACCTTATCTGTGCTAAAAAAATTATTTCACCCAATTGTAGTTGTTTGGGTATTTGTCTGCCTTGAACTTAAGAAAGTTTTACTTTTTCTTATTTTTAATAAGTTTATTTTAAAATAATAAGATTGGTGCTTTTGTTTCATCTCCTTCTGACATATCTGCTGTTCCATGGCCATATGTGCTTCCTTCTCCTCCTTCCACCCCTCCCCCTTTCCCTTCCTCTTCCCCTTCCTCTTCACCAATGCAACTGGGCAGGAGGGTGAGGTTGATAGTGTTGAGACAACCTGTACAACAACTATGACAACTGAACATTAGGAAAAAGCAAGAGAAAAACGTTACTTTTAAAATGTGGATTTGAAAATAGTTACTAAGAGTACCATGTGTGTGCCTCTGAATCAATGTTGACTTGCTAGACCCTGGCCAAGGTCACTCAGCTGGCTTCATGCCTAAAACAGAACTAGAACTCATAGTCTTCCAGTTTCTAGCCTGATGCCTTAAACAGAATTGCAACTTTGCTGTAAAAAAGTACCATGGACAGCAAAAAAACAAAGGCCAATTAGTCTTGGGTGAAAAAAAAAGCTTCCTCAAAATGATGACCAACAAGCAGAAGTTTGAAAACTTTGAATATGAGTTGAATAGATAATTAATAATAATTAATAATAACGAGGGATAATTAATAAAAAGGATAGATCACTGGATTGCCTATAAATTTACTGGAGATGAGTTGACATGGCAACTAATCCTATTGGTTAAAACATTAATCTCAAGATTTCTTGAGTTACATAATCTTAAAAGTTCAATCGCAAAAGTTCTTTCCAGTTTTAAGATTTCCTCACATACTTTTGTTTACAGGGCCATTGTCTTCAAGATTGCACATAAAATGTAATGAGAAGAAAGGGAAGGGCTAAAATTAAAATTTTAAAAATGTTTAATTGTATTAAGAAAAGAGGGGGGAGGAAAATAAAAATATCCATCAAAGCATCTTTCTCAATTATAAAATAAAATGGAATGCATAAAATTAGTCGTACAGATATAGTCATATCATGCAATGTCCTAAAATTACTTAACAATAGTAAAATGGGAAATTAAGCATATAAACTACCATAAGCAGAAAGGCTGTATGAAACTTTGAGGGTGTTTCACTTCAACAGAATTCAAATGAAGCAAATATCTTGAATTTGCTTTGTGAACCATAGTGGTTGCCTTGCCTTCAAGATCTTCAGTGTACTTCCAGTCTTCTGCCATAGTTCACATCGTGGGGGGAAGACTGTAAGGAGACTTCTACAGACTGGTTGAGATCTTCCAGTCAAAGTGTGCATTGCAAGTGGGCACTCTGATGCGCCCCTCAATGTCTGCCAAGGAACCTCCCAGAATAAGCAGCACAATCTTACAACGAAGTAAATGACTCTTGGCACCTGCTGAAGAGTCACCCAGCCTTGGATGTTCTGACTGGAGGAAATCTGTATGTATCTCCCTGGCTTGAATCTGTTCATTAGAGTGAGCAAATGTCATTGCACACAGACTAAGAATATAGTCCAGATTTTAAAATAATTCTCCAAATGACATTGCTGATTGTAAATTATTTGCTCTGTTACCAATTAGAGAGGTGAGTTCTTTAGATGGCAACATATCTGATGAAGGGTGGACATTTTTCCTTCTCTCTGGTATATTTTGATCATAAAAATGTTTCATGTCTATTTATGGTGTACTCCAGTTGTCTTTCAAGCCATTAGCACATAATTAAAAACAATAGGCATCTACAAAAACAAAGTGAACCTTCAAACCAAAATAAGTATGTGGAAAAAAAAAACTTTGTCCAAGAGGGAGTCAGGAGAGCACAAGAATATATCAAGTTAAACAGTGTAATTTTTGAATACTTTAAAAAATAGCCGAATCTACACATTTCTTCCAGTAAAAAAATATTCAGCAGTCCAATAGGCATAATATCTTTGCTGAATTAATCATAATTCTAAATCTCTTGAAATGTGACATATAGATGCCAAAATAGTCTTCCACTGACACTCATGTACTAGACCTGCCAGTTCCTTATTGCATGCTCTTCTGTAGTCTTAGACATTTAATTTAATGTATTAAGTATAGTTTAACAACCATTTATAATTAGTTATTACAGTCTTATTATAAGGCTATATTCAATCCGCCAGTGCTAAAAGTAGTTCTGAAGCACTAAAGATTACTGGCATATATCTAGTTGTTAAGAGGTATTTTAACTCTTTGCATACATTTTACTAGCAGTTCTTCAAATATCATCTGATTCCATGTGGTGATTTTTTTTAAAAAAGTCCAATAAAGGGATTACTTTGAAAATATTTTTTCAGATTTGGAGTTTCTTATAGCAGTAATGTAGCATGATCATACTAAGTAAAGTTAGCCTGTTATTGCAAACATACATCCCTAATCATTAGTATAGAAGGAAAGGAAATTTTATGTTTTTCAATAAACTTAGGCTATAATAACTTCCACTTTATAATGGGCATTCATTATATCTATTCTATTACTTTTCAAGTACAAGTTCCAAGTTTTAAAGCAGAAGAACAACAACCTCCCCCACCCACCCACCCCAGTTTTCATAATATTGTGAACATATACTCATCATTTCCAAAGAGAACACTGGGAACTGTTTTCAAGTCTTCAGCCTCAGTGATACGGAACAAGAGGATCTGTGGAATGAAATCGAAGATGTTGATAAAGATTAATGTAAAAAGAGCCTGTCAGAGACCAAGAAACAGAAGAAATCAAACTGAATGTCAAAACCAACAGTGGAAATTGCCAAGAAGATAAAAGAAGCTAGCACCAAGAAAGACAAAGGTCTTGAAAAGAAACTTTAACCAAGAATTTTAAAGAATTCTTTGAAGAGAGAAGAAACAATATCATAATATCTGTCAATATAGAAGGTAGAAAAAGAAACAAGAAAAATCTTCCAAAATATTTCCAAATACACAAGGAGGTTTCTACCTCAAATTAGTATGCAAAAGAACATCAACTGATAGAGAATAACTTATTCAAAGAAGGCCAAATAAAGATGGAAGCAATATACTGAAATTCTGTACAGTAAAGATGTCAACAACCAAGATATCTTAAAAGATACCCCCCAATTACAAAGAGTTTCTAATACTAGAAGAGAAAGTTACTGTAAATCAACACTCAAGTTATTACCTAGTTTGAAGCCTGTAGGAACTGATGGAATATGTACAGTAATAAAACAAAAAATAGACATAGAATCAATTAAAAATTCCAGTCAAAGTATGCCAGAAAGTCTGGAAAATGATTTAGTGTTCAATACATTGGAAAGAGCTCAGTTTATATATCAATGCCAAAGCTATGAGTCTTAACAAAGTGTGCAAATTATCATTTTGTTATGTTCCATCAAGTCAGTGTTGACTTGTTGGAACTTAACAAAGAATTCTCTGAAATTCTTTATTGTTCCTTTTTTAAAACTCTTGTCTTTCTTGGCATTGGCTTCTTTTCTCTTCCGGGCAATTTCCACTGTTTGTTTTATCAACCATATAAATGGATTTTTTTTTAATGAGCTGTCCCTAACATGATCCTTCAGGTCTTCCATTGCTCCCATAACTAAGTCCATTCACTTTGTTGTTCACCTCCCTCTACTTTTCCTCTTCCCTTCCCACCATTACAGGCTTCTCTATAGAGCCAGGTCTTTGTACATTGTGTTCAAAACAGGATAATTTGAACTTGGTCATTTGTGGCTCAAGTGAGAACTCTGAGTTTGTTTGTTTGTTTGAATTAGTTGAGTTAGTTGAATTAATTTGTTCCTTGAGCCACTTGTTTGTTGTCCATGGTATTCTCAGGAATATTTTTTAACATCAAATTGCAAAAGAGTTCATTCTCTTTCTATCCTTTTTCTGCAAAGTCTGACTTCACAGAATCTACATAAAACTATTGTTTGTATGATTCTGTTCTTTTAGGTACAGACATGTCACAGAATACAAATACCTTTCCAAGTTCTTGATGGTTGCTCTCCCAGGTTCTAGTTTGTGACTACTTTTGATTGCTTGTTTCTCTATTGTAGATGATTGATCCTAAAATGCAAATGCTATCTTCACTGTCAAATCTAAGACTGGTTATAAAAAAATCTAAGAACAAATCTAAGATTGCTTGATATACCTGTTACCCAGGGGTGAGTTCTATTTATTTTTACTACCAGTTTGCAACGGGAGTGTACACACGCACACACACACTTCTGCGCATGTGCAGATCATCAATTATGATGTCCAGGAGGGTGGGCAGAACCTCCCGCTGCTTTTACTACCGGTTCTAAAGAACCGGACAGAACCGGGAGCAACCCACCACTGCGGTTATCATTAGTTCAGTCTTTTTAAAATTTAATTTTAGTCCTATTTTTCACTTGACTTTTAGTACTGGAGCTTGCGATAATGCAGTGGTGAGAATGCAGCATTGCAGGCTAACTCTGCCCACTGCCAGGAATTCGATTGTTAAGGACTCAAGGTTGACTCAGCCTTCCATCCTTCCGAGATCAGTAAAATGAGGACCCAGATTGTTGGGGGCAATATGTTGCCTCTGTAAACCGCTTAGAGGAAAGCCCTACGAAGTGGTGTATAAATCTAAGTGCTATTGCTATTTCTAATCACATTTCACAGCTTGACATTGTAAAATATCATACAATATCTTTAATCTTACACGTTAGCAAAATAATGCTCAGGATCATCTAACACAGATAGGACGGAATTGAATTCCCTACATGGAAAGGGAGATGCAAAATATTCATGCTAGGTTTAGAGAAAATTGAGGAACAAGAGACATTATTGCTGGTGCATGCTGAATAACTGGGAAAGCCAAAAAATATCAAAAAGAAGGCAACATGTGCTTCATTGGTTATAAAAAGTCCACAAGCTTTTTGACTTTATCAAGCTGTAGAATGACCTTAGGAAAATTGTCCTCATGAGAAACTTATAAGCAGGCAGGAAGCCACAGCTCAGACAGAATATGGCAAACAGTCTGTTTCTCGTTTGGCAAAGGAGTGAGACAAGGCTGTATGTGCTCTCCATATTTATTCAATTTATATGCTGAATAATTCCAGAAACAGTGAAACAAATGGGACTACAAATGAATATAAAGAAGACCAAACTAATGACAACAGGTAGAACAGCCAGTCTAAGAACTGACAATGATGATATTAAAGGGAGGAATTTTTTTGCCTTTCAGAATCAACTATTAACACTAAAGCAGTCAATAAATATACCACAGACTTTGGTAGGACAGCAATGAAAGCCTTAGAAAAGATATTAAGATGTTGTGATTTGTGTATACCTAAAAGTTGAAAATCATAGAAACAATTGTTTTCATGCAGCAATGTTTCTATGGAACAAAATTTGGAGTTTGAAGTCACAGGATTGAAAGAGCATTGATGCTTTAGAACTTTGGTCCTAGAAATGACTCTCAAATGTACATGAATAGACAGGGAAACAAACAAACGAATCATGAAACAATCAACCCAGAGTTCTCATTTCAGTCAGGCTCATATTATAATATTTTGGATACATTTGACAAAGGTCTAACTGTCTTGAGTATAATGCTGGGAAAAGTGGAAGAAAAAACAAAAGGATGACCAGCAGCAAATGCCCAGACTCAATTGCAGAAGCAGTAGATGCAATGTTGGAAAAACCTGAAGGATCAGGTTGGGGACCGATCATACTAGAAAAAGTATAGCTATGTGGTCACTAATAGTTGACATCAACTTGATGGTTTTTCAAATAATTTCCTTAACCAAAGTTTCTGCGATGATGGGTGAACAGCATTCTCTGGTGATCCAGAATGAAAACTATTAACTGTTTTCAAATTCCCATTGTTTCAATGGCTGGAACATCTGAAGTATTTCAATTTTTATTTTGATGACATGCAGAACATACACGATAGTCTGAGTTTTGTTCCTTTGGACCAATGCCAATTCAAAGCATTCTAAGAGAACTTTTTGAGAGATCCTATTTTCTCTCAATTCAAATCAAAATTTGGTTTTACTTCTTCACTTTTTAAAACCGAAGACACAGCTGCCAGATGTTAGTTGACCAACTCATTGCTATCCTAATATATTTGGAGGGTGTGAGATTGGGAAATCAGGAATAGAAATTTGAATGTGAAGTTAGGCTGAGTAGTGGCTTGTTTTGGAAATGGCATTTAGGTGTTTTAAGAGGAATCTGGGGATGGAATTATCTGTATGATTGCTATATAATTGGAATAACTGGAAGTAACTGGAAGATGCAGAGTCAGTGGCTTTGCTGCTTATTGCAGGATTTCATTTTCTTCTGTCATTCATTGCCTGTATATTTTGTTATGTTCTGAAATGTGCCTTGCAAATTCTTGTGGAATATTTCCCCTACAAAAGAAATTTCTTCTTTTTCTACCTTAAGTTCAGGGTACTTGGTTATATCTTCTGAATTGATCTCAGCTATTTTTTTTAGCTTCTGTTATTGTTGGGGTAGCAGAATAGCATTTTTGCTAGCATTGTTTTCAGTTATACATCTTGTCATTATTCTTAAGCATTTCTGATCACGTATAGTTCCCAAGTTTAAAAAAAAAGAAAGAAAACCAAGAGATCTCTCATGACATTTTTCCTTGGAATTTAATTGAAACATGAGGAGCCGTGGAGGCCACTGTGACTGGGCAATAAAAATCAGGACTATCCCTTCACTACCTTGGATAAGTACAGGAATACAATGGTCTACCACAGGGCTGTCAAACTCACGGCCCGCAGGCCGGATGCGTCACGTGCTGGCCACACCCACGCCCGGTTTAGTGAAGGGGAGGAAAAGTCGTGATACGGCACGTGATGACTTGAGTTTGACACTCCTGGTCTACCATGTAATGTTCCTCAAGTCTTTATTCTTCTTTAAAATATCCACTATAACTAATTCTATTTCATTAAATGGAATGAAAACAGGAATAAATGAGCCCAGAATTTTCCTGATTAGTAGTAATATTTTTGTAAGTAAGGAAGGAAATTCTTACAAAACTCACATCCCGTTTGTCTTCTTCTAACTTTCCCACCACTTGTTGAAGCAAAAAGTACTTAACAAAATACATTTGCCAAGAAAACCATCAAGTTGAAACCCTGTATCTCTGCCATCAACTGACGTGGGCATGCACTTAGTTACCTGGAATGAAAGTACAAAATAAGAAGGATCATTTGAACTAGGAACATGAAGGCCTGTCTATTGGTTGTCTTGCTGATAAGCTTTATATTTAGGCAGAATTGAATTGCCAAATGGGGGGGATGTCTGTACCTTTCTATTATAGGTCTTATGAAGTGGAATCACTTCCACTGAGGAGAGTTGGTCTTAGTAGCAGGTTTGTTAGGAAACCTTTTTTGTTTTTCATGGAACAGCTGGCTGGAGCTGGGGAGTCAAGAGAGCCGTGACCCTTTTTTAACAGGTTGACTGAATTGAGTGAACCCAGTAGCCAGAGGAAATGGTTCCCACTTATTTGTGTGGCTTTGTTGGCAGACCTACACCAGCAAGACAATTCACACTAATTGGCACGCTTGTAACAGGCTGGGGGGGGGGGGAAGGGGGGAAAAGCTGTAGACAGAATGGCCCATGGAGCTCGAACCTGCTATCCCACAAGAAGTGGAAGAGAAGAATGAAAAATGGAAGAAGCAGATGGGAGGAAACGTGCAAAGAAGAAGAGGTGAAAGGAGGTGCACCAGATGGGAGCCACAGGGAAGAAAAAGGATAAGCAGGGGGAACAGAGGGGGCTGAGCTGTAGGATGGGAGAAAGGTTGACATTGTCGGAAAAAAAATAGAAAATTAATGAAATAAAATGGCAGCAGGAAGAGATTAAGAGGAACAGGAACTCACTGCTATCTGCTTCTGTGTTGTGTTTAGACACATGCACGCACGCGCGCACACGCACACACACACACAAAACCTTTTGTCCTGCACCTGGCCAGCAAGGAAAAGTTCCTTAGCAACCCATCCCCCCAGCTCTTGCCCTCTGAGCATTTCTAAAGCCCCAACCCTTGAGCAATGGCGATTTTGATCCTGCCGCTGCCTCCACCCTGAGTTGGTGTGTGAGCTGGAGGTATTATTAGGAGGCTTTAGTTCATGGGTTCTTCTGGCTCTCTGCAGTTTCCATGGCAACCAATCCAATTCAGCCCCCGTTCTGTTTAGCTACAGCAATTCTCCAGAGGTTTCTTGAGAAAATGTGTTTGTCAAAACAATTTTATTTTTCCCCCTTTGGGTCCTGCTTAGCGACATCTCCAGTTAAAAGATGCAGGAGGTGGTTCTGGGCTGTTGCTTGGTAAAAATGCATGCTGTGCGGGGCTGCAAAAGACAACACAATTGTGAGTCTGTCTTTGGGGCAGGGGATCCAACGGATTGGCCTAACATTATTCTATGTGCAATGGCATGAGGTAAACTGGAATGAACCCTTTAATGGAAACATGGATATGGTGTGTGTAACTTCAGTCCTATGCCTACCTGAGGGCTAATTCACAGGAAACGGAGAGAAACTAATTTGAGACCGAAGAACATTTAGTTGCTCAGGGCATTTTCCCTGTTTGTTCTTTATCTGTTTGTGAAGTCAAAGAATCTGGCTGAGGGGCTCTTAACCTTTTTGTGCCCTGGACCCCTTTGAAAGTCTGGTACAGACCCTTCTCAGAAAAAAATGAATTCAAAAGCATAAAATAAAATATTGATTGCATTGCAGAGGAAACCAATTATGCTCAGATATCAAAATAATTTTAAACTAACAAAGGCATAATATAGTAATATACATGCTTCTTAATTAATCCATTAAATCAAGAACAAGACAACACCCTTTTTAGGATATAATTTTAAGGAGATTTATTGAAGCTATCAAACATATTTGGAGCCTAGATAAATTGTTTTGCTGCCTACATAAATTATTGAACGAAAAGCTACGTTTCAGTTAGGGGTTATTATTTCCCCATCTCAGTTCACAGACCCCCTCCCCTTTGAAATCTACCCACAAACTCCTAAAGTGTGCCAGGTTAAGAAACCCTGATCCAAACTAGGGCAGAGACAGACACCAGAACAGATGCCTTTCAGAGATTTTGGACTTCAGCTCCCATTATCCTGAGGTAGTTTGACCTACAGTGAGGGATTTTGGGAATAGTAATCCAATATATCTGGAGTGGCTACACTGAGCAAGAGTTGCCTAGTTAACATTCAGCAAAATATCTGTGCACACAGCAAGACAGTGACAATTACATCTACAATACCTTCTAAAAAAATTCCATATCCTCTGTCCACTCAATTACCTGCTGTTTTTTTTCCCAGTTGTTCTTTTGCTGTCTTTGTTTTTCTATACTTTTCATGCTCAATCCTCACTCTTGCTAGTAAGGATTCAATTTCTTGTTCCTCAAGGCTTTGATTCTTTTTGTTCAGCACCCCCCTTAATTGCACGATTGCAGTGTCATTTAGAGCAGAATAAGACAAGAAATCATGGGGTGATAGTATCTCTCAGCAATTGGATCATAAGGATTATTCTGCTGACAGATGAATAAGTTATCTTTATTTTTTCCAAAGCTACATAATGTTGGAAGCAGGATATATTTGCCTGGGTCTATGAACTGTGCCCAATCTGCAGCCAGGTGCATGTCAGGTTTTTTTTATTTTTTCCAGTAAAACCTCTGTATGTGAGTGTCTTTGTCAGCTCAGTTAATTTTATAAAACTATTGAGATGAAATGTATGGAAGATAATTTCAGTGCAGCTCCTTGATTTGGGCAACAAAACAGGGCAAGCTTGAAGGAATGGGTAATAATAAAATTTCTGTAAATCTGACAAAGATCATTAGGAGGAGAGTTAAGAAGAAAAAGGGAGGATGCAACCTTGAATTTTTTGACCCACCCTGTGGGCACCTTTGCATGGATCAAAGGAAGGGAGGAGAACAGAAAAGGTAGGAGTTACCTTGTACTCTTTTTCTCATGCAAATACTGTGACTGTTTGTCTTGTTTGTACATGTTTGATCTCCATGGATAATAGTAACTCAAGGAGATGTCTCCTTCTGCATCAGGGAATCCTCATAGAAGAAAGAATTGTCATTTTCTTGAAACATGATTGCAAAGGGCTCTCCTCTAGCTCTGGTTTGTTTAGGGACTTTTTTTGGCAAAGAAAAAGAAACAACTTATTACAGGTTTTCTGCATTAGTGTGTTATTGCAGAATAGAATGGATACATATTTTTGACAGTTGGTTAAAAAAAAGTTCTCAATGTGTAATTATACTTTAATGTGACCAGTGGAACATCTGATGTGGTGGGCAGAAAAAGAAGTGGGAGCAAGCAGATATGAGTTGTTTTTATTCACAATGACACTTACACACAATAATGTTGCCATGCTTCTGCCATTGTGCCTTCTCTTCCTATCAGATGATAGAGACAGCAAATCCTGCTTCCTTGCTACCCCTTGAAAACCAATATTTCTGCCATGTTTCTGCTATGGATGAAACTCACATTGCAAAAAGTCCCTTTTTATGTTTGTGGGCATTTCTTATTCTCACTGGCACACTTCCACCCCGGAACTAATTTAAACAACAACTTTAAGATGTTCATTTCTCATGCTGAACCCAGCTGGAAATGAGACTGGCTTAGGGAATTCTTGTCCAGATCTCAGTCTGTTCCTTTGCTGTGTATGAACAGAATTGCTACTGTATGTGTCCTGATTTTATATTCCCTTGCTTCTTTTCTTTTACATTTGCTCATGCTGGGAAAGCAAGCATCAATCATGTTCCTTTTGGTGATTTTTTGAGGACAGCTTTTTTCCAGGGCTCTCCCTCTGTGTTGGACAGAATTTTATCAGTTGTACAAAAGAATGTAAAGAGTTTTATGATTCTTGCTGCTTTCACTTCAGCCGGAAACTGAAACTTAGAGAACTCTTGTCATCAACTTCTTACCATTGTTTCACTTTCCACCAATGGGTGGCAGGTGAAGAAAAAGCAATTTCACCATTCCAGTTTCCTTGGTCCATCAGTGCAGCTTTATCCTAGCCACTACAGAATGGTGGGGGAGGGGGGGGGAAAAAGTAGTTTTATCATTTCATTGGACCATGAATAGACTGGTTTTTTTTAAAGGGGGGAGGGTATGTAGAAAGGGTGGAGGATGGGGGAAGGAGGGGCATCATTTGACTCCACCGGTGTGTGTAAGGAGGAAGTTCAGTCATTCAACCATCTTCTCAGTCACTTGCCCAAAGTAAAATTAGACTGGGAAGGACCTTTTAAAGGGGCCAGCAGCCAAGGATGAAATGGCCATGGAAAGCAACAACCAGTGACTGGAGAGGAGTACACACACCATAATACACGTTTGCCAATCCAAGTGAAGGCATTTGCCTACAACAAAATGAAATGAAGCCGGCAGATCACACAGCCCTACTTGTACCAATAGGTTAGAAAACACAACTTTTGACATGGGGCAAGAGGGCAGGAGGTGATGAACTGAACCTATCCACTGTGTACTAGAGTCCTCCAGAAATGGTAGGTGGTGGCTGTTTTTTTCCAATGAGGCAAACCACAAGTGTAGAACCTTCAGCTCAGTTTGCTGAAAGCCTTTGCTGTAATTCTGCTGGGTTGTTACACTCAGTCTCAGGATTTGTGGAGTAATACATTTCACAGAGCATACTATACAATCACCACAATAAAGATTGTCCCTTGTTGTTTTTGTCCCTTTTTGTTTCTCAGAGCATTGGGAAGTCAAGAGCAGGGAGGTAAATTCAGCTACTGGCAATTTTAAAACAGAGACTGAGTGATGAATGGACAAAGTTCTCAGAGCTTAACTTCAGTAGCTTGGAGTAAGGAATGATTGACTGAAAATATTCCCTGTCAACTGATGCTAAATGCGTTTGGGACTTGCATAGGGCAGAGTGTAGGGATTGTGGATTAGGTTTACAATGTGTTGGGAATGATTTGCAAATGATGGTGGCACTGCAGAGCTCAGCATCTGGAATAGAGGAAATGACTGAAACAGATTCAACCACATGGTTACTGTATTCTGAGTTGTCCCACATTATTCTCTATTTGAGAAGTTTATTTCACTCTTAAGTCGTAGTTCAGATGGAGCAAATAGCCCCGCAGAAACTCTAGAAAATTATCTTCTGTACATGCTTGGCTGAGGGTGGACAAGATAACCACATGGAACTTTTTATTTGGTAAATTACCAAAGAGTAAGTTGAGATATATTTTTGTAATGGTTTCAACTCTGGAATTCATTCCCAAGAACATTCCCCAAAGGGCAGATCTACCCGCTATTAGATAAAGATTTCTGAGCTACCATCTAGATTTTTGCAAATGGTCACCTGCAAGAAGCATAATAAGTTTTGAGACTAGAAGCAAAAAATGTAGAAATAACACTTGTGACTGTACAATCAAACTTGAAAAAACCCTTCCAATTTATGGATCCAGCCCTTGGATAGTCTAAGAGTTACATATCAATGTATCGCTGAGTACCATTCTCTCCTAGTGTAGTGCAAAAATGCTCTGATAACAATCTTTTTCCGCTGGGTCTTCCTCTCTCACCAGGACTCCAACTGATGAGCAAGACAAACTTAAGTCATCCTTAGCTGCGCTGGTGAATAAGCTATATTTTCCTTTTTATTCTGACAGCTTAGTTGTACCAGGTTAAAAGCACATTTTAAAATAGAATTCAAAGATAGCCCCAAGGTGTATATAATATGTGTTAATGCTTCACGAACCATTATGTGGGATGTAAAGTCAACTGATCAGTAAGTAATGGGTGGGTCTGAGTAGCATTTATTGGCTATTTCTGGCTGATACAAACATCCTCCCCCTCTGTCCCATTTCTGCTCTACCTTCACTACAAAGTTGGACAGAGTAGCCTTGTCCTAGTGGTCTTTCGGAGTTACAGCTAGACTACTCAGTCAGGGATATTATGTGTGTGTGTGCTTTAACATTTGTGTTCCTTATCAGTTTATTGCAAATTTGAAAGAGCTGAATGAGAAGACCAGGGCCCCTATCTTCTGAACAAAGAACAAGAAGTTTAGTGTGTGTGTGTGTGTGTGTAGAGAGAGAGAGACGGGGGAGGGTGGGTGGGAGGGAGGGAGGGAGAGAGAGAGAGAGAGAGGGAGGGAGAGAGAGAAGTGTAGGGAATAAGTGTCCTGCTTGTGATTCAGCATCCTTCACATCTCCAATCTGTTGTTTTCCCTAACTTTATTCAGGTGGCAACAGAAAGGGGCCTAGGAGGTGGGGCACCAGAAAGAGCACTCAGGCTTGCTTTATTCATGGCAGTGCACCATGACTGGTGGATGTTTTTCCTGTCAGCTGACAAGTAGAAGAGGGAGGACAGCACAGCCATAAGAATTACTCAATTGCTTTAGTGATCACACCTCACCCATGCAAAATGAGAAGATCACCATTTGACCTTGAGTCAGAACAGGTAGGAGAAGGACTGACAAAGGGGGCAGCAAACTTCATGCTAGTATAGTTTTCTGTTGACTCGAGGATGAATGGATAACATCTTAACTCAGCAGTGGGGAAAGGTTCTGACAAGTAGAAGAGGGGGGACAGCACAGCACAGACCTGAATAAGTCCTTACATTTGTCATAATTTCTACAATATTGTCCAACTGTTTTGTAGTTCCCTGGTTTCAGGAACTAGGCTCAGACATTCGTGAGTGATTTGCCTTTTACAAAAGATTCCTCACTCAAATGAAAGTCTTTTTTCCCATAGCTACTTACAGGACTTTATGTTTAACTATTGATTTTGAATTCTTCTCTGTGTCTCTCTTCCCCATCCCCTTTTATTTCTTACTGTATGAAAACAGACAAAAACAAATTATTATCAATTAACCAGGAACATTAACTTTCAATTTATATACTTATTCTTGTGTGTGTGTGTGTGTGTGTGTGTACACCCCGCAAAGAAAATGACATTCAAATTGCTCAGCAATAAGTCAAACGTAATTCTCAGGAGGTCTTCCCCATCCTTCTCTCCCACCAATCCATTTGAGTTTTTTTCATATTTTAATTCATAATATTTTAAAAATTCACCCCAACTTTTTTTGCGTTATGGAGAATTCTTAAATGTTCAGTGTGCAACTTTGATGTAATTCTTTAAAACTGTTTTTATCAAAAGCCTTTCAGATTATGCTACTAATACAAAATAGCATAGTTCCCACCTCCCTATACGTGGAAGACGTATTTTTATAACAATAGTATATATATTGCAGCTTGCAAATGCTTGTGTGCATTAATTTAAAAAGAAACCCACTCAGTCTGATTTCTATATACAAAATATAGCCTTTGTGGGAAATACTGACATGCAAGTAAATAATTTTAAGGAGTATAGAAGAAATAGCAGCCATATAAATTATATGGTTTGCCTAAATTTTCCTTGTACTTGTTAGAAAATAGCCATCTAATATGCTACAATAACTGCAAAACACATTCAGGTCTTGTGGGCCTCATAATTCAGTGCTGTTGTTTTATACACCATCACTGGTGTCACAGAGGTGTTCTGTGGAACTATAAAGTTCTATAGTAAACATCCATTCTTTAAAATCTGGACATGTCCCACAAATAAGTCCTTGTCAGCATTAACTGTTCATTGAGCACAAGTATTGATTCATGTTTCCTTCTAAGCTCACTTGTTCTGACATTACCCAAAACTTTGGGGAATTTGTCTGAAGACACATGTCTGAATGGGTAGAATTTAAGAGGAGCAAATTTCTCTGCAGTGACTTAACCCTGCGACAAGAATTCTGAAAATTGGACATCATATTTGTCACTGGTTAGTTCAGCAGACTGTATCCTTTCATCTTACTTTACCTTGCTGGCCTTGTTTTCTTCTTCTTCTTTTTCTTCTGAGTTTTTGTTGTTGTTTTTACTACTACTGTTGTAAAGTACTGAAATTTTGATAAGAGTTCTGATTGGGAAAACAGCAACCAACTCTGGGACAGAGAATACATCATGTAGCCAAACCTGTAGGGAGAGGAGAGAGAATACAACACATTGCTCTCCAAATGTTTTGGGCAACAATATCTACAATTTTTAGTCAAACTGACACAAGCTGTTTTGGATCTATGCTTAAAGTCCTTGGTTTGGGTAAAATTTTATGAAAACAGAATTTGGACAGCTCTGAAACCACTGTATCATTCTTTCTCTAAGAACTTCCATATCATTGTTTTTCTTCCCACTCCTCATTTCCTCACAGCTTGAAATTGATCTGGGAGTGTTTTCATTTCTGCCAGTCTAGAGACCGCTGTGAGCCATGCCCTGTCCAGTTGAACAATGCAGTGTTACTTAATCAATATCTTCCTCTTGAACTACTGCCATGCCACACAAAAGGAAAACTGCTAATGCCCCCATCACATGTTCACTACAAAAAAAAAAAAAACCTCTCTGAATATTTGCTGTGAGGGGACATTTTATGAAAAGCCACCATTCTCCTGCATCAAAAAGCCTCTTGCAAGCTGTGAAAATGAAATAGCAGCATATTGGCATTTTTGCAACCAGAACTTTCTTTAGTAGCTGTGAGTTTTGTGGTGCTGCACTAGCAGAAACTCAGTAGAGAGGGAAGAATCTAAGACTTTCATTATGACTTTCAAGTGGGCAAAATGGTGCATCACAGGGCAACAATTTTTGAACCAAGGAAGTACCTCAGATGGGCTAGTTAGTAACAGTGTTGGAAGGGACCTTGGAGGTCATCTAGTCCAACCCCCTGCTCACGCAGGAGACCCATACTAGGGATTCGAACCGCCAAACTGCAGACCGACCTTTCTGATCAGCAAGCTCAGCGTCTTAGCCACCGAGCCACCTAGCTTACAGAATGTGACCAAAATCTGGAACCCATTACTCCTAAGGGAATGAAATTTGGGGAAGTTGTAGTTGCTTCATACTGCTGATTACTGCTGTAGTTACATGAACTTCATTTTCAATGTTCTGTGATAGTTTCCCAATTAGTCTCACAGTTCCTCATTCATCCACCCAGCAGCAGCCATTTACTTCCCTGGTGGGAAGGGAAGGGAAGGGAAGGGAAGGGAAGGGAAGGGAAGGGAGAAGGGAGAAGGGAGAAGGGAAGGGAAGGGAGGAATAGAGAGGTGACAGACCTGTCTAGGTCCATGCCACCACCACTGCGCACACAAACACACCACCTCCAATTGTCCATGACTGCATGGCACCTCTTGCCAACTTCCAAGCACCCCAGGTGCCCTTCCTAACCCATGCTATCCCTTGTATGCCATCCCCAACCAGCACAGCACCTCTCACACATCCTTGCAACCCTCATGCATTCTTCTTGACCTGCACCACCTCCTCATGCACCCTACCCAACCTGCATAGCACCTACCAGATACCCTTCCTATTCTATGCTGGCCGCACACATGCCCTACCCAACCCATGTGGTATTTCTGATGCACTCCCACACATCTTACCCCAGTCATGTGGCATCTTTTGAACACCCTCCCCTATATCATTCCTGACCTGCACCTCCAGGAAAGGAGGTTTCTGATATTCCCTGCCAGCTTCCCATAAGAAAACTCAATGGGGAAGCTGGCAGGAAGTTAGAAACTGCTCCCACCCCCACTGCTTTTTTGCCTACTTTTGGTCATTCTGTTTCTATGTTTAGGTAAGTAAATAACTTCTGAAACAATCACCCAACAACATGCAGATGACCTACTATAGTCTATTGAAGGAATGGGATAGCGAGAGAGACACTAATGGTTGACTTAAGTCCAGGAATCAAGAAATGATTGATCATTGGGAAAACTGATTCTCCAAAAAGTATAGAGTCCAAAGAGAAAACTTAGCTTTCAAATAATCTGGACCTAATCTGGACCTAAGAGAGAAAGAAATACTCTCTAAATTCATTAGTGTCATATTGTCTTGTAGGTCCCTTTATCTCTTAATGTCTCACTGAGAGAAGTTAAAACATCATGATGCAGCATAAATATTCATTTTTGTTTTCAAAAAATGAGAACTACATTCCTAAATATAGGAAAGGAAAAGATATAATGACAAAGCTGCCATCCCCAGGCTGATGCCTCTAAACTTGTAAGACTTCACTTCTCAGATTTGCCAGTTTGAGTCTAAAGCTCTGTTGCCATTTTATTTATATATATATAAAAAATCACAGGCACAAATTCATTTTTTGCGCATATTTTTTAAAAAATCTTTTACAACTTTTCACCCCAAAGTTTTCTTCCTATGTTTTATATCTCAAGATCCAGATTCAGCTGCTCTTACATTTAGAAATGGCTGGGGAAGCATATAAGGAATGGGGTTACATTATTGCAAATTCTAAATTGCTACACAGCCTGATCAATCAGCTGGAATGAATCAGCCAGGGCGGAGATGACTTGGCTCTGCTAAGATGTGCTACCAAGAATCATAGAACCTTCAATTGTTTTGAGAATAAGGGTCTTTGCAATAGAGGTCTTATTTTACTGGGTGTAGCAAAGAAAGATCACAAACTCCTGTCTTGGCTATTAACCAGAGGGGCCCTGCTGAAGATACGTCTAGTCATGGAATAGAGACCTGTCAGTCCTCTGATACAAGCCTTTACCAGTCCATACCCTTGTCACTGGTTCTGTTCATATCCTATAGCTAGCAAACAGGGAGGGAATCTTGCAGAAGATGAGCATGGAGAATATCTAAATGCATGTCCTTCTGCACTGAACAAAGATCAATGGCATTTATCAAGGTCCACATACGTTTGGTTCTGACCCACCTATTACTGGCATGCAAGACTTTCAATGAAATGCTACAGAAGTAAAACCCTGCCCACTCTTCTTTTTAACAAAAGGCTCTGACTGCTTGGAAAAGAGAAAAAAAAATCCATTCCCAGATGGATA
Organism: Pantherophis guttatus; assembly: GCF_059756535.1. Lineage (NCBI taxonomy): Eukaryota > Metazoa > Chordata > Lepidosauria > Squamata > Colubridae > Pantherophis > Pantherophis guttatus. Next base: position 211,607,366 of record NC_142064.1, read on the forward strand.
AAGGTTCTAGAGACCATTATATAAACAGTCAGCTGCAAATTTCTCAAACCTGCCTATTTGCAAGGTCATGAAGATTAGAAAGAAAACCTGAAGGTCTCCACCTCTCCACCTTAATGTACAGAAGAATGTTATTGGATATAAATGAAAAATGGCTGTGTTGCTGGAATTCTTGTAACGGCTCTCTCCACACACCCACCTAAACTTTCATCTCAATAAAGCTTTACTAAAAAGAAGGCTGAGAGAAACTTGCTGTGAATTTTTATTTGATTTTAGGCAATTGCCAAACATCTTGACAGGGATCCTCATAAGAAAACCCTGAAGGGCAAGCAGCTTACCTCTACTATTGGCAGAATCGTAATTACTTATGTAAGTCAAGTTTGTCGAGTAACTCAATATTAGCTAAACGATGAATCCCATTTTATAAGCCAGAGCAACTGGGTTCACAGAGTTACCCAGAATCCAAGACACTACTTACAGCTTTGGATGATGCATGCACTCTATTTATGGGCCTCTGTTGTGAGTTTCAAATGAGGGGTTCCAGGGAACAGTTATGGTTCATTGTTATATTTAAATTGTTTCGATCCCACCTTTATTATTTTTATAAATAACTGAAGGCAGTGAACATACCAAATACTCCTTCCTCTTTCTGTTTTCCCCACAAAAGAACCCTGTGAGGTGGGCTGAAATGAGACAGAGTGACTGGCCCAGTCACCCAGCCGGCTTTCATGCTTAAGGCAGAACTAGAACTCACTGTATTGCATTCCAAAGCTCAAGGGCTGGCTTTAGGTTTCAGCAGACTAAGACAGATCTGCATCTAGCATTGCCCTGGCTCCAGCTTCAGCATCTGGCAATGGCCTCGCTCACAAAATCCTCAAATAAAACTGGGATGTCTTGCACTGCAGACAGGCTCACATATCTATAAATCCTTTGGGCAGAGGGGTCATTTGGTATCAAAGGAAAGTGACGAGAGCCATTTGAATTTGTGGTGAGAGTTGTGAGGGCTTGTGGTGAATTTGTGAAGAAAGCAGAAAGGCTGTGGAGAAAGTTCTGAAAATGGAGCAGGTGGGATGTGGTACTTTTATCCTTTATCCTTTGATCAAATATCCTCTAGAGTGAAAAAGAATCACAAGGTTTTCTGCAAAGGAGAAGGGTTGGGGAAAGTGTTTGGAGATAGTAGGTCCTAGGGAAGTTAATCATGCTGTCATATATTATCATTAATATTTTTCCTTGATGCAAAAAACTTTCCATATTAAAAGAAGACACCGCACCAGACTGGTAGCATCTATATTTCTTAGCACATCAAACTACTCCCTAGACGAGTATCTGTGTAAATTATAGATCAAACTCCTTGTACTTTCTGTCAGAAAGACCATGATCTGGTGCAAATGGAGCATGTGTGTACTCCAGAGTTCTGAAATGAATCATGGGGAAAGAGGGTAAGCTCAGACCGTCTCTCCTCAAAACAGTTGAGAAAGCAAAACAAAGGAGAAGGCTGACGAGGAAGCCCTGAGACAGTGGCATTCACTTTATACCCTAGCGACAAATGTAATTTTATTAAGCATGTCCATCTTGACAGGAAGTCTCTTTGGACTTAATTAAATGGAACCCAAATGTTCCGATCCATCGTGAAATAGGCTGTAATCAAATTTGCAGTAAATTATTCTAAAATAGTGTGTTCCATTTCTTCATCAAATCCCCCACCAGATGGGAAAAGAAAAATAAAATCTCCACTGAAGAGCCAAAACACTGAAGGTAGGATGGAAATTTCATACATTGTCCTGTCTTGGGTAAAAAAAAAACACCTCAGGTTGCCTTTGCACAACTCTTTGTAATGTGAGCTTCCTAAGTTAAAAGTTTGTGCCTCATAATGATGCTGCATGAATATCCACTTTTATTTATTTATTTTCCCAAGGAATTCATTTCTAAATCTGGCAAGAGAAAAGGAAAGTTTGAAGATAAAACTGCAGAGTATAACCTCAGGGCACAAAGCTCACTGAACATTTAAAAAAGAACATTTTGTCCTTTAAAAAAAAACCTTCTTTCTCTTCAAAGGCAAAAATCATTATTTTATTCATGATCCTTTGAAAGGAAAATGCTTTAACACCTTACTAGCTACAGGCTCCTGCATATGCTTTCCAAGTGAAAGGTCCAAGGTCCAATCCCTGTTATCTCTATCTGGGACTGGAAAGTGTCCTTATGAATTATTATCACTCCGGATAAACATAATTTTCCCAACCTTGACACCTTCCACTTGGGTGGACCTAATTTCCCATCAACCTTGGCTGAACTCAGAATTCTAAGCAGGTTTAATTTGCTCAGGAATTGGAGAGGAGATTGACAGGACATTCTAGAGCTGTAGGTTAGACTGGGAAGCCAAAGAAACATCCCAGAATAAACACAGTACTAACACACTTTTATTGTTGCCAATGAAGTTATATGAACATGTCATGAAGCCCAAAAGTTGAGTCAAAGGAGGCTTTATTTGTATTAAGCTAAGCTTTCCCAAGGGGATTTGTATTCCTATCCTTCTGCATAATTCTGTATGACACACTTATTCATCTTTCACATCAGTCATGATGTGACACAAGGACCTTTCATACCGCATTTTAACTATTGGGGTTCCTTGCTTCCCCTGAGCACCAAGAATATGGCTGAGCTGTCTTTGGAACCACGATTTGACAACTTCTATTCTTTAGAAACAGCATGATAATTTGCACTTATTAGTGCTGGTGGATCATATTTGGCAGCCTGTGAGACCACAGTGCCTGAAATCTCCTAGCTTAACAACACGGATAATATCTATTTTAACTGGATTTTTTTTTGTTGATGAAAAACTGAGCAGCTGGGTTCACCTAGTAAACCTAAACTATAATTAATATCGTTGGAAGAGGAGTGGCCATTTGGTTCAGACTTGTATCGTTAGAAAGAATTTTAAATAAAGAAGTATCTGGAAAGTTAGTAGGTGGTTGTTTTCAAGAATTTCTCTGTTTTATACTCCTGATCAGAGATGTCTGCAGGGGTTCAAAAAAATTGAGGTGGGGGCCATGTGATTGAAGTCCCAGCCTTTTTCATATATGGTGTGATTCAGAGGTGGGTTTCAGCAGGTTCTCATCAGTTCTGGAGAACCGGTAGCTGAAATGTTGAGTAGTTCGGAGAACCAGTAGTAAAAATACTGACTGGCCCCGCCCCCATATATTCTCTGCCTCCCAAGTCCCAGCTGATTGGCAGGAAATGGGGATTTTGCAGTAACCTTCCCCTGAAGTGGGGTGGGAATGGAGATTTTACAGTATCCTTCCCCTCCCACGCCCACCAAACCACGCCCACAAACTGGTAGTAAAAAAATTTGAAACCCACCACTGGTGTGATTCACATAAGAAAAGTCAAGGATTTGAATGGATGGTTTGTCTTCATTTAAAAAAACAACAACAACCATTCTCCTTCCTGCTCTTGAGACCTCTAAAATGCCTTCATAAATTTGAATGTAATGAATGTGGATTCCGACTGACATTGTTGGGAAATATGCAGAGGTGGGATTCACATAATTTACCTACCGGTTTGCCCAGCACCGAAAATGTGAGTGCGCCCCACCTCCACCTCCGTGCATGCGGCTGGCCTTCCATGCATGCTCTTTGCTCGTGTGTGCGCCTTCCACACATGCGGCTGGCCTCAAAAATGTGCCTAAATAGGACAGCATAGAGCCGGGGCGGGGGGTGGGAGGGCGGGCACCATACACGATTTCCGCTACCGGTTTGCCCGAACTGGTCCGAACCGGCTGAATACCACCTCTGGCAATATGTGATAGAAAGTAATGTATAGTTAGAAGATTCCAAAACTAATCAAAGGTGATTAATACAATTAAGGACTATTATTATATACAAATTTACCCAGCATGGATAAGTCCCACCTTAGCATGAAATCCAGCTGGGTGACTTTGGGTCAGTCACTCTGTCTCAGCCCAACCCACCTCATAGGGTTGTTGCTATGGGGAAAATAGGAAAAGGAAGGTATGTTGAATATGTTCACTGCCTGGAGTTATTTGTAAAAATAATAAAGGCAGGATACAAATAAATAAATAAAATTTATTTATTTTATTTATTTATTGGTTTGATTTATATGCCGCCCTTCTCCGGAGACTCAGGGCGGCTTACAATGTGTTAAGCAATAGCCTTCATACTTTTGTATATACCTGCTTAGTAGGGCTTTCAGCCCCCCCCCCACAAGCGGTGATCTTTTTATACAAAGTCAGCTTATTGCCCCCACAATCCAGGTCCTCATTTTATCTACCTCGCAAGGATGGAAGGCTGAGTCAACCTTGAGCCTGGTGAGATTTGAACTCGCAGTAATTGCAGGCAGCTGGCAGCTAAGTGCTACTTAACAGCACTTTAGTCCCTGCACCACCAAGGCTCCTAAATAACAAGCAAAGGATCTAATTTAAAAAACAGTTTGAAGAAACTTTTCAGACTCTTGATCCAATTCTAATTAAATGCCGTTTATATGTCAATATAAATTGATGTGCTGGCTGCTGATGCTGGGAGGGAAAGGAAAAAAAGGCCAGGGGAAACAGTCATAGAATCTAAATTGTTCCTCACTAAAGTTCTAAGGACAGGAACTGATTAGAGGCAGATTAGAATTCGGCTGCCAGACATCCTAAATTATGACAACTGGGACCAGAAGACTTGGGTACCAAAAGAACACACAATGATGTAGCTGTGTGGAGATTCCATAGTAACCAATCATCTTTGTGCTAAAGTAAGAATTATAAGGAGAGTTTTTCTGTCACTTCCAAGAGTGGCTGGTTGATGCTATGAAGACACTAAATGTCACTAGAAATGATCAGACTTGCTATCAGGCCTAAGCCCAAAGATGACACAGTCCAATCGAGTCCAATTCTTTATTTGCTTACACCTGATGAACATAATCTTACCAGACTAAAGCTATAACCACCAAACCTAATAGATATATCGTGCAAGATTCTAGGATATGGCTGCCCTTAACCTCTTCTTTCCTCCCCCATCCAGCTCTCTTCCTTCCTCCCCAGTCCAGTTTGGAACTATGCACCATCTCTTAATTTGGGCTTCTCCCCAGAATGTACTGCCTCCTCCCTGGGAAAATTCTCTATCACCACTCCTTTTCCAGGTGCACATTCCATAACACTTGCCCTTTTTTTCATTACTGTTCATTGTGGTGTTACTTTCTGTAATCTTTTCCATTGTCTGCATGCTTAACTGAATCTTTTTTAAAAAAATAACATCTTATGAGGCAATTCCATCCAAACTGTGACTTTATTTAATTAACAATTTATCTGAACAAGACCAGATCGCATTACAGAATACATTAACATGACTGTTTTTCCACTGCAATGTTTTTTTAATTCAAACCAAAATGATTATGATAATGGTAAAATGTTGTTGGAATTCCATGAAGGGAAGAAAACGGTAAAACACAATCTTGTTAAACATTAGTGAATCATTTTAAATCATAGCAAATCGGTTTTGAGGAATGAATTGTGAAACAAATGTATGAAGGAAAAGTGAACAGGTTGAGAAGAAGACCAAAAAAATCATGGTTGGATTGAATTAATGAGTTCTTATCAAAGAATCCACTAAGAAGATCCTGGAACAATGAAATAGTGCATATAGGAGGAACAAACTTTGCAAGAATTGAAAGATATGCTAACGTATAGTAAACGATGACAGTATAAATTAATTATAACTCTCTCTCTCTCTCTCTCTCTCTCTCTCTCTCTCTCTCTCTCTCTCTCTCTCTCTCTCTCTCTCTCCCTCCCTCCCTCCCTCCCTCCCTCCCTCCCTCCCTCTCCCTCTCCCTCTCCCTTTATTCTTTAATTTCTTTGGTTTAAATTTCTTATCCATATTCTGCACTTTGCATAATGTTACATAATCTGAAAGGAAACAGCATGGTGGGTATGTCTGCATGTATGTATATGTAGCTCAATATTAATTAACAATAGCGCTGAAAATCAATAGTATCCAGCTTTTTAAAATGCATTTTCAAGCTTTTAATCTGTAGGTGTTCTTAATACTGTATTTCCCCGAAAATAAGACCCTGTCTTATATTTTTTGAACCCTGAAATAAACACTTGGCCTTATTGCCATGCGCTCAGAAGCCTGATTGGGCTTATTATCAGGGGATGTCTTATTTTGGGGAAAACAGGGTAATTAGCTTTTGGTGCATACTAAAACAAATACAGTATTTCTAAAAATGTTTATTAAAGAATGCAAAGGCACAAGGATTGAAAAATATGTGAATGATAGAACCTAGATCAGAAGAGAATCACAGCAGGGAAAAGGAATTTGCCAGTCTGAAATGAAATGGAAAGGAAAAAAAAAACAGTACTATCTCAGATTGGGAGTAAAAAACATCCATCTGACCACTTTCATGTTTGACCTTGACATCTTTTGGTAGCCATTGTGGTTGGAGTTTTTAGGATGTTTTTCCTCTTCAGATTTTATAATGTTATAAAGAAATCTCCCATCTATCATTTTGAAGGTAATTTAAGCACTTTCAAATCGGTTTAAATATGTAGAGTATATTTGTTCTAAATCAGATCTGTAGTTTTTTCATTTCTTTTTCATTTCTGGTTATATCCTCAATATCTTATAATAACTCTTTCTTTCCAATCAGATTATGTACCTGTGGCATCACAGGGCAAGCTTGGCCTGGAACAGCTATGGTGATTCCAATTATAACCTTCCCTCCGTATTTTCTTTGACATTTCTTTGGAACTTGTGATTCCTCAGAATCTGTAGCTCTGAATGCTACATCATCTTATTTAAAAACTCTGGCAACATGGTTCCTCTTTGTATTGGAAGTAAACCAACTGTTACAAGCACCGAGAAGGAATAGATATTGAAGGATGAACAAGTGGCAAGTAAAGAGAAAGATTTCAAACTCTCCTGCCAGGTAGCATAGTAGGTCCAAGGGGAACAGAACTTTGTGGCAGAATCTTGTGCTCATTCATGTTTTGTACACTGTAAGTGTCAAGTATCAAGTTTCATGGTTCCTCTTCACAAGCCATGTTTGAGTCAGTTTTCCATTTCTCATGTCCAAGTATAATGAGAGAGAAAACTAGACTGTATGTTCATTTTAAAAAGTTCTTCAGCTTTCTCTTTCATGCTTCCTGGGGATGAGGTATTCCATTCCAAAGGCAACTTTTAACATCATTTGTGGAAATAATATATTGCACATCCTTTCTCTATATTAAATCCTCTGCGGGACCAAGCAAAGTCTCTCTGCTCATAAATTATTAGTTTACCACTTATTATTTAGAAAACTCTATTCCCCTGCTACATTAATCTGTTGTGTCCCAGATCTAACTTAGCAAAAGGCTTAGGCTCTATTACTTTTGTTGAGCACACCAATTTGATGAAACTATCAAGTGACGCTATTGAAGATGTAACCAAGGTCCCCCTGGTTACATCTGACAGCTGTAACCAGGGGGACCTTTTATCAGGTTTGCCTGATTTGCCAGTTGCGGCCCTTTCTTGATCGGGATTCCCTGTGCACAGTCACTCACGCCCTCGTCACCTCTCGCCTTGACTATTGCAACGCTCTCTACATGGGGCTCCCCTTGAAGGGCACCCGGAGGCTCCAGCTGGTCCAGAACGCAGCAGCGCGGGTAGTGACGGGAGCAGCATGGCGCTCCCATGTAACACCACTCCTGCGCGAGCTGCACTGGCTCTCGGTGGCCTTCCGGGTGCGCTTCAAGGTGTTGGTTATCACCTTTAAAGCACTCCATAGCATAGGGCCTAGCTATCTTCGAGACCGCCTGCTGCTACTGACGACCTCCCATTGACCCGTGCGCTCCCACAGAGAGGGCCTCCTCAGGGTGCTATCAGCCAAACAATGTAGGCTGGTGACCCCCAGGGGGAGAGCCTTCTCTGTGGGGGCACCTACCCTCTGGAATCAGTTGCCCCCAGAGATAAGGAGAATCCAAGACCTCAGTGCCTTCCGCCGTGCCCTTAAAACCCACTTTTTCCAGCAAGCCGGGCTGGCTTAAGAAGAAATTTTTAAATTTTTTAAATGTTTTAATTGGTTTGTGATTTTTAAATTTTTGGGCCAAATTTATATATATTTTAATTGTTCTTAATATTTGTAGTTTATGTTCTTAATTCTGGCTGTGCACCGCCCTGAGTCCTTAGGGAGAAGGGCGGTATATACTGTAAATTGAAAAATAAATAAATAAATAAATAAATAAATAAATAAATAAATAAATAAATAAATAAATAAATAAAGATGGAGTCTGATTTTTTTTTCATCTGGGGCCTAAGAGAGAAAAAAACACTCCATTTATAGAGTACTATGCTGTTTTAAACATAGACATTTCCAGCCTTTGTTTGTAGACAGCACTTCTTCCAGCTTACAAACATCATTACCACTTTCCATCAGCATCAGTGGTGGGTTGCTCCCGGTTCTGTCCGGTTCTTGCAAACTGGTAATAAAAGCAGCGGGAGGCTCCGCCCACCTGCCCGGACGTCATAATTGATGATCTGCACCTGCGCAGAAGTGCACGTGCACGCACGCTCCTGTTGCGAACCGGTAATAAAGGTAAGTAGAACCCATCCATGATCAGCATGCTTAAATAATTCTGCTTTAAGCTAGATAATGAAACAGAACTAGGTGGAAGGGGACACAAACAATCTATCACCAAAAAGTTGCTCTTACTTTCATCTGTCTCTGAAGAAACTTGGTTGGGCCTGATGAGGAATCTACTTTTTCATATATTTTTTTTTCATTGCTTCTGGGTTGCTGTGGACATTATTGTAGGACTCAATTATAAGTAATTTGAATAATTTGAGTAATTTGAATTTTCCAGTCAACTATAAATCCAACAAACAGTCAGGCTGTCCAGTCCAACTTTCACAGCTTGCTAATTAGGGCATCATGGGACACTTTGTCAAATGCTTTGCTGAAGCTCAGATAACATCATATGGAATGCAATATCATGCCATCACTTAACTTTTAACATTAATTAACTTTTTAAAAGATGAAAGATTTATATGATCCAAGGAGAAACCAGAGTAGCAAAGTGAGGGCAGGACTTGTTCTTGAAAATCCTGACTTCTAGAAATCATATTTCATTTGTTCCAAGATGCTTACAGATAAAATATTTTATAAACAGCACTTGAATCTATTTCTTTCTTATTATTTTCCAACAAGTGCAGGGTTTGCTTCCCCCCGCCCCCCGGATAAACTAAATGTTGATCCATTGGCTGCAACAAGTATCGACTGATCCGTTCATTGCCCACATTGTGAGCTGATAGAGAGTGAGTGGTCTAAAATCACCCAGATTCAGATTTAACACAGATAAAGAATTATAGGCCGATATCTTTACTGAATGTGGATTATAAAATATATGCTTCGATAATAGCAGAGAGATTAAAAGGGTTTTTAATTAATTTATACATGTAGATCAGAATGGATTTTTGCCAAAGAAGCAGATTAAAAATAATATGAGAATGATTTTAAACATATTGGAGTATTATGAAACACATCCTGGAAAACAAATGGCGTTGATTTTCTTAGATGCACAGAAAGCTTTTGACAACGTTAATTGGCAATTTATTTAATGTACTAAAATACATTAAAAGAGATTAATGGGGAGAGATTTATTAATATGATTAAAGCAATATACCACAAACAATCAGCCAAGGTGATGGTAAATGGAAACATGACAGAGAACTTTGATATAAAAAAAGGTACTAGAGAGGGATGTCCACTATCCCCTCTGCTATTTATACTGACTTTGGAAGTGTTAGCCAGAAATATTAGACAAGATGAAGAAATAAAAGGAATGGAAATAAAAAAAGAAAAATGCAATGCAGATGACTTGGTCTTTATACTAAAAGACCCACTAGAACCATGATGGCGAACCTATGGCACGCGTGCCAGAGGTGGCACGCAGCACCCTCTCTGTGGGCACATGAGCCGTCACCCCAGTTCAACTGTGGCATGCATGCGCGCGCATCTCCCACTGGCCAGCTGGTCTTCAAGTCTCTGCCGCGCATGCAAGCGGGGTGGGGTGCATGCGGGGGCCCATGAGCACATGCACAGGGGGGTGGGGCACATGCAGGGGGCCATGTGCACATGTGCAGAGAGGAGGGGCGCATGCACAGGGCCATGTGCGCATTGCATTTGGGGGGGTCCCAGCATATGTGCATTCGCATTTGCATACACGCCACTTTGGGCACTCAGTCTGGAAAATGTTAGCCATCACTGCACTAGAAACTGGACCGAAGTTAATTAGAAAGATAGAAGAATACGGGAAAGTTGCAGGATTGAAAATAAATAAAGATAAGACAAAAACTTTAGTTAAAAACCTCACAGATACACAAAAAAGAGTGTTGATGGAAAGAATTGATATACAGATAGTCAAAAAAGTGAAATACCTAGGGATACAACTAAGAGCAAAATGTGCAATGATCGAAGAGATAATTATATGAAATTGATGCAACAAATTAAGCTAGATTTGGAGAAATGGAATGATCTGCAATTGTCATTAATAGGAAGAATAGCTACTATAAAAATGAACATTTTACCAACATTTTACTGTATTTATTCCAAACAATTCCAATAAAATTAGGGAAAAATATTTTGAAAAACTAAATAAAATAATATTGAGATATATTTGGCTAGGGAAAAAAGCAAGAATAAGTTTGAAAATGTTGCAAGACTCCAGAAGAAGAGAAACTTTGGGTTGCTAGATTGGGAATTGTATTATCAGGTCTCGGTACTTACATGGGTAAAAGAATGGATTAACTTGAGGCACAAAAGACTATTAACTTTAGAAGGACATTTCCTTCAATTAGGTTGGTACGCTTTTTTATGGTATGGGAAGAATAAGATACATAGCTACTTTCAAAGACATTATGTTAGAAATGTATTGCTATCAGTATGGGTTAAAATTAAAGAACAACATTATTTGAAAATACCAGTCTGGCTTTCCACAATGGAACCATTGATACATCCTAATGTTATTAATATGGAAAAAATTGTAAGTTATAAAGATATTTTGAATGAAAAAGGGGAATTAAAAGCCAAGCAGGAACTTAGTAGTCAAGGAATGGACATTGCATGGTGGCCACAAATGCAGATACAATTTCGATATGAGAAAGATGCTAAAATGTATGGTTTTAATAAAGAATTAACAGAATTGGACCAGATATTAACTGGAACGGATAAAAAACTGATAAAGAAAATATATTGTTACTTATTAAGTATTAAACTTGAAAGTGAGCAGTAAAGGAAACAATGATTGTTTGAGCTAAAAATTTTGGATATGCAATAGAACTGGATAAATGGCAGAAACTGTGGGATAAAAAATGTTAAATTGACTATGTCAACTGCATATAAAGAAAATTTGTATAAAATGTTCTATAGATGGCATTTTGCACCAACAAGACTGGCAAAAATGTGTAAAGATAGATCCGCTAAATGTTGGAAGTGCAATCAAACACCTGGTTCATATTACCATATATGGTAGACATGCCCCAAAGCTAAAAAAATTGGATGAAAATACATACTTGGTTGGAAAAAATGATAAAGCAGCATATAGACTTGAAATATTTTTATTGGTCATATTCTGCTGGAAAAATATGATAAAAGGACTATATATTTGATTTTACATATACTAACTGCAGCCAGAATTATACTTGCACAACAAAGGAAGAATGACGAGATCCCAACAGATAAGAATGTAATTAAGAAAATATTAGAATGTGGAGAAATGGATAGACTAGCGCTTACTATTAAGGACAAAGAAGAAACTGAATATTTTTTGATATGGGACCTATTTTACCAATGGTTAGACAATAGAAACAGGAGTTACAAATGTGGGGATATAAAAAGGATAAATGCTAAAATGAAGACTTGTTAAAGAAGATAAGTTAAATATTATTGTTATTATAATATCAATATTATTGTGATGAATACTATTGTAAACATTTTGATTATGATTGCCTAAAAACAATTGTACCCAGACAACATACTGTTCGATGGAAATAGAATTTTTTATATGTTATATAAATAAAATAAATAAAACATGGAAAAAAAATAAAATAAAATCACCCAGCCAGTTTACATACTTAAGGCAGGACTAGGACGCACCGTCTCTTCGTTTCTAGCTTAGTGCCTTAACCACCAGATCAAGCTAGCTCTCATAAACAGTTTACAGTCCAGACACTGAGGTCAAACTGACTGTTGTAAGTATATCTCTCTAAGGTCCTTCATTTTTCATGTTTTAATGATAGGGATGTTTGCCTTCCTCCAAAATTCCTCAGTGGCAGACAGAGGACTGAGAATCTATCAAGATTGTTCAGCACCGTTTATGCTATTCCTATGAACCTAGCTGAGTTCATTCATTCGACATTCTTAGGTCATTCCTAATGCTCAAGTTCAAATCAAATATAAATCCTCTTCTTAGAAAAGACTCAACCAAAACAGGATTTGAACAATGGTAACTTTTCATGCCCTCTGTCTCAATTTCACTATTTCTGATTGCTTTTATTTTTTCCTTTTTATTTGAATACATATTTTTTTTTAAAAAAAAATTTGTTCTACCAGCCCAGCCAGGTGACAGCACTTGAATTCAAAAATTTAAGCAGATTTGTTTAGAAGGTGGATGGAACTTTGCATACTGGCAATAAGATAGACTAAAAAGTAAAAATAATTTAAAAAGGGTCATGTAAGAAGAAGGCAATGCTAATCCATGTTCTTGTTACTAAGCAAAGTGCATCAGTGCATCTATTAAGTCAACAGGAGTTGACCTTTTCTTAAAGGAGAGTTGACCATTATTTTATTATTATTTTAGTGTTCCTCTTCAACCTGATCTTATAAGTTTTATTTCTTTTAATATGTCCTTCCTGAATAATTGTTTTAAAACAGATTTTCTTTCTAGAACAAAAAATAGAAAGAAGGAAAGGGTTTATTTAGGTCTTGCTCATCTTTTGGGGAGACATGATAGCAGTCTTCCAATACTTGAGGGGCTGCCACAGAGAGGAGGGGGTCAAGCTGTTTTCCAAAGCACCTGAAGGCCAGACAAGGAATAATGGATGGAAACTGACCAAGGAGAGATTCAACCTAGAAATGAGGAGGAACTTTCTGACAGTGAGAACAATCAACCAATGGAACAGCTTGCCTTCGGAAGTGGTGGGAGCTTCATCACTTGAGACTTTCAAGAAAAGATTGGACTGCCATTTGTCAGAAATGGTGTAGGGTCTCCTGCTTGAGCGGGGGGTTGGACTAGATGACCTATAAGGTCCCTTCCAACTCTGTTAATCTGATTTGTATTTGTATTTTACCTCCAACTTTGTTGTTATTTCCTCCTATCCTGTGTCTCCAGTTATCCCAGCCTACATCTAAATTAGTTGTTTTACTCTCAGATTTTGAAGCTTGAAATTTGCAAGACTCACAATTCCCTATCAAAGAGAAGGATCCTGTCCAAACCTGCAACTGAGATTTGGTACAGTTTTGAGCTGTATCAAAATTTTCCTTCCCCACTCCCCTCTCTTAACCTCTGATCTAGGTTAAGTAGTCTGTGCTCTTAACTTTCTTCACCCATTTTCTCTCTCAGTGTTTTTCTTTGCCTTTCATATTGCCCAAACTAATGTCATTCATGTCCCAGATTTATCTTTTTTATTTTATTTATTAGTTTTTATTTCTCTTTATTACTTTATAAGTAAGTCAACATACCTAATTCTAATTCTCTGGGATCCAGGAGAAGAGGTTTTTATGTGGTAGCATCAGCCCTCTGGAACATCCTCCCCACCCTCTGAGGTGAGGTTTGCCACTACCTTCCTATCATTTCACAAGGGCCTGAAGAACTGGCTTTGCCAATTGACCAGAAGACCCAATAGGGGAGTTCATCACCAGAAGTGGCAACCGGACTAACTAGCTGACCCCACCTCCCCTCTGCATTTCCTCTTCCCTCTCCACCAATCATCTTTAATTTCATAGGATTGTACTTCCATTGTTTATTTTTGTTGTTTTATTCCTTTGCTATTGTTATGTTTACATTTTATTTATTTATTTCTGTTTTATTCTAAGCCACTCAGAGTAGCCCTATGGCAAGATGGGCAGCAAATAAATAAATGAACACTCCTCTAATTTTCCCCACAACAACAATTCTGTAAGGTGACTTGGGCTGAGAAAAGATGACTGACCCAAAGTTATCCATCCATGACTAAAGCGGGACTAGAACGCAACATCTTCTGGTTTCTAGGCTAGTATCTTAACCACTATACCAGACTGACTCTTCATGTTACATGTTGGCTTCTCACACGGTTTGTTAAAACCCTAGTACCAATACTTAATGTGCAATATCTACCTCATAGCAACCTCCCTTTAAAGTTCCAGATCAATATTTATCCACATTTGGTAGTTCTGTCTATATATTCTGGCTACCTGTCTTGTCTGGCCAGGATAGACACACACATTTCCAATGAGCTTCCCCCACTGCGATTAGGGGTGTAAAATAAAACATCATGCCATTAAGCAGACACACAACATTGCATTTCGCTCTATGAAACTGCCCTGCTTTAATTTTAGTTTGTTACCAAAGAAAACTACAGTTTATTCCCTGCTGGGCCTGTATCCTTTGAGTCACTGTATTTTTGCTTCCTGTTACCGGCACATCCCTTGCCATTTGCATCGTGCTGGGGGCCTCCAACTCTGTTTTTGTCTGCCTCTTGGGTCTCCCGCCTCTTCATTATTTCCTCAAGCAGATTTATTAAACCACACCGTGCCATATATTACCTTACCATGGCTCCCCCTCCCATCTTATTATCTTCTATTGCTTCTCATTTCATTGCTTTTGTAGCATTATATCCTTGTCTTAATGCTATTTTAATAGAGTTCTTGTATCTAATTTCCTTATCATTAAGTTATTGCCGTCTAACTCATTGAAGCTGTTGTCTGATGTTTCCCTTTGGGGGCATCAGCAAAATGTCTCTGGAATTATTGTGCAAAACAGTAGAAGAGAGGGAGAGAACATCCCAGCACATAACTTCGCCCCCCTCTATATCAGTGTTACCTATATTCAGAGACATCTGTAAGGTCAAAGAAGTCAAGATGGTGGCCGCACTGGTGCCACTGAAGCTCTGTTTGTTTTTTATTTGCCTCGACCAACATAAACCTTCAATCACACTGTTGTGCCTGCCCTGTTGGTCTTTTGACCATACCTTGCACACATCCCTACCTGTATTGGGGTTCCTCCAGAGGTGGGTTTCAGCAGGTTCTGACCAGTTCTGGAGAACCGGTAGTGGAAATTTTGAGTAGTTTGGAGAACTGGTAAATACCACCTCTGACTGCCCCCCCATCTTTTCTCTGCCTCCCGAGTCCCAACTGATCAGGAGGAAATGGGGATTTTGCAGTAACCTTCCCCTGGAGTGGGGAGGGAATAGAGATTTTACAGTATCCTTCCCCTGCCACGCCCATCAAGCCACCCCTACAGAATCAGTAGTAAAAAA
The DNA here is from genome assembly GCF_059756535.1 of Pantherophis guttatus. Lineage (NCBI taxonomy): Eukaryota > Metazoa > Chordata > Lepidosauria > Squamata > Colubridae > Pantherophis > Pantherophis guttatus. Next base: position 211,622,848 of record NC_142064.1, read on the forward strand.
AATTGAAACCCACCACTGGGTTCCTCCAATATTTGGAACTTACTTTCTCCTTCTTTTATCTCTTCTACACCTCCCCCCCCCACACTTCTAATTTTCCTCAGGAAAAAAAAAAACAGTTCTGCAGGGTTTCCCCTGGATCTGATGTCTGCCAATTAGTGGAGTCCCTGTTTTATTTGGTCTCTCAACCTCTAGAATTTCATTGTGGCCCCCCTCCATAGCCCTTTGTTCCTCCCCTTCCTGTGCTAAAGGACTGATTGATTGTCTTTGGTTTGTCACACGCATCCATGCACCCAAACACACACACACACACACACATACACACACTACTCTTGTTCTTGTTGCAAAAGCAAATGGAGTGGGGTGAGAACTGAGAGCAGAGTGCTGACTGGATCACTGTTTTCTTCACTTCACTTCCACATTAGCTATCCCATGGCCTTTCTATCCTACTTTGCCTCATCCTTTCTTGCCCCAGCGGACAGCAGCAAGTTGGTGTGGAGGTGCTGGAAAGGATAAGAACAAGATCAGTACTTTGCAGCAGCTTCTACAAGTCCACAGCCCTGGGATGCTCATTTGATAGCCCACAAAAACTTGCGAGATCCACCCACTTCTCTTTGCCACCCAGCTAATTAGCCATTTACTAGTGACAAAAGAATCGGTTGCTTTTTCCTTGCCTGTAAAAAAAAGCCATCTATTAAAGCTATGTGCATCATAAGAATAGAGAGGCAGCTCTTATAGGGCAATTAGGGTGCAATTAAACTCATAAATCTAGAATGGTTCAGTGACAGGCCTCTGCTAGTGTTCAGACCAGTCAGCCTCGGTTGTTAGAGAAAGGATGATCCCAGGATATCAGGATCCCCAACAATCTAACTCTGAGGGAGATTTCCCACCATTTAGAAATTATTGACAGAACCCTGGAAACTTTAACCTGGGACTTTATTGTTGATTAAGCCATAGGCCAAATTAAAATGCAGAATATAAAACGTAGAAACAGAATAAAATATAAAACATACAGAATATAAAACATTAATTAAAAACACATTGAAAATAGAATAAAAGAAACAGATTAAAAAGAACAAAGAATGCAAATTATGTCTCTGTGTCACCCTACCATTTACCCCAATCAGACCCATATATGCAGATCTCAGCTGAACCATTTTATTCAAATGAAGGACTCTGTTTTATCTGATTTTGGAATTTTAACTGCTCAGCAAATATGTTTTTTTAAATATAAGAGTCCCACTAGAGCGTTCCTCTAATGTGCACTCCAAGATATTGGTTTCTCTCTTTCTTATACAGTTGATATTCAAGCCCAACATACATAGAAGTCCCAGGAGGGCTGTGTTAGGATCCTGGTTCAAAAGAAAGAAAGGAAAGCAGGTCAGACATGATTATTACTTGAAGGGGAAATCATTAGGTCATTCCAGGTTATAGTTTTGATTGAAAATTCTTTTTTTAAAAAAATCCAGGAAGTAAGCCATGAACAAACACTTTTAACTATTACCAAGAAAATTATTTTTACCCTTAGAAAGCCCTTTCATTGGCCATGTCAACACTTTTTGTAAAAATCCAGGAAGTAACCAATTGGAGCCCCCTCCCTCCCCTAAGCAGTTCATATCTGGGTGGCTTTCCTATTATCTATTTGAGTTGACATCATTCATTCTCCTGGTTTTTTAAAAATAAGGCAGAAGGTGTTACCACAAAACTGTTATGTTCTCGGATCATCAGCCTGATTTTTTAAAGTCTATATTGTTGTTTTTTGCGAGGTAGTGTTTAAACACAATAGCAGCCCCAGCCAGCGTTAATTGGCAAAGCATTATTATCCATCCGCCTGGCGGTATAATAAACCAGCAACCCGTGTAATAAGAGACTTGCTGAGGATGTGGTTTTCTGGATGCAGTTTTCTAAAAGCTGCCCCTCAAAACATTTCATTCCTCTGACTAAACACAATTTTTGTTTGAAAGCCTTTACCCTTCCCTGCAACTGCCACTCCTTTATTGCTATTAGCAGATCATTCAGTGGTATTTGTTTGGGGGAGATAGCCCCAGATCTTTGGGAAGTCCCATTCCATGTTCAGTAGTTTAGTGGGTAATTACGGCTGGAAAAAACTATATATCTCTTTTCTTTTTTTCAGGAAGAGGAAACATAAGTGATCAATCTTTGCTAGAAAGGAGAGAAGAAGCAAGGAACACTGAAGTGTTGATTGCTTACAAGCCTCACTTCTAGCTAGGAACATACTAACTAAACATTATTTCTGTCTAAACATTATTTTTGTTACTTTTCCTTGTTAAAAAGCCTGTAATTCCAATTAGGCTGACTGAAACGTACTTCTGAGCAAACATCACTTAAGATCTTGTTATGGGAAATATAGTACTATGTGTACAAATCATGTAGGGACTACAACTTTAAGCATTTCCATCCTGTTGCAACAATAATAATGGACTGTAGCAAGGGTCTGATTTTCTCCAAACTACCTTTGTGGCCTTTTTCTAAAAGTGTTTTCTCTCCTCTGTATATACAATTTTCTGAGTGAAAATTAAGATTAAGTAGCCTGGTGATAGCTAACATCCTCTCTCTCAATCTTCTCTTTGAGTCTCACTATACCATGGTATGGTAACTTGAAGTGGGGAATTCTTTGCAGAAATACAAGATTTACTCCCAGCCCATACTTCAAGGACTGATATAGAAAAAGGTAGAAGTAATGGAGAACAGCATTGTTGATGATTACGTTTCTTGAAAAAAAAAAGTGGGTAGTGGTGATTATTATTTCCCTACTACCCACTTTTTCCCATTCTTCAACCAAAACATCTTTCAAGAAGAATTATCAGTCTGATTAATAAGAAAAATTGAAGATGCCCTCATGTTTGATCATTAGATGACAAAAGGCTATAGAGTTTGCGATTACTTTTTGTTGCCATCTATTTATGCTTCAGAGTTCTGCAGGTCAACACAACATCACAGATTCACTAATTTACAGATATATGTTGGAAGGGATCACAAGGATGATCACTCCAGCCCTCTGCCATATTCAGGAAATCCACCTTTAAACAATCCTTGAAATATAGCTACCCAGCATCTTCTTTAAAACCTTCAGAGATTGAGAATCCATAACTTCCATAAATAGACTGTTCCTCAGCTATATAAATCTCATGATCAGGAAAGAGTGAAGGAGGAAAGGAAGGGAAAAAATCTAGTTCTCAACATTCTCAAAATCACAACATATTTATAGCTAACAGGTGATGGAAACTGAAAGCAATTTTTCTCTCAGGGAAGTACATGAAATCTCTCTGCTTCTTCTACTCAGCAGCAAAATAAAATAACTCCTGGTTAGGTGAAAGAATCTAGCTGATTAGAAAGCTACTGATTTTAACTCTCATAGATTTATTTTATGGCGCAAATAGGAATTTATTGGGTGCCGTTTTTCCTCCACAATCCCCCTGAGAATGATGCTACTATATCAGCATGTATATCAGCCCTCCATCTTTCACTAATAATCTCTTCAATTTCCCTTTAGTTATATCCCAAAGGAAACAAACAGAGATGTCTTACTTTGGGAAGAACAGGACCTAGAGTTAGCAAGAATAGCTGCAGAACAATGAGAAAATATGCCCCTTACCGTAATAAAGTAAACTCCTACCCCTTACCATAATACCACTTAACATAATAAAGTAAACTCAAAACACTCAAAATAAATCCTAAATATTTTTAAAGCTCCCTGAGTATGAGTCTTAAAAACAGAACCTCTTCTTCAAGAGACAGGAGGAGAGATTTTGTTGCAATAGTAAGAAGGCTGAAGGTGGGGTTGTATGGGAAATAGCAGTAACCCCCTGAATCCCCAAACTACAGAATAACAGAATAATCGTGGCAAGATTGCTGAGCAAGTTACTCCAACTTCATGCACCATTTTTATCTAGAAACCATCCAGGATTCACTGACTGTCCTAAAATCAATGATACCTATGACTTTATGTGCAATGAGAGTCACCAGCAGCAACACTATTGCCATCATATACAGAATTTTCTTCACATTTCTTTGATTTCTGACTTATAAGTCAACAAGCCTTTTGGTACGGTAATTTAAGATCCAGAAACATCAGTATGTCCCTCTTGACAAATTTGTTTCTGACAACCACAAGAAATCAATGAGCACTTTCTACTTTTTTTTTTGAAAGACTTATATAGCCACCCATTTTATATGTCCTAAACTTGAGTGGCTCAAATAACAATGATAAAACATTTTAAAAAGCTAAGCATAAAATGGCAAAAAACTTGATGCCTCAAAAGCAAGCACTCCTCCATACTTCAATTCCACTAGACCTCTGCTTCTCCTACTCAAAAGGCTCAACCCTGGTGGGAAGAGCCAGCTCTTCAAGTTCTTCCAAAAGACAAGAAGGATGGGGTGTGAGTGTTAGATATCAAAGGAGTGAGCGATCCCTAGGGGAAAGGACAGAGGAGGAGCACTTCCTGTGCTCCAAAAGAATAAAACATTTTAGGGAAGGAACCTGGCACATACCCTCCCCCCATATAGCCTAGTGAGATAGGTAAATACCCTCAAGGAGAAGCAGTCTATCAAATAACTTGGCCTCATGACATTCAGAGTTTAAATGTGATAACCAGCACCTCACCAACATCCTCCGTACTTTACTACTTTTAAGCCAAAGGGACCCATCCAACTCAACCCAAATACATACCAAACAGAAAAGCTCACATTTCTATTCACTAAGCAGTCAAACCAGTGGTGGGTTGCCCCCGGTTCGGACCGGTTCGCAAGAATCGGTAGTAAAACTGGTGGGAGGCTCCGCCCACCACCCCGGATGTCATCATCAGCGATCTGCACATGTGCAGAAGCTTTCCGTTGCAAACTGGTGGTAAAGGTAAGTAGAACCCACCCCTGAGTCAAACCAATTTCCCCAATTGTACGAATGTTCTGTCTGTAGCAAGTCCTATGAATGTCAGAACCATCCTGCTAGATCAGAAAAGCAAAGATGGATTTAAAAACTGAGTATCTGTTCCTATCAGCTTTCAACAGTAGATAACCTTCAGAAACTCATAAGCACCGCATGGAAAGAAGAAAACCCCACATGACAATTTGAAAGAATGGTTTCCATCCTCTTTTTCCCAGTTTCTATGCTTCAAGTCCTACAGGAGATAGTCTCCCTTTGCAGTTCCTCTCAATGGCTCTAATCAAATGAGCAAATCTGAACTTGAAAAGGATGCCTTTTCTTCAAGAGGGGCCACATTTTCTTTCTTTTGTGAGGAATGTAGGTGAATGGATTTCTGTTTCTATAGTGAGGAATGAGCAATGAGTTTTTTGTTCTCATGCAGAACATACAATTTTTATATTATCCAAAAATTGGTTGTTGCAAAGAAGTTCCTGGAAGGTCAGACTTTCACTGTCACAACAATAAATTTAAACTCTCCACAAATTCAATAGTCAGGTATCTGTTCAATGTCTATAGAATGATTTTGTCTGAAGTACTCCAAGTGTTTGTCAGTATAATACATTTACCTCCAAAGTGGTAAAACGTGGGTATTAGTATGTTGCAAGGTAGTCTCCATATTACAGGTCTTGCTTTGCATAGCACAAACATATTTGGAATAAAATTAGGACTCAGTTCCACTTGTGATGTACTGTCCAAAATGTACCAAAACTTACCAGAAGTGTCAAGCTATTCTGCAAGGGAGTTAAGCTATTCTCCAAAGCACCTGAGAGCAGGACAAGAAGCAATGGGTGGAAACCAATCAAGGAGAGAAGCAACCTAGAACTAAGGAGAAATTTCCTGACAGTTAGAACAATTAACCAGTGGAAGAACTTGCCTCCAGAAGTTGTGAATGCTCCAACATTGGAAGTTTTTAAGAAGATATTGGATAACCATTTATCTGAAGTGGTGTAGGGTTTCCTGCCTAAGCAGGGGGTTGGACTAAGGTCCCTTCCAACTCTGTTATTCTGTTTTCTGATTCTGTTCATATCATCATCATATAATAGCAGTATGAGTTTGGACAAGTCACTCACTCTCACCCCAACCCATTTCATGGAGTTGTTGTGATAAAATAGGAGAAGGAAGAAGAAGGTATGTTCATTATCTCGAGTTATTTATATAAATAATAATGGTGGGATGGTAGTGTGCTGTACAACTCTGAGTAATAAGGGTTGTGTGAAACATTGATGAAAACCATGATTGGTGGAACAAGTCAATATGTATGGGTTTATCTGGTGATGACAATGGTCTACAGAAGATAATAACTTGGAAGGTAAGTGGAGTAAAGGGCACGAATTAAATGACGCAAAAGGAAATAAAATAGGTACATTTTGTGTCTGAGAAAGGTAAGCAAAAAGGTATCATTTTGGTTGTGGTGGATGCATATTAAAGTAGGAGTAAATGGACTGATGATAATTGCCTATTATGTTCCAGTGAACAATGATAATGGAAGAACCAGGGATGAGTTTGGGTTGTATTCTAAATGAGCATGATGCAGAGAAAAAAGGAATTGTGTTAGGCGACATGAATGGATTGGTGGGAATGAGATGAGACAATACAGAAAATGTCAGTGGACTGTTTAGAGATCAAAGCATGAACTGAAAATATCTTTTTAAAAAAGTATAGATTAAATGTTAAGTCAATCGATATGTAAATATGGAAAAAAATATGAATTTGCAAATGTGATTGCTTATGATGCAAGTTTGAGAAAATTAATGAAGGACACAAAAGTGATGAGATGTTCTGAATATGGAAAGACCATTATTTGGCAATATCAAAAATGAGTCTTGGGACAAACAGTGGGTATATAAAAAAGAAAAAAAGTAAGGTAAGAATGAAAGCACAACTTCAGGAAGAGAAAATATGAGCCTTACAAGAAAAAGCATCAGAAGATAAATTAATCACCCAACTTAATGAATGAAAAATGAACTTTTTAAAAAGGATACGGATGCTGTTTTTCACATAATGAAAAAACTACGTTATAGAGTGACATAGAAGTGCATGCTAATGAGAAATATTAAAAGAAAGCTTCACTAATGAAGTGAAAAATCAAGGGTGATTCACAAAGATAAATATGGAGAGGTATAATGGAGGTATTGGTGTAAACTAGACATAGCTATGTTTCCGTTCCTTCCTGCTTGCCTTCCTGCCTTAATTTCTCTTTATGGCTATTTTGTTAGTCCTCTTTTGTCTTTACCACAAAGACAAAAGTGTGACATATATATTCTTATTGATCTGAGACTCTTTGTTTCCTGCCTTCCCAATTTTAGTCCTTCTGTGGAATCATGAATCTGGCAGCTTCTAAAAGAAAGTTACCAAAAAAATTGCCAAATTTTGCAAAAGGAATTATCGATGAGGGAGAAGATAGGCAAATGACAATACTTTTGTGACTATATTAGCATTGCAGTACACATTTGCATCAAACATTGACATGTACCCAAGACCGCCATTGGTGTGATGTTGTCACTGCATTCATGTCATCATGTTGCCAACATCACAGTTTGCTCTGAACATTACTGATGGCTGGCTTAAATTCAGAGGCTGGAAGGCAGTGTCAAACAGGAGCCCAGTGTTTACAAAGATTATGAGACCAAGATGAAAGTAACTAGGATGAAGACTGAATTTACTGATAAGGTTGCCTGTGAAATCTTCTCAAGAGAGTAAGGTCAGGGTGTGGGAGGATGGATGAAGCAAGTATTCCCACAAATGAAATTACCAGTATAATTGCATGAACAGAGGGATAGAATCAAGATCATGTGATGTGTTAATAGCACTTTGTAATGCTTTGGTAATGCCAAACTTGGAATATTGCATCCATTTAGTCGCCACAATGTAAAAATGATATTGAGGCTCTAGAAAGAGTGCAGAGAAGAGCAACAAAGATGATTAGGGGACTGGAAGCTAAAACATATAAAGGGTTGCTGGAACTGGGTATGTCTAGTTTGATGAAAAGAAGGACTAGGGGAGACATGATAGCAGTGTTCCAATATCTCAGGGGCTGCCACAAAGAAGGGGGAGTCAAGCTATTCTCCAAAACAGCTGAAGGCAGGACAAGAAGCAATGGATGGAAACTAATCAAGGAGAGAAGCAACCTAGAACTAAGGAGAAACAACTTGCCTCCAGAAGTTGTGAATGCTCCAACACTGGAAGTTCTTAAGAAGAGATTGGACAACCATTTGTCTGAAATGGTATAGGGTTTCCTGAGCAGTGGGACAGCACGTTTCCTGAGCAGAGAGTTGGACTAGAAGACCTCCAAGGCCCCCTCCAACTCCATTATTCTGTTACTTTGCCAAAACCTAGGGTTGCAAATAAATATTTACATTACATTTACATTGGGGGTGAAATGCTACCGGTTTGCACCAGTGATAAAAGCTACCAGTTCGGGCGAACCAGTAGTAAAAAAAAGCTACTGGTTTACCCGAACCAGTATTTCCAACTATCAGCTGTACCGCATGATTTAAATTCACTAGAAAGCAAGAGATCCTGCTTTCTAGCGAATCTAAATCGCGTGGCACTTGCTGTTCTACTTACCTTCCCAAGCCTCCTTTTTCTGGGTGAAGCGTGTGATTGGGGTGCACTGTGCATGCACATGCATGCACGCAGTGTACGTTTGGCACTCACTGCGCATGTGCGCACAGTGTGTGTTTGGCTGCATTGCGCATGTGAGTGTGCAGCATGCATTTAGTGTGCACTGTGCATGTGCACACACAGCGCACATTTGGCATGCACCACGCATGTGCAGGCAGTGAACTGGTGGCAAACCAGGGAGGATTTCACCACTGATTTACATGGTTGTACAATTATCAGCATTTCATATAGTGAAACAAGAACTGGATGATTTGAACCGCACTACAGCTTACGTGGGAAAGATAAACTTGGTCATCCAAAAAGAAGAATGTTACTTGTTCTAAGGGAAGCAGTGCTGATGATACAAGAGCCATGCCTAAACCCAATGTGGAAGGACTTCTTTTTCACTTTGCCTAGATCAGGGGTGGGCAAATGTGGCCCTTTTACAACCTGTGGACTTCAGCTCCCAGAATTCCTGACAGCTGTCTCAGGAATTCTGGGAGTTGAAGTCCACAGGTTGTAAAAGGGCCACATTTGCCCACCCCTGGCCTAGATTAATCTTTGTACTAAGAACTGGATTGTTTCTGGCAATTGAAAATATAGTCCCATGACAGTTTAACCTTAGTGTGACATCAGTGTTACTAACGACTTTTATTAGGACCATGAATGTTGTGATGATTATAGGAGAAAGATGGGATGCCCTGAAAGTAACGTTGTTAACTGCTTCAGAGCAAAACGTAAGATGAAGGAATAAGAAATTGCCCTTTCAAAAATTTCTGATGTTGGAAAGTTATTCATTAGACAAGCTGTGCCAGATTGGACTTCACTAACAATGTCTATTTTATAAGTCAATATAAGCAATTATAGCTCTTTAGGGTACTGAAATAAAGCAGGGATTGAAATGGTTCATTATTTCTGCAGGAATATTTCCCCACATAGTATACATAATACAGATCCTGCAAATCTTGAGAAAGTGCTTGCCTGCAAAACCTGATACTTTATCATTTTCATCACTTTTAGAATGCCAGTTTATCCAAGGGCTTGTTTCTGTGTTTCTTTGCTGCTCTCTACCTGTCTGGATTTTTGCAGCCCCGTTCTGATAGCCCTATACATGCAGGAGATATGAGATCTTGATGACCAGCCAATTCTTCCCACACTCCAAAAAAAATCAGATTTTTAAGAATGCAGACAAAAATACTCAGGGTGGGGATAGCCATTTTCCCCTTTTTTATGAGAAATGGGGTGGGGAGGACAAGGAGCTCAGGTAATGAGGCGCTGACTGAATTGTGATTCTTACAGTCTCCTATTCAACATTTGGAAGCCATTCTGATTGGTTTACAGTGTTCTCTGTTTATTCTCAGTGTTTCAAGGTCAGCAGAAATGAAGATGATTGCAGGATTAAGGAACAGAAACAGTACAGTGAAGAAATGCCCAATAACCATAATATAAGCCATCTAGTGCCCTCCAGAAATTTTTAAATGTAATTCTGAGACTCCCTGACTACTGGTCATTGTCATGTCTTCCTCTGATAAGGAGGATTTAACATCTCTTCAGGATCAGGAATGTAGGAGACAAGAACATCTCAGCCAGTTCTTGGGGGGGGGGACTTGAGAAAACCACTTCTCATAAAGGAAATATTGCTCACAGTTCAGATGATGAGCTGGTAGTAGCCACTCCTTCTCCGGGTCCAAAAGAGCAATGGCAACTGCAGCGACTGGAATGAAGTCATGGTGAATATCTGAAGTTCACTGCTGGCAAGACCAAAGGTTCTCCTTCAGGATAATTAGGTAACTCATGGAGAGGACGCCCTGCTTTGCAGATTTATGTCTGCCCTTTGACTTCCCACAGTGGTACTTGCAACTGAGCTTCTTCCCTGAATAACTTGTTAATCTCTATTGTGTAGCTATAATCATGAAAAAGGACAGACTCTTTTCCATCTCTTCTCAACATCTTTTTGGACCAAACTGCTGCCATAAAACTCTATGTGTCTAATTTTGAATTACAGGCTATACTGTTAGTAAGCAGCTATTAAACGTGAAGGCCATCCTCAACTTCTCTTATCTTTCCCTTTTCTCTTGACTTGTTACTAAAGTAAATTAATAACATGACTACATGCTGTATAGACAAGTGGGAGGATAAAGGCTATGGGAAGTTTGAAAAGACCTCTGTTTAAGAGACTGCCTCTCCCTGATTATGTCTACCTGCCACTTGAGATCTGGCAGAGAGGTATGCTCCAGGTTCTGTCTATTAGGGTGTGCCATCTGACAGGACTCAGAAAGCCAGACTTTTCTGTCATGGCATTTGCCCTTTGGAATATCATACCCCAAAGATTAGATAGGCATTTCCATAAAGTCAAAGATATGGTTGCATCACTGAGCTTGGGGATCTGGATGTGTGGCAGGTATTTAGAGGTAGTGTTGATTGTTGCTAGTTGTTTTAGTTTTTATCTTGACTGCTGATTATACTATATATGTGTTATTTCTATTATGTGTTGTTTTATGGTAATTTTATGGTAATTTAGCCATCCAGAGTCATGTTTGAGATGGGCAGGCATCGGATTCATTAATTAAATTCAAAGGTGTTAAAGTCCTTTACCTGGTGGTGGTGCTGGATTTAGAATCTGAATAACCTAGTTTAGATCAAAGCTAGGACATTAAATTCACGGTGTAGCTCATTGTTAATCAAAATTTTATGAGGCCTAAATAAGTTTCCACAATTAGTGTAATGCTAATCAACAACACTTTGGAGGAAAGATGGGTATAAATATAGTAAATCCTTCTCACTCAGGAAATTAATTAATGTATGTGCTAAGTACATTTCTACCTGCTTTTCACTGAGAAAACAATCTGGGAACTAACAACTTAAACAGTTTTAGTTATAATAAAAAATCCTTTGGAAATATCATGTTTTTAAGTAACCTTAAGTCTTTGAAAGCCATTTTAAATATCCTGAAAGCCGCTTTAAAAGAGCTTTAAACACCATTTCCAGATGGCAGTAAAAGTTTAAAAGGCTTGGTCGCATCTTAACTGAGGATAGAGGATATTTCATAACTGGCATCCAGGTACTGACCAGCTGTCTGCAAAGAGTATAAATCCTTCCATTTCCCACCATCCAGTCAGAACTGAAGAAGCTTCTTGGATGAGAAGTGAAATGTCTTCAAAGAAAAACCAGATAGTCCAGTTGTCTCTTCAAAAAGCACCTTTGGGACATCCAGGTACAGAGAATACCGTTTCTTAGGCTGGCATACAGCAGATGAGTTTGGATATCTTGGTACTTACAAAAAAGAAGAGAGGTTTCATGGTTTTCAGGTCCTACAGCATATGGCTTTATATGTTATCACAATTTTGAAACTTATTGTAGCTTGGCAGCAAATTGGCACAGTTTGAACAGTTTCTTAAGAACATTGTGGCAAAAGTGCAGGATTCTGGTAGCACTTAGTATCTCTTTGATAGCTGCAACACTTTGGTCTATGAGAGTTTATAGATCAAATTCAAAGTTAATTCATATATAGTATAGAGCAGTGGTCTAAAGATTAGTTTCGCAGTATATGGATCACAAGCTAAAGTAGAACAGTAGAACCAGATTTTACACCTCTTCCTTCAGAGAGAAGGAAATGTGGTTCAAAGATTTAATCATCCTAATTTCCAGACAAGAGCCTTGCCAATCCACAATGCTACATCTTATTGGCTTTGGTGTTGCCCACTATCACAGGTCTAGATCTGCTCAGCCTTTCATGACACCAGATGTTACTGAAGGGAATTTGACAGTCATTGACATATTGATTAAACTTTATCCCAAATCTCATAATTAACATTTTCAAATACATTTTGGTAGCAGTTGAGGCAGCCGAATTATCATGGGGACAAAGTATGATCATTTTGTGGGAGATAGTACTAGAGGTCTAGAACTCAGTAATATTACTACTGTTCTCTAGACCTAGCTCTGCACAGTGGAGCACAAATCACTGAATCGTCGTATTAATTCCTAATCCACAGAGCTAAGTAGAAGAATTCCACAATAAACAATATCAATAGCCACTAAGAGATCTAGAAAGATCAATTCAATTTAATATGAGAGAAGCCAATGGATTTTTATTGCCTGCATTGTACAATCTTATCAAGGCAACTGTCTGATTAAAAACATCCAAAACGAGGTAACATCTATTCTTAGCTTGAACAAGAGGAACAAAAGAATAATAAAAGATTCTAGAGGTGCTCAGAAACATATCATTTTATCAATGTAATAGCTTTGAGAAATACTCATTTTCCTTAATACATGAATTGTTTTTGTATTGCATAGCAGTGCTTAAAACTGAATGAAAGAAGTGCGATTCATATATTTTCAGAGCCAGTAGGGGCAAACTAAGTCCCATAAAACATATTTGGGCTACAAAAATCCAGATGACCCCTAGATGATAGCATAGAGATCAGGAAAGCTAACTATTTTGTTGCCATCTAATGATCTTCCAGATCTTTACATCCAAATATGGTAGCCTTATTATAAGCATTAGTCCACTAAGATACCCGAGTTAATTATTTTGGAGATGAATAAGTCTTTTTCTACCACAAGAGACTTAAAGTTCAGAATGTTTCCTTTACCCCTGAAATTCAAAGGCAATTATATTATTCTCAAAGAAGCAAATCCTTTCAATAGAAATCTATTAACATCACTGACTTCATATTAAGACTAATTTGCAGCTGACCAACCACTTTCAAATTATAGACCTTTTAAGATTTCTTTTGTGAAGCATAAATGCTAAATGCTAAAAAGGTGAGTGGCATTGTAGTGCATTCTCATCTGACCTTCAAAATCATTAGGATATTGATACATATGAGGGTTTACAATGTTTATTGAATGCACAAAATGTAGGGGCACAATGTGTCTTCTATAGGAAGTATGATTGGACACATATGGAGGACAAATTCCTTGTGTGTCCAATCACACTTTGCCAATAAAGAATTATATTCTATTATAGATGTAATTGGCTCAAAAAACATATGTGCCCATAATTTGGGGAAAAAGGTCTGAAATCAGCGCATAATCCACAAAGCTAATGGTGCTTCCTCTCCCTCATAAGTCCAAGTATATTATACCCAAGGTTAGCAAAGTTATTTTTGTGCCACAGATAGAAAACCCCAGAAGTGCTTCTCCCTTGTTGCTCTTTTTGTGACATCAACACTTCAGGCCATTTCCCTGTTCTGTTTAATGGAAGAGTTGGACTTAAAATTCTTATTTCAAATCTATCCCACACATTCAATTATTCTATATCTTAACTTCTTTATCCCCAAAAATACATCAAATCTATGTTCATGCATCAAGTTACTTCACATTTCCCCTGCGTCACCTTTCTTTCTGTGGCTTTTCTCAGTGTCAGAATTTCAGTGGTAAGCTTTTAATCTAGTAGCAACTCGTGTTTTGCTTTCTCCACCAACATTGCACATACAAAAGCCATTCGGAATTATCTCTGGATCTCACTTAACCCATAGTGAAAGGTCAGCATGTATTTCGCCCCCATGAGGGCAATAGCACAGAATAGGAAATTTAGGACTGCTAATTTGTCACACACCGTTCAAGCTTGAAAATCATGCCATTTTGCACTAGTTATTTTAGGTAGGTAGGTATTTATAAAATTTCCTATTTCATGTTTAGGCAATTAAATCCTACTACCAAGCAGACAATTATCTCAAAATCCAGGACACATGTGTTGGCATAGTAGCTGTCAGTTTTGGAAGACAAATTTCTTTTTTGCTTCTAAACTGCCACATATTTTAGCTGGGGAAGTTGGGAGGGGGTTTTTGTTGGAGCGGTAGAAAGTTAGTCATAACAACATTCCGTATTCAAGGATTTTTGCCTGCGTCTGATGGAGACTGCCGGAAGATTGTATCCAGTTGAGTGTGAAAAGTTGATTGGACAATGTGATGAACTTGTGGGTGTGGGGCAGGGCTGTGAACTGTTAGCTGGGTGGAGAAAACCTGGAAGCTTTCAGATTCGGGTTTTCTCAGATGTGCCAACATGGCATCTCTAATAAATTGGAACTTTGAGGAACCTTAGGCCTCAGAGCTTTATTTCGTTGGGGGTGTTCCTTGGAACCCTGACAGTAGCCCTTGCAGAATAGACTCCTCCAGGTGGCCCTAGACTTGTGGTGGACATCTTGCTGGCCTCCAGAAATTTTGTTGCAATTCCTATCTGCCCCAGCCACTATAGGCAAGGACACACAGAGTTGTGGGAGGTGATTCAATTCTTCTAGAGGACGTTGAATTGCCTACCTCATCCTGAGCTTCTTGGGAATAAACTTTAAAATAGGGAGAGCTGATCAGAAATATTTTATCTCTCTTTGGAGACTGGGAAAGAAATTGTGTCTGCCTGCCTGCCTGCCTGCCTGCCTGCCTGCCTGCCTGGCATAATGGATCAGAAAGCCTTATGGTCACCAGATTTGGAATGAGGTCAGAATCTGTCCCAGACATTTTGTTTACTTTTCTCCCTCCATCACTGTGTCAGAGCTGAGTCTATTCTTTCTGTCGCAAGCTGAAGCACCTCTGCATTCTCTCCATGGTTGTTTGAGCTACTCTTTTCAGTTTTGCTCAAAATTGCCAAAACTGTGGCATCTCTGCCAAATTCATGTGCTGGAGAAGTAGAAAATGCATTCAAATGCAGTTTGGATGTGGGCTACTGGCCTTGGTATAAACAATCTATTTATTTTAATCTCCCCAAGCCTTTGTTTGAAATGGATACGTAAGGGGAAAATAGAGATAAATTATCCCTATTCTTCTAGGCAGAATTCAATGACCCTGAACAGAGGCAAGCAGAGGAGACTAGCTATTGTTCCCATTGCACAATGCCTGCCTGAATCAAAACAGAAAGAGATGAACAAATGCTAATTTTTTCCTTTCTGCCACAAGATACCAGAGTGAAAATGCTAATGGCATCTGCAGAGGGCCTGCGATAAAAAGTCTGTGTGTTTGTATGTGCAAACGTGGTTGGGTTTGAACTGAGAGATAAGCTTGCAAACAACGCAATTAGAATAATTAAAATGCTAATCAAAGGAGGGCATCCAGCTGAATGATTCACAGAGAGTGAGGGGTGGGGAAGGTGAAATGTTGGAAAAGGAGGGCAAGTATGGCATTCGCTTTATTTTTGTAAAACACCAGAAAGGAGGCAGGCAGGCAGGCAGGCAGGCACATAAACCTCAGATCTAGGGACATCTGAATTCCAGCAGGGAAAAATTGTTGGTGTCTGTTCAGGCAGGAGGGAATTCCAGTCTTAGAAAGATGTTGAAACCACATTCAAACAATTGGCCTGGCTAATCTCACATGGACTTTCTTGATTTCTGTCAAGTGCCATCTCTCCTTGAGTGAAGTCTGTGTGGTTAACTCACTTTCAATGGCAGCAAAAGACAGGGTTCATATAACCTAGACCCAGGTTAACAATCTCAGTTATTGTAGCCACATATCATGTTAATGAGATGGGCTGGATGACACAATATCCCAGGATAATGGGAAGATCCCCAAAACAGACTGAAGCAGAAACTAACTGACCCTTTGTTTAGCCTAGTGCAGCCAAACACGATCATCTTATGAACTGGGTTCACTCCTGATGGATAGCATTATGACCATCATCAAAACAGATTCATCTCACAAAATCATATGGACAACAACTAGGATTACCAGGATCCTGAACTCCTTTGCTCTGTATAGTCAGTCGTAATATTGGCCATTGAATAAATAGCCTAAAACTGCAATCCAACAGAAATATAACCTTCCCTCTTAGCTACAAGAATGCAGTCATAACGCATTTGTTATTCGCTGGACTGCATGCTGTTCTGTGATTGATTTTGTCTTCGTAATCATTGTTAAACTGCATCTAAAGCACCAATCAGAACATAGACATGAACTAAAAGAAATCACAAAATCTCCTTTGACACTCTTTAATCATGTTGGGTCTGTGACTGAAAGGATGAGCAAAGTCTGTTAATAGTATCTAATTCACATTAATGTGATTCAGTGCTCTCAGAGTACACCCAAGCCATTGTTGAGATTAAAAATTCATTATTTATCACCCTATACAAAGACTTCCGTAAATACTAATGGGCATCACTGTTATTTTCTCATGACAGATGGACAAAAGACTAACAAATCTTGGACTATGACTTATACTAGTTCATTTTACAGTCCTCTAATACTTGTTAATTTATAGAGTGCAAACAATGAGGAAATATGAGTGCTTAACATTGTGATAATGGCTGTAACAGGCTAGCTTATGTTGCTCAAATAGATCAAAACTGGAACATTTCTTAGAGCTACACTGGATCAGAGCCAGCTCTGAGGGGCCTACAGCAAAATCCTTCTTCTTGCTACATTAGTGAGCTTACCAGGTAATGGTGGAGAATAGCAAATAGTCCTTTCGGTTTCCCATAATGCTTTGGGTCAATAAATGAGATTTAAAGGCTTAGGTTGAACAAGTGCCAGTACTAGTGATCCTGACTAGAAGTATGATCACCAGTTGTTTCTCAAAGGCTGAAGGAGAAAAATGCAGGAAAATATGAGAAAAATTATGAGCCCAATAGATTGTTTTGTGGAAAGGATTTTTGATCCAGAAAAAAAGGCTTTGTATTAAAAAATCCATAATAAATTGTTAGCATGGGACCTGAAGGTGGATCGAGCTTGCAGTTAATTTCTAAACTGTATGAAGTGAAAAAGGGATCTCTTCATTAACTTATACAGCTTCGATGTCTTAATCAAAGAGCCAACCTCTAAAGAGGAGGAGTTTCTTGTACAGCAATTCTTGGACTGTCCATGAATAACAACGTAATAATAATTACAAGATAATTTAAATTATAAGAGGTTGCTTCTGAAGTTGGGAGAAGAGCCACATGACTTGTAGAGGACTGAAGAATGCGAACAAGTCTGCTGATTGTAATATTTTTATGTACCTGAAGATCTCACCCCAAGTATGCAGTCTCTCCAGGTATTATGCAAGAGGTATGAATATTATAAGAAATACCATATATTTGTATTGGCGTAGGGGAAAAAAACCAGGAATGAATAATTCTGTAATTGCCTTTAATTTGCATCCTTTCCCCCCAAGCTTTCTTGTTTCCCATGCAACTCTCTGATGAAGAGGAATGTTAATTGTTTGTGATAATCTGTATGAGGATTCCTTACTATTTTACCACAATTTAAGAAAAGGTATGAAAAAAGATATTAGTAGTTTCTCGGGAAGTTCTATGAATATTTATTCTACAGAAAGACAAAGCAAAAAGCTTAAAACCTTTACCCACTACAGGATCAAGGATTAAGGATGGCATGTGGGCAGAATTAAAATGATATAAGCAAATAAGTTAATAATAAGTAGTAATAAGTAATAAGTAATAAGTAATAAGTAAATAATAATAATAATAATAATAATAATAATAATAATAATAATAAGAAGAAGAAGAAGAAGAAGAAGAAGAAGAAGAAGAAGAAGAAGAAGAAGAAGAAGAAGAAGAAGAAGAAGAAGAAGAAGAAGAAGAAGAAGAAAATAAGTTAACACAACGTGGGTGTGCATCCTTCCTTAGTTACTACTGAAATTAAGGGCTCTTCCTCATTCCTCCAGCTTCTGGGCCTGCTGAAAATTTTCCGGCAGAATTTATTTTTTCTGATAGCCAAACTCATTGACTAGGCTAGCAACTGCTGTTGTCCTCACAGATATAATAGGGAGTCTTTTAAATTTAGTGGATTCATTTTGGTCCATTTTTCCCTCTCATTCAGCCTCACCTGTTAGTGGGAAAAACAACCACTGTGTGGTGGGCAGGCTTGGTGACTTTGATAGGGTGCAAGCAGGGTGGAGTCAAGGATCTGGTATCTTTTATGGTCTAAGCCAAAATTACTATGGAGAACAGCATTCAGAGACAATTAGAGGGTATGTCATAATGCAAAATGGCCAGGGCCGGATTTTCCTATAGGCTAACTAGGCTTCAGCCTAGGGCCTCAAGATCAAGAGGGGCCTACATTCAAATTGTTAGCAAAATTAAAATTACACTTTCACTATAGGTGAAAGGGCCTCATAAGTGGAATAGCCTAGGGCCTCTTTTCATCTAAATCCGGCCCTGAAAATGGCCAATAGGAATTGGGAAGTTCCCAGCCTATGATGACATCACCATTAGCAGGGAAGTGTCATAGGCTGTATAGCAAGACTTGTTTGGAAGGAAATGGAAAACACTACAATACTCGATAATTGGAATGGCTAAATAGGACTTTAAGCTGCCTGCACAGTACTATTATCATGATGACATTTCCTCAGAAATGGTTAACGAGGCATCTGAAATGTTTTCCATAATGTGAGGGACTCTTATGTGTGAAGTAAATAGAAACTGACATAATTCCAACCAGATCTCACACTTCTTCTCTCATCTCAGTGCTGCCATTCAGGAATGTGAGTATAAGACAGGAAAAGGAGTGAGAGATCTGGATGGTAGGGGAACGTTCCACATAATTCCTCCACCAAAGTCAAATTGTTTCTTTATATTTGATAAAATTTATCCTAGCTTATGTTTCCCTCAGATTCACACAGGTTCTTGGTAAATCAGGCCTGCTTTCTCATAAGATTATAATTGTAGAAAGAAGGATTTCCTCCCTGCCTCATTACTGCCAAAGCAGTTTTTCTACACTTTGGCTCAGTTCCATTATGGTGGAACTTTGCCACCTAAATCACACAGCATCCCATTAGTCTCCTGATTTCAGCTCATTTTCCCCCTCAGGGCTTGTTCTTTCTGCTTTAATGCTTCTTCTTTCTCCCAAGTCTTCTGTTCATCTGTTCTTGATGATCTATATCTTTCCTCAGCTGGTGCCCCTAATCATTCATTTTTTCTCTCTCCAAACCAGCTCTCAAAGACTTGGACTCAGCTGTTTAATTGGCTCTTAATAATAACTGTTTGATTGGATGTACAACTCACTAGAAGAACAGTGCATGTGCAATATTAGTTTTGAGGGACATCTTCCCATTGGCTGAAAACTTTCTATCCCCCAAATTTGTATAAAGGAATAAATGAAACCCCCACAAGTTAGCACAATTGACTATCACTATAATCAATTTCAGGTTGATTAATATTTGTATTGATACATTTGTCCACTAACTTGGCTTCTCACAGAACTTATAAGAAAAATCATTAGAACAAAACTCAGCAATTGTTTGACATGCCAGTTTATAATAGCTCAGACACTTTTTAAAAAATCACAACATCTTTGGAAATTTTAGCAGTCTCTTCCCAAAATGTTGCTCCTAAACGCCAAAATCTCACAAGATCTCAACTTTCTCACTCAAAATCTGAAAAGATTCTCTCGTAAAACTGAAACTCGTCAAACTCAGTCATTTCCTGCCGCCCCTAAAATTAAGTTTAAGGTTTCACTTTCTTTTTAATGCTAAAACATGGCAATATTCATATTTTTTGAAGTCCAAATGCAATTGATGTTGCTATTATAACATAAGTGATCTTCTGTTAAGAGATTTAGAGCTATCAATATGCTGGATATCCATTCTTTATAATTCATCAAAATCCCTAAAGTCAGGTTACATTCAAATTTAATTTTTTGAATAAGGACTGAAGGAGGACAACTGAACTGAAGCTCAATGCAAACAAGATCCCTTCATCAGCCAAAGGACTGTTCACAATCAACTTGTCTTGTTCAGGATTACATTCCCTTTGAGGATTAAGATATATATCCAGAAACAGCCTTGATGTCACTCAAATGGCAAGGTCTTGGTAGTGATGCGGAATACATTTACACTTTGCAAGACAGTTGGAAAACAAATGAACAGCTCATAATGCAAGTATGATCAGAGTTGGCATCAAATGTTCAGATACCAAAAAACATGGTAGAAAAGAAAACATTTTTGTAATTATGTTCCTTTTAGCTCCAGTTTATGGCCAGTTCAGTTCTTAAAGAGTGTACCTTGTAGTGCAGACATACTCATTTCGGAGGTATTTAAACTCTGTAACTTCTCACACTTTTGGTCTCAAACCGTGAAAAGGATGGTTGTGGTTAAACTTGAAGTACATTAATTTTGATTTTTAAGGGCAGGAAATGAGAAGGCTGCTATGTACCAAGGCCAGAAAGCTGGTGATGGCAAAGTTCAGAAAGCAGTCACTGACGTTGAATTTATTGAAATTAGATTGTCCTTCAAAAATTTCCACAGTTCTCTTTGTTAGGATCCATGAAGTCCTAAACAATTTAGGTCTAGCAAGCATGGTGGGACTCTAGAAAGCGTGCCAATAAGAGCAAGAACGATGAGTAGAGGACAGGAAGTGGAAATAGATTAGGTCCAGTCTAATGAAGAGAAGAACTAGGGTGTCATGATAACAGTCTTCCAATATTTGAGGGGCCATTACTAGAGGAAGGGGTCAACCTATTCTCCAAAGCACCTGAGAGCAAGACATAACTGGATGGAAGCTTATCAAAGAGGAGGTAGCCATGATGGTATAAGGATTAGAATGCAGTATTGCATGCTAACTCTGTCCATAGCTAGCAGTTCGATCCTGACTGGCTCAAGGTTGATTCAGCCTTCCATCCTTCCAAGGTTGGTAAAACGAGGACCCAGATTATTGGGGAAAATATGCTGATATTGTAAACTGCTGCGAATGTGCTGTAAAGCACTATGGAGTAGTATATAAGTCTAAGTGTTATTGCTAAATGCTAAAGAGAAATGCAACATAGAATTGAGGAGAAATTTCCTAACTGTGAGAACAATTAACCAGTGAAACAGCTTGTGCTCAGAAGTTGTGGGTGGTTCCACCCTGGAGGTTTTTAAGAAGAGATTGGGCAGCCATTTGTCTGGAATGGTATAAGGTCTCCTATTTGAGTAGGGGTTTGGACCAGAAAACCTCCAAGCCAAGGTTCCTTCCAACTCTGTTTTCTCTTAAATGAAATACAGTTCAGTGTACTAGCCTACTGATCTTTAAAAACTTTGTAGATGTTGGCCTCACGTATATTAAAAGCTTTCTCTGTAGCTGCTCCTCAGTGGTAGAACTTCCTTCTATCAGAAGTTAAGGTAACTAATTTTTTATTTTTTTCTATTGAGAAAAGTTTGTTGTTGTTTTTTGTTCTGGCAATACAATAATATTCTATTTAGAAAGGTATACTCGATAGACGATATTGTTTCATTACTGTGCTTTAATTTGTGCTTTAATTATGCTTTGAATTTTGATTTTTTAAAAATGATTTGATTTTGATCTACTTACTATTAGCTTTATTAGGTAGTGAAATTGCTCATGAAAAAAATAACAACAAAAAAGCCCAAATAGATAGTTTAATAGATAGTTTGATTAGTAGATAATTGTACAACAGTGAATCATTTTTTAAAAATACCGCTACAGCCAAAATACCATGATCTGCCAAAGGTTCCATTAGTTGGAACCTTTGCTTCCACTCCCTGTGACTCTGGACATAGAGAAACAACACAGCAAGTACTCCTCCAGTGCCTGTATACAGAGACACATGTACTAGTCTCATCCTACCATTGCTACCATTAAATATCCAGGACACAAAGAACAATTCTATGCCTCCCTGCTGTTAGCAGATACTAATCCTGCTACACCAGTGGTGGGATTCAAATTTTTTTACTACCAGTTCTGTGGGCGTGGCTTGGTGGGCATGGCATGGCTTTTTGGGTGTGGCTTGGTGGGCGTGGCAGGGGAAGGATACTGTAAAATCTCAATTCCCTCCCCATTCCAGGGGAAGGCTACTGCAAAATCCCCATTCCCTCCTGATCAGCTGGGACTCAGGAGGCAGAGAATAGATGGGGGCGGGGCCAGTCAGAGGTGGTATTTACCAGTTCTCTTAACCACTCAAAATTTCCGCTACCTGTTCTCTAGAACTGGTCAGAACCTGCTGAATACCACTTCTGTGCTCCACCATATAATATTGCCAGATTCTGCACAACAGCCCTTAAAATCCATCAGATTTTAGATCAAACCTGTGCCATAAATTAGGCTTAATGAGCAATTAGTTTGTTATTCAAGTCTGAACTGTGATAGATTTAGTTTACTATATATTAACTTTTATGCTTCCCTATATATACCTAGGGTTCCTACCCCTCCCTTTAGGTTATTTTTTAGAATCTTGTTTTTATGTACACTTTTTATATCTTTTAGCTTTCTTAAAATTAGATTTTGATGTATCTTTTATATATATATATTTATATTACCCCTCTCTCCTTATGCTGGTCTATGACCTTATTAAAGATTTGATCTAATTTGCTTTCACAACTTTCACAATAATCTTCTCCAGCTGATAATCTTCCATCTGAGAAGATTATTCCCTAAATACACCATCTATGTACTTTCACAGTACAATAACATGCCACTTTAGGTTAGAGTTAATGGTGACGTAACTATGACTGAGAAATGTCTATGGAGATTTTCAGTCATCCAGGCCATGCTTGTCCCAGAAGTGCCTTTTCAAGTGGCAACTGGACTTTCTTGTTTTTCGTTGTTCAAACAAGCAAGTCCACTTGCCTCTTAAAAAAGCACCTTTGGGATAAGACTGAGAAGTAGTGGATGGTTCCGGGATAAGACCAACAGGAATGAAAGAAGATGAAGAGTGTAGAAAATCCTCAGAAACTCAGTGAGAAACATTCTCTAAACATGATTTCAGTCTAAGTCTTTCTAGTCCAAGCTGAACATTTGTCTACCTAATATCAAGTATGCACTGTTCACATAATACTAAGCTCTAATGTCATTTGCTTGTTTTTAAGAATGTAGCCATTGTGGTTTGCAAAGTATGGTTTATGATAGACAGTGATATCTCAGCTCAGCCAGTTATGCTATATATTCAACAAACCATGACTTAGTTCAGTACGTGAACTTAGCCATAGCATGGGGAAGGAAAGACTGTATTAGCACTAGCAATGAAAAGAATTTTAGCTTCAGTGGCATTTTTTCCTAAATGATTGTTCTTTTCTTTTCTTTAAAACTTGTGGTAGGAGAGCATGGGAATTGTGTTGCATTATAATAAACATATTTCCTGACTATTAATTCATCTGTCTACAAGGGCTGATTAAAGATGAAGAACAACAGTTTCTAGAGAATTTAAAAAAAAATCCTTATCTAAAATGCTGAGGATCCTGGGAACTGCACTAGGAAGAGGAATAGTAAATTGTTATTATGCTACTCTGAAGAGGAGGAGATAACAGAAAACTCTAAATTGTGCTATCATGAGCTGTGGTGGCGCAATGGTTAGAATGCAGTATTGCAGGTTAATTCTGCTGCCTGCCAGCAGTTCGATTCTCATGAGCTCAAGGTTGGCTCAGCCTTCCATCCTTCCTAGGTGAGTAAAATCAGGACCCAGATTGTTGGGGGCGATATGCTGACTCTGGAAACCACTTAGAGAGGGCTGTAAAGCACTGTAAAGCAGTATCTAAGTCTAAGTGCTATTGTTTTTGCTATCTAGCAGTGATCCAGATTTTTGCAGTCTATATGTGATAGCCCTAGCTGATCATAATATCCAGTTTTCTAGTTCTCCCAGGCAGATGAGGTGGATATTAGCACTAGCAGTGAAAAGAATTTTGGTTTCAGTGGCATTTTTTTTCCTTAATGATTGTTCTTTTCTTTTCTTAAAAGCTTATGGTAAGAGAGCATGGGAAGCTTACAAATAGGTGATGTCATCTGAGTCCTTCTACATTTCCATGAATGAAATGGTTGCATAATCCAAAAAAAATAATCTGGAAATGTCTTTTGTTTATTTGCTCCGTTGTTTTTAGACTGCTCTAGGCCACAGCATTTAGAGACATCTAATGGTTGCTTTAAAATATTACAAGTAAAAAGGTTGCTATACTTGATAACTTTCAGCTAGATACCTGTGGGTTTCCCTCCCCCTCTCCTAAATGAGGTATAGTCCCACATCTGTGCACTTGCAATGTCCTTGATTGGGAAATAGAAAGAGGTTGCAGCTTGGCATGACCAGCAGTAAAAAAAGACAGCATTGATGTTCTCTCCTGCTGTTCAAGGAATGGAGCATAATCACACTGGAAAGATTAAAAAGCGCCATGTGCTGAATTCTGCAGAGAACTCCCTGCTAGGAACTCTGCATTTCCAGGACTGTGTTCATACAATGTCTGTGAAAAATGCTTTTTAAGCCAATTGTGTGACAATAGAGCTTTGGACTTTAAGCCTCTGCATGGTATTTTCAGCTTCTGCTGTTCCTAGACTTCTCCACGCGAGGTTTTTTAAAAATAAATAAATCAGCAAATCAATTCAGCTTTATTAACTTCGTTTTGCTACTTGGATAGGATACTGTCTCTAAATATAAATTTTCCTTTTTTGGCATTATACTCCAATCTTAGTTGAGATGCATTTCCCAGACGAGCAGCAAAGATAAAAACACCCCCAATCCGATGCCAGCCTAGTGCAATTAAGAGTCTTTATAGTCATTCATGAGTACACTCTTCCATCCTCTTCCATCCAGAGTCTACAGCGGGGTCAGCCGCTTGCGGGCTGCATGCGTGCTCCCCAACTCGCTTCCACTTTGTGCCAATTTTCAGCAACAATAGCAATCATCCCTGCTGTTTCTATGCTGAATTTTTGTTCACATGATACGCTGCTTTGTAGTAATAAAAATAAATAAAAAGGATGTCATCACGAATGTTCTCTGTGCTAATGTGGGGGGTGGGAGGGGAAGTGTCCTAAATCAGCCAGCTTCTAAAACAAGCTTCTGGTTAAAAGACAAGCTGTATCTTCATTTGTTTTCTTAATGCCAATTCTCGTTTCCTTCTTTCCCTTTTATGGGAAAGATACGGCAAGAAACATTCTTTCCAGTTCCATGCCCAGTTTCACAAAAAAGAAGCAACACAGGGCATATTGTGGCATGGTGTTGCTCTGTACGTCTACAATGGCCTGTCCATTTTAGGTCAAGTAGAGAGCTTCACGTGATCACTGTCATGGACTGAAAATGGATTGGGAAATTTTTAGGGAAGGGTTGGTTTTTAGGGAAGCAGAGGGCAGGCATTACATATTTCATGTCCAGCAAACCTCAAGTCTATAACCCCAGAGAGAGTCATTGTTGTTGACAATGCTGGGCTAAACAAACGCATTGTCTCAGCTGGATTAAAGGCAGAAATTATGAGTATAATAGAAATCTGATGAGATAAAGAGAATCAATGGGATTTAATTATCTCAGAATAGACACTCTTTAAGAACAATTCATGAATTTGTCCTAAGGAAAGGTGGGACAAGGAAGTGTGATGTAAAGAGGTTGTGTGAATGATCCTTTTCTGTGTGTTTAGATCAGTGGTGGGATTCAAGTAATTTAACAACCAGTTCTCTGCCCTAATGATTTCTTCCAACAACCAGTTTGCCAAACTGTTCAGAAAGTTAACAACCAGGTCTCCCGAAGTGGTGCAAACTGGCTGAATCTCACCACTGGTTCAGATGTAGTTTATCCTGTAGCTTGGAGGGTGAGCATGGCTCATCCCAATCTATTGCAAGACTCTGTTGAATGGGTGGAAAATGGCCCTCACATATAACACACTGAGCTCCTTGACAGAAGGGTAGTATATCAATAGAATAAGATAGTAACGAAATGATTCTTAGTGCCATGTCCTGTTAGAGGGCTCTTCTCTGCATGTAGTTTAATAAACAAGTAATTGAGGTTTGCTAGCAAGTGCTATCTCTGTTGTCATGACAACCCATGACTTGTGAAATAAAGCGTGGGAAAGCAGAGGGGCCAAGTGCTGGCTGGATTGTTAAGAACATGAGAAAATCCCACTGGTTCAAACCAAGGACCTATTTTATCCAGTCTGTCCTTACAATGGCCAGCCAAAGACTCCTGGGAATCCCAGTAGTGGAAAATGAGAGCAATAATTTCCCACTTAAACTTCTCAGCAATTGGGGTTCAAGAGCACACTCCCTCTGATCCTAGAATGTCATCATGCCTACTAGTCAGTGATAATGTTAACAATCAATAACTGATCTAGCCTCCTTTCTAAAAGGAGCAAGCTATGGAGTAAGTTCGCTTAATATGTAGCAAGAGCAGATGGCTGCATCTAATCAACTATAACTAATCTTCCCAAGTTTCTAAGGAGAAACTTCCTAACAGTGAGGACAATTAACCAGTGGAACAGCTTGCCATCAGACGTTGTGGGTGCTTCATCACTGGAAGTCTTTAAGAAGAGACTGGACAGTCACTTGTCTGAAATGGTATCCTGTTTGAGCAGGGGGTTGACTAGAAGACCTCCAGCTCTATTCTGATTGATTGATTAATCTACAAAAGTTAAGCTGGATCAAATTTGATTAGTGTTTATATGGGAAATCAAAGAAGATCCATATACTAGGGTAGAGCAGAAAGTTCAAAAAACATCTTAGAAAGCAATGGAATGAGGGGGCCTGGTGCTCTCTGAGCTTGCTTGTTTTCTTGCAGACATTTCATTGCCCTAACTGGGTAATATTATCAGAGATATTACTAGCACTGATGATGTTATCTAGTTAGAGTAATGAAATATCTACAAGAAAACAAGCAAGCTCAGAGAGCACCAAGGAGCCCTCATTTTAACCCTGGCTGAGCTACAAATATTCTCCTTTATTGGTAAAGGATTGGAAAGTCAAGAAAAACTACATGGATATGTACTTAATGCAGAAAAATTGTAACATACCATGAAAAGATTTTCTGCATTAGATTATGCTCCTTCTGAATCAATATTTTCACAAAGACCAACCAGAGTTCTTCAAAAATTCCCATGTGGGAGGCCAATAGAAATACATTTCCTATATTGCTGGTTCTCAACAAAGTGTATCCTGTAACATGCCACTTCTAAACATGAAGGCTCCATTTAACTATACTGTAGTGTTTATTATTTATTGAGATCCTCGTTGCATTTCTCTGTTCCCCTTTCTGACTGTCTAAGCTATTGGCCATCTTGTACCAGCAAATTCTATACTGAATCCTGTATTGTGATTTATTTCTTTCCTTCCTTCCTTCCTTCCTTCCTTCCTTCCTTCCTTCCTTCCTTCCTTCCTTCCTTCCTTCCTTCCTTCCTTCCTTCCTCCCTCCCTCCCTCCCTCCCTCCCTCCCTCCCTTCCTTTCACCAATGTATTGAGTGACATCAAGTTCTAATTTGGGGAAGAGACTAAATATAGACAATTTCCCCCACACAATTCATAACATAAGCCCCAAGCATTTTAGCCACTGCCAATATAAATTCTACATCATGTTATCTCAGGTAAGCAGAGAATTTGTATCTCAGACAGAAAATGAGAGATGACTAATGCTGTTTATATGAGACGAGGGGGGGAAGAATTCCTGTGTCTTGCAGATACATCATTGCTGTCCTTTGCTCAGTTCAAAATAAGGCCTCTGTTCAAACAAAGTTGCTAGCAAGAACTCCACTCAATCCTTTAAGGTGCAATGAGATTCTTTCATGTATTCTTTGAATAGAATTTTGTAGAAGAAGGTTTGTCTAAAGATGTTCCCCAGCAGTTAAGAAATCATGCAGACTATTTCATCTATAGTGGTAGCAATCCTGTGTGTAGAAGAGGTATCCCCTCTGAAAATATACTTTCATTTCCTTAGAACACTTGTGTGACTTTCAGTCACTATGCCAACTTTAAAGCTGAACTCCCCAATTGATCCCAAATCATAGCTCTGTTCATGAGGAACTGGACATTGTGATGTTAGAAGGAGCAAGAGCATTCCTCTGCATGTTTTTGAAGGGATTTTCTAAGGCTACTGCATGTTTGATGAAATTACTGCCTTTCAACCAACCAGTTCCTTAAGAAGCAGTTATATAACCCACTTATTACTAGTAATCTTTTAAATTGCTTTAGATTTCCTAACACGCTATAGAAAAAGAAACATTCATTCAACGTGTTAACCGAATTTTGTGAATTCTTAGCAGTTTATTTCACAGATATCTCAGGTATTTAGGGCTGCACCGCATGCATCATCTTAACTTCCCTGGAGGCCTCAGAATTGAGGAAAGGACTACACTTTCCTCTTCCTCTTTTTCTTCTTCCTCTCCCTTGTACTCTAGCAGCAACAAAGGCAACACCAAAGTGTCATTGTCATTGTCACTTTTCAAGCAGGCACTGCAGGCATGATTCTTCAGACTCACAAATGATGAGAAATGTTAGCTTTTGTGGTAGAGCCTTGACAAGAGGAGCATAGTTATTTAAAGCTTCATGTCTTTCCTGATCCTCAAGGAGCCAGGATTATGACTTAGAAAACTGCCATTCTTGATCAAGAATGGAGCAGCCTTTATTGAGCCATGGTGGCGCAGTGGTTAGAAGGCTATTTCTGCTGACTACTGACTACCTGCAATTTGCCAGCTCAAATCTCACCAGGCTCAGGGTTGACTAAGCCTTCCATCCAGTAGTGGGTTTCAATTTCAGCCACTACTGGTTCGCTCGTGGGTGCGTGCGCACAATGATTCTGCGCATGCACAGAGACGTCTGGGCAGGTGGGCGGAGCCTCCCGCCGCTGTCACTACCGATCCAGGGCGAACTGGTAGAAACCCATCACTGCTTCCATCCTTCCGAGGTTGATAAAATGAGGACCCAGACTGTTGGGGGGCAATATGCTGACTCTGTAAACTGCTTAGAGAGGGCTGGAAAATACTCTATTGCTATTGCTATCACCCAAGCACCTCTCCACCAGAAATCAGATCAGCATAGATTAACTCCAAGGTTAACCTCAAACCAACAATCAAGAAAACAATACTCCAGTCAAGAAACTGCCAAAGAAGCCAACAGCAAGCAGCCCAACCAAAGAATCTCTAAGAGCACCCCCATCAACCCTGACAGGGAAAACTTCTACAATATAAACTGATAGCAAACTGCACTCCCTACTAGCACTGATATGTCACCTAGTTTGGATAATGAAACGTCTGCAAGAAAACAAGCAAGATCAGAGAGCACCAAGGATCCCTCATGTCAACCTTAAGCTACAAATATTCAATATACAGATAGATTTATTACTCTTAGAACCACCCATTACTGTTGTGGATGATGAATCTGAAGATTCATCAAAAGTTTATCCTAACACTTATTGTTACTTCTGTAGTCACAGGTTAAGTTGTTTCCAATTTTTTATTTTATTTTATTATTTTATTTTACCTATACATACATGCATGCATACATACAAAGACAGAGAATCTAATTTATCTGGTCCTGCATTTTTATGAAGCTCCTTTAAGGATGGAATGAAGTATCAATAAGTATTACAAGATGGCAGAATACAGCATGTGTTGAGGTCTGGCATTCTAATGGGGCTTCAGCCAAAAGTATCTTTATATTTGATGCTAATCTGTTACAGCAAACATAGTATAT
This sequence comes from Pantherophis guttatus, assembly GCF_059756535.1. NCBI lineage: Eukaryota > Metazoa > Chordata > Lepidosauria > Squamata > Colubridae > Pantherophis > Pantherophis guttatus. The sequence goes on from NC_142064.1 coordinate 211,652,682, forward strand.
TAAAATAGTTCTCTGACACCTTAAATACTACAGCTATTTAGTTTTTGCAGTAAGGTTGAAATCCCCTGGAGACAGGCGAAGACAGGTGTTTGCCAACCCAGGTGGCCTATAAAATTGATCTTGAAAGTGAAATGCTTCAGAGCAGTGTATTTGAAGACCTGGGGGGTTGTGAAGGGTATGGGGGGTACAATTCCTGGACTGGACTCAGAGACCTAAAGACAATCACTGCCATTCTTTTTCGTCCTTGTAGCAAATGAAAAAAGCAGGCCGGGTACGGAGATATTGAGGAAACCTCTGAGGTGACATTGCAGTCTCTAATCTTCTCTGCCCTTGCTGTTAATGTTCCAGGGCCTTAAAGCACACACACACACACACACACACACACACACACACACCCCAAAGTGGATGCATCCTGTTGTGTCTTTTCTGTTGGTCAAACAAAAGGCAGTAGTGTCAGGAATAGGTTCGTATGCTGTTTACTTGACTGAAACTTCTAGATGAACTATTTTTTTCCTTTGGTGTGCTTGAGTGGCCAATGTCATATTTGAATACAGGTGCAGTATCATCCAATACCTTTTCTTTTTCTTTTCTTTTTTTTTTTTTTTTGAATTTGATTTTATTATAACATATAGTAATACAATCGGTACATTTTCGGTTCATTGGTGCAGTTATATACATATATACATCTGCATACATTATTGCTTGTCTTTTGTTGATATTGTTTCTTGGAGCTAGATTTAATTTCAAACATTTAAAAATAATAGTGCTCAACTCCCTAAGACTAAATCTAATACTATTCATATAGATTTTGTTAATTAGTTAAAATTTAATCTCTATTACCTTCTTTATTTCTTTCCCCCATCCATTCGTACCACATGTCCCACACGCTATAAAATTCTGAATCTTCTCTGTCATTAATTTCTGAAGTCAATTTGTTCATTTTGGCGCACTCCAATATTTTTCCAATAACATGTTCTTGAGGTGGTATTTGTTTTTCTTTCCAATACTGGGCAAAGGAAATTCTAGCGGCTGTCAGAATATGTATAATTAAATACTTTTTCTTTTTTGCATATTCAGTTTTCAAAATTCCCAGGAGAAAAGCTTTTGGGTCAAAATCAAAATTTTCTTTTATTATTTCTCTAATCCACACCCATATCATCCTCCAGAATTTTTGTGCCTGATTACATGTCCACCAGCAATGATAAAAAGTACCCTGCTGATGGTCACATTTCCAACATTTAGGGCTCGAATTGGGGTAGATCTTCGCTATCCTGGCTGGGGCCATATGCCATCTATAAAACAGCTTGTATTGGTTTTCCTTATAAGCCGTCGCCTTTGTCATTTTAAGGTTGTTATTCCATATTGAATCCCATTCGTTCAAATTTATATTCTGTCCTATATTTTTGGCCCATGCTAACATCGGTTCTTTAACTACTTCCTCTGCCATATCATACTCCAATAAATAATTATATAATTTAGCTAAAATTTTGTCGTCCGTACCCATCCATATCTTATCAAATCCATTTATGCTCATTTCAATGCCGAATTCCTCCTTATCTTTTTTATATCTGGATTTAATTTGGTTATATGGCCACCAGTCTATAGAAATACCTTGTTCCATCAATTCTTCCCTTGTTTTAAGGTTCCCTCCCCCATCTAATAATTCATTGTATCTGACCGTTTTACCCATTTCTAATACATTTGGATATATTATAGCCTCCATGGTGGAAAGCCATCTCGGAATTTTCCTATAGTGCTTCTGTCTCATCTCTCCCCATATTTGTATCAAGATCTCCCTTATTTTATGTCTATGGAAGTAAGTTTTTATCTTCTTCCCAGTATCCCAGAGATATGCATGCCACCCCTTCTGGAGATCGTACCCTTCTAGAGTTAACAGTCTTTTATTTCTTAGGGTTGCCCATTCTTTCAGCCATACTAGGTTTGCAGCTTTTTGATATAACTCCCATTTAGGTAATCCGAAACCCCCTCTTTCCTTCTTGTCCTGTAAATTCCTAATCGCTATCCTTGGTTTCTTTCCCTCCCAAATAAATTTCCTGATGATGCTATTGAGCTCCAGAAAGAATTTTTTATCTAATTTAACAGGGACCGTTCGGAATAGATACAATAACTTGGGTAATATGCTCATTTTTATTGCCGCGATTCTGCCTAATAATGATATCTGTAGTCTTCCCCACTTTTCCAGATCCTGTTTAATATTTCTAATCAATGGTAAATAATTATCCTCTCTGAGGGCCGAGCACCTTGATGAAATCCAGACCCCCAGGTATTTTACCTTCTTGGCGATTTGGATCTCCATTGTTTCTTCCAGTACTTTTTTCCTTGCCTCCGTCATATTTTTTGTTAATAATTTAGTTTTGGATTTATTTAATTTAAGGCCTGCTACCTCCCCGTAATTGCCCAATTCTTCCAGAATTTTAGTGCCTGATTCTAATGGTTCTTCCATGATTAATACCACATCATCTGCAAATGCCTGTGTCTTATATATCTCTTTTCTGATTGTCAGACCCTTTATTTCATTATTGTTCCTAATCTTTCTCAAGAATACTTCTAGTGCTAAGATAAATAGAAGTGGGGATAGAGGGCACCCTTGTCGGACCCCTTTTCTAATTTGAAAAGCCTTAGTTAGTTCTCCATTCAGTAATATATTAGCCTTTTGTTTTTGATAGATTGTGGATATCGTATTGACAAAATTTGATCCGAATTCCATTTGGATAATTTGTTGTTTCATAAATTGCCAATTAAGATTGTCAAATGCCTTTTGGGCGTCGACAAAGACCAATGCCATTTCTTTGTTCGGGTGTTCCTCATAGTATTCCAATATGTCTATTATCATCCTTGTATTATTCCTGATTTGCCTCCCAGGGAGGAATCCATTTTGGTCACTGTGTATTAATTTATTCAAAATTATTTTTAGCCTTCCTGCTAAAATACCCATATAGATTTTGTAGTCCGTATTCAGGAGGGATATCGGTCTGTAATTTTTAATTAATTTTGGGTCTTCTCCTTCTTTTTGGAGGAGAGTAATATACGCCTCTCTCCATGATTCTGGAATTTTGGATTCTGTTAGGGCCTCATTATAAATTTCTAACAACTTTGGTAACAAAATTTCTCCCAAATCCGAATTTTTATAAAATTCCCCTGGAAGTCCATCTGGGCCTGGGGATTTATTCTTTTTAAGTTTTGATATTACCATTCTTAATTCTGTCATCGTTATTTCTTTATTAAGTATTTCTTTATCCTCTTCCCCGATTTTTGGAAGACTTTCTTTTGACAAGTATTGGACCACCTTTTCATTAGGAATTTGTTCTTCCGCATACAGAGCCGCATAATACTCTCGGGCAATCTCCAATTTATCTTCCTGTTTATTGTTGAGGTGGCCTTCCGGGTCTTCCAATTGATGAATTATGCCTTTCTCTTTTTCTTTTTTTAACCTATAGGACAGCCACCTGCCCGGTTTGTTTGCATTTTCAAAATAATATTGTTTGGTTCGTTTCATTTTGTACGCCAATTCCTCTTGGTCTATTACGTTTAATTTGTGCCGTATAACCATCCAATTTTCTTTAACATCCTTATTATCTGGTTTATGTTGTAGTTCCCTCTCGGCTTTCCCTAATTCTTCTATCAGTGCCTTCTGCCTCTCTCTTCTTTCCTTATTCCTGTGTGCACTATACGATATTGCTAGTCCTCTTACGTACGCTTTCATTGTATCCCATATGATACTTCAAGATGTTGCCTCCTTTTCATTTACTTCAAAAAATAAATTTAATTCTTTTTTTACTTTCTCAACATTTTGCTTGTCCTTTAGAAATTGATTATTTAATCTCCATCTTGTATTTCTTCTCTTGTGCGTACATTCCCATTTAACCTCTAATGGATTATGGTCTGCCCAAATGTTGGGCATGATTTCTGTTGACTTAATATCTAACCCTATATCTCTGCTTATCCACATCATATCAATCCTAGACCAAGATTTCTTAGGATTAGAATAATATGTATACTGCCTCTGATATGGGTGCAGAACCCGCCAAATATCCACTAGATTGAATTCTTCTACCATATCAAAGAATGGTTTTGGTAAATTTTTCCTCTTTTTCTTTTTACCTTTGGTCCCCTTATAATCTCTATTTGAATCTATTACCCCATTAAAATCGCCAATTATGCAAATCTTGCTCTTATCCATCATGCTTAATCTCTCTCCTAATTTTTTATAAAAGTCTCCTAGGTTTTCATTCGGGGCATAAATTGCTGTTAATAAGATTGGACAGTTGCCTCTTTTAACTTCCACCATTAATACCCTTCCCTTCGGGTCTGCATATTTTAGTTCGGCTTTTATTTCCTTCTTGATGTACAATGCTACTCCCCTTTTCTTTTTATCAGCTAGGGATGCATAAAGATTCCCCAATTTCTTATATTCCAAATATTTTTGATTTTCCTTTTTAATATGGACCTCTTGAAGACACACTATATCCATATTTTGTTTAGCTAATTTTGTAAAAAAAATTTTCCTCTTTTTGTTATCGTTTAGGCCATTTACGTTAACCGATATCAATTTCCAATCATCCATCTCTTAATTTTTGTATACTATCCTAATACTTCTTGGCACGTGTGACTCTTTGTGGACTTTGGTCTTTCTTTGTCTCCTTACTATCCTTATCTTCCTCCTCCTTTTCCTTCGATATCCCTATCCAATACCTTTTCAATGGCCTTCATTGTACAGATTATAGCACACAGATTGTTGATGGGACTCCAATCCAACTGCAGATTCCTCACCTAATCCCAATCCACCTGGAATGCTGGTCCACCTGTTTTCATAATATTTAAATGCAATATAGCTAATTATTCTATGTTGAAGTTAGAGCTATCAGTATAGCGGGAATGATCTTTTCTCTTATATAAGTTTTTATTTAAGTTTTTAGTTGTACTTCTGATGGATTTTGTTTAATATCTCTGAAATGCAGCTGACATTCATACGCTAGAGCAGAACCAGCATCCAACTCAACTGCATTGATTCAGCTTTGCCACTCACTTCATGAGCTACACTGCTGATTTCATTTAAAGTCTTATGCTATAGATGTCAAGGTTAATTATTTCTCTTTCACTTTCACCAACAAATTCTAAATCAATAGCATTCCATTGTGCTCCTTTTAGAGCAATGTTTGATTATTTACCTCTAGCAAATGATTTGTTTTTCTCTGAATGACAGACTGTCTCTGCCACTTACTGCATTTTCTGCAGGCTTCTCCTTTAAATCTGCTTTGCACTGGTGTGTGTGAACTCTGCCTCAATGATAACACAGCTCATTTTGATCCATTACTGTCTGTTTGAATGCTATTACAAGTCTATTCACATTTGATTTTACTCCTGCTTGTAGCTCTCTAGCAGCAATTTTAAATGTCCTATCTATGTTAAATCTACTTCTGTTTTAAGTCCTTTTTAAAATGCTTTCTTTCAAAATTCCACAGATTAGCCAATTTTCCAATGCATCATTTAGTCTTTCACCAAATTTGCAGCGTTCAGACAGTTTTTTAGTTTCCACTGCATATCTTGCAATGAGTTTATTTATTTATTTTATTTGGCTTATATGCCGCCCTATCTCCCAATGGACTCAGGGTGGCTCACAATAATAAAAACACAAGCCACAATACAAAATAAAATCTAAAATATTTAAAATTTAACCCTTAAAACCCCATCAGTCCAGGTCGAGGGATTTGAAAAGCCAAGTTTTTAATTCATGGCGGAAGGTGCGAAGGTCAGTCGCTAATCGGAGCCCCAAGGGGAGTTGATTCCAGAGGGTGGGTGCACCCACAGAGAAGGCTCTACCCCTGGGGGCCGCCAGTCGACACTGTCTAGCCGACAGCACCCTGAGCAGACCCTCTCTATGGGCACGAACCGGGCAATGGGATATCGTTGCTGGCTGTAGGTGGTCCATCAAATATCCTGGATCTAAGCCATGTAGGGCTTTATAGGTCATTACCAGCACCTTGAATCTCACCCGGAGGGAACCGGTAACCAATGCAAGCCGCGCAGGAGGGATGAAACATGCAAGTATCGGGATTCTCCCATCACAACCCACACGGCTGCATTTTGCACCAGCTGAAGCCTCCAAGTGGTCCTCAAGGGCAGCCCCATGTAGAGAGCATTGCAGTAATCAATCCATGAGGTGACCAGCGCATGAGTAACTGTGCGTAGGGCATCTCGGTCCAAGTAGGGACGCAACTGGCGCACCAGACGTATCTGGGCGAATGCCCCCCTGGTCACGGTCGTTATATGATTTTCTAAGCTCAACCATGAATCCAAGAGGACGCCCAAGTTGCGCACCCTATCTACAGGGGGCAAAACTTCACCCCCTATAATCAGCGATGGCACCTCTCCCCTGAACTGAGATGCTGAGTTGTCTTCTTTCTCTTTGCACTTATGAAATCTGAATATTCTACTATCGATAATTATTTTTATGCCAAATGAGCTGTTAGAAGAAAGTCCTGATATGTTCTCCAGCTGGATAAATAAGCAGAGGACGCCTGCTTGAAGGGGAGATAGAATTTATTCGACAGCAAAAGGAGCACCCAGTTCAGCTCTTGAAGGTGGCCACGTTTTGAAAACAAATTTTGGAAATTTTTACAAAGGGGTCTAGTCTTTGTTAGCAGAGGCCTTGGGGGTCCTGCACTGAGTCCAGGAGGAAATACCATCTTCTCACCCTGCAGCAGGGGTGGGTTCTACTTACCTTTACTACTGGTTCACAACGGGGCCGCACGCCCTGTTGAAGCTTCCTGATGACATCGGGATTGGTGGGCGGAGCCTCCCGCCGGTTTTACTACCAGTTCTATAGAACTGGTCTGAACCGGGGGCAACCCACCACTGCCCTGCGGGATGTGTTATAGCTATTGTGTGTTTTTTGTATCAGTTGTGCATGATGGCTTTGGGTCTTGGGAGTTTTGATGTACATAAAGGATTTCCATAACTTGAGATGATTTCTTATGGTTTTATTTATATTGCTGATATCGACTAAGGTGAGATGCACTTAATCAATGGCAGCCCAAATGTCAACCTGGATGGAAAAGTTTAAGTGGTTTCTTTGTATCTTTGTCTTGAGTTTGCTGGTGGATCAGAGGTGGTTGGGGTTGATATATGGTCAGATATGTCATTGGGGCTTCGTATATTATTTTCTATTAGTTGTGGAAAATTAAAGGTTTTTTAAGGTCCTTTAGCTTTTTAATAGACTGTACATTTTGCCTCTCATTGATATTCAATAAAACGAGGAAACACCCTCCCCTTTTTTTCCAACAACTATCACATTTGCTTCAAAAATGGTTCAAATCTCTCTGTAAATAATGTCCAGTCATCTGTGGTACAAACACATTAATCTTCCTAATAAAAGTAAACAACTTACTGTGCTCTTTTCCTTTTGTCTTTGCTCACTGTGAGCCATTGTTTGTTTTTTTTACTATTCTTTCTCCTCCTCTGGTGACAAGGTGAGACTTGAAAGGCTTTTTTTTACAATCCCACTTTGTCATCACTGTTGTCTTTTCTCCTCATCAAATAAAAGACACAGAAGGTCTGTTTTCAACTGCTGGCTTTAGTTCTTAGTTCTTGAAGAACTAAGTCCAGTCAGCCTGCAAGAATGGAGCCACATACAGGCAGGCTGAGGTAAACCTGAGTAACCATACAAAATTACACGGATGCCATAACACCAATAACAGCAATTACCTCACACAATATACACCTCACCCCAGGAAATCCTTTGGTCCCTCTAATTCCAGCAGCCTTCCCAAACCTTACATTAGAAACCAGACCTAACTTTGGAGGCCCAATTTTGTTTTGGATGCTCACAGAGCACATCCCCATTTAGCCACAAAGCCAGATGACCCATTTTATCCAACGCTATTGAAAAACCTATGTGGGGCAGTGCACCTCCCAGTCAGACTTCCTTGGTATAAATGAGACGTTGTTGTCCCTGCAGCCAAGTGCCTGGGTTTGGCAGCCTGCCCAGGAGCAGTCTAAATCTCATTCTGCAGTTTGAGCCTTGCAGACAGCTCTTTAACACAAAGAGCCAAGCTGTTATCTTCTCCCTTAGGGCTACCATCCCTTTCACTTCTCAAATGCCAAATTATAGTCTACATTTAATTTCAGTGCCACAGGGAGATTCATGTCAGGGGAGGGCAGCTTCTTCATTTAAAATTGGCTACATTAGATTAACAGCGATAAAGTTTGGGGCAGGGAGGGTTATGGCCAGGGAATTAGACAGAAACAACTTCTTGTTTAACCCATCATCTAATTCTCAAGCCCAGTCTTCCCAAACCGGTGCCCTCTGGATGTACCACACCCCCACGAAATCCAGCCAGGCTGCCAGATACTTCAGAGAATTTCCTGAAGAGGAAGCTTATCCTTTGCCTGAGGCTATGATGTGGCATTTGAATCACCAGCTTAATGTTTGAAAAAGAGCAATATTCCCACCAATGGATAACTAACGTTCATAATATATTCATACAAAAAAGAACGGTGTTGTATCTCCATGGAAAAAAAAAATTGTTGGCTCGTTTAGAGTGAGATTCTGTGCCTTCCTTTCCCTGCCCTCCCCTCCTCCTCTCCCTTTGCTCTGTGTCGATTCTTTAACTTAGATTACACGCAGAAATGTTTGCAAGAAGAAAAAACACAGAATGACCGTTATCATTATTTATGTTGCACAGGGAATTTCTGTGAGCGCAAATAATATAGAGCAAGACTTTCCAGAATGTAGGATTGTTCGCTACTATTTAATATATACACATGTGAAAGGGACATCAGCATTACATATGCTATGCTTCCCTCTATTCTCTATAGTCCCGTTTGCATTCAGCTGACCCAGTTAGTTGCTCCTCTAACTAATGGGCTCACCTTTGTACCTCCAGAGAGTATAGTCTCCAATGATCTACCCAGTGGAGGAGCAGATATTCGCTAAGTCCTCCTACTCACCACAAATGAGACTGGGAGCTGTCACTTGCTGGCTTTCTTGCCTCATTGTTGTGAAATTTCCTAAGAACAAAATCTTCAGTGGCCTGACTGGAGCTGACAGTATTGTGGACAAAGTCCAGGAGGTTACCCACTCGCTGTCTTTCGCTTCTGCTCCTTTTTTTCACCACCTCATGTTTCTATGGCGGTGCTGAAAGCTAAAGTGATGACAGAGCTGGAATCCTTAGCCAGGCGCCATTTTTGCCTGTCTGTCTAGGGCTTTGTGGGGACAATGGGTAATTAATCCCTTGGTCAATGTCTCAAACAATGCCCCATACAAAGGAAGCTCCTTTACCACCACCACCCCAAACAGTCCCAAGGCTGTTTTGGTTAAAATGAATGCCCTCTGGGTTATTTGGCTAGGTAGGATGTTCACTCAGCAACTTTCTCTCCATGACTAATCTTGTTGAGTGAACAGGGCTAATGAGTATAGTTTAATGTGTGGATTGATTTTTACATCTGGCAGCAATGCATTTATAGGATTCCTGCACTGAGCAAGGGGGAGCACATATGGTGTGGGCTTAACATTCATACCACCCCACAGCATACGGCCATGCAAATATACGGGATATATTCATACACCCATGGCTCACTGATATACACAAACAGTTGCTGGGAAGGGAAGCTCTTTTGTTTCATCTTCCCTTGATTTCTCATTGGTTTCAGCAGCAGGGGAACTGCAGGCTTGAGCAGAGTTGCTGTGAGATGGGAGTCTTTAATCTCACTCTATCGTCGCTCCAGCAGTCTTGTCCTGGCAACTCAATCAGCTCTGCGGTCAGCAGCAGGAACACAGTGAGCGGTCACTTATTCCAGGCCCTGTGCAGGCCATAGAGAAACTGAAATGGCTCCATACAGGTTAGGTCACACATCTATGGATTAAGTCTCGAAAGTCATTCGTACCTTAAAAATCACTATTGCATAGAGGATATCTGATCCCATTAACTTAATATATGTAATTTCATTTACACTGAAAAGAGAATTCTTGTCATGAGTAGGGGGTTCAGAGGACTTCCCAGGTCCCTTCTCACCCTATGATTCTATGATTCTATGATTTTATGAATGAATGAATGAATGAATGAATGAATGAATGAATGAATGAATGAATGAAGAGCTTAGGAACACAAAGTGATTTAGACACTATGATGTGTGATCCAGATGAGTTACATTTTTTTGGATTTCAACAGAAGAATTCAAGTGTAAGGATTTATTTAGCTCTCTCGCATATCATAATATTTCAGTTAATGTTACAGTGTGTTATTTTGTTCTAAACGCATCACACTTCATGAAATTTTGAAGATGAAGTCAGTGTAGTCTATCCTACAGAAACAATGGGAAAAGCTAGAAGATTAGTTTTTCTCTAAAACACCTGAGGGCAAAACAAGAAGTAACAGATGGAAGCATAACAAAGAGAGAGCCAACTAGAATTAAGGAGAAATTTCTTGTCAGTGAGAGCAATTAATCAGTAGTGCTCAATTAATCAATTGTGGGTGCTCCATCATTGGAGGTTTTCAAGAAAGGGTTGAATTGCCATTTGTCTGAAATGGAATCAGATCTCTTGCTCAAGTAGGGGGTTGGACTAGAAGACCTCCAAGGTCCCTCCCAACTCTATCATTCTATGACTTCTAATTCTGAAAGATTTGTTTCAATCCTTGTATGAGGGCTTATGTTTCTAGGAGAAGTATATACTGGAGCTTTGGGGGTTTTCTATGAGTGATATAGAGAACAGTCGGTATTAAAGGCATATTTTCCTTTGGAGCTAGCACAAAACTTAGTAATGCTGAATTTACAGCCTGTGTTAGTCCTGTAAAGCACAGTCTGAAACATCTTACTTTGTTTGCTGTGGAAAATGAATGATAGACTGCATCTACTTTTTTAAAGACAATTCTCTCTTGTTTAAATTGTGGTTCAGTTGAGTAGATGTTTTGAGTTGTGGTAGCTTGTTTGGGGGCTCAGGAAAGCAATGTGTACTTTGGGGGGGGGTCCCCAAGCTACAATGAATGAGGACTTTCTGAAAATATGTCGTTTCTAAAGTCACCATACAATATACTGGTATAGCTGGTTATCTGGCTAAGGAAAAAAGACCTGCAAATTGCTCCCTCTAGACTTTATTTTTCTTTTTTTTTAAAAAAAAAATCAAAAGTATGACAAAAGTGTGTGTGTACCGGGGTCCCTGATCTACAGGGTCCTGGGCAATTGCCAAATTTGCCCCAAGCCACTATTGGCTGAGAGTTATCAACCAGATAGTGATAACTTCCTATTATCTTTAAAGAGGCAGACTTTGAACCTAGGATCATAGGGCTGGAAGGAAACTCAGTTGTCCTCTAGTCCAACTTCCTGCTCAAGGCAGGACACCTTATAACATTCCAGTGAAATGGTTGTTCAGTCTGGTTTTTTTAAAAACTTCCAGTGATGGAATACCTAAAACTTTGGAAAGCAAGCTATTCCATTGATTAATTGTTCTCACAGATAAAAATATTCTTCTTACTTTTAGGTTGAATCTCTCTTTAACCCATTACTTCTTACCCTGCCTCCTGGTACTTTCGAGAGTAAGTCAATTCCCTTTTTTTCTGTGACAGCCCCTCAAGAACTGGAAGACAGTCATCATGTCCTCCAAATTCTTCTCTTCAGGAGGCTAGACATACCTAGCTCTCCCAGCAGTTCAACATACCATTCATCCTCCAGACCCTTCATCATCTTTGTTGCTCTTCTCTGCACACTTTCTAAGGTCTCGGTGTCTTTTTTGTATCATGGTGATCAGAACTGGATGAAGTATTCCAAGTGGGGCCTCACTAGTGCAGTATAAAGCAGTGTTGTTACATCTTGTTGTGGCTCCGTTGCCTGAGCCTGGGCTATCGACAGATGCAGACTCTGAGAGTGAGGGAGAGGAGTTGGCAAGGCCTCCCTCTCCAGGACCCTCCTCTCTGGCAATGCCTCCAGAAGATAGGCTCAGAGCCAAGCATGTCCCCGCAGCCACAGGTGGACAGCGACGAAGAAGATAAGTGCTGGCTGGACCCTCGGCAGAGGCGCAGGGAGAAGCGTGCGCAGGAGAGGGGAAGGCGTGCCAGAGATTAGCTGAGTCACTGGACCACACCCCACAGGGTATAAATGTGGGTGTGGTGGCCAGTTCAGTTTGTGACGAGCAAAAACTGGAAATAATCCATGATCTCTGCGTTACTGGACTTTGCCTGCTTTATCGGACTGCATTTGGATTAATCCTTGTATTGTTGAAACTCTGCCTGTTTTATCGGAATGCTTGCAGTCTAATCTTTGTTTTGTGTGAGTAAAGTCTGAATTGGCAGCTAGCCACTGGGTTGCTGCCAGCTTTATCTTCAAAGAGTTTTGTCATGTGGCTTATTAACTCCGGGCCGTCTGTGGGGGTGCGTGAGTGGTACAGGGACAGAACACATCTTGTGATTTTGATTTTATCCCTCTGTTGATGCAACCCAGGATTACATTAGCTTTTTTGGCAGCTGCAACACATTGCTGGCTCATACTTAAGCAGTAGTCCAGTAAGACACATAGATCTCTCTAACAATTACTACTGTTGAGCCAGATACCACCTATTTTGTACCTATGCATTTGGTTTTTTCTGCATAAGTGCAGGAGCTTACTTTTTTCTCCATTAAACTTAATCTTGTTGTATAGGGCCTAATGCTCAAGTCTGTTAAGATTCTTCTGAATCTCAAGTCTATCTTCTGAATCTCTTCTGAATCTCAAGTCTATCTTCCAAAATGTTAACAATTCCACTCAGCTTGGTGTCATCTGCAAATTTGATGACTTTCTCTTCTATCCCATCGTCTAGATCACTTATGAAGATGTTGAAGAGCTATTCCGGGGCATGCTTCCTTCCATTAAGGACCACACACTGGGTGTAGTTGATCAGTCAACTGTCAACTTCATCTGTCTATCCCATATTTTGCTATGTTATCAAGAAGTAGGCTGTGGTCTATTTTGTCAAATGACTTACTGAAGTCCAAGTAGTCCATAGCAATTTGCTGGTCTACTAATTTAGTCACTTTATCAAAGGATATAAGATTTGTCTGGCATGATCTGTTTTTAATGAACCGATGCTGGCTTCTCACCTTGTTCATTTCTAGGTGCTCACAAATCCTCCACTTGATTATCTTTTTAAGAATTTTCCCAGGTATTGATGTCAAGTTGATTGTCCTATAATTTTCTGAATCCTTTTCCACCCTTTTTATAGACTGGTGCAAGATCAGCTCTTTTCCAGTAGTCCCAGTAGTGTTACAGGAGCTTTGAAAGATTACATTCAGTGGCTCTGAGATGACATCTATCAGCTCCTTTAGAACCCTGAGATGCAAACCATCTGGTCCAGGTGATTTGTATTTGTCCAGGGTGGATAGGTATTCTCTTACTATTTCTTTGCATATTTTGGTTTGTGTATCTGTTCTAGCTCCCTTGATGCTGCTTTTGATAGGTTGTACTACTTCTTTCTTTTGCATAAAAACAGATGCAAAGAAGGAATTAAACAGCTCTGCTTTCTCCCTTCTGTCTATCACCTTCTTGCCATCTGCTCTCCTTAGTGAACCTGTCACTTCCTTGATTTTCTCCTTCCTTACACATTGAAAGAAACTTTTGTTTCAACAAACTTCTTTTGTTTCTTTTGGCATTAGTTGCCATTCTCAGTTCAATATCTGTGGAGATTTTCAGGCCATGGTTGTCCCAAAAGTGCATTTCCAAAAGGCAACTGGACTTTCTTGGTTTTGTTCTTTGAAATCATTTTACTTCTCATCCAAGAAGCTTCTTCATTTCTGGCTGAATGATGGGGAATGGAAGGATTTATATTCACAGCAGTCATCTGGTTGTTAGCATTCTGAAGGTCAGTTGTTAGTTCTCCAAGAGTTGTTGAGGCCACTTGGGGGGTTTATCTGTACTCTCAGGGTCACCCGAATCAGAATGCAAATGGGTGTGGAACCTTCTTGGGACTGCTGAAAGAACTGTGTTGTAGATAGAGATATCCAGAGAATACAGGATTCTCAGAGAGCTAAGGACCGACCTTCGGAATGCTAATGACCAGATGAATGCTATGAATATAAATCCTTCCATTTCCCATCATTCAGCCAGAAATGAAGAAGCTTCTTGGATGACAAGTGAAATGTTTTCATAGAAAAAAAACAAGAAAGTCCAGTTGCTTTTTGGAAAAGTACCTTTGGGATGGCCAGTCTTAGCTCTTTCTGGGCCTTCGCTTTCCTGATTCCCTCCTTGCAGTTTCAGGCTATTTTATTTTAGGCTTTTCAGGCTAAAAAAAAATATTCTATTTTAGTTATGTGCTTGTCTTTTCATTTTTTATATTTAATCTTTTTGTCCCTTAATTTGTCAGAAAGCTCTCTGTGCAATCATGCTGGTCTTGTGTGGTGCCTTTGTTTTTCTTTCTCTGTGGTATCATTTTTTGCTTGGGCCTTCATTATCTCATTTTTCATGATTTCCCAAGCATCTTGAGCTGGTTTTCCTTTTACGATTTCCATCCATGGAATCCTTCCTAGTCCCTCTTAGCTTGTTGAAGTCAGATCTCTTAAAATCTAAAACACTAGTTTGACTTGGTTCAGTTTTCTGTGGTTGCATTATGGTGAATTCAAGTATGACAGGGTTGCTCTCCCCAGAGTTCCTATAGCTTCTACTCCCTCAACCATTTGATCCCTATTAGTAAGAATTAAGTCCCTCTAGAACTGTCCCTCTAGTTCCCTCTTCTACCTTTTATAGAAGTTGCACCTTTTGACTTCCTGTCCTTTGCTCCATTAGTTTTTGCTTCTTTTATTTTTCAAAATGCTAATGACATCAGAGTAGCATCCAATAGTTAAAAATGCATCCAATAGTTAAGCTTCTATATTCTCTGGCCAGGGATAAGAGATGACCCCTTTGGAGGAGGCTCTTACTTGTGCATTCTCATCTATTTTTATCTCATTTCAGAGTATTATTGGAATTAATTGGATTAATAGGGTTATTCTTTTGAATACCAAATGTCCTTTAGTTCATAAGGGCATCTGAAGAAGTGAGCTACAGCTCAAGGAAGCTTATGTCTTTTAATAAAATGTATTAGTTGGGGGGAAAATGTTGCCAGTCTTGATTTGTAATTCAGAACGGTTATCTGAATTAGGCAGCAACCAATTTTCATGATAATTCTGACTTGTGTACATCTCCTCAGAACAGCCCCACGAGATACTGTGGAATTTATTTGCAGGTAAAATGGCTAGGATTGCAAGCTAAAACTAACTCTGCTTTCAATCTTAAAAGTGAAGGGTGCTCATTTCCTTCTCCAACTGAATATCTTGCTACCCAGAGCTCCCATCCAGACCAAATTATTTCCTCAAATTTCTATACAAATTTAATAAACCAAACAAGCTAAATTGCACCCTTATTCTGCTTGTAGATCTACCAGTATAAATTCCCTTTCCGTGTCTGAACAGCTCATGCAAAAATATCCAGTGAGGAACTTCTGCAAGAACATCCTAACAGCAGGCCTTGCTACTGACTTCATTTAAAAACTATTAATATCCATAGCATTCATATAGAGAGTCTCATATTTAATTTGGCTGACTCATTTGGGAAAGCAAATACCATTACATTCACTTGTGGGCCTATTTCTAAACTAATGCGCCCCATTCCAAATTTAAATATTAAAGAAGTGGACTGAGCGGGATCATTTCTGGTGCAAAAATTCACCTTTAATACTTTAAAAGGGAGAGTTACTGTTTCACCTACTTTGTCTCTATCTTGGTCTTGGTCTTGGTCTACATCCCAAGTCTTTATTATTTTCATGGATTCTTCACGGGCAAAGGAAGCAGACCTGGACCTGACAGACCGTCAACCTGCTTTAGGGGAGCAGCCTGGCTCCTTGCCAGCAGAAACTGATTCTTCTGCTAATGAGCAGAATCCAGCACAGGTGGCTAATCACCCTGATAGTGATGAGAAATCAGAAGACATTGGCCAAGTGCCAAGCCTGGGAAAAAAAAAAAAGAATGCAGCAAATGAGAAAAGCCAAACAAAGGTGGTCTCTGTAGCTCCAAGAAAGAAATGCTAGTCGATGTCAGAGACTGCAATGGAACAAATATAGTGGTTGGCACTGTTTAAAGAGAATCAAATGAGGCTTAGTTTTGTGCAGAACAACTGGTTGCCAAGCTGGCCATGGTCTCTCTTGTGCTCCTATTATTAATCTCTTGTGATGATAAAGTTTTTGACGACTGGTCTGGCTTATTTAATCATGGTCCCTTTCAGACTTCTCTGATTACTATAGCTTTGAACCTGAACCAGATTACTTTGTACTCGTGATGACATTGCCTAGCTCTTGTGATTAATATGGCTCATTTACGATTCCTGTGGTTGTCTGGAGTCAGAGCTAACATTTCTCTGCATTTTGTTTCTAGCCATGGTGCCGGAGCTCTTCCTTGCCCATAAATTGAAATTCTAGCTCCTGGTGTTAATTCTGGATTCTGGAAAAATTGAATTCTTGTTTATCCTTCTCGTTTAATCCTATTCCTGGGATTTGAGGGGAACACAGTCTTTCAATTAAGCCTCATGTAAATTTCTGCCTGTTTTCAGACTAGGAAATTTAAGCAGGACAGTCACTGATGTAGAATCTGGGCCCTTGGTGTGGCTCCCAGGGTCCCTGAAAATTCTGTTGTTTACCAGCAGCATATAGTGCAATTTCTCTAGCTGTCTCTCCCTCATCATTCTAGGACAGGTGTAAGAGGAAGTCTGTTTTTTTGACATGCTTCTTAACTGAGAATCAGTCAATTAGGATCGTCATAACCGTATCTGTGTATCGGTTTATATGTATTAAAATGTAGTTGAAAAAAAAATGACAAAAATATGAATATTTAATTCAATTAATTTATTTTAATTTCAGTCCCCAACCCCCCACTCTTTACATCTTAATGATTTTAAGGTTGTCCTGATTATTTCTGAGCTATGTGGTCTCTGGCATGCTATTCAAAGGCTTGCATGGCCTTGAGCCAACTAAAGTTGTACACTCTTGTTCTACATACTTTTGATCTTTATGCAGAAGGATTTTATCCCACAGGCAAGAATGGCTTTGCCATACATAGGATTTGACAATGTTAATATCTAAGGGCAAAAAGCCATTCACTGGTTTTCAAATCAACTAAATTTGAGGAAGATAAACATTATTGGGAGGGGACTAAACTTACCAAATACTTTAGAGGGCACTGTTGTGCCATACCAAAAACTAGGGGTCATCATAGTAGTCTTTATGTTCTTTCAGCCTCTGCAATAAGTTGTAAACCTGTGCTGTAGCAATGGTGGTGGATAAATGTATATTTCTAAATATTATATACACTTATTGTCATAACAAGTAGCAACTCCTAGTCAACGGCTGGTTTTGAGAAATTCAGATCTCATTAGGACTTGGCTGGGTAATCATTAGGAATTATTAGAGTTGCAAATTAAGCTGAGAAGTGAAGACAACATTCCCCCAAAGAACAGAAAGGCAAAGTGGTTCTGCAGTGTTGCCAAGAAAGCAAAATAGAAGGGCTCATGTGGTGCCTAGTACATAAGATTCACTTGAGGGCATATTTATCTTTTCATAATACCATTATTACTGTTAAAAGCAAAATTAGATAGTAAATATTACAGCAGTTGATTTAGAATGAAACTGATGTTGAGAGGTAATATAACCAGAGAAATTAGAGTGGCAGAAAAACATACCAAAATCATTTACAAAAATTCTAAGGGGAGCCCAAAAATAACCGAAGGAGAACTGCACCTGTTCAGTAGTTAAAGCCAAAGTCATTGGAGTCAATTATGGGACAGGATGTGACAAACGGAATGCCCACTTCAAGCATCTTCATAGTTTAGTCTCAAATAAACTAGAAGGAAACTATGAATATGTCTTGAGAATTAGGACCCTGTGTTAGGGTCCTAATATCTTAGGGTCCTAATATCTAAGGCAACAAATAATATTGTAGCAATGATTCTCCACCCCTTTGAGGAACAGATTTTGCTGAGAATCTCACCTTCAAGCCCTTATATCTTTAGTTAATAAGACACATAACAATGTCAAATGTCTCTGTCTGAAATTTTGCAGATTTAGCAATCAGAGCAAGATGGGCCTGGGCCAGACAAATGGTCAATGCAGGTTCCTATGCTTATTAAGTATGTTCATTGAAAAGATATGCCCTATGTTATAATATGGAACTATATAATAACTATTCCCAAACATTATAAGATGAGAGATTTATGATGAATTATAAAAACCTATTACTGTCAATTGATCATGGCAAAAATCCTAAAATCTTCCAAATTGAAATACATTAATGAATTAAATCAAGATTGTGCGCTGCTAGAATCACAAGACTCTCAGCACTTAAAGACATAAAGGTATTACCTATCAGGATGGCTAACAGAGTTCATTCATTTTAGGTAAAAGAAATATCTCTATATAGGTCAACATTATTTTGCAAAGAACTGCCAAAACCTTTAGGCCAGGGGAGAAGAACCTTTTGCAAATCAAAACAAAAACCATGAACCTGAAAAAGAACATGTTCTTTTCATAAAAAAAATAAATAAATCCTTGCCTTGCTAGAAAAAAATAGGCAGCCATAACAGTGTTTACTTCTTATGAATTTCTTGAATTTACTTTGACAGGGTTGTCAGCACAGCCTTGCTACCTGGCACAACTGTCTGTCTATTTACTTGTGTCCTCCTCCTGCTAGTGCTTTGTCCACCTTCTGTCTTATCTTTTCAGGACAATAAAGAAGTGAAATGATTTATGGGCATATGATCCTAGAGACTTCTCTGGATAGAAGATACAGAGATTAATGGCCTCACGAGATTAAGCATGTTTTTAGTAATCAGTGACTGTAGGCACATTTGCACATGTAGGCAATCTGTAACTTAATAGGAGTAAAATATTTTATCTTTAGGGAACTTTATTACAAATTAAAACATTTCCTAAGGACTTTCAAAAGTCCTGTCATGCTGATCTGGCATGTATTATGGAGCCCTGGCTAACAATGGAGGAGGGAGTTTATCTGTCTCAGCAATCCTTCTGGATGATTGCAAAAATACATATTATTTATTTGATTTTTTATTTTGATTTATTTATTATTTAATTGCATTGATGGTGTTAACATGTTTTATACTTTGCACTTTAAAGCTGTAAGTCACTTTCAGTGTTGGAATAAATTCAGATCATCATCACAGTTCCTCTACTTGGGTGTTCTTGAACATGAAAGCAAGGTTAGACCTGGTTAGGACTTGGCAGGAGAACACCAAAAAGTATCAGGACTATAAACCATGCTGAGATTTTTTAAAAAAAAATCCCCAAAGAAGATAAAGTTGAACTTTTCTATATTGCTAAGGGAATTTCATACTCCAACTAAGTCATCAGGGGTTGAACTCGACCTGAGGGAGACTTCACTTTTTAAAATATATATATACTAATTGGAACTTAATTTGGAGTGGTTATAGAACAGTTATGACACGTGTGTCAAAATAGACACACCATGATATTTTGGCTGACACGTCAGTGATCACTCACCACTAACAATAACTATTCTCTAACTATTCACCCATTCTTGCCTGATTTTCAAAGGCTGAGGAGGCTGAACAAGAATGGGATTTGCCTCAGGTAGGTTGCAGGGCCTGCGAACAGAAAAACACTACCTGAAGACAAGCAGCATATAGTATTTTTGTACAGCAGCAGTGGATCTAGGGCTGAAGTCAAAGCCAGGGTTGAGTGCTGTTGGAGGCCTAGATGGGGTTGGGGAGGGAGGGAGATAGAGAATTGTTTCTCCTTGCTGGAGGGTGTAGAATACCAGTAGTGTGTGAGGCATTTTCCAAATTTTTGATGTGCTGAGCCCAAAGATTCGCCATCACTGTTGTAGAATGGGTTTTCAGGAAATAAGTCAGTATAAAATGGTCCAATGCCATTTTGTTCTTATTTAAAAGTTGAAAAAAAATAAGTAAATAAAAGCCCCATATTTTTTGCAACCAATTCTCGTTCAATTTAATGCAAGGGAATCTAATATATGATTTTTCAAAAGAGAAGAAAGTTTTGCGGAAATTCTCTTAGCTGTGATATTTTTGCATTTGCCAGTTGACAAGAACTCAAAATATATGTTTGAATATTTTGTCTTTCATTTTTGCAAACCTCCCATGGTCAATAGCCTCCTTTCCTATGCTTCAATTAAGCCTCATGAAAAGTGGTGGGGGGTGAGGTGTTAGTAGCAGCGCATATGTTATTATTGGGGGGGGGGAATTCCTGCTCTTATGAAATTGATGGAAAATTTCTCCTTCCCCAGGAGAAATTCAGATAAATCACCCACCTACTATACCTCTCTGCCCAGCTTTAAGCACAACCTGTCCTGTATTGATACATAAGAAATACCAGCACGAACACTGGTTAAAATAAGGAACAAATGTAGGAGGCTGTGTTACTGCCTCCGGCTGTGGAAATAAGCAAATCACTCTACTATATGAAGCAGGTTTGTCTGCTAGATATCAGCAAATTACGCTACAAGACAAGAAAACACATCCACTACACCTGCTTCTTGTTCCAATTCTCCTGCTCAGCCTGATTTAAATCCTAATTTAAATCCCCTGATACTGAACCCTGCTGCATCTGGCTCAGTCACAGAAAACTGTGAATTATTAAAAGGATCATAATGTGCTGAGTTCAGCTAAATATAGAATAAACACTTTATAAAGCAGAATAAAAAACCCAGTCACATTGCAATTAAAAACATTAAATGTGCAAAAATGAATCAGAATTAGCACTCTTAAAATCCTGGAATTCTTTGCAGCCATCTACCAGGACTCACCCAGAAAGTTATTGTCTGAATTACACTAGCTTTCCTCCCTCCCTCCCACCCACCCACCCAAAAAATTGAGAAGAAATTCAGTGAAGGGCTTCAGCGTAAGACAAGCTAACGTAACACAGTGCTGCAGCCTGAGGTGTAGAGAACGGTGAATCTTCAGATCTTGTTAATATTCATCTTGCACTCAAACAAGATAGAAACCCCACTGTGCTAGAAACTGTATAAATAAGTAAATATAATGTTGCAATAGATAAATGCTACTCAAGGGGAGACATAGAGGGTACAATTCAGCGCATAGTTCAGCTATGCATCTCATTTCATTTCAGTGTGGTCTGCACAGAGTTCTTCATAAATTAATAGAGGTGATATAGCAACAGCACTTGATATGTTTTTCCAGAGCTGCATGATTATTCCCATTGTAAAGAGAAGCCTTGCAATCAGAAGGCAATTTCTCCAAAGTAGCCGCTTTGATGTTTACAGTGTTTAGATAGTAGGCCTATGTGCCCCCTTCTAGGAGCCATGTTTTCTTTTAAATCCGTGGGACTTACTTCTGAGTCAAAGTACATAAATTTAGACTCTAAGCGACTTAGCCATGGGAATACTAGGTATCTGAGCACCATGGAAGAAACCATATTTCCTGTGTCTGGGTCAACCATTTAAATCTTTTTTGTATCATTTACCGTATTTTATCAGTCTAAAGGAGAGACAGCTAATATTATCCTCTATCAAAGGAAAAACAGAGGAATTGATTCCCACATTCCCAGGGCATCCAGTTTGTATTTGTGTCCTGAATCCATGCAAAATTCAGCCTTCCTGGCTACACTCCTGTTCTGTGCTAGCACAATCATACTTTGCCTTGGGAATAAATAGTTTTGTAATTATCCTCCAAATCCTGACTTCAATTGGTTGGTATAAACTCTTAAAACAGTTTATGGACCATGAAATGATGCAATAGATATCCAAAAAGGAATGACTTCGATTTTAAGCAATAATTTAAACCAAACATTGATTAAGCTTTGCACTGTGTACATATGAAATCATTTCAGAGGTGAAAAACAAACACCGGCCCCAGATTTAAAATCCAGATTAGATGGCATCTTTTAAAGGAAGAAATGCTATTTTTTGGTACAGCCCATGCTTGGAAAATCCCAGTTTCAATTTTGTGTTATATAGTTTTGCACTACATCCATATTTTAGAATTTTCTTTATCTTCCCAGTACCATATTGACACATCTAACTACTTGAAACCAAAGTGGGATAAACATCGGACAAGCTCAAAACATTTGTGCCAATGCCATCTCTACCTTTCCAAACTTATCAAATTTCTATAATGACACCATTAAAAGTTGCATTTCTCAACCTTAGCAAATTTAAGATGTGTGAACTTCAACTGCCAGTTTTCTGCAGCCTTAGGAATTCTGAGAATTGAAGACCACATTTCTTAAAGTTGCCAAGGTTGAAAAACAATGGCCTAGATGTGTGCTAAAATCTAATTGTGTTTATCTGGCAGCCTCCTCATATCCTATACTCCTTTCTAAGAAGTAGCACAGCAAAGTGTATGGTTTAGCTCTACAGTGATCCTAAAAAGTAGATTAGTTTGAGCTGTAAATGTATAATGTTTAATAGTGATATCTGAAAGATTGGTAAAATAATAGCGGCCTTGCATTTTACGGCATTTTTACCCCCTCTTCCTTCTAGAAATGCTATAAAGTATGTCCTCTTACTTCTCTTTGAAGGAAACCTTATCTTGAAGGGCTCCCTAGATCAAATTTATCAGGTTTTTTATCAGGTTCGCCTGATCCGCCAGTTGCGTCCCTTTCTGGATCGGGACGCCTTGCGCACGGTCACTCATGCCCTAGTTACCTCCCGTATGGACTACTGTAATGCTCTCTACATGGGGCTCCCCTTGAAAAGCACCCGGAGGCTCCAACTGGTCCAGAACGTAGCCGCACGGGTGATTATGGGCGCAGCTCGTTACGCCCATGTAACACCTCTCCTACGCGAGCTGCACTGGCTCCCGGTGGTCTTCCGGGTGCGATTCAAGGTGTCAGTTATCACCTTTAAAGCGCTCCATGGCTTAGGACCTGGGTACTTACGAGACCGTCTTTTGCCACCAATAGCCTCCCACCGACCAGTTCATTCTCACAGGGAGGGACTACTCAGGGTACCGTCAGTCAAATTATGTTGACTGGCGACTCCCAGGGGGAGGGCCTTCTCTGTGGCAGCTCCAACCCTTTGGAATGAACTGCACCCGGAGATACGGAATATCCCTGATCTCCGTGCTTTCCGCCGTGCCCTCAAGACCCTGATGTTCCAACAGGCAGGGCTAAACATACAAACATGTGAATGATTTTTTAAATGTTATCTAATTCTGGGTTTTATTTAATTGACCAAACTAAGTAATAATTTTAATTAGCAATTTTATGATGTTTGTGTGTCTATATTTTTTCTTGACTGTACACCGCCTTGAGTCCTACGGGAGAAAGGCGTTATAGAAATATAATAAATAAATAAATAAATAAATAAATAAATAAATAAATAAATAAATAAATAAATAAATAAATAATAAATAAATTTGATTGAAAGATAAAGAATTATAACAAGAGGGAGCAGAGACCTTGTAATTGGCACACTTTTCAAATAAGCCATTCCCATTCCTTTCATCTTACTTTTATGTTTTCTGACTTTCCCAACTCCCTTTTAACAGTGGACAGAAATATTTGGCCATGTTTGTTTCTTCTCACAAGCATTTAATCTCATATTACCCCCATTTTTGAAAGCATACCAATTTATTTATTTATTTGCAATTTGAGGACACTATATAACAGTAATTATAAAACAAAGCAACAATAAAAGCCATCAACACTTCATCGTCTACTTTTCTTGGATTTGGGAAGGAAGAAGCTACCCTTGAAACATAATTTTGAATGTTTCACTCCATTTTCCTTGTCAAAGATAACTCCCTTGGGGACTGGTATATTGATTTTCAGATCTATACTCCTTGTGCATCATTCAATCTATCACTCACTGCAAGTCATTCATATTCTCAGTAAAAAACATAATATCATCTGCTTAAAAAAGTATTCTTTTGCTGCAATTTGGCAGTTCAAATCTCACCAGGTTGACTCAGCCTTCCATCCTTCTGAGGTGGGTAAAATAAGGACTCAGATTGTTGGGGGCAATATGCTGACTCTGTAAACCATTTAGAGAGGGCTGTAAAGCACTATATATAAGTGTAAGTGCTATTGCTATTCCGCTAAGGCACACTTAGCAAACTAATCCTCCTATAGTTTCTGCATCTTTAAGTGGAGAGTAATAGTGTCCTTCCAATAATCAGGTATAGATGCATTCTTCACACATGTTAAATAAACTGTACAGTCACCCCATAGGTAAACCATATTCATATTTTAATATCTCTAGTTATTCCATCTACTTTACCATTTTTCAACAATCTTAAATCATTGCCATTATTTTCTTTGAATACCGACTTCTATAGTATTTGTTTCAATTTATTTATTTAACATAGCAATAACATTCCTTTACAAATCTCTAAAGAATTACTGGTGCCATTTCCTCATTTTAGTTTTATATAAATCATTTCATCACTTTTCTGTTTAATTCCATTGATTGTGCTTATTTAATACTCTTCACCCATTTCTAAAACAATTGTTTATTTCCATAATTAATTGAATTAAATTGATTAAAAGATTAAAAAGATGCATATAAATTAAGAGATTTTGCAGATGATTTGATGTTCTCATCTTTAAAATAATTGAAATATAAATCAACAAATTAAAAAAATAGATTTATTAGCAAATTTTAAGATTAATAAACAGGAGAAGATGACAAAAAAGTGCTACTGCTATCAAACAGAATTGCTGAATAAAATGATTTTAATATTGAGAAGCAGGTAAAATATTTGAGTATTATTATGATGTATGTGAATTGTATGTTATTTCAAAATAATTATGTTAAGATATGCAATGAAGTTTAAAAAGACATGTTAAGATGGAAGAAACTACAATTGTCATTGCTCAGGAGAATTTCTTTGATAAAAATTAATATCTTATCCAGGATGATGTTTTTCTTTCAGACAATACCTGTTTTGACAATCAATGCACCATTTAAACAGTAGCAGAAGAATATATCTAAATTTGTGGTGGGGGGGGAAACACAAGTTAAATATAAGGTACTATAAGAAGGAAAGGAAAGGGTTTACCTGATTCACTATTGTGTTTTGCAGCTTGCTGATTGGTTTGGATGAAAGAGTGGGCGTTGCAGAGAAACAAAATACTTTTTGAGTTAGAAGAACAAGACTTTAGATTTAGTTGGCATGGATATTTGTGATATAACAAAGCTAAGGTCAATATGGGTTTTAAAACTCATTAAGGTAGATGTGCCATATACAGAATATGGAATAGATGCAAATCCAGGTTGTACCTGAAAAGCCTAAGAAACATTTTAGAAACATGAAACAAGTAAACTGCAGTGAGTAACTTATTGTGAGATACTAGAATTTTGTCAGAATGTAAAATCAAATAAAGTCAAGAACTGGTGGCAGAGAGATAAAGATATCAATGTTTGTCTTATTTATAATTATTAGAAAGATTTAAAATAAACAAAGGAATTTATGGTTTTGAACATTCTAAGAATGAATTTGAAATAGAATTGTGTACAAATGATGAACCTGTGATTGCTAAAATGTATTTCATTAAAATTTGAAACAGAAGAACAAATGAAAGAATTTATGATAAAGACGCTTAAAAATTTGATCATAATATATAGATGAAACAATGGGAAATATGTGGCTAAATGGACAGAAATGTACTCATAATAATCTTAACATAAGATTATTTTTAATTTTTATAAGATTATATCCCATTGGTAGATGTCATCAGAGAAATTGTCTAATATGCATTTCAAGTTTATTTTGGAAATCACAAGACAGGACATTTTATCATATTTGGTGAACATACAAAAAGCTAGAAAATTCTGGATTCAAATGTATACACTGATTCAAAGATTAGTATATAATTGAAACCAGAAGTCTTTCTTTTGTGATTGATGGACAAAAAAAAAAGTAGGGGGAAAGTCATTGAACTTTGTTTTTGTACATGATAACTGCAGCAAGTTTATTGTACAGGTACTCCTCGATTTACAACAGTTCACTTAGTGACCATTCAAAGTTACAACAGCACTGAAAAAAATGACTTATGAACATTTTTCACAGTTACAACCTTTGAAGCATCCTCATGATCATGTGATCAAAATTCAGATGCTTGGCAACTGTTTCACACTTATGACCGTTGCTGTATCCCAAGATCATATGATCCCCTTTTGCGACCTTCTGACAAGCAAAATCAATGGGAAGACCAGATTCACTTCACGACTGTGTCACTAACTTAACAACTGGAGTGATTCACTTAACAACTGTGGCAAGAAAAGTCATAAAATGGGGCAAATCTCATTTAACAAATGTCTCCTTTAACAACAGAAATTTGGGTCTCAATTGTGGTCATGAGTTGAGGGCTACCTGTAGTCACAAAGATGGAAAGATTCAACATGGAGGAATGGTTGGTGAAAATGACAGAATATGCTGAGAAGGCTAAATTGAATTCTTTGATCAGAGAAAATACAATATCTACACTTATTGCTGACTGGAAAACTCTTATAGACATTTTGTCTATAAGAGAAAAATATATTTATTTTCAAAAAAAAATTGTAAAGGGAAAAAGGCATCTTGTTTCTTTTTTTATTGACCTTGTGTAAATGAGTGTCCACTTCTTCCCTCTAGAAGTTAAAAGATATCTGTTACTGCTAGCAAAAACTACATGAAACATGTCAAAGGAGGAGGAGGGTGAGGAGGAAATTCACAGAGGAAAATTGCAGAGTGGATATGGATAGATTAATATTATATATAATTTAAAATTTGGAAGAAAAACAAAAAGTTGTGATGAAGACAGCTGGACCAGTTGCAGCATTGCATGTATATGTCATTGCAAATGTGTCATCATTTACCTCCACCTCCTCCAAGGTCCCTCAGAGATGCCCATAGGCTTGATCTAGATATAGCATTCTCCATTCTCGTTCTATCAAAATACTAAACCATCTAGGCAACAATTATGCTGTTCCTGGCTAAAATACTTTGGTATTTCTCCTTGAACATATTAGAAAGAGTTAAGCTTCTCCCATTGATGAGAACTTATCATCATAAAAGTGGTTTCCTTTAGGAATTTATCATGAAGAGGAATTTAGAATTATTAGGACTTTGACAGCTCTTTTAATATACTGTGCAGTCTGGCAATGCTATATAAGTAGTAACATTCTTGTTTTAATATCAATACGAGTATATTGAAGGGCACCTTAATATCTTTTACTATTTGTCTAGAGAAAAGGCTGGATAACTTCAGACAAAGAAGCAAATGGAAGGATACAAGTGAGACTTTTCTTTTGGAAAGAAAAAAATAACAAGCTAACGCAGGTAGACAAACAACTTCATAAACATCTGAGTGCTAAATTGCCCCACAGACATTTCTTCCACCTAGCATTATCACCACCCATCTTCCTCATAGACACTAACTACAGCTGTCCAGGCAGTACAGAACAGTCCAAGCCCAGCTCAGAAAAACTGTAAACACAGCTGTGAAGTTTCAATAAGATTTTAATTTGAATAGTAGTTCCAATTAGAGTGGCAGAGCCACATCCTGAGATGGTACAAACTGACACAATTCCACTGACTTTCATTGCAACAAAACCAACTTGTTCCAATAGGCATTCTGGCCCATTAGTTTTTCTCTCCTGTGTTCCTGAGATGCTATGGAACCATTTTGCACAAAAGAAGGATGAAGAGTGACATTAATTGGAAGAAAAGAGAAAAAGAACACCGATATGGCTGGCTCCTTAACTAGTGCAAATCACAACAGGACGATTAGCATGACCGAGCCCACACAAATTTACATCAGTTGGGGATCCAAGCTATGGTGGAGAGGAGGACTAATGTGAGTCACATAGGCAATTTATTTTTCAAAGGTTTTCTGTTTTGCTTCCCTGAGCTGCCTGCAAAGGCTGTTAGAAGCACCTGGAATTTTTAATGCAAGGGAAACTATGAATGCAACTTCAGCCTTCCATATATAGATACGGATAGTGGGAGAGAGCTGTAGAGAATATTATATAGATAGACACTTGCATGCATACAGAGCTTCATTTTTAAATAAACAGTCTGTGTTAGTTCCCTCTGAGAACATGAATGTGTCAGGGTTTCAGAAAGAAAGACCAAATCTGAAGTGCACTTCTTTGCCATCAGACTAAGCAGGACCAGAGTTAATTATGCACCTCTGGTCTGGTTTATAAAAAGTTTTTATTCACTACTACTGTTCCTTTATTAATGAATCAGAAACCAATTGTAGTAGGCTGGAGTGGAGCACTTTCCAGGCAAAATCCATTTACAACTGTATTTCATTTGCAAACAGTAAGCATTTCTAAGCCATTCTGCTTATCTCCCTGATAGCTGAGATTCCCCAAAGATTTTATAGTTGTACAGAATCTTTTTCATTTTTGACTTCTCTATATACATATCCCAAACCATGCCCAGAAAGGATGATATAACTAGAGGTAACCAAATTCCCGTTCTAATTATGAGTTCAGAAAGATGCAGTAGCAAGACTAAAGACAAAATTTGCAAAGCTAAATACAGGATTGATTCAAAACTAGTTCACTTTTTATCTTAATGTTTATACTAGAGATTTAGTTCCTTTTACTATAGTACTCTTCTGTGTCTCTTACCACATATGCACTTAAGGGACGTGCATCTTTCCCCCCCCCTACACTGTAGCAGGAATGGAGAAGTTTTGAATATTAATGAACTGCTTCTATGCCATGTTGATCCTGTCCAGAATATAATTACACAAGAAACACACAAGTAGTCACACCATTGTCATGGATCCAACTTGACTTCACCTTGAATCAATGGTGCAGACTGTGTAAAAAGCCTCTTCCAACAGGCACCTTGCAAATGTGTTGCAATTGGAAAAAAAACATAATCAGAAATAACAGCATTGTCCTTAATCTGATGTCACTGCTTTCTAGTCCAATCCATGTACACTCTCCTGTGATCTTATTGGATGAGGGGTGTTTTTTTTTTTTAAAAAAATGGAGTGAATGGGTTTTGATTCTGCTCTTGATCTAAGATAAGCTTTCTTGAGGGTTTTGTCCTCTGCTGAAGCTGGCATTTTGACTACCATTTTTCTATTTTCTATGTTTATCTTGTCATTATCATATCATTCTCTATAGTGATAATGCTGAAATAAACACAAAATATATTTTTTTTCTGGGCACTTTCTACAGAATAAGTTCTTAGAAAAAATATTTTATCTTTCTAATTAGAGGTATACTCACACAGTAATAATATACAGATAATTTTTATAATTGAAAGCTACTGCAGTAAGGTGATTAAGGAGATGGATTAAGAGTTGGAGATAAAGATTCTAGTCTTCTCTTAGGCATGGAAGATGGCTGGGTAAAATTTGGGCCAGTTACTCTCTCTTAAGGAAGTTGAAAAACACTCCCAATTTGCACTGGCATAGCATGGTAAATTATACTCCATAACTTTACTTTACTTTACTTTTATTATATTTATATACCGCCCTTCTCCCAAAGGACTCAGGGTGGTGAACAGCCATGGTAAAAACAGTATACAAGACAAAAAATTTAAAAACCTATTAAAATAATTCAATCACTGGCCAAATTTAAAACACTGAGCTAAAATCGTTATTTAAAACCCCCTATCAAACCCAATTAAAATCCTTTATCCCGTCAGACCGGCTTGCTGAAATAATAGGGTCTTCAGAGCACGATGGAAGGCGCGGAGGTTGGGGATCCTTTGTATGTCTGGAGGCAATTCATTCCATAGGGCCGGGGCCCCCACAGAGAAGGCTCTCCCCCTGGGGGTCGCCAGCCTACATTGTTTGGCCGATGGCACCCTGAGGAGGCCCTCTCTGTGGGAGCGTACTGGTCGGTGGGAGGCAATCGGTGGCAGAATGCAGTCCTGTAGATAACCAGGTCCTAAGCCATGGAGCGCTTTAAAGATGGTAACCAACACCTTGAAACGCACCCGGAAGACCACCAGGAGCCAATGCAGCTCGCGCAAGAGGGGTGTTACATGGGAACAACGAGTCGCCCCCATTATTACTCGCGTGACTGCATTCTGGACCAGCTGGAGCCTCCGGGTGCTCCTCAAGGGGAGCCCCATGTAGAGAGCATTACAATAGTCCCTTTTATGAATAACCTTTCATAAAGAGGCTTTAATCTAATAGATTAATTTAGGCAGTTCTTAATCATCTTCATTCTCATAATAATATTAAATTGCAAAGAAAATTCACAGCAACTCTCATTGGCACTCAGCATTCCTTCTCTATATATTATTTGAAGTTTTGAAAGTGAATGATTGATGCATTAGCGAGGGGCTACAGAACAAAATTCGGAGACAATTTGCTTACCATTCAATATATAAAACCATACTTTTGATTTCTGATGGCAATTTAATGGAAGCATGCTCATTGATCTACAAATCATTAAAATGTAAGAAAAGTACAACTCCCTCATATATCATTGGTACCTGAACTAAACAACTCTTCCACCCAGCAAAGCAAAGAATCAAAGATCCTCAAACTGAATGAACAACAGCTAAAATAACATCATAAGAGCACTGGGAATAACATATCAAAGCTAGTAACTACCTGGAGCCCTATAAATCTGATGTGCCATCCAACCACAATGTAACTAAAATAGACTTTGGGGAAATGTGCAAAAATGTGCAGAGGCTGTTGCTATGACTCACCACACTAGCACATAAATGTGAATTGATGGAGAAACACAGTAAGCAAAGTACTTGCTAACTTTGCTAATGTCACAAAGCTTGCAAAGAACTTGATGGTGGTACAGTATCATAAAACTTCCTTTTTCAATTTTGGAATTACAAGGCCAAAAGCAATTGCATGATATAGCTGGATGAAAAGACAGAAGCTACATGGCACAAAGTCATATAGCTGGCACAATCTGAATCACCTAATTATTTTATGACTTTGAGAGTGTTTGATACATGGTTATCAATAAAATATATGAAAGCAATGAATAGCCATATTCAGTCATTCTGCTCTTAGGTTGAAAATGAGGGGCTGTGGAGGTGAAGTTGTGGGACCTGAAATTGGGATCATTATGAGCAGAGGTGAATATGCTAGGGGCATTAGATAGGCCATTTCACAAGAAGGAGATGTCATATATTGGTATAGTTTACATCTTCTGAGCCAGTTGTCCTGATTTGGGTCTAGATAGCTAAATTATTGGGTGCCTTAAGTATCCAGCTACTGATTATAAGTGTCAGGTTTGTTTATAAGAGATACAAGTCCACATATGACATGGTAAATGTGCAGACTTGATATGTATTACTAAGACTTGCCTAAGCAAACAGAGCTGGAAATCCACATAGCTGGATTTCAAATCTTGCATGATTCCAAAGCTTGGAAAGAGGGATAGTTATAATCATATGTAAGACTCTTACAGTGAGAGAGAATTACTTGCTGCTAGTAATTATGCATGGAACTTATTTGCAATGAGAAGCTATGGTGCTAGTCTAGCTACCCATCCCTTCTTGATCTTAACTTGAGGCTGATGTTGAATTTCTCAAAGTTTTTCATTTTGGATGGCTTCAACCTTCATATTCTGTGTAGCTGGCTTAAATAATTGTTGCCCCTACAACATGTGGGAGGATAGATTCTTGGTTTGAATTTTACATTGCTGCAGATGGAACATAATTGGAAGATGTTTCAATTAATATCCAACCTTTCCTGTGGTCAGATCATTTCATCATCAAATTATGGATCACAAACTTCACAAGTGCGGTAGATTTACTGTATTAGAGTGGTCTGCCTTGGTGCCTAATAGGTCCAGTGGGTTTCCAGAAAGCAATTCCTGATAATTTGATGGGCAGTTTCATCTCATGTGCAGTCAATCAATGGAACACAAAAGTAGCCGAAGTGCTGAAAGACTAGCCCCAAGTGGCTCCTTAGCTGAAAGCTAAGGTAAATAAAGTGATTTGAAAGATGCCTACAGCAATTGCCGCAGAATACTGTGTACTGGTAAAATCTTTATTCATTCCAGTTAGGATTCAGACCTGGCCATGGATAAAAATGTCATTGGTTACTTTGGTGAATGAATTTTCTTGAGACCTTAATCGGGGAGTATGCCTCTCTTGGTTGTATTAAATCAATATTATTCTAACATGCCAATGGCCCAAATCAGAGTGGATGCCATCACAACAATGATGAGTTTATTGCTCGGTTTTTATTTTTTGTATTTCAAAAGTTCTTGTCTGCTGTTGTCAAACCCCAGGTAGCTGGAAAAACCAAGGAAGCAAGAATATCGATCTTCAAGAAGATATTCTTAATGGAGTAAAATAGATTCTTTAAAATTGTAATAAAATACTCAGCCTCAGTTATAGTGAATTAATTCAAGTATAATCTCTTTGAAATACTTTCTTCCAGTGTCCCTCACATCTGGACTCTACTGCCTCTTCTCAAATAAATGAAATATCTCGTCCCTCACTTTCTGCCCACAATCTTTCACAGTTGTTTTACTTGGGACAGATTATAAGTATTATAAATAAATACAAGAGAACAAAATATTAGATCCTTCCCAATTGGTACAAGAAAATGCACAGATAGTATGTTGATGATCGGATATGTTCTCCTATCATCAGCAATACAGGACAAAGGTTGAATAATAGTGATTTTTATTTATTTTAGGAACACCCAGAAACAACAGATACCCTACAACTGCTAATACAATTCATTAAACTATACCACTGAGTGATTGGATTAGATTGTAATTTTACCAATTTTACAAGCTGGTTTTGCCAGATAACAACAAACAAGAACATATACAATAAAAATAGAATTGAAATTTAAAAAAAAAAAAAAACCCAGTGAAAAAAGCAATAAACTCATGTTAAAGGAATAGTATACATACATAAAAATAACACTATGTCTAAGGAAGAGGAGCACGGAATATGGAGCTACACTCTTCTTCATCACCCCATATTCAATTTTCTCCTTGCAAGCAATATACAAAGTGCAAGGCTAAAAAGCTCATCTCTGTTACCTCTCCTCACATGTAGAGTTTATATGCAAGGTGAATGACTGAACAGGGTCGCAGAACAAATTTGTAGGTGGCATACATACATTCCAAAGTCTCTTATCACATCCATGTATGGTTTGTTCCAATCAGTGGTGAAATCCATTTTTTTTTACTACCGGTTCTATGGGCGTGGCTTGATGGGTGTGGTGTTGCTTGGTGGATGTGGCCTGGTGGGCGTGGCAGGGGAAGGATACTGCAAAATCTTCATTCCCACCCCACTCCAAGGGGAAGGATACTGCAAAACCCCCATTCCCTCCCCACTCCAAGGGGAAGGATACTGCAAAACCCCCATTCCCTCCCCACTCCTGGGGGAAGGATATTGCAAAATCTCCATTCCCACCCCAATCTGGGGCCAGTCAGAGATGATATTTGCCGGTTCTCCAAACTACTCAAAATTTCCGCTACCGGTTCTCCAAACTGCTCAAAATGTCTGCTACCGGTTCTCCAGAATCTGTCAGAACCTGCTGGATTTCACCCAATATCCCACTTATCATTAGATTGTCCTAGTTCCTCAACATCTGACATGAATCATGTTATTCCACACTGCATCTGAGCTAGCATGACTCTTCCAGTTTATGTCACTCTCATATTTAAGATAAGCAGGTAAAGTGTTGAAGGGTTTTTGCACAAGGATTCCCATAGTGATAAGATAGGTACCAACCATGATTTGAATCCCAGACTCATGTATCAAAGGTGACACTTTAACCACAATGTTATCCAGCTGCACCAGACTGGAAGACAACTCTGGAAGTCAACTCATAACAGTCTACACAGTTGGCCATTAAATGTGGTGTATACCAAGGTGATAACTGCTTTTCCCCCTAGGCTTGAATCCCCTTAATCAGATAATCACAGGACTGGATATGGGTACAAGTTCAAAAGTGTAGAGGCTACCATCACTCATTTCCTCTACATAGATGACAACAAGTTGTGCACAAAGTGGGAATCAGACATCAACTCACTTATGCAGCTATCACAGATCTACAGTTAGGATATTGGAATGTCATTCAGATTGGAGAAATGCAAATAGATGATAGCCAAGAGAGGGAAGGTAGTTAAGACTGATGGGCTGAGACTACCTGTGGATCACATAGCAGACATACAGGCCAGCTGCAGTCTGTAGGGAACCATGATAAGGAGGCAAGGAAGACAGCATCAGCCAAATACAATCAAAGAATAAGATAGGAGAGAAGAAGAAGATCCATGCCATCAACATATATGTCGTCCCAGTCATCAGATATCTTGCCAATATAGTGAGCTGGCCAAACCAGGACATGGAAGCTGTCAATGTGAAGATCCAGAAGCTCCTACAATGTATAGAGGTTTCCACCCCAAGTCTGACACCTAGACACTGTGGCTGGAAAGGGATAGACTAAAAGACACAACTGAGGCCCTGCATAGCAGTAGAAGAACAGGTACCCTGATTCATTGAAGCAATGTTCTACCACACTACACAGGACCCAAAATGCACACTAGCAAAAAGGCCTCAGAGACAATCCAACACATTGTGGCAGGGCATACAATGCATGGAGGAACAGCTTTGCCAGGTCTGCAATCATTGGCTTGTCACCTTGTTGGCATCCTGTCATCAAAGGCTGGGAGGGGATATGGGGGGGGAATGAACAAATGGGCAATAAACCTGTGTGGTGATGGGATGTGATGGGAAATAGGGTGGGGGAAAAGGTGACAGTTTGACGAAGAACAGAGAAGCTCAGAACCAGTTTGTGTCAGCACTCAAAGCCATGCACCCTGAGAAGGAATGTGGATTATCCCAAACATCTCAGTGTTCTCAAAACACCCAGGTGATTCTTCATTGGCTGAAGATGAACTGGTCATGGGGGGAGGACTGGGATGAGGAGAAACCTTCTGTATCTTCAGAACGGGAAATTTAGTTCTTGCCTGACTTTACTACAGCCAGTATCTTTTAGTAAAAGAACCTATCACTTCAACCAAATAGAGTTGAGGGTCTTTCTTTCATAAGGGATTGAACTGGGGCAGGTCTGACAAGCGTACACTGAATGGCACAATCAAGTAGCTGTCATTGTGTACAGGAACACCTACAGAATGAATGGACTAAACTCTCTCAAGTCCAAATGGGAGATTCCAGATGCAGAATAAGAGATCCTGTAGGACTTCCAGATCCAGACATACAGACAGGTATTAGCCAGTGAATCAGACATTGTGGTAGTAGACAAGGATGAGAAGACAGTAGTGGTGATAGATGTAGCAGTGCCAAGTGACAGCATCATCAGGAAGAAGGAGTGTGAGAAGCTGGAGAAATACCAGGGTCTGAAGGAGGAACAAGACAGGATGTGGAAAGAAAAAGCCAAAGTGATCCCAGTGGTGGTAGGAGCCCGTGGAGCCATGATTCCTAAACTGGGAGAGTAGACCAACAGATCCCAGGACCAACATCAGAAGTCTCTGTCCAGAAGAGTGCAGTGCTAGGACAGCTAAGATACTGTGCAGAATCCTCAAAGTCCCAGGCTACTCGTAGTAGACTGAGATTGAGGAAGACACATAAAGCTCATAAGGGTGAGAAGGAAATTTATATATATATATTAGCAATGGTCTTGCTGTGGCTGTGGCTTTGAACCATTCCTTCATGGGTGGCTGAATTCATTTCTGTTTGCTATAAAGGCTAATAATAATGATAGGTTTTCAGATTTAGGCTGGGTAATACTGAAATCTGAAGTTGAAATCCACACACCCTAAAGTTGCTAAGGTATCCTGCTTTCAATTGTACCAGTATAGTAATTGGATAGATAAATAAATACGTTTGAAATGGTGGAGCCGACATTGGCACAAATGCTCTGAGCTTGTCCCGTTTATCCCACTTTGGTTTCATGTACTAAATGTATCAATATGGTATTGAATGTATGTAATGTGGATTTATATACCGTAGAATTGAAAAGGAATAATGAAAGAGGAACTGGGGATTTGCCAAGCACAAACTGTACCCCAAAACAGAGTATTTCTTCCTTGGAAAAATTCTCTAATCTGGATTTTAAATCTGGGGCAGATAGGTGTTCGCTCTGCACCTCTGAACATTCATTCTGGAATGTTAGAAGCCCAGAATGACTTCCACCTCTTCCAGCCCAGGGAAAGCCATGCGTTTTCTGGGTTTCTGTCTGCAGAGCAGGGCGTAAAATATGCCTGAGGTGATTAAAAACAAGGTAATTGCTCCGCTTCCCCACGTCTCCTGCCATCCCCTCAGCCACGGTAACTAGTAAAGAGTCAGGCTGGTTTTCTCTGCTGCTGATGCATTGGAGAGATCATCCGTCCCGGTTGCCTGAAAGAAACCGGAACCGAGGCCGCCTGAGGTAATTTGCCGCTTCCTTGACAAGTGTGTGACAGGAAGGTGCAGCGCAGGGAAGAGGCGACGGCCGGGCCGCACTTCAGCCCTCCTCAGGCTCTCTTAATGGCTGCTAAGGGGGTGAGAGAGAGACGTGGCTGAGAGGCAGCCCGGCTCCAAGACAGGGACTCTCGAAAGCAGGAAAGGCTCAGCCGGGGGCACCGCGCCCCTTAATATGCAGCACTGCGATGCATCTTCCCCCTCCTGCCTCCTCTCCTCCAGCCGCCTTCATTAGCGAATCCAGACTCAGGCGGGGAGATGCTTTTCGGAAGGCGAAACTTGGGAGGCTGCGCCACAGACACCTTTCCTCTCCCGGCTGCTGCCTGCGTCAAGACTGGCTGGGAGCGGCGTATGGCCCCCGCCTAGTCGGTCTTTCACCACATTTGCCTGCTTTCCCCAGCGTTACTTTCTACTGCCGTCTTTTCATATCTCCGTGGGTTCCCCCCACCCCACCTCCTTGTTTCTGCATACAGTGCTCGTTAGTCTCATCACCCAGCCAGGCGCAAGATTTCTTCTCATGCCCCCAACCTCATCCCGCCTTTTCTCCCCCTTTTATAATGGGGATTTTTGGATTCCAACAGCACTAGTCTCTGGACAGTTGCGGCTAATATCTTGCATTCTATTTATAGCCAGTCCCCACCAGGCTGGAGTATGGGGAGCCTCTTCTCGCTTCGTCAAGAAAAGTGCAGCACTGCCTCACTACGTGCGGCCACCACTTTCTTTTGATTAATGAATGTTGTTTAATTCAAAAGCAGACGTTCCTGTAAAGATGAGATCGATTTTGCATGCCTTTGGCTGGCTTTACTCTGCATGTCAGGTAGCCTCCAATAGGCTTGTCTGTAGCAACCTGGATTTTCAAAGAAAGTGATAAAATCCTAGGGCTGGAAGACCTTCATGATCACACACACACACACACACACACACACACACACACACACACACTTTAATACAGGAGGCAATCCAACTAGAGCATCACAGAGATAACTACAGGTGAAACTCGAAAAATTAGAATATCATGCAAAAGTTCATTTATTTCAGTAATGCAACTTAAAAGGTGAAACTACTAATATATGAGATAGACTCATTACATGCAAAGCAAGATAGTTCAAGCCTTGATTTGTCATAATTTTGATGATTATGGCTTACATGGTTTACAGCTCATGAAAACCCCAAATTCACAATCTCAGAAAATTAGAATATTGTGAAAAGGTTCAATATTCTAGGCTCAAAGTGTCCCACTCTAATCAGCTAATTAAGCCATAACACCTGCAAAGGGTTCCTGAGCCTTTAAATGGTCTCTCAGTCTGGTTCAGTAGGAATCACAATCATGGGAAAGACTGCTGACCTGACAGTTGTGCAGAAAACCATCATTGACACCCTCCATAAGGAGGGAAAGCCTTAAAAGGTAATTGCAAAAGAAGTTGGATGTTCCCAAAGTGCTGTATCAAAGCACATTAATAGAAAGTTATGTGGAAGGGAAAAGTGTGGAAGAAAAAGGTGCACAAGCAGCAGGGATGACCGCAGCCTGGACAGGATTGTCAGGAAAAGGCCATTCAAAAGTGTTGGGGACTTTCACAAGGAGTGGACAGAGGCTGGAGTCAGTGCATCAAGAGCCACCACACAGAGATGGATCCTGGACATGGGCTTCAAATGTCATATTCCTCTTGTCAAGCTGCTCCTGAACAACAAAAAATGTCAGAAGCATCTTACCTGGGCTAAAGAAAAAAAGAACTGGTCTGTTGCTCAGTGGTCTAAAGTCCTCTTTTCTGATGAGAGCAACTTTTGCATCTCATTTGGAAACCAAGGACCCAGAGTCTGAAGGAAGAATGGAGAGGCACACACTGCAAGATGCTTGAAGTCCAGTGTGAAGTTTCCACAGTCTGTGTTGATTTGGGGAGCCATGTCATCTGCTGGTGTTGGTCCACTGTGCTTCATTAAGTCCAGGATCAACGCAGCCGTCTATCAGGAGATTTTGGAGCACTTCATGCTTCCTTCCGCAGACGAGCTTTATGGGATGCTGACTTCATTTTCCAGCAGGACTTGGCACCTGCCCACACTGCCAAAAGTACTAAAACCTGGTTCACTGACCATGGGATTACTGTGCTTGATTGGCCAGCAAACTCACCTGACCTGAACCCCATAGAGAATCTATGGGGCATTGCCAAGAGAAAGATGAGAGACATGAGACCGAACAATGCAGAAGAGCTGAAGGCTGCTATTGAAGCATCCTGGTCTTCCATAATACCTCAGCAGTGCCACAGGCTGATAGCATCCATGCCACGCCGCATTGAGGCAATAATTGATGCAAAAAGGGCCCAAACCAAGTACTGAGTACATATGCATACTTATACTTTTCAGAGGTCCGATATTGTTCTATGTACAATCCTTATTTTTTTGATTTCATGTAATATTCTAATTTTCTGAGATTGTGAATTTGGGTTTTCATGAGCTGTAAGCCATAATCATCAAAATTATGACAAATCAAGGCTTGAACTATCTTGCTTTGCATGTAATGAGTCTATCTCATATATTAGTTTCACCTTTTAAATTGCATTACTGAAATAAATGAACTTTTGCACGATATTTTAATTTTTCGAGTTTCACCTGTATCTAATATTCACCATTTGCTTGAAAACATACCAGGGAGAACACTCTCTAGGATGAACTCATTTTAATATAATGTAATAGTTGCAGGAATATATAGGCAGGTCTTTTTCTAGCCCTGCACATTTTGAAATCTACCAGAGTCACTTCTTCTACTCTTGTGTGCATGTGTCCTTCTCATATAACTGATGGACTACAATTGATTTTTGATGGATAGATCTCAAATTGTGCTACCAGTCTGTCATACATAACCCCAAAACATTTAGTTTACAGTCCCTGTTGCAACTGAAATATACCATGTTTTCTCATTTAAGCAACCTATTTTTATACATTCTTGCTATACACATTTCCATCTTTTTCTTTATTTAGTGACATGTTGCTGTTTCCTCAAACCCCAAAAACTGGTTGATTGTTTTGCTCTTCTATGCTGCAAATGTAAATCTTTTCTGTGCTTAAGGTAACCGATTTTTTACTACCAGTTGTCAAATATGGGGCAGGCTGATATATACCATACAGAGGAACTAAGGAATAAAGAGTATGCTTTCCTTGTCTCCTGTATCTTGATCAGCCAGATCTGCCATCAGAAAAACAAATAATTGGACATGGGATGGTGATGGAAAGTAGACTGCACACTTGAAAGGCTGAGGTAAGAAAGGCTGCATATATTTTGATCAGGAGTCAGGGTCAAACTCTACCCCAAAGTGCTGTTTGTTCTATGGTGAATAAACACACATTTCTCTATTATCTCACCACAAGAATCAGAGCACATGGGACAGGGGATATTTGGATTGAGAAAAATATAGACAGTAACGTATTAAATATCTCTTTTCCCTACAGTCGAATTAGCTCTCTCCTCTGCCCCTTGTCGATATATATGAATTAAAGAAGAAGAAAAAAACCATCAAGGGGGGGATTTGGAAAATGGATTATTTGGCCGTAAAGACTGGAGAGCAAAAATCCGAAATATAATGTCAGTAGAAAGGATTGTATGTGCTTTTCTATACACTGCCATTGAAGGATCAATAGCAGTCAGGTTTTTATTTTCACACTCAAAATTTCACAGCAATTAATTTGGTACCACTGAATCGAGCCTGAGTTCTAGGGATTGCATGGAAAATGGCCATATCTTGCCCTATCCCCAGTGATGCTCAACCTATTCCAGTAATAAACCTAATCTTATCCGGGTGCCTTTTTGTTGTTTTCCTTTCTTCTACTACTCTCAATCTTGCCAATATTTTCTCTTGGTCATTGCTTCAAGGGAGCAGTCAGTCTGTTTCATCCAGAACCAACTGATAATTGAATGTTTATTTATGACAACATTTCTATACTTGTCTACATTTCATGATTCAAAGCTGTTTTTGTATTAAAAATTAAGATATAATATACATCATAATTACAAATGGAATTCAAGTCTGCCACAAAAGTCCATTGGAACAGAGTGGTTTTCAAGGTTTGCAAAATGTAAGCAAGTTGGGGAGTTTCTTTACCCTGCAAAATATTTCATGATCTGGGAAGGGAGGGGCACCACTAAAAAGATACGCTCCCAGAATCCCACCCGCCTAACTTCTTGTGATCCATGCACAAAATCAGCTCACGCTGGTCAGGAAAAGCAATCCTGCAAATACAAAAGCAAGTAGGACTTTAATTCAGAGTCACGAATTGGGCCCAAAGCCTATTAAGTAACCAATACAGCAATCCCAGCTTAGATGTCACATGTTGAATCTATCTCCTAATTCTGCTGAATTTTGGATCGATTGCTGCTTCAGGCCAGTAACCCATCTTGTCCAGCAGTCTGTTCTCAGTGACAAACCAACTGCATAAGGAAACCCACTAGTCTCCCAGCAAATGGCTTTCAGAGACAGTCACATTGCCACCAAGGCCAATAGTTGCTGATACCCATGACTTTCAAGAATTGATCCAAATCTTTTTTTAAGCTACTCAAGCTAGTAGTCAGCACCACAATTTGTAGCAACAAATTCCAAAACTTACATAGACATGGGGGGGGCGGAACCAGTGGTGGGATTCAAGTAATTTAACAATTGGTTCTCTGCCCTAATGATTTCTTCCAGCAACCAGTTTGCCAAACTGCTCAGAAAGTTAACAAGTGGTTCTCCCGAAGTGGTACGAACTGGCTGAATCCTACCACTGGGCTGAACCCCTCTGAGTTAATGGGATATGAATAATAATACTTTGGGTTGGAAGATAGTCTCTAAATTAGAAATTCTAATCTGCATAGAATAGTAAAACCATACTTGTTATAAGCATGAATAAAGAATCACTATCATGTGTGATGGGCTGCTATGCAGATTAAACTAACACACAAACAGGTGGACTTTGGTTGTTGTCCATGACTTTCATCTTGACGTATATGCTGCCTCACAACTGCCCAAATCAGTGATGTGACAAAACAAACTTGCTGATCAGAAACTCCAATGTGGGTACAAATGACACTTGCAAGGTATGATCTTCAGCATAGGAAGAATAGCTTCATGACTTTGGGAAAAAGGGTGGAGGATCTTGATTTCCAGGATGTGTTCTCATCAACGCTTCCTATTAAAAATAAAAATTCAGCAAGAGGAAGGACAATTTTTAAATGGAACTCCCAGATGCAACATTGATACAAATGACAAAGGTTTAGAATTTTCAACAAATTCCAGGAGAGGCTGTTTGGCAGCAATAGAATTTTTCTCACTAAGGAGCCAAATGCATCTTGGATGACATCTGGCTAACCTGATCAAGGGAGTTTTAAATCCGAATACAAGGAATAGGGTGGAGATGAGGTGGATAATCATGAGACCATTGGCAGGTAATGGAATGAATGTAGCAGTAAAGCGAAGTGTTTTGAAAATTACCAGTATTATTGTTAAATAAAACAAAGAAAATACTGGGACAAAGAAAAAGGGATTCTGATTATGGGTATTACTTTGAATGTTGCAACAGTGATGCACAAAATATAGATAATAAGATGAATGAGGCACAAAGGCAAATATGATGTAATAAGGGATAACATTATATTTCATACTGGAATAAAGTATGGTGAAATAAACCAGTGGAATATTAGCCTTAATGGGTTAAGTCTTAACGTTTCAGAAGAACAAACAACAAAAGAGAACTGGTTTATCACACTATATTGGGAATGACATACCTATAGAAAAAGAGCCACTGGACTTACAGTAATGCAGATGTTGAAAGCATCTGAGATAAAGTAAAAGGCAAGCTAAGAGAAGGGATATCTTGCTAGGAGCCTGCTACAGACCATCTAATCAATCAGGAAAGTAGCTGAAGTTTCATTAAAGCAGATAACGAAAGTCACCCAAAAAAACCCTATCCAGTGGTTGCAATGGGAGTTTTCAACTCAGACATTGTTTCACATTTGTTTTGCTGCCAGCAGGTCAGGGGTATACTGTACATCAGAAACCATTAGAGTTCACAGGGCTAGCAAGAAGGGACAAATTATGAATGATGCATCATGATGTTTCAACACAGATTCCACCCTTTTTGCACTTGTGACATTGTTAACAAGTACATTAGGGAGAGAGCCTGCATTGTGCTATTATGAGGCATCTTTCATCATCCCTGTCAATAACATAAAAAAAAAGAATAACACAAGTTTTTCTCCAATTTGGGGTTTTTTCCATCCCTGTTTATTAGATTGCTATGGATTATATCAAATTATAATCAAATTCCTAAGAGCCATTACTCACATTACAAGATGGTGATCGTGTAGTTGCCATCTCCTGTGCATTCTGATGATAAATGGATCCAAGGATGCTTAACTGTCACTTACATATTATGGCTTTGAAATTCTTGTGGGCCACAAGAAAAGCCATAATCCTTATCTCTCTCTTCTGTATCAACTTTGAAGCTTCCTGTTGATCTGTGGTTCTGAAATGTTCAGAAAAGGCAGAGGTTTACTTTGTAATTGTTTCTTCCTTTATTCTTTTTCTGCCAAGTTACTAAGAACAGGAAATACCTTCTGCTTAGTAAATTGTGTTTTGCACTTCCAGTGAGATAGTGATTTGGTCTCACATTGTGAAAAAATCTTCCCAAATAACTTAGCACAATACATCATACTGGGGTATTATCTTCTTCAGAAAATCGACACATCATAGACACCTTACTCCTTATCCCACTCAAGTAAATAGTATATTTTAATACAGTAACTGTGACTTTCCTGCCTTTGTTAGGCAGGAAAGTAATCTTTTTGAATAGTCAGATTCAAGATGTTTACTTCTCTTTATTTGCCTAGGCTTGCTATTTGAAGAGAGGGAAGAACAAAATTTACTGAGCAGCATGCAAAGCCCTAGTCTTAGATAGCATTGCAGTTAAATGCTTCTTATCTCACTGAGTGTTCACCTGGAAGATTTATTACCACCTCCATTTTGTATGACACACTTATTAGCTTTCTTTAAATTCTGTTTCAGCTTGGAAGTGCCACTCTCTATTCATGGCACCGTGGGTGGCAGGTGCCTTCACTTCCACCACAACTAATTCCCCATCAAAGTTTCATTTTCCTCTCTGTTAGCTTTCCTCAGTCTTTACCTCCTCCTGACACAACTTTTAGCCATCTGTCACCTCAGTCTGGTTGAAAAGTCCTCCTTGCCTTAATCTCTGTTTTTTTCTGATGAGAATTTCTGAAACAGTTTGTCATTTATTTTGACCTCAGACATCAAGTGAGCTGACTGAGATTCCCAGATGTGTTGGACTGACTGGGTCAGGGCAAGAATTTAAAACATAAAGTTCACTCTAACTCCACATTTTCTAAGCAACATGTTGTAATAAAATAAGATTGAAAAATGGCTGGCCTGAATGGCTGCAAATTGCAGCCCAGCCCTTAGATTGGTCTTGGTTTATTATTCTCCTGAAGAGATGCTTTTTAATCACTTAAACAGTTTTCTACTATGAACTTGGATGATTTGCTTGTGACCAACCACAATGATAGTTTTTGCTGACAACCGTAATGCAATATAAATTGGTGAGCTCTTTGCATTACTACTGTCATTGGAGCTGATTAAAGAGATACTAAACAACCGCTATTCCTCTTTACTTTTCCCTCCCCCTGAAAAGAAAAATATCCAGTAAGGCTTGGGTAAAAGATGTGGCAGATGCCATTAATATCACCCTCTACCAGTGGTGGAATTAATTTTTTTACTACCGGTTATATGGGCGTGGCTTGGTGGGCAT
Organism: Pantherophis guttatus; assembly: GCF_059756535.1. Taxonomy (NCBI): domain Eukaryota; kingdom Metazoa; phylum Chordata; class Lepidosauria; order Squamata; family Colubridae; genus Pantherophis; species Pantherophis guttatus. The sequence goes on from NC_142064.1 coordinate 211,696,812, forward strand.
GGTGTGGCCTGGTGGGCGTGGCAAGGGAAGGATACTGCAAACTCTCCATTCCCACCCAACTCCAGGGGAAGGATACTGCAAAATTTCTATTCCCACCCCACTCCAGGGGAAGGATACTGCAAAATCCCCATTCCCACCCCACTCTGGGGCCAGCCAGAGGTGGTATTTGCCGGTTCTCGAACTAATCAAAATTTCTGCTACTGGTTCTCCAGAACCTGCTGAATTGCACCCCTGCCTTGTACTCAACTCTTTCAGAATAATAGATATACTTAAACCCAAATACTTTGAATTTTCTGTTTGAATCAAATGTTGGAGCATGGCAACAATTGGATCTTGAACAGATAACAATAACATATTCCATTAATTTTAATGTTAATGCCATTAACATAATCCACATGATAAAAATGATTCAAGGCAATGTTGAGTGGATTAAAAACATCATAAATGAAGTATAGACTTTATAAATGGAACATATCCCATGGTAGCTGAAAAAGTAATCATGTAAACATGCCTATTATACTTTTATTGTTTGTCATTCTTAATCATATTTGCAAACCATGAAATCCCATGTTATTTTACCCCTATGGTACTATTTAAGACAAATTGTGCTGTTATTCATATATAACTAAAATTACATGTGTGATATGATCCTATGCTGAAATGTGTGCTGTAGAGCAGTTGATTCTCAATCTCGGCAACTTTATGAAGTGTGGACTTTGACTCTCAGAATGCTGACTGGATAATTCTGGGAGCTGAAAGTGTTGGACTGCACAGTCCTGAACTGGATAGAAAAGGGAAGAAAAGATTCAGGGTAGCCACACCTTAAAATATCTCAGGATATATTCATCAGGTTAGATGTTTATAATTTTAGTCTGGCAAGATTCTGTCTATTAGGTGTAAGCAAATAAAGAACTCAAATCAACTGTGTCATCTTTGGGCTTAGGTCTGACACATATAAAGCAAAACGGCCATAGGTAAGGTCCTTAGTGACCCAGCTTCTCAGTTATGATATCTTTTCTTTTTCAATATACAAAAAGAGAGAAGTAAATTGGCATATGGATAATTTCCAGTGTTATTATTCATAAATCTATTAATGCGTCTAATGAATACATCTGGAAATCATAAGAGAATACCATTATACAGAAAATGAAACAAATTGGGTTACATTGAAATGTAAGCATGCTAAAAACACAGCTTTATACCTATACTTTGCTACAATGACTATTCAATTAGCATTAATTAGCATTGTGATTATGTATCAACCTGTCAGGTGAAGAAATAATGGAATCATAAGTTACTAAGGTGAGACATTGTGGTGCCTCATGTTCATCTAGTGAATGGCAAATTTATACAAAAAAAAAGGTTTTAGATAAGGAATATAATAACCTAAAACCAAAACAGATTAATGAATCATACATAGAATTTTATTTGGTCTTCAGAGAGCTAGGAAATGTTTGCAAGGGTAAGATTTTGGGATAAAGTCTGATTTGTTTATATTTTTATTTATTAGTGACATTTAATTCTACCTTTCTTTAAGAGTACTTAGGGCATCAAATATAAGATTTCTTATAATTGGTGTGACAGCATTCCAGAAAAAAACCCCACTCCAAGTAAAGACGCGGAAGCAAGCATTTTCCAAAGTCCTCTTTACTAGAATAGGCAAACTGGCACATCTGAGGAAACCCGAATCTGAAAAGCCCGGGTTTTCCTTCAGTAAGTCAAAGCTCCCAAAACCATCCCCTTTTCCACCCAGTCAGTCACATGCTCCAATCAACGCCCATTCCATCCCGATCCAGCCCCCTGACCACTCCTTCTCCAGATGTGGGATTGCCCTGACCTTGACCGACAGGAAGAATACTATTATGTCTACCAACCCCCTCTCCTACTTTCCCACACATGAGAAGGTGGCAGCATTGGAGCTTCTGGCCTAATATGGCTTCCAAAGCTAACATGGTGGCCTTCCTATGAGGAACTAACTTCAGCAGGCTTCTTGCTTGCCCTGGCTGTGCCCCTAGTCCATTCATTTTCAGTACTTGATGAAGGAAAAACTAGAGGAGCTCTATGTGTGTATGCACACATCAGGAGTGGGTTCTACTTACCTTTACTACTGGTTCGCAACGGGATCGTGCATGCTTCTGCGCATCCGCAGATCACCCATTATGACATCGTGGCAGGTGGGCGGAGCCTCCTGCTGGTTTTGCTACTGGTTCTATAGAACCGGACTGAACCGGGAGCAATCCACCACTGGTACACATACTGTATGTCAATTTGTATAAGAACATACATAAATATAACTATGCATGAGTTGTAAATATCTGCTTGTTTAATTTCTCTAATTTATGTAAATAGGTTGTTGTATCTCATCATTTGCTTATTATGCAGGAAAGCTCCCCTTTTTCTATATGCCTGTTTTTGCTCTGCTATCTGCACAAACACTACAAGAACATGTCTCAATGTCCCATTTTTCTGGAAAGCAATAAAAAAAACATTGAGGAATTGCCCATGAGAAATGTTCAAAGTGTGTACAAATGTAGATGTACATGTAGGGTATGTAAATGATGGGGGAGGGAACTGTCCTTGTATATATTTCTATTCACAGACATCTGAAAGGCTTTGTTCTGCATTTCTGCTTTTCTAGTAGTTAAAACTGAAAAGAACCCATTCTAACCACATAATTACCATTCTTTCAGTTGACCCCCACTTGGGAAATAAGCATTAACTTTCTATCAATTTCACTGCTATTTGGAAATATTTCAGCTGGTAAAGGGCTTTGCTGAGCTTACTAGTTTTAGCCAATTAGAGTCTCCTTAATATTCTTTATGTATACATATTTTATATTTGTATTTTAGATAGTTTTCATATGTTTACATTTTTCTGCACATAGCTTTCAGCATTCTATTACTGGAAGAGGTATTAATTTAATAAACAGTAACTGTGCCAATTACTACTAATTTATGGAACGCTTTTCTCTGCAATATATGTTCAGCTATATTCTTCTTAGATGAAAAAAATAAAGAGGGCAATTTTCAAAGCATCTGGTGGTAAATCTTAACTTAACTGATAAGCCAAATTGACTTAATTATTATGTATTGCTTCTATTCACATTTTTATATATATATTTATTTTGACTGTTCACCACCCTGAGTCCTTCGGGAGAAGGGCGGTATAAAAAATTAAATAAATAAATAAATATTTGAAGAGCCCCAGAAAGAATTTCTTCCCATATCTTATTCTCCATCTCATAGACCCTCATTCTGCTTTTTTGCACAGTATAGTTAGAATATTAGTTTAGTATAGTTACACAGTATAGTTACTTTGCCTAAGAATATGTTTCTTTATGGTTGTGTGCCGAGTTGTTTTATTTACTTTAGCTCAACCTGAAATAGTTTGACGCAGGCATTAGAAATATCATAGAGTAAATGAATCATATGTGATTTACATCTCCCTTATTTGACATATTTATTCTATTTAGATCCTTATCTCATTTCAATCATATTCTATTCTTATAGCTGGTTTAAGCAGTGTATAAATTAAATCAAGCCATAGGCTTATTATGACAGATGGTTTTCAGGATGAAATGATGGCCAAGGATTAACATGTATTCCAACAAGTTCAATAGTCTTCTAGAGACAGTGTATTTTAAACCAGTGGTCTAGAACTGTAATACTGCACTGCTATTTAATTCCATGAGATTCCTCTTCTAAATAATTGAGAAAGTTTGTATAAATCATTCATAGATGCTTTACTTAATGGGTAATCAATAGCTAAATTGTTGCAGAACCCAAACAATTTGTTTCTAATCATCTATAACATTTTGTGAGGGCAGCTTAGTTATATTCAAATCCAATACACATTATCGGTAGCCTGCTTGCAGGAGACTCATAATTTAATAGCCCCATTAACATTATTACAATTGTTACCTCTTTGTTCTTGGTATGTTTTTAACAAGTACATCACTGTCTGAAAATGACTCTACAGCCTGAAGATGCACCAGAGAAGGAAACTGCTCTTCTGAAAGGGTTTTGGCTTTTTATCAGATAAATAAAGCAAATCTTACCTTTAAGGTATGAAAACTAAAGGATAGGGGGAATGAGACCTCAACAACTCATACACATGTCAGCCCTCAACAGATATAGCACAGTGATATATGCATACTCTCATTTAGAGATATAATGGTTTGACATTCTCAAGCCCTTTCCTCATTATTCCTCCAGCAATCTTAGGGAATAGAGTCTGTCTAGCTCAACATTTTTCAACTTTGGCAGCTTTAAGATATGTGGACAATCTCCATGCTGGTTAGGGAATTCTTGAGAGTAAACACATCTTAAAGTTGCCAAGTTTGAGAAACACTGGCTTAGTTGTTGCCATCATAGTTTACAAAGAAAAATGATCTCCACACTTCTATTAGTAATAGGCAATTTGAACCTCTTGCCTGATATCCCAGAAGAGTAGACAAGATGCATGGTAGGCTACATTCCAAGTCAATTTGAGGCTTCAGTTTATTGTGTAGTTTAAGGAGTTAGAAATCAACCCAAATCCCATCACTGGAAGGAGGGAATCACAGATTCTAGTTTGAGTGGGACATATGAGGCATAATGAATGACCATTACAGATTCTGCATATGTTATATGGGTAATTTTATCTTTCAAGTAGTTGAAAGCAAAAGATCATGGGGATCAAGTATGCTTAGGGTGATCATCCTATAGCAGTGATGCCGAACCTTTTCGGCACTGAGTGCCGAAAAGAGAGTGCATGCATGCATGTCTGGGCCACAACCCAGAAGAGGAGCTGCCCAGGGCGCATGCAAGCACCAGAAAATGCACTTCCAGTTTCAGCTACTGAACTTCCGGTTTCAACCAGCTACTCTTCCGGGTTTCTAGTGCACATGCGCATACGACGATAAGCTGGCCAGTACACATGCTCGAACAGGAAAATGGAAGACCAGGTCTTCTAATTTCCAGCACTGTCACATACAAAAAGACCAGCTGATTGTCGTGCATGCATGCATGCCAGAAACCCAGAAGAGGAACGAGTGATGCCACGCATGCCAGGTGACATTGCTCTGCGTGCCACTTCAGGCACATGTGCCATAGGCTCACCATCACGGTCCTAAAGTATTTTACTCCAATAAATGTATGGAATATTGGATTCATCCAAGGATTACACAGCAAATGTATCTGGCCTGAGCATCCCATTTTCAAAATATCAGGCCCTCCCTGGCAGATCAATGGTTAACATCAGTAAAAACTACTCTTTTAAATGTGAGTGTAATCTTGAAATCTTTTGAACTGGAAGGGTAACTTGTTCAGCACAACAATTCTAAACTCTGTGTTTTGTTAATACCCATCAGAGAGTGAAAGAGCCATTTAGGGCACATTCTATGCAATTAATACTTTTTGCCTATTGAGCAGCTCCACTATCTAGAGGGTTTGCTTTCCCTGGCTTAATACAGGAGCTAATTGAGAATTGAAGAAAGGACAGAAAATCTCATGGGTCCTGTACATAGGCTTTACTCACAGTTATCCTCCAGGCATGAATACACAACGACAGATACGCAGACAATTCACATAGAACAAAAGAGGACTAAGAATATAAAGAAACAAACAGTTCAGATAAATTTCACCAACCCTTCTCCAAGTTGAGGTGAATTTCTAACCTGGTAGGAGCCAGACTGGAAAGAGATGCCATCTCCTTTGTAATGGATGGCAAAAAGTACAAGGACAAAATGGACTTGGCCTTCTCTCCTTTTAGACGGTCTTTTGACAAAGAAGGATATCTCCCTGTTCCTGATTGATTACTCAGAATATCAGTTTCCCAGGCTTCTAGCCTCTGCCTACCATTTAGTTTTGTAGTTGTGTTTTGATTGGTTATTCCGGTATTTGAGCCTCAGAAATTTGTTTCCCTCCCCTTCACTACATGAACCAGTTCTGAACTTGGCTTGTCCTAGCCTTGTCCAGATACTGATCTGAAAGCATTAAAAAGAGGAGTGAGATTGATTTTGTACATATTCAGTGGCCTTATCCCTATTTAGCAAAAGCTCTGTAAGAATCTATATTTCACTTACATATATAACTATACATCTGTTGAGTTTTAAATCACTTGGATTAGCAGTTTACCATTACATTACACAACCATGCCTGACAACAGCAGTTTTTCCCTTGGTCACGTGACTTTATCTCATCCTACAATTTAAGCACCCTTAAATTGTCATTTTGTCTACCATTTTTAAAGCAATATTTTCTCCCTTGTTTCCAATGCTGTTCCTCAATAACTTTAACATTATTTATACTGAAGCATGTAATACCTGGTCAACCATTATCTTGGAGAAAACTTTTTGAAGGAGAGCTATGTGGCCATTTCTTTCACCGTGCTTTCTTCTCAGCATTTTGTGTCCTTTCATGCATATGTCATGCACACACAAATTATTTCTAATGCCAACTTTGTGTTGTTTTTTTAATTTTCTGATTTGTGGGTACTTTATTGGTACAGTTGATCTCTGCAGGGATGCCAGACTAGTCACTTATCCATCAACTTTTGAGCAGCATTGCCACATATCTCGCTGAACTCTGAAATAAAAAGATGGTTCAGATATTGGATCAAATTGCACCCCAAGGACTTTTACTCCCTTGCATACCCCAGGAAGGTTCTTGAAGAGTGAAGAGTCACTTAAATGAGGGAAGAACCATCAGAAGCAGAGTGGAGGAAAACAATGAGTTTGGCTGATTCTGATTGCATACCCATCTTCAGGGGTATACCATGGCAATAAGAGTGGGAAAACATGTTTCTTCTTGTTATCTGTGTGAACTTGTGGGGTCTTATAAACATATTTATGCTTATTATCATCTGCAGGGACTTTGTTGAAGAGGATAGGTGGTAGAACAAATGGCCTTTCTTGATGGTGATGTGGTGGTGACAGCAATGATCCTATGGTGGGTCATCATAATGTTTGCAAACTCTTTTGTAGATAAAATCATTTACATTGACTCTGAGCTTAATTGTACTTATACAGAGTCTAGTACATTTTGGACATGTGATGCGACACCTAGAAAAATACGGCATCCTTCACTTAATCCTCCAGGGAAAGATTGAAGGCAAACGAGGTCCGGGCAGAAGAAGAACATCATGGCTTCAAAACCTGGTTTGGACAAAACTCAGTAGCACATTTTCATACTGTTGACAAAAGTAGGATTGCCAACATGATCACCAATGTCCGAGGACAGATGTGGCAGAAGAAGAAGAAGGAGGAGGAGGAGGAGGAGGAGGAGGAGGAGGAGGAGGAGGAGGAGGAGGAGGAGGAGGAGGAGGAGTCTAGTAAGATGAGGGGGAATCATCCATGCAATCAGAAGGGTGTATTGGCTGGATTTGAGAAGGAATGTTTCCTTGAAAGGGGGGATGGTTCACACTCTTTTCGGGTAGCCCTGACTTAATCCAGCCATCCTAGACAACTATCAGCTCCCCATTTGAAGGGAATGATATGGAGAAATGATGGGACTCAGTCCACAGGATCTTGGATGAAATGGATTATTCAGGCTCCTTAAAGAAAGACTTCAGTCTTGGATATGCATTGGTCCTCGTGGGGACAGTGTTGTTATGGACTTGGATGAGGGGGGAACATCTCCATTTTGATCTTCTTGGAGCTCTAACAATCTGAGAACTATCAACAAAAGGAGATGTTTGGACTGTCCGTGAGGGCTAAGGATTGGAGGCACTGTTTTGAAATGATTCTGAAATGAGGGATGTTGAACTAGATTTGTGTTGCTTATTTTCCAGTTCCTTACATCTATCAGTTCCACTCACCTGCCTTTCTCCTTACCCTGAAGTTAGAGCAAATTAACTTAGCTAATCAGTTTCAATTATCTTACTGTAAGAAGCCTAGCTAGTTGCACAGTCATGGCAAGAGCTGCCTTTCTCACCTCTGGGGCTATTTCTGGCCTGGTATCTTCTCTTAAATTTCCAATCTAGAGATTCTCAGACAAAATCCTGGAATCAGATCCTCTGCATTCTTGCTTTCATTGCTTTCTCTACTGGTACATGGTGTGCTGAGAGAGGTTGACATACTTCACTCATATTAGGTACAGTGCTCATGGATCAAGACACAATTTAGCAGAGGACTGGAACACATGCAGAAATGATTGGATGGGTATTGGCTATGGAAACAGCTAATTTTACACTAGCATCCTTTTATGCTGACCCAAAAACAGGTGGATAGCAGCTTAAGTTAGTATTAGGAAAAGGCCCAATGATGTATGTTAATTGTGGTAAGGCAAATTTCAGTCCTTCTACCCAAAAGAAAAGTAGTCTAGAGCCATGAAGCTCTTGGCCCCCATATACATTCAAACATATGCCTGCACAAAACGTAACTCTAGGTAACTATGGTTACAATGTAGTACAAGGGCAGCATTTTTAACAAGGAGAGTTTGTTGAACTTTAATGAATAATAAACTGATACTGAATAAAGTTAATCAGCTTTAACTTTTTTTAAAAAAAAATCCATCTTCATGCTGGGTTTAAAATGCTGTTACTTGTCTAAATGTGAGTTAATGAATTGGAGAGAAAATATTTTTTGCTCTGCAAATTTCACTGTAATTGCCTTTATTTTAGTCCATTAGCACTAGGTGGAGGTTCCACACTCTTGGAATATACATGGCCAGTGTATTTAAAAATGAAATTAGTAGATGTACAACTGGTACATCTAGAAATATACTTTCAAACTGTACATATAATGAGAAATATAAAGAATCGCCTTATTGGTGAAGTGGGAGGCGTACCCATTTAAATCATTAATTAATAATATGGTGACATGTTTGCTAAATCGCTCAGGCCCCGGAGCTGGGTTCTGCCCTGGTCTGTAGCTAGGGATGTTCTGGCAGGGTGCATAATGGCCCTGCTGGGGCTAGCTTAGAGGACAAGGGACAGGAAGATCAGTTAAAGTTGTGTATGGTGGGGCAGAGATACATTAAGAGAGAAAGCTTGGGCTAGACAAAAGTCCCAAATGCCCTGTCTTGTCTAATGTGGTGCTCTGTGCTGCCTGCCAAGAGAGGCTGAAGGGCAACTGCAGTAAATAGAGAGGAAGCCTGCAGCTACATCTAGTCCAGCAGGTGTCAGAGGCAAACTGGCTGCAAAACTCCCTGATTGCTCACACGGGGAGGGAAGGGTTGTGTGTGCAGCTGAATAAACACATACAACACAATTAAGTGAAATAAAGATGCTTTGATTAAAAGGAGAATCTGGGCTCATCTGTTTGTGTTTGAGCTGCCTAATCTCCTTCCCCCATTGTGCACAGAATTAAGCGTCTGGGTTTTCTGTTTCTAAACAGCGGGCTGTGAGTGGCAGGGTCACAGAACAATCCCAAACAGCTCTAGCCAACTGAGTGGAATAATGCCTTATTCAGATGGAAATGCAGCATCAGGCATGGCTGCTGAGCCCTCTGGGATCCAGCAGCCACATCTGAGTGAGATTGACCCAGAAGCGCAGGTCTTCCCCTGGGCACCTGCCTAAAGCATCCCAGACACAAATCCACCTGGTTTGCTGAAAGGAAACAAAGTATGGGTAATGGCTGCCCTTTGGGATGCTTGGGACGGAGGGAGGGAGAAAAGAGGGCTCCCTCCTGGGCTAAACTTGTTGAATGGTTGGTCTATTTTCCTGTCACTCATCCCAATTCACTTCACAGGATTGTTGTTATGGGCAAAATAAAAGGAGGAAGGATTATTAGGTATGTTTGCTGCCTTGAATCATTTATTAAATTAATAAAGGTGGGATAAATATAAATAAATAATATGTTCTCTCTGAAAGGGATGCCCTGGATCCCATTCTAGCTGCACACATGACCACCTATATTGAATACAGTGAGAAGGTATTCCAAAATATATACTGTATATATGAATAAATATGGTGAGAGATAGAGAGAGGATTCTGTAGAGTTGGTAGGGCTGATAGCCGGCCTCAGGCACTGCATTAAGTGGAGATCACTAAACCATCATTTTTCATTAGTCTACAATTGACTAAATTAACATAACACATTAGACATGAACTATGATTTACAAATCACCAGAGATGAGGGGATTAAATATCCCCTCAGAAATGAAGGGATAAAATATTAAGCCAAAAATAAACCAAATATTAGGACATGTAATTCCTTCTCCTTTTTAACTGTAAATTATTGCTATTGTTATGAGTATTTATTGCTTCAATGTTTTATTGGCTTTTCATGTTTGTAAACCACCCAGAATCACCTCTAGGCAAATAAGTCAAATAAACAAACAAACAAATAAATAAGTAGAAATGTCTTAATAAATCTATAATGTGAACTCTGTTAGGAAAACAATAAGTACCAGAACTGATTTAAAACTTGTGACAATAGCGAATAATTAGCCTGCAGTCATAACCCTAACCTACTCCTTGTGCTTTTGTTCAATGAATGATAGATGTTGTTTGTATTCTCTTATAGCTTCTGAGGAGGAATTTGAAAGGGAAAAAAAACAACACACACATACACACATATAAAAACCAGAGGTCTGGGGTCTCAAGAAGTTGGGGTCTAGAATCTGAAATTAAAATACTGCCTAACTATTCCTGAGTCACTAGGAAACTATAAGGCATAACAATTACTGCTTCCATCATCAGTCCTTATCCTGCATCTGTTGTTTCTATCTTGGCTTCCTTCTGAATGGTGAAGTCCTGTTTTTGTGCAGTGTGTGTGTCTGTTAAGCAAAGCAATTGGTTAAACCATCTGGCTCTGTCCCCCTCCCCCTTTCTGAACATCACCAGATGATAGGAAGCCATCTGCCATTCACAGTCCTGCAGCAGGAATGGGGCAGGATGAATTCCCACTTGGGGTTTGGTGATGCACTGATTTGCAATAACAGTTATTCCCAAACTAAAGGCTATCTCGCAATCTTTTGTTTATTATATTTATTATTGATATGATAGTTATAGGGCACCATAACCAAAGACGGATTATGGAAGTTTACAATAAAACTGTAAAAAATACAATAAAATGAATAAACAACCATCAGTACCAACCCGTGTCTGAATAGCAGTGACAGGCAACCCTCAGAGGCCCTGCAGAAAAGTTAGGTTTTCACGGTCTTTCAAAAAGACATCAAGCAAATTGGACCTCTGGGGAGAGGTTATTCTATAAACCAGGGGATACTATGGAAAAGCGTAATCTGCAGGCCCAGGTCCCTCTGCTTCTCACTCCACATGCCTATGGGAACTTGAGTTTCCCTACTCAGGACGAGGGCAGTCCTCTGCAAAGGATACAATCCTGAAGCTTCATTTAGGGATGAAGCCTTTATCAGTTAAAACCATCACTGTGAATGGTTGCAGGAACTGGGTATGTCTAGTTTAATGAAGAGAAGGACTAGGGGAGACATGATAGCAGTGTTCCAATATCTCAGGGGTTGCCACAAAGAAGAGGGAGTCAAGATATTCTCCAAAGTACCTGAGGGGAGGACAAGAAGCAATGGGTGGAAACTAATCAAGGAAAGAAGCAACCTAGAACTCAGGAGAAATTTCCTGACAGTTAGAACAATTAACTAGTGGAACAACTTGCTTCCAGAAGTTGTGAATTCTCCAACACTGCAAGTTTTTAAGAAGAGTTTGGACAACCATTTGTCTGAAATGGTATAGGGTTTCCTGCCTGAGCAGAGGGTTGGACTAGAAGACCTCCAACGTCCCTTTCAACTGTGTTATTCTATTCTATTCTATTCTATTCTATTCTATTCTATTCTATTCTATTCTATTCTATTCTATTCATATTTTTTTAAAAGATTTTAAGATGTTCTGGACAGCTCAATACAGATGTTCTGTTGCTGCAGTGTTCCAGTATGTATGTAGATTTCTGCATTTTGCACTCATTGCTGCTTCCAAGTATAACCTTCAAAGTAAAGTGCATTGTAGTAATCTAATGTATAGTGATATCAAAATGAGTCACTGTCATCAGGACCTCTGCCAGAGATCCTACTCTCCCAGGGGGGAGTTGGATTGAACCTTGGGGCATCTCAAAAGGGATTGTTCATTAGGCCAACTTCTCACATCCTACCTCTGATGTGAGTTATCCACCTAGGAAAGAGGAAAACCACTGGGAAAAAAAAATACACATTGCCTCTACCCACATAGGTGATTGAGAAAAATATGAAAGTCTGAGAAACCTCATATAATATTAGAATATTAATTGTTATTTTGGATATACATCCAACAAAACTGAAATTGTCAGCAGGAGCATTATGGGATCAAAAGAAACTTTGATTTGTTGCAATGAAAATTTTTGCAGCAGGTTTTGGTTAAATAAGGATTTCCTTATTTTTCTATCTGATAGATTAATATGTGGTATTCTAATCCTTCTGTCAAGTTTATCATAAATTGAATTATTTCCTCATCTATCAAGATATCTCATGGAATTCATCAAGGATGTCCTTTATCTCTTCTAATATTTAATTTGATATTGAATGTGGCTCACCTTAGTAGAAAATCAAAGGATATTTTGGACATAAGATTTGCTGTTATTAAATGTCAATGATATATTATTAATAATTTTGATTGTTCTGTGCCAACAGTTTGGTAAATCAACAGGCAATTCAATTAATTGAAGTAAGTCTTTTACACTTCATGTAGGCTATAATGAATGTATAACAATGGGGATCTTACTCATTGCTTGAATTCTTTTAATTATCTCAGAATAACAAATCAAGAAAACTTTCATAATCTGTAGAAGAATATATACTGAATGATTTATCTCAGACTAAACTGATGTGTATATATGTATATATGCACACACACACATATACACATATACATATATACACACATACATATAGACAAATAATTTAAGGGGAATTGTAAATATGAATATTACCTCATAATTGTTATATATACTCAGAGATGCTCCTTTCTCAATGCTATTAAGGCATTTTGAGCAGATTGATACCTTACTAAGAAACAGGAACACGATCTCCTAGATTTTTTTTTAATTTAGTTATAATCATAATACTTGATGATGATTATAACTTACCCCATTTCCAGTTTTATCACCTCATCTATTTTTTCATTGACTTTAAATGAGTAAAGGCAAAATAACTTGGTGAGCACATTTAAAAGTTATTGTTTGACCCTTCTGACATTGGGGCAAAGGTTTAACTTCACTTTAGCCAGAATTCTACTGTATTGAGAATATTAAAGGCTGCAAAGCAAATTTACAACATGTGGACATGGGAGTATAATTTTGATTCTTATTCACATGAGAATAAGAATATGAGAATAAGGAGTCACGTGGCCTGCACATGACACATCCATCCCATGGGCCGCCAGTTTGACACCCCTGCCCTAAAGACTGTTAAGGAAGGGTTCAGAGCATTGGCTACCAGGCTAAGGAGATACATTAGAGAATCAATGGCCAAGGAGATGAATGGCCTGTTTTCCAAAGAACAACTGCAGTGCGACAACATAGTAACAACAAAGCTACCAAGAGCAGAAACTGAATAGTATTGGAAGAACATATGGGAGAAAGAGGAGAGACATAGCATAACACCAGTGCAGTGGCTGCAAGTCCCGAGATCAGACCATAACAATTTTCCTAGAGATTGGAACCAATCACCATCATAGCAGGAGATACCCAATAGTGGGTCAAGGACATGAAGAGCTGGACACCCCCTGGCCTGGACATGATGCACACCTATGGTTAAAGAAACTAACAGCAGTGCATGAACCCCTAACAGCACAGATGAACCAGATGCTAGCAGTAGGCTCCCTCCCAGACTGACTAATACAAGGAAGGACTTTGTTGATCATGAAAGATCCCCACTAGGGAACAGCACCAGCCAACTACTTCCCCACAACATGGAAAGTCCTGTCAGGCAACATAGCTACCAAGCTACAGGTCCATACTGGCCAGTACATGAACATAGCTCAGAAGGGCATCAGGAACAACTTCCGAGGCACAAAACACCTAGTATTCTGTGCAAACTTTTTGTTCAACATATCACTATAATATTTTTAACAAATCATGATTTAAAAAATTCTGGCTTAGAATATATGTGAACCAGCCAGTAGTATAAGTGCCCTGATGTTGGATCCCAATATGTAAAATACTGTTTTTAGGTCAGTAAAGAATGCATGGCATCTCCGGAACAATTAAGGCACATATATAATGTCATATAAAGCAATTCTAATCATGGTTTAAACAGCAAAACCATAACTGTCTCTTTTTTAAAAAAAAAAGCTTACAAAATATTTAACTCAATAAAAAATAACTGAGGAATCTGCCATCTGTTTTTTTAACTGCGCAAATTTTTAAAAAATCACAAAAACTTAATCTAGGCAAGCCATCACTTACCCTAGTTTTCCAACACTGGCAGTGACACAACTGAGCAAAACCTGTCCACCTTCTTTTGTGCCAAATTCTGATTAACAAAAATGAATGTGTAATACATATGCACAATGCAAGCAGCAATTCCTTTTGCAAATAAGCTTCAGGTTAAGCAAGGGAGATTTTGTAGAAAATTATAGGAACACTTTGTGTTCAAACACCAAGTACAGGAAACAGCTGATCCAGGGTCCTCCAAAACTATTGTATTTCACAATCCCCAAATAGCACGGCCAAAAGGCCATGTTGTTCAAGGGTGGATATTCAACATAATTACAGATTCCCAAAGGTGGGAAGGTTTTTCTAGTCCATCATTTAATCCAACAACCATGAGTACTCCAACGAGAAATTAAGATAATGTTTATCTCCAGATGTTTATTCTAATAATGGGGATAAGTAGAGATAAGATGCCCTCAAACATGATGGATCTCTTTCTTTCTAACAGCCATAGATAGAATTTTTCCCAGATTTTGTCTATTTCTGTTATAAAGGCACCTAATAATACTAAATTCTTCAGTACCTAATGATACTAAAGTTAGTTAACAACTGTGTGCAAAAACAACTATTTCTTTTTCCTAGGATATAATCTATTATACTTGTCCTTTTGTTACTGTTATGAGAGATTATTCACCATTTAGTAAGCTTCCATCTTCTCCTTGGTTTTTGTTTGTGCTTACTCTATTTCTCCATTTGCTTTTCCTTTAGTTCCAGAGTAAGAGAGGTCTTATTAAATCCAGAACCCACAGTCAAATGCAGTAATGTACACATACAAACAAGTGGGCTGGTAGAGAATAAACCATAGATATAGCCAGTGTTGGGATTCAGCCAGTTCGCACCACTTCGGGAGAACCGGTTGTTAACTTTCTGAGCAGTTTGGCAAACTGGTTGTTGGAAGAAATCATTAGGGCAGAGAACCGGTTGTTAAATTACTTGAATCCCACCACTCGATATACTATTATCTTGTTCCTCACAAAGAGACATTTCTATTGTCCTCCTTGCAGTTTCATAGACTTCTTTTTATACACTCAGGATCTGCAGTACCAGGCAACCTATTTGCCTCTTAACATTGTTCCATATCTGTGGAAATTTGAGACATATGCTGGTTTTCACACTGTGGAAACAACAAATGTTCCATTCTCTGTTCAGTAGTTTAATCCTTGCAATAGACATAAGGGAAGCAGATTTTCTAGGCCTTCATGCAGATAAATCCATGGGTGGAGAAAAAAAATAGGCAACTTCATACTGTCATATCTTTTCAGTATGGGGATTTTAATGGGTAAATTGGCTGGCAAGAAGGCTATCCAAGTGTTCCCCAGAGAACAGATAGTGGACACATAGAGGAAATCTGAAAGGATTTTGTAAGCATGCCTAACTGAACAAGTTATTTATCCATCAAGTTATTTCAGTGCTTTGTCTTGGACATTCAAAGATCTCTGAGGCAATTGTGAAATAGGGTCCACAGGCTATGGTCATTTCACGTACAGAAGAACAATGTAAGTGAAGAGATATGATTATTGTATAGTAACACTTTTTTTCCAACTCCCAAGGAATGTTGGACAGTTACACAGTTGGTACTCTGTCCATCTATCTAGCAGCAAAATATTTCTTCATAAATTGGACAGTGGGACCAGATTTAATGTGGAGGAAGAAATAACCAAAAGGAAGATGGAATCTGGCCTAATCAGATTACGAGCTGAAGTATAAATATCCCCCCCCAAAAAAAATCTCCAAAAATATCAACATTGAATAGTTGAATCAGGCTATTGTCAACTGCTCTATTCTAATTCCAGAAGCTATGGTTGGATATTCATGATCACATTGAAAGGGTTTAGGCTGGGTTCAAATCAAGCATAGCATACTTGTTGTGGCTTAGCATGTTGAATGAATGAGTCCACCAAGATGCCTGCTAACACCCCGGATCATAAATGGACTTCCTTTGGTTTATGCAAAAAAATATTATTTTCTAAACATCTTTTTAAATCTCTAAATAATGAACTGAGGAAAGGTGAGAAGAAGCATAAAAAGGATTTCCTCAGTTACGTTTGAAATAAAAGGTAAAGGAAAATATCAGTACACAGGCTGCTCAGTGAAGATGGAAAAATAATAATAGGTAACAGAGAGCTCTTCAATTCCTGTTTTGTCTCAGTCTTCTCAAACACAACAATATATGTGCCACTCAGAAACCATGAAGGGCACAATGAAAGGGTAGGATTGAAACTTGTGGCTGTTAGAAAAGTGGTGAGAGACTACCTACTATACTTTGAGTGAAGTTAAATTTCCAGAGCCAGAATTCCATTCTAGATAATAAGAAGTGTACTGATGATAATATAGTATGATGACAGTAGCTAATATTCCAGCAAAAAGAAAGAACATCCAGAATGATCTTAATAATTACAGATTGTAGTCTGAAGCTCAGAACGAGAAAAAGAAGTCCATATATGTGGAGGGGAGATGCTAGGTTGGGATGAATGGTGCAGACCCATAACTCACAGTTTACAATACACAGTGGATAGGTTCACATAATGATTGAAAAGAAGCCACATAATGACTTAAGAAGATGTGGAAAACTTGCCCAACCATATGGAAATGTTTCTCTTGATCCTAATATATCAGGTACATACACCAATTGTTTGTATAAAAAGAATATGAAATAGTTTTATGATGGTACCATCATTAATGTTGCATATTATTAGAGTTAAACAAATTATCTGCAAGTTATGTAGAAATAACTACACTGATCTATATATTTTTCACCTTTTTTAAAATTTTACTTCTGCTGCTATTGTATAAAAAACTTGAGGAAGGAACAGAGGCACCGATCTGCCACTGTACTCATCCTAGGATAAACCACATTTTTTTTAACAGAGCTGTGCAAAGCATCAGAAAGGACCTTTTGTAAAGCTCATTGAAGTGACAACAGTTCAGTTGAAACCACCGCCAAAGTACGGAGGAGTGCATGCATAGACACAGATAGGAAGACAGCCAGAGAGCCTTTGAAGCAACCAGGAGAGCCTTCCAAAGGATGCAGCTGTTTTAACAAGGGAGGATGGGCTGTGTTTGGCTCATGCTAATGCACTTTTTCAGCACACCCTTTTTTAGCAAAGGAAAAAAAAAGCTTTTGATGAAATATTACATTTACTTGACTGCATCCCATCCATTTCGATAGCATCTACTGGTTTTAACCAGGCTTATTCTCCAAGTTCAAGTGTGGATAGAATTTCAACCTTTGAACCTCATCATTGTCTATTGAAAATTGAAGTGCCTGTTTTAAACGGGACTGCAAGCCTCAGAAAAGACAAGCATGGATTCCTATAATCATCATTGTTATTGTCATTGAGGATGAATGGCCAGAGCTGCCAATTTCAGTTAGTACATTGACTACTCTTTTTTCTGGACAGACAGAGCCTGACTACGGCTGTTTTATTCCTTAATAACTTTGTTGTGCCAAACATTCAAAATGTGTGCTTTCCAAGTGAGTTGTTGAATAAAATGCTCCTCCTGATGCAATGCAATAGCTATCTCCTTTTGAAAACTCATGAAGCTGCTTCTAAGGTTGTCTTCAGCTGTCATTTCAATTCACTGTTGGTCTCACCATAAATAGACAACAGGGAGAGCCTTCAAACGGATGTGGAAGGCTTCCAAAGGACACAGATGCTTTAAGGTTCCAAGAAAAGGTGTTTTGCCCAAGCAACATGCTGTATGTAAAACCCTTTATGAAAGCTCAAGATGGCCCTATAAATAAACTCATATTACAATATTGTAAAGTTTCTTTGAACTTGATCCAGAAGCTGTAACTGTTGCAGAACAGGAAAGCCAGATTAATGAATGGAGTGCCTGGTCATGCACAAGTTCCAGTGCTGCTGGAGCAACTGCACTGCCTGCCAATTAGCCAGGTTTGAGTTTTTGTTTCTGACATATAAAAGGCCCTCAATAACTGGGGTCAAATAAATTGGACAGACTGCCTTCACCATTATAGACCTGGTTGTTTGTTAACAAGTGGTGGAAAGAATATCTTACCTCCTATTTTAAGTCTGCCTTCTCTCAGATAGAGAAATGAAACTCCAGTTAGCCATTGTTAGAAAAGGAGAGGATACAATATTATATAGTTAATTTAAATGAATTCACATCTCCAGGGTCAGATGGATGAAATTCTTTGATAATGAAGGAAGTCGTGTAGATGATCACAAAACTACTTATTGTCTTCATGGAGAATTCCTGGAAAATGAGCCTAAGATTCTGGAAGACAGGAATAATCTTACCTTCAGAAAAGAGAACAATAAGGAGATATAATATTGCAGATGTTTACTGGGTAAAATCCCTGAGCACAGATTAAACAGCATAGTGGTGAATACTTGGATAGGAATTCAATAATTAACAGCAGTCATCACAGGTTTGTGACAAACAAGTCGAGCCAGCTAACCTTATCTCCTTTTTTGACAGAATAGCTAATTTAATAGATTGAGGAAAATGCCACAGACATAATGTATCTTCATGTTGACAAAGCATTCAGTGAAGAGTCTCATGATACTCTCATTAATAAAATGGTAACATATGGGCTAAATAATGTATTTTTCAGATGAATTACAATGGAAAAAAATGACTACACTCAGGCACTACTCATAAATGGCCTCACATCAACTTAGAAATTAGTACTGTATATTGATGATAATAGGATTGCATTGTATCTATGTGTCCTGCACCCACCTCTGTATAACATTTTTATTAATGACCTGGATGGAGGGACTGGGAAAAAAATAATCTAATTTGTATATGATAAAAACTTAAGAAGAGCAGCTAATATTTTAGAAATGAAAAAGAAGATTCAAAAGATCTAGACAGTTCTGAACTTTGGGCCAAAATTAATGGTATTACATTTAACAGGAGAAAAAACTAAAGTCAAAGGAGGGAGGGAGGGAGGGAGGGAGGGAGGGAGGGAGGGAGGAAGGAAGGAAGGAAGGAAGGAAGGAAGGAAGGAAGGAAGGAAGGACGTGAAGTTAATGGTGGCATGGCAGTAGTACATGTAAAAACATTTTGTGTCATAACAGATCACAGTTTGAATGGGCTAGTTCCTCTCTTTCAGCCCAAATCACCTCACAGGTTGTTGTGGAGAAAATAGGAGAAAGGTGTGTTGAATATGCTCGCCACTTGAGTTATTTGTAAAAATAATAATGGTGAAAAATAAATGAAATCAATCAATCAATCTGTTTGGGGATGTCTTAGCAGGAGCATAAAGTCCTGAGCATAGGAAAGAACTTTCCCACTCTACTCTGCCTTGAGCAAACACCATTTGGAATACTATATCCAGTTCTGGACACCACATCTAAAAGGCATTGACAAACTAGAATGAATTCTAGTTTACATTTAACTTTATAGAAGACACTGTTAAAGGGAGATGTGAAAGTAGTTTCTAGATATCTAAATGTTTGTTACATAAATATCTGAATGGATAGTATTCTCTGTTAAACATGAGAGTGGATGTTGCCTCAGAAAACAGGACTAAAACCGGTGACTTGAAACCATAGGGAAGCAGTTTCAAATCTGATATTAGAAAAAAATTCCTGACAGTAAGAGCTATCAACAAGGGAAATAAATAGCCTTATGAAGCAATGTACTCCCCTTCCCAGGAGGCCTTCAAACAGAAGCTCGATGGCCAACTACACAAAATGCTTTAGCTGGTCCTGTACCAAACGAGGAGTTAGACCAGATGACTTTCAATGGACCTTCGAACTCTGTGGTTCTCTGTGATTGCTAAGAACATCAGAGTAGCATACACTGAGATTGACAGAATTAATCTCTCTATTGCTCATGAATAGGCTTTTTCAATGGTGGCACTTGAACCCTGGAATGCTCTCCTTCTGGAATTTCCTGGGGGGGGGGGTGTATTCTATGGCAACTACTCTCTGTAACTTTTCTGTATGAATGCAGAATCAATGATTCTCGTTGGCTCTCGTTTTTCTCCCATCAGCTTTAATGACTGGGTTCTAATATTTTTTACTGTTGTTGTTATATTTTATACTATTAGCATAAACCATTTTGAGAAGCATATGGCAAGCAGTATAGAAGTAATAGATGGATAATTGAAAGATAAAAGGATTGAAAGGATTCTTAAGCAAGCATGTTTAGTACTGCAGTTTACAATCCAGTTCCCAATTTCAAGGCATATTGAAATGAAGAAATCAAATCTGGCACAGATTTAAGGAAAACATGCTTTTGATTTGCTGCACAACTGCTATATTTTTTTTCTGCAGCACATTGCTCACTTCTAGCCCTATCTGAACGTTTGCAACTTTGCAAGTACAGAGGCAATATCCAGTCCATGCAGATGCTGAAGATCAATCTGAAGGCGTTCATCAGAACAATCATGAAAAGATAGATAGAGCTCCACAAAGATTTTAGATGGCATGTCTCGCTCCTCCATCTTTATCTTTCAGGAACATGGTAGTAGTATTGATTCAGTCCCTTATTTTTAAAATGGGAACAGGAGAGATTACCTGAAAGATGAATTGTGATGGTGAAACAATGGAAGCTGGAAAACCCTAAAAACAATGTTATGCAAAATGTGTATCTTGAAGTTTCAGAGAAAACTGTCAGAGATAGTGGAGATAAGCATTCACATATCCTCTAACCAGAGAGCTCTTCATATCAAAAGCAGATACAAATTAACCCTTGAAATAACACAATTTCACTAACACTGTACTATTTAAAGTCTAGCATTTAGACTTGAGACAGGGTATGTAAAATCACTGTTAAGAGTCCAGTGGAAGTCCTTACTTCACTATCTAATTACAATTTACACACAGCTAGAGAGAGGGGGAGGGGGAGGGGGAGGGGGAGGGGGAGGGGGAGGGGGAGGGAGGGAGAGAGAGAGAGAGAGAGAGAGAGAGAGAGAGGGAGGGAGGGAGAGAGGGAGAGAGAGGGGGGATATTCTTGTCCACTAGCACCTGCCATTTGAAAAACCCTTTTTTTCTGCAGCTGCTGTCTTTCATTTCAACCAAGAAACACACCATTCAGATGGCAACATTATCAGCAATCCAGTGTTTTCTGTCCCCATCTCCTTGTTTTTTTTTTCAGTCCTATCCCAATTTTTTGTCATACAAAGCAATCCCACCCCAGATTGCTCGGTGGAAACTGGCAACATGCCACAGAGGATTTTTTTAAAAAAAAAAAAAATAGATCTTGGTGCATTCAATTAATGTTTCCAGTTCTCAAGTTCATGGGCAGATAACCTAGTAAATTGTTTCTTTTAATTGCCTGAGCCTCTCTAAATAGCAAAATAATGCTACAGAGTACTTAGGCAAGTGAACTGTCTCTAGCGTGCCCAATTTTGGAGTAACTTTGAAGTTTTACAGCCCAGAGTAAAATCCATTTTTTATATTCATGATATATATGTGAATGTATATGTATATGTACAGGTGAAACTCAAAAAATTACAATATCATGCAAAAGTTCATTTATTTCGGTAATGCAACTTTAAAGGTGAAACTAATATATGAGATAGACTCAGTACATGCAAAGCGAGATAATTCAAGCCCTGATTTAACATAATTTTGATGATTATGGTTTACAGCTCATGAAAACCCCAAATCCACAATCTCAGAAAATTAGAATATTGTGAAAAGGTTCAATATTCTAGGCTCAAAATGTCCCACTCTAATCAGCTAAGTAAGCCATAACACCTGCAAAGGGTTCCTGAGCCTTTAAATGGTCTCTCAGTCTGGTTCAGTAGGAATCACAATCATGGGAAAGACTGCTGACCTGACAGTTGTGCAGAAAACCATCATTGACACCCTCCATAAGGAGGGAAAGCCTTAAAAGGTAATTGCAAAAGAAGTTGGATGTTCCCAAAGTGTTGTATCAAAGCACATTAATAGAAAGTTATGTGGAAGGGAAAAGTGTGGAAGAAAAAGGTGCACAGGCAGCAGGGATGACCGCAGCCTGGACAGGATTGTCAGGAAAAGGCCATTCAAAAGTGTTGGGGACTTTCACAAGGAGTGGACAGAGGCTGGAGTCAGTGCATCAAGAGCCACCACACACAGACGGATCCTGGACATGGGCTTCAAATGTCATATTCCTCTTGTCAAGCTGCTCCTGAACAACAAACAAT
Organism: Pantherophis guttatus; assembly: GCF_059756535.1. Taxonomy (NCBI): domain Eukaryota; kingdom Metazoa; phylum Chordata; class Lepidosauria; order Squamata; family Colubridae; genus Pantherophis; species Pantherophis guttatus. The sequence continues at coordinate 211,719,278 of NC_142064.1, forward strand.
GTCAGAAGCATCTTACCTGGGCTAAAGAAAAAAAAGAACTGGTCTGTTGCTCAGTGGTCTAAAGTCCTCTTTTCTGATGAGAGCAACTTTTGCATCTCATTTGGAAACCAAGGACCCAGAGTCTGAAGGAAGAATGGAGAGGCACACACTGCAAGATGCTTGAAGTCCAGTGTGAAGTTTCCACAGTCTGTGTTGATTTGGGGAGCCATGTCATCTGCTGGTGTTGGTCCACTGTGCTTCATTAAGTCCAGGGTCAACACAGCCGTCTACCAGGAGATTTTGGAGCACTTCATGCTTCCTTCCGCAGACGAGCTTTATGGGGATGCTGACTTCATTTTCCAGCAGGACTTGGCACCTGCCCACACTGCCAAAAGTACCAAAACCTGGTTCAATGACCATGGGTTTATTGTGCTTGATTGGCCAGCAAACTCGCCTGATCTGAACCCCGTAGAGAATCTATGGGGCATTGCCAAGAGAAAGATAAGAGACATGAGACCGAACAATGCAGAAGAGCTGAAGGCTGCTATTGAAGCATCCTGGTCTTCTATAACACCTCAGCAGTGCCACAGGCTGATAGCATCCATGCCACGCCGCATTGAGGCAATAATTGATGCAAAAAGGGCCCAAACCAAGTACTGAGTACATATGCATGCTTATACTTTTCAGAGGTCCGATATTGTTCTATGTACAATCCTTATTTTTTTGATTTCATGTAATATTCTAATTTTTTGAGATTGTGAATTTGGGGTTTTCATGAGCTGTAAGCCATAATCATCAAAATTATGACAAATCAAGGCTTGAACTATCTCGCTTTGCATGTAATGAGTCTATCTCATATATTAGTTTCACCTTTTAAATTGCATTACTGAAATAAATGAACTTTTGCACGATATTCTAATTTTTCGAGTTTCACCTGGTATGAGTAGCAGGGGGATTTGAGCTGGTGAGCTGTGTTGCTGTTGTTTGGCTTCGTGTTCGTGGCCATGCCACCTCTTCATGGTGGGTGTCAGTCTGCTTCATGTATGTATGTGTTTTATACATTTATATATATATATAAAACACATACACACTGTATGTGTGTTTGTATACACACACACATAGAGGCAAACATTCTGTGGTTGTTCATGGTACTCCTCAGTTGCATGCTTACAACGTCCCTTACAATGATCCAGCTATGCCAGGGTGTGCTCTAACCTAGTTATGACTCTGATTCATTCTTTGGAAGCATTTATATGCAGTGAAAAGGAACAGATGGAATTTCCCCAGGACTTCAGAGGATTTGAAAGAATGCCTGGAATCCTGTTATGGAATCCTGACAAAAATAATATTTGAAATTGGACTATGTGAAAAGAAAATAATTACAAAATAGTTGTTTTGATTTAGATCTTGCAATGCATCAATATATCTCGGGAGTGTAACCAATCAATAGATAGCAAACCTTGATGGTTTTGCTATTAATGGCTTGCTGGGATTAAGTAGTGCAACAGTGGAAAAATATCTTTTCTTGAATGTTTTGTCCTATTAATATTTGGAAGACGAGCAAGAAATAGCCCATGTTGATAAATTTATCTTTGTATCGTTTCACGTGGTGCACAATCTTTACTTTCAAACTAGGTTCAGGAAGAAATGATAAGGCTCATTTCATTATTAGTTTGCTTTATGTAGGTAAATGTTTTGGTAAAAGGAATCAGTTTTGTTCATTTTGACTTTGCCATTTCTTTAAGATATATGAGAAACATATGAAGTTGCTGTTAGTACATTTTCAACTTGTGGAATATAAAGAGTTGAGGCTTTTGTGCTTTCGGATTTAAATCCCATATGCCCATTTTATTTTCACCATGAAATTGTTATTATTTATTATGACAACCATCCAAGATTAACTACATAGCTGTGATTGGCTCGCCTTGAGGGCTGAGATAGTCGCTGTCAGCTTGTCTGATATAAACCTGGGGAGGAAGAAAGTGTCTCTATTGGTCCGGTTAAAATTCTCAGCACTTTTTTTCAGCATGATGTCCTTCTAAGCATGAGAATAGAATAGAATAGAATAGAATAGAATAGAATAGAATAGAATAGAATAGAATAGAATAGAATAGAATAGAATAGAATAGAAGGAAGGGACCTTGGAGGTCTTCTAGTCCAACCCCCTGCTTAGGCAAGAAACCCTATACCATTTCAGACAAATGGTTATCCAATCTCTTCTTAAAATCTTCCAGTGTTAGAGCATTCACAACTTCTGGAGGTTCTTCTAGATCATCTTGCTGGGTTTCTTTCGGGGACCACTAGGGTACAGTCTAGATAGCAGATTCCAGAAATGCAGTGGATAAGGGAGGGGGAGCTTGTTCAACTTTTTGGCCTTCACTTATGGAACAAGGTTCCTTTGTGTCCCTATGTTCTTAATAACTTAAATGAAACTTTGAAGGAGATTTTCCTATACCATGATTCTATTTGCAACAAGACATAGAAGATAGCTGGCAATAGGTGACAATAACTATAGCATTTATCTCATTTTTAACAGGTGGCAAAAGAAGAGACAGGCAAAACCAGCAAGAAGGAGGGGGGTGGGAAAGGGGTGGAAAACCATTGCCTGGAAGATTTTAACCTTGGTAGTTATAGACATAGCACAGCACGTGAATATCTTTTTCAAGACTTCCATTGCTATCCTTTCAAATGCAAGTGTAATCTGTAGAATATTTCTTGATTGCTGGTTCCTTTCTACTTGATAGCTAATCCTAAAAGGTAACGGCTAGCCACCATTTCGGTATCTGCATTGCTAATTCTAAGACTGGTTGCTGTTGTCATTAGTTCAGTCTTCTTTATATTTAGTCATAGCCCCATTTTTATTTTATTTTTGCTATGCTTCTTGACTTTTATTACTAAAAATTCCAAGTCATTTGCATTTTCAGCTATCAGAACAGTGAATTTGTCAGCATAATTTACTGGTTCTTCTTTTGTTGCTTGCTATATTTCTGTAGATATTTCATCAGTTCCTGAATGCTTCAGACTTGGTAATGACTGGAATGCTAATCTCACTTCATATTCTAATACTAGAGATTCTTGTAAATAAGGAATATCTTCTAAGGTATTTTGGATGCACAAAGTGTCATTATACAAGTAGTCCTCAGTTAACAACTGTAATTGGGACAGGGAACTCTGTCATTAAATGATGTGGACGTAAACTGTGACATCACATGATTGTGTTGCTTAACAACAGACATTCTGACAGTCCTGGTTACCATTGTTAAATGAGGATCATGCAGGTTAAACAAGAATCTCATGTGATCACAGGTTCTGACTTCCTGCTGGTTTTCCCATTGACTTTGTTTGTGGGAAGCCAGCAGGGAACATTGGAAATTGGAAATCACATGGCCATGGGTACACTGCAATGATTGGAAGTCCAAGGACCCGTTATAAGTCCCCCTCATTCTGGGCTGTTGTAACTTTGAATGGTTGCTGCACAAATGGTCATAATCCAAGAACTACTTGAACTCATATAGTTTTTCCATCTCATATGATCTGTTTTGAATCAGTCTATTCACGTGCTTCAGCACCCATTTAAGGATGGGAATGCATCTGAATTCTGACATCTTTTGGGAAACCTTCCTTGTTCTTATATGTCCATTTCCATCTTTGATGTTGTTCTAATGTTGTTCTTTGTGTCTTTTAACCGGTCTCTGAAATTCCTGGTTAAGTTGCTTCTTGGGATTTTTGTATTTCTTAGTTTAGGCTTCTCTTCTTGGCAATTCCCACCAGTTTGCTTTCTTCTGTTTCTTGGTCTTTGGAAGTCTCTTGTTACATTCATCCTTAACAGTTTCTTCAATTTCATTCCACAGTGGGCATACGTTCAAAATCATATCCTGAAAACTGGTTGGCTTTAAACGATTACTTTAGTTTGCAACCAGAACAATCTGGAACTGAACTCACTCAAAACCGTAGAAATGGTGGTGGACTTTAGGAGAAACCCTCCCATACTACTACCTCTTACAATACTAGACAACACAGTATCAACAGTAGAGACCTTCAAATTTCTAGGTTCTACCATATCTCAAGACCTAAAATGGACACCTAACATTAAAAATGTCATCAAAAAAGCACAACAAAGAATGTTCTTTCTGTGCCAACTCAGAAAGCTCAAACTGCCCAAGGAGCTGATGATAACAGTTCTACAGAGGAATTATTGAGTCTGTCATCTGCACCTCTATAACTGTCTGGTTTGGTTCTGCAACCCAACAAGACAGACACAGACTTCAGAGGATAATTAGAACTGCAGAAAAAACAATTACTACCCTGCCTTCCATTGAGGACCTGTATACTGCATGAGTCAAAAAGAGGGCTATGAAAATATTTACAGACCCCTCGCATCCTGGATATAAACTGTTTTAACTCCTACCCTCAAAACGACACTATAGAGCACTGCACACCAGAACAACTAGACACAAGAACAGTTTTGTCCCAAATGCCATCACTCTGCTAAATAAATAATTCCCTCAACACTGTCAAACTAGTTACTAAGTCTGCATTACTATTAATCTTTTCATTGTTCCTATCACCCATCTCCTCCCATTTATGACTGTATGACTGTAACCTTGTTGCTGGTATCCTTAAGATTTATATTAACTGTTTCCCTATGACTATCATTAAGTGTTGTACCTTATGATTCTTGATGAATGTATCTTTTCTTTTATGTACACCGAGAGTGTATGCACCAAGACAAATTCCTTGTGTGTCCAATTACACTTTGCCAATAAAGAATTCTATTCTATTCTATTCTATTGACTTGTAAGTTGCACACAACAATTCATGAGCAATTCTACAGTCAGCCCCAGGGCATATCTTCGCTGTTATAACAGAGTTCTTCCACTTTCTTGCACCAATACTTTTCATTTAATTTTTTTTAATTATTGAAGTACACCACCCAGAGTCATAGATTATGAGATAAATGACCCTATAAATTTCTTAAATAAAATAAATGAAAATAAAAGATAAAGGGAAGGAGATGACTCTTGCATATATAATGGTTTCCATGCTGTGTTATACCACAGTATAGTTCATTTGTTTGCAATATAGACTATTGTGTGAACACAGATAGGGAGCCATGATTAACAATCTTGCTTAGCATGTTTTAGGAATTGTAACCACTGAGTGCTCAGTCACAGCTGAAACCTGAAAGGCAAGGACTGTGAGCATTTTCACATGAAGTAGCCTTCCTCCCCCCCTCCCCCCAAATATTCTAGCTGAAATAACAAAAGGGACTTGAACACATTGAGGAGTGAGCCAATAGCTATATGGTTAGTTCCACAGAAGGTTTTCTCCGCAGGATCATGATCCCCACTTTTCTTCAATTCCTGACTGCTGAAGCAAGCTCTCTGTGTACACAAAGGGGAATTTGCAATGAATGTGCAGAAGCCAGGCATGAAACAACCCCATTCCCCACCTCTCCATATGGTCATAGAACATCCTTTAAAAACAATAAAATAAAGTAAAATCACCAGGGATGGTCTTGGAAAGAGATCACATTTGTTTCTACATCCAAGCCAATTCAGCTAGAGCAGGGGTCTGCAACCTTAAATACTCAAAGAGCCATTCGCACCCGTTTCCCACAGAAAAGTAAACACCAGGAGCCACAAAACCTGGGTGGGCATGGCCAACTTGATGTCACTCACTTCCACCAGTCACATGACCCCCCCAGCCACGCCTACCCAGCTGGTCATTAGGGCAGAGAACCAGTTGTTAAAAAATACCAGGAACCACAAAATCATTTTGACATCTCTTTCTCTACCTCTCTTCCCCACTCTCCTTCCCCCTCTTCTCTGTATCTCTCTGTCTCTGCCCTGGCCATTTCTCCATCCCCCACTGTTGCCCTTACTTTCTCAGGCCAGGCGAGGAGTGACTGAGAGGGGAGGGCGAGGGGCAAGGCAAGGCAGCAGTGGGTTCACCTGACAGGGAGCCACAGCAGAGGGCCTAAAGAGCCACATACAGCTCCAGAGCCACAGGTTGCTGACCCCTGAATTAGAGAATGGATAGTGTTACATCTCCCAAAGCCTTTGTCCTAAAGAGGCTGCCATCCTACATGTCTTAGGCAATAGATTTGAGTTGGACAACCAGGTCACTGTGAAACAGCTGTAAAAGATGGCTGACTCATTTCCCTGAACATGTTAGCTGCTCTGGTGTTTCTCAATGCAGGTATGAAGTAAAAGTTTTGTCACCCTCCCTGTGGCTCATTTTTGTTCCATGTCCTCCCGTCGACTGCCAGCACCAACCAGCTGTTCGGGTCTAGCCAGCTCCAACAAGCTTCCCGTTCAAAGCAATATTAGATGCCGCAGTGGGAAAAAGAAGTCAATAGTCATAACCTCCTGACAGTACTTCTCTCCCTTCTGTAAAGGAAACTGACAGTGTTTGAAGTACCATTTTAAAAGTGAATTTGGATATATAATATGATACCTTCAAATCATCTTTCCCATCACAAAGAATTTAAAAGTAGGTACTGAATAATTAAAATCAAAGCAGCCCTGAAGAAAAATTATTATATTTCAATCCTGAATGCTGAAAAAGGAGAGAAGATATAATTACTACAATATTATAAACAAATTAAAAATTAAAATAAATACTACTTAATTAAGGGAAAAAACCTACTTTCTATGTACTGGTAAGGCAGATGACTTGGTTAGCTTAGTGCTTTTAGGAGAATGTCATCAGGTGTTCTTCAGTAACTGTTTTCTTCTAAGCAATAATAGTTAACATGTTTGCTAAATCAGGAAAGATAAAACTAATGAAGAGCCAACAAAAAAAGTAATACCCATTTATACCAGCAATGTGATCTCTGCAACCCAACTTGATTTAACTGTGAGTAAACGTATTTCAGATCAAACTCTGTAAATCAATTATAGAAACCCTGGAGTCTCTCTTATTCAAATTTCATTTTGAATATATTATCTCTATAGTCCATAATCATCCGGGCAGCTGTGAGATTGCCTTATAATCCACTCACCATCTCATCCTAGAAGAAGGGAGTTGCAACGTTTAGGTTGAGAATCAGGTGCCCTTTTCTAGTTTTCCATCTAAACTGTTAACAATAAATGTGTCATTAAGAACTGGGTTAATTTACTTGTCTTTCCTTCCTTCTTTCACTCTTTTTAGAACAATTGCACACTAAAAGAATTTAACCCTTATTGCTTCAGCCTTGATTTTGATAAACCCTAATTGCAGTATCAAAACTAGTCAGGATCAGAGTCAGTGGAGGAGTGAATTACCAAGCAGGTCCCCAACTTGGCCAATGTTAACATAATTAGCACAAAATGCAACTCTGGAGGGGGTAGGGGAACAACCCATGAGGTTTAGCCACAGTTTATCTTTCTGTGAAATGGGTAATTTCTGAATGGCTGACTGTGAGAGCCAGTTTAGTATAGCAGTTAAGGCACCGGCCTAGAAGCCAGAGATTTTGAGTTCTAGTCCTATCTTGGACACAAAGCCAGCTGAGTGACTTTGTGCCAGTCACTTTCCTCAGACCCAAGAAGGATGCAATGGCAAACTACTTCTGAAATCCAAGCAGTCACCAAGAGTCACAGGCAGACATACGCCAAAAATAATAATAATAATAATAATTAAGCACAAAAGAATCTTAACCGATCGACACTTTCTGTGATTGTATTGAATGATGGTTGTTTTTATATTTTGTTATGTTTAAAAATAAATAAAAAATTCAAAAAAAAAAGTATCTTTCTGTGAAATAGGTAATTTCTGAATGGCTAACTGTGATCAATATACAGAGATTTTCCAAACAGTGAGCTCTTACTTTGGCTATTTTGTGATAATGCCCAAGATATTTAACATTCTAGATTTATCTATTAACATGCACACACGATATAGACTTGCTGTTTTAATGTCAAAAAGGGTATGTGGGCTTTTTTTTCCCACTTGTTCGGTGTCGCAGTGCAATAGAGTGTGTGGATGACCTTGGGGGATGAGGGGAAGAGATGCTTCCCAGAAATAATCAGATAAGTGGAGGGGGGGAGTGTCCAATAGATTAATGGTCAGAGGAAGAAAATCCGCCCGAATTGATCAGGTAGTTAAAAATGGTGATGGGAAGTTTGTACCTTCAGACTGCAAGATTCTGTTAATGTAGCCTTACAATAAAGTAGAATTTGCTTATCTAGTTGTGTTTCCTGTCTAGTTTACCCAGGAAGTCTGACGTTCACTATAGTGGATCCCAGAATGTGCATTTAACACACCTAATGATTGCATCGTTTTCCCAATAAAGAGCTACCGGTAATTACTTACATGTTACGTCTAACAGCTTTTTAAGAGTTACAATACAATAACAAATACAGAGGACATTCGCAAAGGCTGTTCCCACAGTTTGCTTCATTGTTCACCGCTCATGTTAAGCTAAGCTTGTCTTAACCTTGGTTAGCTTGTTGGGGGCTTGGTATACTGTGCAAACCTAACCTTCTGGGTGTGATAGAGGAGACCACAAAGTCCAGGAAATATGTTTAGTAAGCAGGTTCAGCTACATGGATAGAATTGATGACTAGAGCTCCTTCATTTGTCCCATTAAGCTCTCTAAGAACTCCAGGCTGAAAGAATAGATTCAAGACATAAGTGAGTCCAAACTCCTGCCTTTCACTCCTATGAGGTTCTGGGTGGTGCCAAGACCACCTCATTATTACTCAGTTGCAGGATCTCCAGCTTGGCAATGTTCAATGCAGTGGTGGGTTTCAAATTTTTTTACTTCTGGTTTTGTGGGTGTGGCTTGGTGGTCATGGCATGGCTTGGTGGGTGTGGCAGGGGAAGGATACTGCAAAATCTCCATTCCCTCCCCACTCCAAGGGGAAATCCCCATTTTCCAATTTTCTTCCAATCAGCTGGGACTTGGGAGGCAGAGAGTAGATGGGGGTGGGGCCAGTCAGAATTTTTACTACGGGTTCTCCGAACTACTCCAGAACTGGTCAGAACCTGCTGAAACCCACCTCATCGGAAGAGCTGACAGGCAACCAGCAGTAATACGGATGGTGCAGTCAGCCAGTAATATCAAGGATGCTGAGGTTGAAGATTGGTTTTGTTGGGGGTGCTTGTATGACCCCCCCCCAACACCACACAATAGATGCCACATGTGCAGATGAGTAGCAAGGGGGGCAAAGTGGAGGCTATGAATATTCATGGCAGAGAATTCCCTGATCAAAAGGCATAATTCTGCTTTCTTTTATAATATATCTGGTTAATACAGACTTAATGAACAAATGAATAATAAATTAGTCCAATTTTGTTTTCTTTCTTTTTGGAAGTGGCGGCTCAAAGGGGGACTTTGTATGAGTTTGATTGATAGACTCAGCTTGCTGGGAAACCTGCTTCCAATTGTTTATTAAATATGAAACAAATGATGGCGCAATCATTTTAATCTTGTTGTGGCAGCACATGCTGGTTGCAGTAATAAGGGAAGGGAAGGTGGCGGCCTATTGGCAAGCTGCTGTGCCTTGGATATTTTTTCCCCTGATAGAAGAAAAGGGAGAGATAGGCTCAAAGGCGAGTGGCACTGAACAGGTTCCACCCACCCCCCCTACATTCAAATCACAACTCAGTCTAAGAGGATTGTCCACAGGGAACAAGTGACATCACAGGGCTCATCTGAGTGACATCATCACGACCCCATATGACCTCTTTGAGACTTGCTCTGGATTCCTGTGCAGGGGGCTATTTACCAGGATTTACCCAACATGACCTGCTTCATGTAGAACGAAAAACTGTAAAGAACGATCTACCAATCTTAGGAGCTCAATTCATCTAACACACTAAGCCAAAACCAAACAAAACACTTGATGGCTTAATGAAATTTGTGAACTCAGCCATGGAGTACCTAGTAATTAGAGTGAAATGAACTCATATTTCATATTCATTTTCTACAGGGCATCGACCTGATGGCCAAATCTACACTTAACTGTAAAATAGTTGGTTTGTTTTTGTTTTTGATTTAGCCATATTGAGGATGAGAAAGTCAATGAATTAACCATGGTTCAATGAATCCATTGGAAATTGTGGCCTGTTACTGATTTACTTAATGCAATTTTTGCTCAATGTGATAAGTAAATTTCCTGATTTATTCTTGATTTATTTTTGCGCCTGCCCAAATTTGGGGTGTAAAACAAAAGCACTCAAAAGATAGAAAAACAGCTAGGAATTGACCAAAGAAACCATTATTATTATTATTATTATTATTATTATTATTATTATTATTATTATTATTATTATTATTATGCACAAGGATAACCCTGTCTACTTTCTGACTTATTCCACAGGCCATGACTTAGCCACATTATAGGTTAATATGAAAGCATACACAACAAACTAAGCCAAAATTTCATTTGATTTTGGCTACTAATCACATCCTTTACGAGTTTAGCATTATGGTTTGGAACCATGGCTTTTCTGGTTTAGTAAATGGGTGAACTTAATCACATGTAGTGCTGTTCACACTTGCATTTAAATACACAGTAATCATTTTATTTATTTAGAAAGTTTATTTGCTGCCCACATTGTATCCAACAACTCTGGGCAGCTTACAGCCTAAAAACATTAAAGCATTAAAAATATTAAAATCAACAAACATAGAACACAGGAGATAAAATCATTAATAAAAACAAATCATAAGAAAAAAAGAATACAGCAAATTTTGGGTTCTCTCATGTGGGGGGACTGTGGGTCTCTCACAGTGCAAACCAAGTCTATGGAGATTTGGTGATTTGGGGTATGAAAGGAGGAAGAGGAGAAACATTTGGCTGGATAATATAGTCATGTATCATACCTAAATTTCACTTCTTAATCCCATGATGTTGAGTTTATCTTATCTCCAGCCTCTGAGTGAGAAAGCCTTGTGGGAATTAACTGTAGAATAAAAATAGTATTGTATCTTTATTATTCCACCACCATCTGATTGCAACTTTAATGTATAATATGTAAAATCTGTTATGCTTGGCTATCTGTTCCCTTAGAAAGACATTAGCTTGCCTGCTAAAGCTGTGATCATAGAAACACAGAAACACGGTCAGAAGGGACCTAAAAGGTCTTCAAGTCCAACCCCCTGCACACTGCAGGATTTAATACCCTACCCTGATATGTGATTATTGAGACTCCATTTGTAAACCTTCAAGTGGAAGAAACCATGTCATAACCTGATCTGAGGTGGCCTTTGGGAGTATTGAGAGAGGGACCCCTTCTCCTGTCATCAGCTGGTCACTACCATAGCTATTTCTCTTTCAAATTTTGCCTTCTCCATTAATACTATGCTTGCTGAGATTGTTTATGCTTCTCTCTTTCTCCTTCCCTCCCTCCCTCTCTTGTTTATACACACACACACAACGACAAACCTGTGTTTTGACATCCGCTTCTTTTCCAGCTTCCAGCAAGGACAAAGAAGAAAGCTGTCCTTTGCTATTCCATCGAGGAGAAAAGCAGGATGGGGATGTTTCTGTTTATTTGCCAGTTTCCCCAAATTTATCATTTCCAATCACCTCCACCCCACCCCCACCCCAGTTCACATACATGAACTAAGAGCCCAGCATTAGACAATTTTAGAGCTTCTGCTCTTCAGTATTTAACGACAGTAGTTGCATGATTACAGCACGCATGTTTTGCCTCTTGCTTTTGAGGCTATTTCTGTTCTGGTGTCATCCCATCAGTTTCTTTCTTTCAAGTTATGGGATGTGTGTGTGAGAAAGGGGGTGGGGGAGGAAGAGACAAATCCACCTGCGGAAATCTTGAAAGGGATTGTACACCACGCTTGCTGTAACGTCCTGATTGATAGATGTTTTCCCTGATAACTGGTGAAGGGTTGAAGAGGGATGGCAGCAAATTCAGAGGAGGGAAACGAATCACCTAGCCTATGATGGCTGGCATTCTTGCCAAAGCGTCACAGAACAGAACCCAGAATAGACACAGCCGAGGCAGGATAAAGGATGAAAGAAGACAGGAAATGTGATGCTGGCATTGTTTTGTGCTGACTCAAGAATGAATAGAAATCACTTTAACTCCAAGTGGAGAAAGCCCTAAATCAAAGTGCAGAAGAGGCTGTTCTCTATTCAGACACCTGCATTATGAAGGGTTCATCCTAATGAGGTTTTATGAGAAGGGTGTGTATGTGTGAAGGGAGGAGAGGGATTCTGCAGATTAATGATTTATTTGCACCACTTCCCAGACACAGCACCTCTAAAATAGTTGATGCTGCATGGCTTTGTTTGTGTGTCTTTATGTGTGTGTTTGTGTGTGATAATAGCAGGATATTATTGGTTATATCCCTGTAAATAATTTGGGGATTTTACACACAATGAATAATATATAAATTTCAGTATATAAATGGACATCGATTCATAGAATCAGAAGTGCTGTTTAGCAGTAAACATTTAACTGCTACTTGGTGCAAGGATTAAGATTAAAGTATGCCTGACATTTGTCTTTCAACAACAGTGTGGAACCTCTTTCCAAGAGGAAAAAAACTCTGGTTCAGAAACAACGTGCCACACAGATAAGCATTAGCACTTTTGTACTATAGCTCTCCAAAGGAATGCCATTTCATCACCTTATTTACTAATGCTTCAAACCAGTTTTGTTTTAATTAGCACGCAAATGCCTTCCTGGCTTTGTTACAAATATCATACTGAAATTAAATGAAAGGAGGTGATAGTGCTAATTAAATAATTGTTTCTGAGTACAGTTCCTGCTGCCCTTCCTGGTCACCATCATTTTAGAAATGTGATTCTTTTCCCTGGGTGAAATGCTTTCAATCTGAATTTTCAGCCCAAACAAACAAACTTTCAACATTTAGCTTATTGACACTTCACAAATAACAATTAGGGAGTCACAATGTTAAATACTCATTGTTTTTAGAGATTACTTTGAGCTTCTAAAAACTGCTCAGGTGTAGTGACATTCTCTTTCTCTGGGTATAATTGTTAGGTAGTACTAAAGGGAGGGGATCCATATAAAATAAGAGCAATGGCCCCATGAGAGGGAAAGTCAACAACAATTCTCTTTGCAATTGACAGTGAAACAGCTGGAAGCTCCCTATCTGGAAGAACTTTTGTAGCTGTATTTGCATTCTTACTTCAGAAAGAAGAAGTGAAGGAGTCAGGATAAGAGAAATGGGAACTACTGCAGATGTTACTCCATTGGAAAGCCCTTTAGTTATTAGGAGGTTTGACAGCATTAGAATACTTAGAAGGAATTCTCAGGCAGAGATCAGACAGGCTTTCCAAGCTAGTGCAAGTTATTGGTCAGCAGCACTTAGAAGTCTCCTAAAGCAGAGGTGTCAAGCTTGTGGTGTCACGTCGTCACGTGACGTATTGCGACTTTTTCCCCCTTTGCTAAACTGGGAATGGGCATGGCCAGCGCGTGATGCATCCTGCTCATGGGCCGCGAATTTTGACACTCCTTTTCTAGAGCATCAAGTTCTTCAAAGCACTTAAAAGGTATACAACAGTTCTCTCATCAACTTCATGTTCCATTTCATTCCATTACGGTAAGAAGGTTTCCAACATGGAAAACAGTTGCATTTCTTGTTTCATGTAGTCATCTGCCTTTTAAAATTGGATTTGTCCTAAGGACCTTTGTTTCCTTCAGGTCACGTTTGGTTTCTTGGTTATATGTCTGTGTCATTTTACTGGCAGCAACAAAGATGTGATTTTCCTGCCCTTCTTTCAGGATTCTTTTTGACATCTCATCATACCTTAAACCCCTGGAATTTCCTGGAGGTTTCCCACCCAAGTCCTGACCAGGGGCACTTCTATGTAGCTTCCCAGGCAAGGCAAAGTTAGCCAGGGATTAAGGAAATCCCCTATTTGTGTCACCATCATGGGCAAGAAGAATAATAATTAAAAACATCTGACCAAATAACTTATGCAAGGTGTTACTATAACTGTCACAAGGATATATAACATTCTGGCAAGTAAATATTTTACATGCTAAGGGACAAGTTTGTTGTAAGGAATACAGTCTCTAACTGGGACAAAACAGGGGAGGTTGGTTCTTGAGGCTTGGATGTGGTGAAAACAAAGCCAAGTAGAGTTCTTGAGCCAAAAAAGTAAAGTCCCAGTAGATGATCCAATGTGGATTTCCATGTTCCTTAACTCAGTACAGGTTTTGCCTCTGAGTTACTGCCTAAATTGCTGGCACAGATGCCTGAAAGTTGCTTGCTTTCATTCACTGAGCTCCATTGTAAAGTATGCTGTGGACCTACCCCTGTTCCAAGACAGCAGATGTCTGTCCAAAGGCGACACTGTTCACAACCAGCCATCGTGGCAACAGGATCAGCTGACTTGAATGAAAATGGAGCTTGACCTGCTCTCTAACCCCAAAGCTTCCTCACCACAGAATTCCCATTCATCTTCCCCATGGGGATGGAGTAAATCTAACCTTATTTTCCTTCCCTTTGAAAAGGACCCAGTAGAATTCTCCTAAGAAATTAACAAAAGACATCTTGGTCATCTTGTAGATACATCAAAGTAAACCTACAACAGTGGTGGGTTACTCCCGGTTCGGCCCGGTTCGGCAGAGCCGGTAGCGGTGACGCTATTATGTCACCAAACTGGTTCTCTTTCTTCAGGAGCTGGGTTCTCCCACCCGCCCCCACGTTATTCCGACCTTATATTTCTTCTTTTTTTGCCCAGCTGAGAGGTGCGGCAGAGTGGATTGCCGCACCTCAGCTGGGCAGATTCGCAACGCGCTTGCGCAAAGCGAATCGCCGAAGAGACGATTGCACGCAAAGCGCGCACACAAAGAGAACCGGTAGTAAAGCCGGTTAGAACCCACCCCCGACCCACAAGCCTATTTCAAACCAAATAGCTCTTTCCATCACAGGTATTAAATGGCACCTGGTAAATAACCAGTAGGTAGCTAAAAACAAATGTTTCCTGTTTTTGCTTTCAATGCAATTATTTTGGTCTCTTTAGAAAACATTAGATTCTGGTATCTCTTGCATATCTTCCAGTTTGGGTCTGCATTAACATCTCAGATTGAATGAAAGGTTTTTTTAGTGATTTGCAAATGGGCTTGAGGTACATCAGGATAGCGGGTTTTTTGCTTTTAATTATGACTTATATCCAAAATTTTCCTGATGAATTCTTATCTTCCGTTCACCCCCTTCCAACCCTTATTGAAGCACAGTTGCCATTTTTTAAAAAATTGCTCTGCATTTAATAGTTTAACAGATATGGTTTGAGAAGGACAGAAAATCAGCCAGTGGAACTTTCTTCACCAGCTGAATGTCTTCCAGGTTTTTCGTATGTTACCTCTTTTTTAGCATCTTTCTAACATCATACTACAGCAAGTCCATTGGGTTGTGTTTTTTTACTGGCCATTCTTCCTCCTATTCTTCTACTTCTTCAAAACATCTGTAATTTTCCATCTGTCTTTTCTTCACACTTCTGCTTCTCAATTCACTCTGTTGTACTTTAGTATTAAGATGCCAATGGAAGATGGGGCCCAGTTAGTGTGAAATGAAAAAAAAAATGAAGATAAATAATCTGTAGATCATGCTTGATGATATTTGCAGAAAATTATTTCCCTATGTCTCTGTAATTATTGTCTAGATGCTCTGACATTTCATGGATAGTTAGAGAAGAACAAGCAAAATTATGGACAGTGAGCTAATAGCCCAGGAATGACTGATGCTATCAAAGGCTATTCCAATTAACAAAGTAACTTGTGGAAGCCAGAATCTGACAGTCTCTCTCAGTTCTACCTTACAGCAGCTTCATTACCAAATCAACCTACCAAAATGTCTGAAGCAACCCATGCATTTAGTGCTTCTACCCTTTTGTATGTACCCTTTGCTTGTACATACAATTGAAGGACGCAGCGGGGGGTTCGGTTATCACCCTGAGGATTGGTACAGAGTATGTCTTCCAGCTGCAGAAAGTGAGCATCTAAAGAACACTGTCCCTACAAACACACACACACACACACACACTGCTCCAGCACAATTTACTGAGCAAACAAGCTGGTTCCAATTCCATGCCTCATTAAAACCTTTTGGTTCGTTTAACATCCCACCTGCTGAGGTGAAGTCACATGCAAAGGTGATGGGGTTCATACTGATGAAGAAGAGCACCTTTTCCAGCTCCATGTTGTTGAGGCATTCCTCATCTCATTGAGCATAAGGAATTTAGACCGCACATTTAAGGCAACGCACAACAAAAGGTCTCCAACAAGCAATATGGTGGAGAAGAGGAGTGAGGGAGGAATCAAATAATACTCAAGCATGTCAGTTAGCTGGCGTTTATCATGATGCTGTCTCTGATAAGTTTATATTTAACAAACTTCGCATTAAACATATGCTGTAGTTAATTGTAATCAGTGAAGCTAGTAAGAACTTTATGTTTTACAGTGTTTCATTTTTTCAGAACGCTGTTCTGAAAAAATTTATCCAGTATAATGGGTTCTAATTACATAGGGCTCAACTGACTTTAACATAGAGGAACACAATACATTTCGCCGTGAAAGTCATAAAAACCTTTTTTAGAAAACATTTTTTTCTTTCACTAAGTTAAGGATGGATAAAAACAAAGGTATACATTCGTCAGACCACCTGAATTAGTTGCAGTTCCTATCCCATGTAAACTTGCTGCAAACCTGGGTGGAAAGACCAAAAAAAAAAAAGCTGATTTAGTTTTAAATTTTATAGGTTGCTGTGAGCCAGATAATGGAAGAAGGGTCACTGCTTCTAAATTGCACATTTTCTGAGAAAGGAATATAGAGCGAATATGTGGCACACAATCCTTTTGCAGGCTTGCCCATGTTGCACTGAATATCTACTGTGACTAATCATGTAAATATAATACAGTATTGTACCCAATATATTGGATATGGAGTATAATTTTCCCAAGGTGTTTGTTAGCTGCATATAGTTTGCAGTGAGCTACACTGTGCCACCGGCAATTACACAGAGAAGCATAGAAAAGTAAAAGGGAGAAAGGACCTTCTAACCCCACACATTGTGCAGGAATCCACAACAAGCTGTCCTTGACAGATTGCCATCCAACCTCTATCATCTCCTGTGAAGGAGAACCTCTCAGAGCAGCTTGTCCATTCTTGAATGGCTCTTACTGTTAAGCTATTTTTCCTAATGCCCAGCCAAAACCTATTTCCTTGTAATTTAAAAATATAACTCTGTGCTTTCTCATCTTACAAGACAGATTTTCAGACACTTGAAAACAGCTATCACATCTCCCTACAGCATTCTCTTCTTCAAGTTAAACATATCCAAATTTCTAACACTTCCTCATTAACAGTTTTTCCTTCCAGGCCCTTTATCATCTTGCTTGAGCTCCTTCAGACACATTCCACTTTGACAATGTCCTTCCTAAAATGCAATAATCAGAACTGGGCACAATATTATAGATGCAGTCTGACCAATGCAGAATAGACAGGAAGGATTACTTTTCTGGACAGACAGTATATTTCCGCTAAGATTGCATTTGCTTTTCTGCAGTTATATCACTGGGACATTCCATGTATTGCTGCCCTCCACTTCTCATTCTACATTCATGCCTTTGATTTTTTTTTTCTACCCAAAAGCAAGACTTTGCCTTTCTCACAGTTGAAATTCATATTGCTGGTTTCAGCCCATTATTTTACTTGTCAAGATCCTCCTGAATTTTTTACTGTCTTCTAAGGTGACTTCTAAGGTGACTGCACATTATTGTGGGATAATGTGCAAAGATGGATACCCACCATCTTTGTATCATTGACAAATTTGATAATAATGTGTTCTTTCTAACCTCTCATCCAAATTATTCATAAATATGTAAAATATTATGGGGCCCAAAACAGAGCCCTGTAATGTGTCACTCAACAATTCCATGCTGATTCATGGCCATTGGTGTACATTTGATTACAATGGTTTGACCATCTAATGGTAATATACTGTAGTGCAACACATATATTTCTGTTTTCTTCACTTGAATATCATGTGAGGCTTTATTTCATGTCTGACCACATGCTGTGAGATGAAGAAGTTTTCATCATGTCTTCTGATCTCTAGTTAGTATTCATGGATCTGCTGTGCTAGTCTCCTACCTATCTGTCCTTCATAATGGCCATTACAGTTTTCTACATTGCATATTGTAGATGACTCATGGGCAGACTCAACCATCAACTGGGAAACTAAGTATCCTAAATCAAACTAAATTTAAAAATGCTAGGGAGTTCCTGAAAGTTTGGCATTCAGCCAAACTAGCTATCAGTAAACACATAGGGATAAACCACATTTACATAGAGTACCTTTCAAAAGATACAATAAAAAGTTAAGATGGAAACAAAACAAATCTTTCTAGCAGCCAACACCAAGCAGGGATTAACATTAGGGAAACAATCAAGCAGAAAACAATACCCTAATCAAGGAACTACTGAGGAGAAAACCACACTCCCACCAACACTGGCAGGGCAAGCTACCGTATATAAACAGGGAGCAAACTCACCAGCACTAATGAAGTTATCTGCAAGCAGACAACCAAGCTTAGAAAGCACCAGGGCCTCCACAGAGTTTATCCTTCTTCCTAATCATAGAGACAGTGAGTGTGGTATAATGATTCAAACTAGGAAGAACCACATCAAGACTGCTGCTCACCTATGAACCTATGGGAGGGATTTTGCAAGGCTAAAATAGAAACCTAGAACACTCTGTAGTTGAAAGGGGAGATTACAAAATGAAACCAAATCACCTCACTAATTTCTAAGAATACTGTTTTGGGTTGGTTTCTAGGAACACATATTGAAATCATTGTTTACTTCTGATACAGATACCAGTACAGCCTCCTTTAACTACAAGCTGCAATCAATATGAGATTAACTCCAGCTTCAAAGAGGTTCCCTCATGTGACCTTTGACATTCTGGCTTGCATTTTTTCATGCAGATGCTCTTGAAATTCTGTAAGAGGCTAAGACTACTCCAGTTTATGCATGAAATTATGTGCTAAACAAATGAATTAAAAAGCCTCTGAGAATCTAATCTTAGATTTTTGGCCATTATCACAGAATCAACTTGAAAATCCTTCCTGCACGATATCAAAATTCCTGTAAAACTCGTGTGGCTTTCCTGTTGCTTTAAAGCCAGCCACAGCAAGTCTACTCTATTCCCCTTGAGTAGATTTTTCCTGTCTCTCTTTCTGGCAGAGATATATATGCATAATAAGCAGCTGCCCTTGCCCAAAATGTCTTCTGCTTCCCTGATTTCTCTAATAACTTAAATTATCCAAATCCAGATGCTCCCAGCTCT
Source organism: Pantherophis guttatus (assembly GCF_059756535.1). Lineage (NCBI taxonomy): Eukaryota > Metazoa > Chordata > Lepidosauria > Squamata > Colubridae > Pantherophis > Pantherophis guttatus. Next base: position 211,738,533 of record NC_142064.1, read on the forward strand.
CACAGAAGGCATAATTGCCTCAGTGTCTACTAGGCTATAAGCTAATCCTTTCCTGGAGCCTACACCAGCAGAGTGCTTTGAAGACAAGGCTGCCTCAACTTGTAGTAATGCCTGCATAGCTAGAAGCTGGAACATATAATAACTGGTGTAAAAGGGAATAACAGGCCTGTAGATATTCACTGAAGTACTTGTTATGGGCATTAAGACATAGAAGGAACAGTTCTTTCACAACAGGTTGTTAATTTTGTGTGGCAGGTTTGGAACAGATTAACATTTAAATTAACTTTTCAGGTGTTCTCTTGAAAATCCAATGGAAAAGGAAATGAAGGCAACACTAGCTATCTCAGTATTCCGCAACCTGTCACTATTCCGATCTGTTCAACTATGTTGACTTCAGATTCTGAAAGCTATATATAATCATATCTAGAGGCATACAAATAGTGAAGGCTGAAATACAACATCATGAAAGTTCAGTAAGAATTAGTTAAAGCAGAAGAATTTTTAAAACAGAACTGTATTCATGATTTACAATATGTGCAAGCATATTATATGATGAAGCATAATTATTATTTTTTCCCAGACTAGCACTTGATCATAAAAACGATTAAATCGAAGCTGATTTAAATAAACAGTTGCCGAAAAAAGTTTGGGGATCACTGGCCAAATTGTATGTTTCAATAAACTCCTTAGGTGACTTTCTAAATAACTGTAATTGATTCATACTGGTTTATTGCTAAACATTTGTCAATACTCAAAATAACTTTATGAACTTTGAAAAAGTAGCATTGCAAAAGCAAATATTTATAAAATAACTTTAATATAAAATAACTGTAACTTTGTTGCTTGTATCCTTGCGATTTATATTGATATTGTTTCCTGATTGCTTATTTGTACCCTATGACTATCATTAAGTGTTGTACCTTATGATTCTTGATGAACTTATCTTTTCCTTTATGTACACTGAGAGCATATGCACCAAGACAAATTCCTTGTGTATCCAATCACACTTGGCCAATTTTTAAAAAAACCTATTCTATTCTATTTATAAAATAATATGAATCTTTTAAGAGAAAACTGTTAGAACTGCATTGACAAAGCAACTGAAGTAATTTCATAAAACTGCTTAATCATTTGCCTCTTCTCACTCTATGTCCACCGTATGTTATACATTTTAGGGGGGGTAGGGTTGGACCTTTCAGTTTTTATTTTACTTTATTTTATTTATTTAAATTTATTGGCCACTGAATTCCAGTGGACTCTGGGTGTCACAAAAAATTGAAAAAGTCATAGAAATAGCTAAAAAGATTAAATAACAGGCACCCTGAACCAAAATGTCCTAATAACAAAATCCACAAAACAAGAAATAGTAAACATCAACCCCAGCCCTGGGGTCAAAGACTAGTATTTAAAGCTTTCTGGAATCCTAAGAGGGAAGGCATTATCTTATCTCTGAGGGGATGTTGTTCCAGAAGTTGGGGGCCTCATCTGGAAAGGCATACTTCTTAGGTCCCATAAGATGGCAGTGTTTAAGGAAGAGGACCTGGAGCACACCAACTCTGCTAGAATCTATTGAGCAGGCAAAAACATTTGGGAAACAAGTGGTCTCTCAGGGTCACCAGGCCCTATGGATTTTTACATGCAAAGTTCTTATTTGCCAGTTCAGTGTCATTGATCTAAAGTCAGCAAACTACGATCTGTGGGCCAAATCTGGCCTCCCTGTTTTGTACAGCCCACAAACTAAGAAAGGATGAGTGAGCAGATGTTAGATCTCCAGGCCACCTGAACTTTAGTTGGATAAGGGGCAGGGCCAAGGGTTGGGATAGGGTGTCCTGGGCAGTAGCAATGGCCTATCAGTGGCTTCCTTTCTGGTGAGCCAGCATCAGCCAATGGCTGCCACTGGCTCAGTGGTCTGAAAACCTACCAGCCACATCTACAGAGGCAAGGTAAAAACTGGACCTTTGTTGATCCATATCATAGATCCTAGAACCTTTCATCAAAAGCAAGAAAAGAGAAAAGTAAAAAGATGAGAAAGGTAGAAGAAATCAAAGGGGAAAATAGAAATAAATGAATGTGCCACGACTGACATCTCTTTCTAGAAATTGCCTCTTTTATGTTGAATAGAATGAGGCAAGAACACATATTGTCATAATTTGCTCATTTGCATTGTTTTACATTTCCTTCATTTAGGGCTATGGGTAGAGAGATATGTTCTAAAATATTTTTTTAACTGTCTTCTATTGCTTCAAAGGGACACTACATATTAGTATCTTTTTTCTCCAAAATCAGACCTTTTATGTGGTCACAAGAAGGAAACCACAATGTTGTCATTTATATAGACAAGGACAATTTTAATCTGTCTCACTTATGGGCTTGAGACGAGTTGGAGGAATGTAATAGAGGGAATGGCAGAAAGATGTTACCAGAATATGTTTGTGCTAGTTAGAGACAGAGTCAGTGGTCTGTAGTAGTTAAAGCACCAAGCTTGAAACCAGGAGATTGTGAGTTCTAGTACTGCCATAGGTACAAGGCTGACTTGATGTCCTTGGACTAGTCACAGCCCTAGGAAGGAAAAAATGGCAAACCATTTCTGAAAAATGTTGCCAAGAAAATTGCAGGGGTCATGTCCAGGGAGTTACCAGGAATCAACACTGACAGCAAGGCGTATACTCACATACATGCAGTTAGGTGTCAATGGAGAAACGCCCAATCTTTATCACAGTTTATTGGTCAGCATTATGTATAAACTCATCCAACTATAGTTTATAGCTATGTGTGACCCAATGACAGAATTTTTAAAAAAAACCCTTTGATGGCTGTCATTTTGATTTAGCAAAAGTTCCATACAGTTTGTTCAGCTCTGAACTTTCAACTTAATTATCATGGCTGCCTTGAAGTTTATTGATTTTGATGGTTTCTGGGATCTAGCAAGGACAGAAGAAATGAACTCAGCTGCTGAAATATCTCAAAACTTTCCTCAAGTAGAATTTTTCAGAATGCTCAGCTCTAGAATTAGAGAACCCTGTATATTGAATTTGAGGCCACTGTTTTGTGAAATGGGATGTAGTCTAAGTCATTGGTAATTTAAGCATTTGGGCCAGGCAGTTAGATGAGATCTGTTTCTGATGTGGCTTCTTATTTTAGGGGTTATTGTTTAATCAAGCATCACAGGTTTATTATGCTGTTATGATTTTAATCTTGATATGCTGCCCAAATTTACTACAATGAGATGGTGGCTTTCTCCGTTGTTTAAATAAATAGTTGTTGGTCAAACATAGCCAATAGGTCCTAATCATTTGCAATATATATAAATTGTGTTACTTGAAAAATACTAATGGATTGGAACTCTCAGTGACAATCCAGATTCCCAGATATTTTAAATAACATGATGGATCTATACTGGTGTATACTATTTTTTAAAAGATAATCTTTATCTTAAACCTTCCACATAATCACATCTATGACAGGGTAAATTCTAGAACACCCTGACTGTGTATCATGAATTTTGATCAGCCAAAACAAGCAACCACCACAGACTTCAGTTTTTGACCTATTTCACTCCCTTCTTGCTACCTCTCTTTCTCTGTTTCAAATGGGATTGGAACTGCATTCACTGGCATGAATTGTCTTTTCATTTATTCAGCATATATTTTCACAAATGAAGAGTTAGGATACTACTATCTGTTTCCAATACTTTTCTTTCATAAGGAAATTTGTTCTGAATCAAAAAATTTTTTAAAGAAGCATGTAGTTTAACCTGAAAAAAAAGTATTTATTTCTTACCGCATACAGCATAGTGATAATGACATTAAGCTTTAGAATAGTAAAATGTACGTGTTTTTTAAAATGAAATTAGGATCACCCAATTTCCTAATCGCAGTATCCTAGCACAGGGGTCACCAACTTTTTGGACCTCAGGGACCACTAAATTCATAATTTTAAATCCTGCAGACCACTAATATGATCTGGCTAATAACCGGCTGGGTGGGCATGGCTAGGTGGTCATGTGACTGGTGGGCGTGGCCAACTCAATGTCACTCGTGACGAGGGGCGCCTCACTGGCCTCTACTCACCCCTCCCCTCCCAACCACTCCTCGCCTGCCTGCCCGGGCTTCTTAAGGCTCCAATAGGAAGCAATTGTTGGAGCTAAGCAGCCACCACAAGAAAGAGTTGGCAAAACAGCTGGCTCAGTTCAAATTGGATCTGGCCAAGAAGGAGACTCAGCAGAAGCACCTCACTGAGGACTAGGAACATAGGCTTTCCAAGCAGAGGGAAGACCTGCAAGAGTGCAAGGCCAGGTACTGGCGCTTGCAGGCTCAGCGGGCTGAGGGGTCAACAGGGTCAGCCAGTTCCAAGCCATGATGCAGTCCCACTGGAATGAGGCCCTCTGGCTCTTTGCCACCAGCGGCACTTCCCTCCAGCCTTTGGCCAAAGCCCCGCATGAGGAGGCTGAAGCAGACCCTGAGTCAGAATTTCTGCCCTCCTCTGACCCACACAAAAAGATCCCAAAGGGGGAGACTCTCTGCAGCAACACAAGCGTTCATTGCATGTATCTGGCCCAAGGGCCGTAGTTTGAGGGCTCCTGATTTAGTGCAATATAGGCACTAAATATAAAATGCAAATAATTTTTCTGTGGACCACCAAAATTTTCTCACGGACCACCAGTTGGTGACCGCTGCCCTAGCACATAGACAGCCCATGGTCCAGTACATTTTCCAACCTATTAAGCTGTGTTCACACACCAATATGTGCCTTGGAAATTGGTGCTTTCTCTTTCTTGCCTCTTCCCTTTTCATTCTGGCTTCAGCACAATGATCCTGATCAGTTCAAATCAGAGAGAACCTGTGGACCACCTGAAAATGGGTGAATTACAATTCCCAATATTCTCATCATTAGCCGTGTTGGCTGGAGCTCTTGGGGGTTGTAACTCTGCCACCTCAAGAGGCCAAAGATTCCTCACTCCTTCTTTAAAGTCTAATTTGCTTTTTATAGCATATTTCCACAGTTACAGTGCAGTTAAAACTGACATTCAGGTGTAATTGGAAAATGTGATCAAGCTCGGCACCTGGAAGATTGTGCCGAAATAAGGAAGAAAAGGGGGCAAATGTAGTAGGAATGGAGCCAAAGATTATCCCCAACTCACTAAGTTATTTGGCTAGCCAGAAAACATGACTCCAGATAAGCCAGAGTTCTCCAATATCCCAGCCAAAGCCATATCTTTACAGTCCTTTGAAAACTCAAGTATTATTATTGCAGTACTTTCCTCAACATTTTTAGGCCAATATCATTACTAGGTTAAGAGGAATAAGCAATAGTTCCCTGACTATTGCAGCTCACACTTGTAGCATTTATCTGGTTTGGTCTCCAGAAGGAAGTTGCTGATAGGTGAAAATCAGAAAATATAGGTCAGATTTAGCCGCTAGGCAGAATCAGGGGAGAGCCTGCAGTCATCTAAACATCATTAGATAAGGAAAGTTATGGTGCCCTCAGGCAAAGCATGTCAGTGATACCCCTGGTGCTTCACAGCTTCTTTACTTTTGCTACCAGAAGTAGGTCTGTATGTCCTTTTCCTTCATCTTGCACCATTCCTCACCCCTTCCCCCATGAACTCACTGCTAATACAACCTCCTGGTCATGGGTGAGTTCATTAAAAGCAGTAGACTGCATTCTAAGCAAAGCATGCAGTTGAATTTCTTCAGTGTCACATACTTACATAAATACAGACTATTGGGGCATAGATGTGATTCCAATTAAGAGAAGAAATTGTCTTATATGGAATGGCTTGCCTCCAGAAGTTGTGGGTGCTCCATCACTGGAACATTTTAAGAAGAGATTTATTTAGAATGGTATAGGGTCTCCTTTTTGGACAGGGAGTTGGACTAGAAGACTTCCAAGATCCTTTCTAACATTGTTATTCTATATTCTGTATTATATTAAGTTAGACCACATCTTTCCAACTCTGTATTGTCTAAAAACTATTACATTTGGTTCTTTGGCAAGATTAGTATATATGAGCTGCAAAATCCAGGCAACCACAAGATGGTAGCAAAAGGTTAGAATTGTCTGTATCTTTGCTGCCATCTGGTGCTCACCTGGATTATTGCAGTTCAAATATTGGAATCCTGCTCTTGGGAGTCTTATTCTACCGAAGATGCTGAGGCTGACTTCCAAATTATATGCTCTGTCACTGAGTCATAGTTGTTTCCATAAAATCAGGCATGAGAAGCGAATGCTAATAATATACACTGCTCAAAAAAATAAAGGGAACACAAGCAGAAGACATCCGAGATCAGAATGAATGAAATAGCCTTATTAAATACTTTGTTCGTTACATACAGTAGTTTTGTGTTCCCTTTAGTTGTTTGAGCAGTGTGTAAACTACTGTATGTAAAGAACAAAGTATTTAATAAGGCTATTTCATTCATTCTGATCTCGGATGTCTTCTGCTTGTGTTCCCTTTATTTTTTTGAGCAGTATATATCACCAATGCAGTTCTGGTATTAAGACATATCTTCAGGATGTTGCTATTTCTTTGTCCCTTAAGTAAGTTTTCCAAACTCAGCATTTACTTCCACCTTAGTGATTTGGTTAACATAAAGATACCAAACATCTTTCACGTACATCCATCACAAGTAGATACATCTCTCTCTCTCTCCCTCCCTCCCTGTCTCCCCCATACAGAAATGCTAGAAGGCTTCTTTTCACTTTCCTCTGAGCTATATTTTTGTGATCGAGAAGATGTATAGAAATCTACTCCTCTCTGGAAAAAAAAAAAGTTTCACAAAATACAAATATTGCCTAATAATTAAACAGGAAGCAATATTGATCTTTTTTCTATTTTTTTGTGTCTAAATATATATACAAAAGGGGCATCATATACAGTAATCTTGGAATATTCCTTTATCCTGGCCTTGGTAGCCCCTACATCTACAGCAGTGTGGTCCCACCAGTGGAAAAACATGCTGGGTGAAGAGAAGCCTGAGAAGTTTGAAGCCGAGAGCTTCCAAGTCTGCAGTCTCTGGTTTGGGGCAAAGACTCCCCAGGGCTGGAAGCTGCTGTCCTGTCCACACTTTTCTGCCGCCTTAAGCGGTTGGAAAGGGACGTGAGGGGAGAGGCTATTTTCTCGATAGCCGAGACCCTTCCTTAGAAACGCTTAGCTACCCCCTGGATGAATCGTTTAAAACTAGGACGGCGCCCATTTCTGTCAGCAAATTCTGGCGCTTCCTCTGCCACTGCCCCTCCCCCAATCCTCCCTTTAAAACTCCATGTGGGGTAACTTTAACGAGCTCCATTACACGAGCATTTCTACTGCAGGTTTGACGAGCAGGGGAAGCGTTCCGGGAAGACAAGAGTGGAAGGGAGAAGGGACCTCCTCGCTCGCCTCCTCTCTCTCTCTCTCTCTCTCTTTTTTTTTTTTTGTCCTCTCCCGCAGCGGTCTTGTCCCTTTATGTTTTGCAAATGGGCGCTTTGAATTAAAAAAAGAAAAGAAAAGAAAAGAAAAAGAAAAAGCAGGAGGAGGCGGCCGCGAGGAGAGGGAGAGAGAGAGAGAGAAATGGCAGACATTCCAGGGCCAGCCACTGGTTTTGTTCTCCTCGCTTACGGCCTTTGTCCTGAACTCCCTACCCCCCTCGGTTTCCACAGTAATGAGAAAGTATGGCCACCCCGCGCTTATTACCATATCAATCTCCCCGAGCCCTGCCTGAGTCAACCGAAGGAAGGAGGTGGGGGGTGGGGGTGGAAAGAGCCCATAAAGGCTGCTAAGGGAAGAGGTGGAAAGTGCGGAGGGCTCCTTCCTAGCCGCCCCTCCAGAATTTTGGGGCCCAGGAGTTGTGTACTGACGACAACGACCCGAGAGGTCCCGGCACCACCCACCCCTCATCGCCGCCCGAGAAAGTCCTCCCTACGTCTGTCTCTCCCTCCCTCCCTCCCTCCCTCCGCGCTTTTCCACACGGATGGAGCGCAGGTAAAGGTCCCCTTTTGATGCCCTTCGCGGCTTCTCATTGGCTGGCCGGCCGGCGGGCCGGCGGTGCCTGCCACTAGCCGCTTTGTTCTCTCGGACCGAGCGTTTCCTCCCGCTCGGCCGCGGCTCTGCAGCAGCCCGTAAGCAAGGACGGGTATAGCAGCGGCGGCGGCGGCGCAGCGACTCTGGAAAAGGCGAGCGAAGCGCCGCGTTGGAGAGTTGAGAGGAGGGAAATGAATGACAGGCAGAAGGAGCGAGCTCATCACTGCGGGCTGCAAAATGAGACTGCGGGGGGGGGAGAAAGCAAGAGAAAGAGAGAGAGAGAGAGAGAGGCTGTTCTCTCGGCAGCACCCCCTCCCGCTGCTCGTCCGGGCAGAGGGTGGGCGGGCGGAGGAGAGGTAGGCAAAGGAAGCTGGCGGCCAGGGGGCGAGCGGGTCCCTTCTTCACCTCTGCCAGAGAGGACAGGACGGCAGTAGCGGCGGCGGCAGCACCGGGGACTGTCCGCAAAAAGGCGCTCAAGGTAGGAGTCCGCGTCTCCTCTCTCTCCTCCCCCCCCCCCCCCGCTTATTCACCACCGGCTGCCTCTCTGGCCAGGTTCGCCTTGCCTTTGCCCAGGTGGCTGAGGGCGACTTCCCAGCTCCGGGGGTAGAGCAGGTTAAACGGCTCTTTATTATAGGGAGATTGAACTGTCATTTTTTTCTTTTTTGGAAAGCTCCAAGCCGGTTAAAAAAAAAAAAGCACCGGACCTCGTGTTGGATTTTTTTTTTCCCCTCTCTCTCTTTCTCTCCTGCAAAGAGCGAGTCTTCAGCGGGAAAGAGAGGAGCCCCAGCCTCTCTTTTTGGGGCGTGTTGGTGCTTCGGAGCCGGGAGTCTCAGGACCGATCTTGCGAAGGAAGGCTGAGGCGGGGAGCGGGAGCGAGGCTTCCAGGGCTGCGGAAAAGGGAGAGCGGGGAGAGAGGTGCTAAGAGAGGGGCCAAAGACGAAAGGGGCGGTGGGTGTGTAAGAGAGGGAGAGGGAGAGAGAGAGAGAAGAGAGAGGATCCTTGGTGCGTCTGAAGCTCTTCCTTAAGCCGACTCGCAGCCCGGGAGGAAGATGCTCTGGGTAGCAGCAGATCTTTGGGGCATTGTTGAGGAAAGGGAAGCTGTGCATCTCACAAGAAGGGACAGGAAGGCGCGTTCAGATGGGCAGCCAGAGAGTTTGAAAGTAGGTTCAAAAAAATAAATAAATTCCGGGGAAGTGTTAAGACTCACACTCAGACCGGCAGCTCTGAGACGTTGGATCCCGAACTAACTTTCTTTCTTCTCCTGAGCTTAAACTCTCACTAGCGGGATCCCTTTTTCCGCCTCCTTCTCCGCCTCCCCCCCCCCCAGTCCTTCTGCTTGAGTCGGGTCTTTGGAAAGGTAACCATCATGTCGGAGTAGGGCAGAAACCTATAGCAGCCGGCGCTTCTTTTGCTTTATAAATGCAGGCACAAAAGATCGAAAAATGTTACGATGTGCGAAAAGTGCCCTCGGGAGAGGCTGGGGAGCATCAGCGGGTTTCCTTTTTCAATCTCGGAGGAGAAAGCTTGGTGCCGGGCGGGGGAGGGGCGATAGCAGCATCATTACCTCACAGTGGAGATCCTGGTTTTGATTTATTCGGATGGAAGGTGTTGATTCCGCCCCCCCCCCTTGGGTCAGCTACGTATAAGTAGAACAGTTCAAATTAACTGCAGTAATTAAACAGGGGGGAAAAAACCCCTCTGAACATACTTTCTGATATGGAGCGCCCTAAACTCTCCAATAGTATCTGGTTTTATGCCAAAGGACCATATTCTGATCTTAGTTTGCATTTTATGGCCATTTCATCCTTGATGTTAAGCAAGTCCTTTTGACCTAAATGTTTGTAATTAAAATCAGAATTTGGCCACTTCCTTGCCAGTTCTATCTTTTCTTCTTTCTGAATTGAGATTTTTGTCTAAGATATCTTTCTGAGCGTTTGCTAATAATATTAACATTCCTCTTTCTCTTTCTCTGTTTTTGTATGTGTTTGTGTCTCTCTGTTTTGTATGTTTTCATAAGTTATCTAGAAGAAAGAACATAACCTTCAGTCAGGAGCCTCTGCTCCCACATACTCATATTGCTTACTATTCCAAGTTGTAGGAACGTTTGCAATGCTAGAGAAAGCTCCGACACAATAGACTCTTTCCTTAGAAGTGTGCTTACTTTGAAGATAAAGGGGAAAGAAGCTAAACTGAAAATTGGAACACAATAATTTTTTAGCATAAAAGGCACATTTTAAGAAAAAAACTCATGCAAGGTCTAGAGATGAATAGAATTCAGGCTTTGGGAATCCGCTTTTTACATTTTTTTAAAAAACCACAGTGCCTGTTATTTGGAAGTTGATGCAAACGGTATATATCGCTATAGGTATTTTCTTGTATTGAACACAGTAATCTCTCATATCAGAACATGATGGCACTCATAGTTCTTTTACATATAAACTCACTTTTGGTTCCCCAACTTTTTTTGGCAATTTAATGTGTGATATGGTATCGTTCCAATCAATCTTTTGCCCATTCTTATTCTAGGGTGTGGGAGGACATCCTGATGTAGTCAAATAAGGATCTATCTATCTTAGAGTTTGATCATGCATAGAGAAAAGGACCTGCTCTGATGTTCAACCTGTAGATTTGCCTAATAATCATTCACAGTAGGCAGAAGTTAGAGAAGTCTTTCAGTAATCACAATATGTTAGACAAGCAGCCTTGTGAGTAATTCAGTCTGCATGTATGTCAAGGAGAGTTCCTTTTTTCAAAACTGCAATATTTTTTTGCTAAACCCCAGTCATTTATAGAATGTCTGGAACAAAATTTGAACATTTGTTTATTGATGTGTGAAAAGTACAGCAAGTAGCAATGTCTGTGTAAATAATGAAGACTATCTTGGTCACAGTATGCGCTTGTCTTATCAAGCCACCATATCACTTCAATTCCACCTTGGCGACCCGTCTCTCCTGTAAAAAAAGAAAAAGAGCTCATTCATTTTTGTGGTTTTAGACTGGTTTGAAATAGAATCCTTGAGGAACAAAAGAGCCAGAAGCACTTGAAGCCTCCTCCTAGGCACTGATACTAAGGAGTGTATCAAGGGTTGCTTGTTGGAAGCTTAATGTCTCCTAGAAAATGGGCTCTGTCCTAAAACAAGCAAAAGAGAGTAGTTCCCCGATTCATCATCAGCATTAATAATCTTTCATTTAATAAATTCAAGGGGACTAGCTCAGGTATATGCTGTTCTTTGTTTGCTAACAGAGGCATTAGGGTTTGCATTAAAATCACAGGCAGCGTTAACAATAAAACAACTTGTAAAAAAATATGAGAAGATGGAAAGATTCCTTTATAGCATCTAGGACTTTATATGTCTCCCATTATGTGTTTCAACCATCACTGGTAAGAGTGATGTTAAGGATCAGATACCAAGTACCAAGATACACTCAGTGTTCAATGCTTTATTGTCTGTCCTTGAACCAGGGCATTCCTGTAAACTATGTTTTGGTAGGAGGATTCTATTTGTCTACATATGAAATGATTATTTTCACGTTCTAGGAAATGACAGATAAAATATAATTGTATAAAATGATTGTGCATTCTGAGATTCTCAGACTTGAGCATCTGAATTAGGTCACCAGACATAACAATATCCCCTGATATTTGGGTATTGCAGAAGAATGAGGAAGGAACAGATCAATTCCCCCCCTCAGATAGTTACCCACAAAAGTTGGAGCTGTATGATCCCTGGAGTGGGGGCAAGCAATATGGCACCGCTGCAATTATATGCATGACTATGATCTTTTAGAAGAACAACGCCACTGTTTATGGGCATCTAAAAAATAAAGCAGAAGGCATAGAATTTATTGTACATTGCTGGCAGTAATAAAATGCAGTATTTTCACTACAGCAAATCAGCAATTGGATTCAGGAATAGACCCTGAATTTTATCATATTAAAGGCAAACTTTATCTATAGGGGGGAAAGGTTTTTTTTTTTTTTTTACTTAATTGTGCCTTTATACTACTTTCCTATAATGTCTTCTGGGTAGGTTAAATACTACGAAGAGAAACTGCTCATGTCATTATGTGGCAAAGAGCCAAGTTCATTTCAAGTCTGGCTCTAAAAAGTTAGTATAATAAGCTTGAAAGGAGCTTAAATCGGAGAGGTCATTTTTCATGCAGAGTATTTCCAAAATATGCCTTCCCGTTAAACTGATCCAACTTGCAAATAAATAAATATGTCCTCTCATTATGCTAACCCAATGTATAAAAAGCAGTGGTTCTTACTTGCATATTTGCCTAAGCAGAGCTTCCGTGTCTGATTATGATTCTTACTTATCACAGTTCACCAAGAAAGCAAGCCTATGTTAACTCCATCAACATTTTGGGGCACTTTTTAATTAGCATATTATTTAGACCTCTTCCTTTTTCTGGGCAGCTGGTAATTTAGCCTATAATTTTTTAGTAGGTTTGTCTGAAAGTTATGGAACCAGAAACCTTTTTGTCTCAATTTAAAACTAATTCCCAAAAGTATTTATTTCAAGAAATCCATAACCTTTAAGAGTAATAGAGTCATTATTCTTGTATTTTATCTCAGTATATACAGTATTTCCATTGATAATTATAAGTAAAACATTCATAAACCTGATTGTACACGTCCTAACAATTTAAATAGACAGTGACCAAAATATATGAAGATGCTAAGAGTGGAACTCCACTATTAGTACAGTATCTTCCACAATACCCCACAATATATATGTACTCTGATCACTTTTCTGATACCTTCAAAATCTGTACTGGTTCTACACATGATAACAAACTTACTACTGCACACCAATAATTCCCTGGATTCTAATCATTTTTTCACTGAAATGTAGTTATCACATAGTCTTGGTCCTTACATTCGCATTTCTTTTTTTCTAACTTTTCAGGACCTTCTTTTTTTTCTTCCTTCATATGAAATTGGTTTCACTGGCTACCTCCCTTTTCTTTTTCTCCTCTCTAAAGAGTGCTTTCTATCTCTCACTTGCACTTTCTTTCTCTTTAGCTTGCTTCTTTGTTTTAGCTGGAAACTTGCTCCCTTTAACATCCCCTTTCTCCAGGTATTCTGGTAAGTATTTTTTTTTTTTAAAGAATCTTGGAAAAGAAAGTTACTTACAAGCTGATACAAGGACCAACAATGAGTTTTCAATTGTTTTCCTATCTGGATTCTTTGGTCAGCGGAAAGATGGCTTTTCCTCAATATAACTAGATTTTTCTGAAAATGGGAAACCAAATAAAGGGCGGGTGGAGTTTATGGACGTAAGATAGCTGTTGTATCAGCAGCAGCAGCTTTCAAAAATATGGAATTAAATGAGTGACCACCCAAATATCTGTGTATGTTTTATGTTTCCCTGTGTTTGTATTGGGTAGATATGCTTTCCTTGCTGTCTCCTCTATGATTATTTTTAGTTTGTTTTAGTATTTTATTTGAACCAACTTGACATCCTTGCACTAATGCTTCATTATGGCTGCCTGAAAGCTTTTATTGGTGTTTCTGTGTCAATGTCTTACTAGCACTATTTTCGTCTCTTCAACTGAACTTCTTTGCTTATGCTGTAAGGTGTAAATTTTTGTAAAGTCAGAGCCTTATGTTTAGCATCCTTAAAAATCAAAGCCAGCTAGTATTTCTAAATCTAAATTTAATTTCCTCCCCAGAATTTATGCTACTTTCATATTAATATGCTTGCTTAACCTGCCTTTTCATTATGTCTGAGCAATTATCTAGAATGTTGTCTAGTTTGTGATTGTGTGTGTAATGTGTACCTCTGTATTGATGTTTGTTGTACATATACTGATGTATGGATGCAGGAATTTGGCCTGGATGTTGATTCTCAAGAGGGAATCCCATTTCCCCTTGAGCAGAAAATGTGAAAAAGAATTGTTTTGTTTGGGCTCTTTCTTAACCTTTATAAAGTACAGTGATAGTTATAGATACACTTTTTGCAGTTAAATTCCTTTTCTCTGCTGACTATGGCTTCAAATAATTCAGCAAGAAAGCAGCCTAATGGAATCTGAGAATCATGATAATAAGTCTTTGTTTTTAACTTGAGGAACGAATGAGTAATTCTATCATTACCCTTTATCTGATACAGAGGTTGAGTTGGGAATATCAATAAGTTTTTAATGAATCTTCTGTCATCACAATGAGACATGGCCTCTCAAAATTAAATCAAATGTGCTGGATTGCCAATGTTAGTCACGTATAGATGGTGGAAAAAGTGACCATTATTTTCCTTTAATATTATAGCTGATCTATTATTCATTAGTGCTATGATTACTTGCTTTTAATTTATCATGTATTAAGATGCAATGCTGTGTTAGACACCAAGATTATTATTAAAGCCAAAGTATATCATCATTGGCAATTCCCCCCTTCTGCACATATTCAATTAGATCATCCATGAATAGTTTGGATTCACAGGAGCAGAGGGAGGGATTATAAGGGCACTAGTATTTCAGTCAGTGCCTTCAAAAGATTTAACTAGAATTGAATCTAAAGATAAAAAAAAAGCCCCAAACAACAGAGACTAGGTTTTTCTTTGTACTAAGTATAGCTGCTGAGCCGTCACTGCTGTGGGGAGCCTTTTGTGAGATACCATCTCATTGTCTGTGCAAGCTAATACCTGGTGTCTTTCTCTTGCAGTCTAGTCCTCTGCCCATGGATAGCTCAAAGAAGGAAAATAAAGGACAGGGGAGGAGAAGGACTAAAAAATGCAGACAGGTCAGGCTCCCTCCTAAGTTTTAGATCCAATCTGCTGCATAATAGCACAAAGGCGCTATGTCAGAGAAAGCATATGTTAAGCTGGTCAAAAGCAAGGAAGACTTTTTCCCTCTTAGAATAACAGAAACCAAGCCCAACTAAAGGCTTCCTTTAATTTAAAAAGGCCAATTTTCTTTAAAGTCAAAATTATACCTCCCTATATGTGAAGCAATTTGAAATGCTCACTTTCAATTACAATGGGAATCAAGGCTTAATTCTAATGTTAGCAAGTTAGTGCAGCACCATTTCAATTTAACAGATTAAATGCAAACCATATATTGTGTCAAGAAATAATCTTCTAAAGCATACAATTGGAGGGGGAAATCTTACAATGAACATTTGGATTATTTTGAATTAGTTTTTATCAGTATTTCTTTAAGTTTACAGGCACCTCATGTACAATCTCACAACTTTTATATTGCACATTATAAGCATTTCTCCTCTGCAACATCAGCAATGGGGATGTGGTTGTGTCTCATCCTCCCCCAACAGAAAGCAGTCCAGTAAATCTCCCTAATGAGTAACCTTTTGTGCAGAATATTTGCTACTGTTGCTGGTGGAGATGCAGTGTCTGCATTTGCTACAATTAGAGTAAGCATCAGAGCTTATTTTTGTTTACACCATGTTTTCACCACTTTAAATGGCTGTGGGTGAATTTAATTGTTGTTAGTATTCAGAATGTTCTACATTCTGTGTGACCTAAGGAAAGTTAACAAATGAGTTGTGGAATGCTATTGAGTACAGTTACAAAGTGTTTTGGGGTTGTTGTATTGAAATTCAATTAATTTGGCACCTAAATATGTTTAAAACACACATTTTTAGTGCTCCAATATTTGAAATAGTTTGCTATGTTCTTCACAAACCACTTCAAAAGAAAACTAATATTGTGTCCCTATTACAGATAAGGAGGAACATTGAGAGTAGGGTGAGAAAGGAAGGAAAAACAATGTTGAAGGCTATCTGGTGAGTTAAAGAAATAAGATAATCTATTTGGAGGAGACCTATTTATGGATGATGGGTTCATTCTGTCAGCCACTTGGCTATGCTACCATAACCACTTCCTAAGAAGACACTTGGTTATGCTACCATGTTAACTCCTCTCCTCCTTACCAAGTTACATTGAAATTAGCTTTATTTAATAAGTGAAACACAACATCCGTGTCTGAAGCCTTCAGATTATCTTTAGGCTTTTTTTTCTTTTTGCAATTAAAAACTTTAATAGTGTTCCAGATTTCTTCTTCTTAGAATCTTTTTGCCTTTTTTTTAATCTTCTAGGTGCGTGTATTGAATTTTAATATTTTGAACATCATGTTCATTATTTTTTCTGATGTGTTAAATTTTGATCAGTGAAATGCTAGCTCCTTTGTCTATAATTGCATTTACTTAAAGCATGACCCTTCTCTTGCCAGAGTTGGTTTATCTAACTTACGTTTGCTCAGACAAAGAATCAGTTCCATTGTTGGTTTCTCTCCTTATTCCATTGCAAGTATATTAGCTCCCATGGAAATGAAAATGTTATAAAAAGGGGCGGAGTATAATGATGCCCATCCTTGTGCTATAAGTCAGTGTCTGAATAGCTTTAAAGCTACAGCAAGGCTTGCAAAAGGAGACCTGTCATTGTCTCACATAGTTCTGAAAAACTATGCTGAGAAATAGTTCCCCCATGTCTTATCTTCAACTAGTGCTTAAACCATTTATACTTTGAAACGTAAGTTTTGACTGTTATCCCTATCCTTCACATTTAACCTTTTAATTCTAACCACAAATAAGTACACTCTCCCCAAGTTTCATAAAGATCCTCAGAATTGGAAATCATCAAAGGTTCTCTCATTCTGCCAAAAGGTAGGTCTATATGTGCCTTTAGCCAAAGAGTTCCTGGTTTGCTGCCAAGACAAAGAAGTAATCTCTTTCTGTAACCAGGTATGAAATATTTGACTTCCACATCAGCTATTGCATTTCTGCAGTTGCTGCGTTTAATTTTTTAATTGTTCTGTTACCCTCTAGGCCAGGGGTGTCAAACCCACAGCATCACATTTTCATCATGTGATGTAATGACTTTTCCCCTCTTTGCTAAAACAGGGGTGGGCGTATCCTAAAATAGGATGTGACACATCCGGCCCATGGGCTGCAAGTTTGACACCCCTGCTCTAGGCCCTAGAGTCTAGGGTAAAAACAGAAAGATGGCTCTTACTCTATCTTGGTAGCCCAAGACATTATTGTGCAGCAATAATGTCTTGGGCTACCAAGCATAATTTAAAACCACATAAGTCTTCCCTGAGATGTCGCTGTGCTGCAAAACCCTATTTTGCTTATCTTTTTTACAAAATATGAAAGTGGCATCAAATATTTTAAAACTCGTGTTGGGTTGAAAGACGTTGGGTTGATAGGAAAGGGTGTGTTGGGTTTATTCCAGAGAGCCATTCCTTTCCAAATCAACAGTTCGATTCGGTAAATATTTACTTCCTTGGTAGAACTACTATATGTTAAAATCTTCCATTTTTACAGGTTTAAAAAATTTTCATCACATCCATACTTTAGACAAAATTCTTGGTGATTTTTATGATTTCTACTTACAGATAAAGGAAAGGAAAGCAATAACGAACTAATCATACAGTCTTCCATTACTACCCTGTGTCTATTTATCCAAGAGCAAGCCACACTGAATGGGCTTATTTTTTTAATAAGCAGAAGTAGAATTGGACTGTTTAGATTATGTGCCTAAAAGACAACTTTAGATAATCTGACAATATGTTCCAAGATCTGATAGACCTCATATCTGGGAATCTTAAATATAAAAAGATAAAGGGAACAAACATGACAGAATTCTGATTGCCAACCAAAAATGAAGACCAGTTACTCAGTTTCCATGCAAGTGCAACACTGCAAAGTAAGTCCATTTGCAGGGGAAGAGTTAGTAAGCGCTTTGTACATCAAGGTTTCACTATATGTAGGAAAAACTGAACACAGCTCAAAACAGGGCCACAGTAAACCCATTCTCAATTCAATTGTTATTAGACAATTTGTATTTAGGTAGGTCAAAACTTGCTTTAAACCACTGCTGACTTGTGCAATAAAATTGGCTTAGGAGAAAAATAGTTATTACATATAATTTCAGAGTATTTGGACAATCCAAGTTCAAGATGTTACTTTCTTGGTATGTCCTTTCATTTCTAAAAAAAAATGGGAAGGGGTACTAGTGTCAGTGTTTCCCTTCAGTACACCTATTCTGTCATTTAACGGTATGGATACTAATAGAACATTAATATGGTTCTAAGATTTCTTCTGTTTGTTTACTCTGAAAGACACATTGAAGATACAAGATTAATCACATCTCCAAATATTCTACTCTTTCGGCAGTCTTTGAACTTCCCTCTCATCTGGTCTCTTGAAGATTTCTGGTCTTCCCGAACCAGAAAAGTTATTTGTTTGGAAATTTTCCCAGAGTTCCTTGAAACAGTCCTGAGCCTTTGGCAACTATTCTAACATGGCTAGGTGAAGCTGCCAGCTATACATGTATATGTATCCCAAAATAATTTAGTTGCTTGGTTTACTTCCACTTTTTCCATTTTGTTATTCTAAACAAAGAAATTCCACCTTGAACTGAGTCTCAGGTTCAGACCTAAATTCCCGAAGAAGACTGGCAGAAGGAAGAAGACCAGATTAAAGTTGCCTGAAGGCAAAACATTGTTTAAGTCATGGGTCTCCAACCTTGGCAACTTTAAGACTTGTGGACTTCAACTCCTAGAGTTCCTCTGCCAGCAAAGCTGGCGGAGGATGTTGCCAAAGTTGAAGACCCCTGGTTTAAATGGAAGATTACTTTCAAAGTGGGCATTGTATTTGGACTATCTGAACCATTTCTTTCCCAAAGTTGAAAAGTTCTTCCAGCAAGCACACACATTAGTTAATAGAATTCACCTCCTTCCCTCCATGAGGGCTCTAATTCCTGCTGAACTGGGGTAAAAAAGAAAATGCAGTTTGAGTCAAAAAGAAGTAGCCTCTTTACACTGAGTTATGTGGCTTTTCACTATTTCAGAGAAACACACTATTGTAATAGCATAGCACTTGATTATTGTAAAATTAATGCACCAGCTGTGTGAGAATCTCAGCAAATGTAATTCAATATTAATTCAATAATTCAGTAAATTCAACAATTTTGAGGAAGAGGATAGATGAACAAGTTTCACACTTTAAATCATAAAACTGATGTTGCATGGAGTAAGAACTGAGCCATTGTGGTTTATAAACCATAGTTTATTTCCTGGTGCAGATGTAGGACCAGGCAATTGTCCTTAGTCAGCTATCATAGTTAACCAAACCATGGCATAGCGTGATGAGTAATTCTTGTTAATTGGTTATAACCAGCCCTTGAGGAAATTAATTGTTTTAACCTCCATTACCCAGGTACTAAAATACGGGAGACAAAACGTCAAGGATAAACAGAACCGAACATTACTATACAAAGTAACAATGTGTCTACATCATATTGATATTCTAGTCTGAAGAGGAAAAGAACATATAAAGATTACCAAGAATCACAATTAAATCTTCAGGGCAAAATGTCCTTGCAAATTAAGGTTACAAGGATAGACATTTTTTTGTTCAGCTAAAACAACTGAACATCATGTTTCTGTTGATTTACTTTCATTCTGACAGCACAAGCTGTAGCTTACAACATCATGATTTACAGCAAAAATTTAACATCTGGCAAAATTTGCCAGATCACAAGTAATACTTGTTACCGGAAACTGCCAGGAAAATTTTGTGAGTGTGTATGTGTGGGTGTATGTGACAGAATAAATAGATGGAAAAATTATCTATCTATCTATCTATCTATCTATCTATCTATCTATCTATCTATCTATCTATCTATCTATCTATCCATCCATCCATCCATCCATCTATCTAATCTATCTTCTATCATCTATCTATCTTCTATCGTATACTTATGTAGGCTCCATTTTACACATAGTATCTTCTTCAGCTGAGTAAGTAAGTGCTCTGTTTTGTCAGTTTTAATTACCTTGATGTAGCAAAAGTACAATTAGCTATTTTTGTTTCAATATTGGAGCTGAAGTCATGTCTCATTGCTACTGCCCCAGCTTCTCCCATACTAGATGCAGAACACTTGTACTCAAACACTGGTTTGAGTTACTACATGTAGGTAGTATATTTTCAACTGCAAGTTCAGCTTTAAAACAGTTTGGTCATTTGTTCATATAAGTTATTATTTTTATAAATTAAATTAACTCTTAGTAGTTTGGGATTATCAGTGAAACTCATCACTTTTAGAATTAATAATCTATTTAATATGGCTATGCAAAGCTTTTGAAAGAGGCCCTTCAGGGTCCAAGAGACAATCTGAGTCATCTTTCCTCAACTCATTAAAGCAGCTATGTCTTTTTCCAGCTTTATTACATTGGAAAACAGATCATCTGAAAGTGTTCTGAAGAAGATGCAAGAGTTGGGAAAAAGAGGCAGCTGCTTTAATGTTTGAAAGAAAGCTGCTGCTTACACACTGTTGCATTTTGTAAAGCATCCCTTTCAGAAGATTTGCCTATACCAATTTCCTAGACCCATGAGCTTTCAAAGCAAGGTTTTAAGTAACAGAACAAAAAAAACCCCTAGTACTGAAATAAATGAGGCCAGAAATCACAAAGGGAAATGCATGGAAGATGGGAATACTGAGTGCTTTTGCAGTCATTATATAACAGCTATTAGTCAGAAAGCTCAATGCATCTGTCCTAAGGCACAATTACCCATGGGTAAAGACAAATGCAATATTCATAGAATATTTAAAATATAAAATGTTCCTAGCTTATATTTTTGATTCAGCACAAATGAAGCCTTTCCCATTTTTGGAACTTGAGTTATAGGAATGCATACTAGAGAGTTAAATGCCAGTTCAGCTATTTTGCTTTCCTCCTTCCCTTGATTCTAGTTGTTTGCTTTTTTAAAATGGTACAAGGACTATTCTCTAATTTGTCATTTCCACGCAACTTTTTTAAAGGAATGAAATAAATGATTCAAGCGTTCCAATAATAGAGCAGAGGATTTTTGTGTGTGACATCACAGGGGAACAGATAAACAGGTCAGATTATGATTGCAGAATTTGCTTCTTCAAGGTTCAAGAGAAGAAGGATTCATTTCCACTGCCAGCAAAAAAATGACTGGATCTCTTGTTACCTGAAACATTTCCATTAAAGAACAAAGCTCTTCATTAGAATGTGGCCTTATTTGTTGAAGCAGGATGTTGGGATACACCAGACAATTGTTCTTAAATGGTCTCAGTTCATAAAACCCATTCAGGCAAAAACCATAAGGATATAATGACTCCACAGAACATGATTTATGAATAATAGAAGTGATGCAAAGAGAGACTGAACAATGCAAGCTTATACATAAAATTTCAGACGTATAACTGTCTTACTGCTAGGGAACTTTATAGATTGACATGAAAATACTGTGATTTCTCTTCCTCTTTCACTAGTGGGTTTATGTTAGCTACTATACTCTCCATCATTTCACAGAAAAATAAAAGATATTGGAAGAACTGAATATGTTCAGCCTGGAGGACAGAACAGAAAGGGGTGACATGATTGAAAACTTTAAATATATTAAGAGTGAAAATAGCAATAGCACTAAGACATATAACACTTTTACAGTGCTTTACAGCCCTCTCTAAGTGGTTTTATAGAGTCAGCATATTGGCCCCAACAATCTGGGCCTTCATTTTACTGACCTCGGAAGGATGGAAGGCTGAATCTATCTTGAGCCGTTCAAAATCAAATCCTGACAGTGAGCTGTGAGTTAGCCTGCAATACTGCATTTTAAACACTGCGCCACCATAGCTCTAGAAACAAGGTTCAAGCCAAAAACAAGCCAAAAATCAAGAACATGGGGGTATAACCTCAAACTGACAGGAGGGAAGTTCAAAAGTAATATTAGAAATTTTTCTGTAATTTTTACAGAAAAATTAGTGGAAACTTGGAACCAACTTCCAGCTGAGGTAGTGGATCAATCCTCAGTAACTGAGTTTAAACATACTTGGAATAAACATATGTCCATCATCCAACAAAAATAAAAAATATAATTAAAATAAATAAAATAAAACAATTAAAAATGATAAATAGAAAACAAAAACAATCTCAAAGGCTACACTCAATGGAACACTACTGGTAGATCTTTTTCTGCCATCAGTTTTCTATGTTTTGATGATTTTCACATTTCATCAGCATTGAGAATATTAATAATTTTCAAATGTGTAGCCAGCAAAAACTGTGATGTTATGATTTTACTGAAAATGTAGCTGCTTTTAAAAGCTTCAGCTATTGCTCAAGAGACTTCAGGCTGCAGTGATAGATTAGTGTTTACAAAGGACAAACTTCAAAAGATCTATCATTACTATGATCCACTGTTTGAAAATTCTCATCCTTTAATATTCTTAGACTGTTCAATTTACAGCCAGCAGGATTCCCTGTTGAGAACAATATGTACACACATGGAGACAGGCATACTAATATAGGTGCTGGCTGGTTTAGTTAAGCTTGCCTAGTTGAGATCAAAATTTTTCATTGCAGGGAAGAAATTATAGAACTTTACATGTTTCTGTGCCTGCTTATAATTGTCATTATAAGGATGAATTGAATGTGGCAGGGATAGTAGAATCTCTAAAGGAGATTTTACTGCAACAAAATGTAAATGTTACCCCACCACTCTTTTAAGGCATGAAAAAGCACAAGTGAGCTTTCATATGACTAATATTACACATATTTGGTTTGACAGAAAAGCAATGAAATAAATTTTAACTGTTGAAAGGCTATATCTCTCAATAAAAAAATAAATGCACCACAATACTGAAATTATAATTCAATTAAAATTATATTTTAAAACTTATCTTTAAAAAGATATCCCAAAGGTGCTTTTTCAAGAGGCAAATGGTTGTCTACTTCTGCTTCTTATTCTTGAGCTGCCCTTTGCTATTCATCTTGTTCAGCAAAATTTCAGTTCAATTGATAAGCAGAAATGGCAAAAACAAAATGCAGCATCGCACACTTGTGATGATGGGTTTATCTTTGGATTTGCCAGTGTAGATTAGATAAAATGGCACTGTTATATTTAAGAGGAGGTGCTGATTGACCTGAAGTATCATAGCTCACATATCTTACATCTCAGCAGTCCCATGCAAATCATCCCTGAGATGATTTGAATGGGCAATTCGAAATTCAAAGAAAGTAGAGTTTGGTTGAGTCTGCACCACCTTGAAATTTAAAGGCAAATGTATTTGATTCAAGCGATTGGGAGATCTAAGAGATTTGTAGTTTTTTTAAATATATGGAGTATAATATGAAAGCATCAAAATGCCTGCTGATGCTATTCTGATTCCAGCAGAATGAGACAAAAGTAGTATGGCATGATGTAATATGTAAATGAAATTAGTGCTTTTTAGTATTTTTTTCAAGAACTTTAAATATTCTCCCACAGCCCCTTCAAGGCAGAAATGAGGATGAAGAAAGGACAACAGAGAAAATTACACAGCAAATATCCTAAATTGTGCTGATTGTACTAATTAAAAGATTGGAGAGAGGGAGAGGGAGAGAGGGAGGGAGATCCTCCTCTGTTTTTGCTTTACTTCTGTAACTGCAGTTAAATATTCTAAAGTATTTGCTGTAGATTGTAAGGCCTGAGAGTAAATGCTCTCACAGCACAATTGAATTCATTCCATGTGCATTAGACCAATCTAGGACAAGTTTTTTGTGGCCAAAGGCATTTTCACACCTCTTTTGCTGGCATGATTTCCTTCCTTTTGTAGAGTCTGGTCAGCTCCCTGCAGCCCTCTGATTTGACACTCCTATTCCAGCATGCATGTGCTCACACAAACACGGGATAGCTTCAATTTCAAAGACAGGAAAATCTCCCTTATTTATTTATTTAAAAAAAAAATAAGTTGCTCAGTAGAATTGCTATATTTTATATTAATCATATCTTTACTACTTTTAAATTTCAGCATCGTGGTATCATTCCACAGTTCCTGTAAATTTATTTATTTTTTCCTTCTATCTTTCAAAATCCATGTCTTTTTTTAAAGTGTGAAACTGCCTAGTTATTCCTCCTCAGTAATTGATCTATCTAGGTGAAAAAATGTCTTCCAAACTACATTCCCAGTAAGCCATTATGTTTAACAAACATTAAACAAATAAAATGATGTGGTTTATATCCACTAGAATATATATGTGCAAGCTTTTCCTATAGGTACCTTATGGATGGGTGCACATGATCTATCAGATTTCCCTAGCTACCATGGAGATTGCTGCAAAATGCAGGTGTTGAAGTCCATACATCTGATGGATAGCATCTTAGAGAATTAATGACTGTAATTCAGCAATAATTTGCTCTCTGGATTATTCAGTATATTGCAATATTATAATGTTGTGATTCTGTCATAAAATCTTTGTTCCAGGTGGTATGTGATAGGTAATCATTTTCTTCTAACCATACAACTATTCACATACCTTTGAAAAAAGGACTCCATGCCATAATATAAATGAAGAGTGCAAATCACTAAGAATTCTTCTTTAAAAATATACATACTGGGAATAACCTTTTCTGTGCTATATTATTACAAATTTTCCATGGACTTAGGCACTTGTAACATGAGCTGCAGTATAAAACATACTTCTATCAATTATTGTGCATTTGAAGATTGACATGATTAAATAACACCAAATCCAAAGGCTGATGACTGACTTAATGCTGAAATTGCAAAAGGGCATTTGTGTCACCCATTCTATCTCTGTCTATGCAACATGCAAGGACATTTTTATCCAATTCCAAGTGGGAGCAGATGCTTCAGATCAGTATGTTTTAGTCTAATTGGGGTGTTTTATTTTGATAACCCACTTTTCTTATGATATGACTTCATTTCATCTACTTCATTTTCAAGAACAACAAACACAAAATAATGTTTTGAAACTCCCCCAGTACACCTATATTATCTTATTTGATTCCATTTCTTTAAAGTTGCAGAAAATGACTATAAAGGGTTATTTGAATGTTGGAACTCTATAACCACTGTTTAAGATCTTAATCTTGAAACCATATCCAGTTCTGATTTGATGTATAAGATCACTTATCATTTTAATACCCTGTCAATTCTCTTGTCATGTAACAAAAGTTAAGTTAGGACAAGAACATCCCAAGTATTGTACAGTGGCCAAATAACAAATAGCAGTTCTGTATCACAAGATCAAAACAAAAATGGGAATGGTGGAATGATGGATAGTAAAATCAGACTGTGCATGAATTGGAAATACGTATGTTTATGAAAGGGGCATCTTGAATTCACATTCAGTATTTTCTGCTCAGAATTATTTAATTCAGAAAAAAATTAACATTCCATAACTATATCTAAGTTTAGCAAGTATAATTTGATCATGCATTTCTTTGACAGGAGTGTATACAGCTACAAAGAATGAATGGTTGCTTCTAGTTATTTTTGATGTAAAACTTTCATACAATATGGAAAAGGCTATTATTTGAATTACCTACAATATATCAGGTAATATGGGGTTGTGTCTCTGTGTATGTGCATATACTAGCTAGAGAAAAAAAATGAGTTTGGTTGAAAGCTCTAAATTATGGAAATTACTTTTTTTTAAAAAACAGAACATCTCTCCCATTTGTGGATGTTCTTAAACCATTAAATAAATACCTAGATGAAATGAAATAACATTATTGCATTGCTTACAATATGTAGCCAATGTTGCTTAGGGATGTGTCATTCACAACTGATGCATAAAGAGAAGAATGAGAGGTCATCATATTTTTCAATGCACCTTTTCTCTAAACATAACAGAATGGCCCCCTCTTAATGGCTCTTGGCTGCCATTCTGAAGCCACCTGAGAGCAATGCCTTTAAAATTAATGTGCCTGTGTCTGATCCTCTTACTAATCTGTGAAGCACTATAGAGTTCATTATGTTTCACTTGCTATTGTAACTGAGGTGGAGACAGGTGTGTAGCTAGTTTTCCTTGGCCTTTTACTAGACGGGAAAAAGTAGCCCCCAGTGAGCCTGCACAGAGTAAATGTGTGAATGTATAAAGAAGGGTGTCAATACTTTTTTCTCAACACTAAATTACTCTTCAAAAGAAGCAAGCATAATTATTCATTCCAGTTCTCTGGAGAGGTTTAATGTTCTTTCAGCAACCTGGATGGGGCATTCATTGAATTATATTCACAGTACATTCATTTTTAAATCAAGAAGTCAAACGCATCTGAAGGGAAATTCGGTTAAAGCCCAGTTACTTGTCTTCCATTTCAAAGGCAGCTTTGATAGAAATTCAGGCAGAGAGATACAGTTGGTTCCAATGCTATGTACTTGGCAAGAATATTTCCATTTTAACATATTTCTAATTGCAATATATATTCCATCAAAGCATCGTGCAATATATATCCTTTGTGTATATCAAAATGTATATCATATACAATGTGTATCTTTTGTTTGTGATATAAGCTTTGAGGCCAATGTACACCATTGCATGTTTAAAGTAGAGTATAAATTAATTATACCTTAATACTATATGGACACAGACTCTAATTTTGGCTATAATGGCACAGCCTAAATATATTTCCTGATAAGGTCTTATTTTATCAAGGACAAGAAGACAATTTCTGGTAGTGTAATG
Source organism: Pantherophis guttatus (assembly GCF_059756535.1). Lineage (NCBI taxonomy): Eukaryota > Metazoa > Chordata > Lepidosauria > Squamata > Colubridae > Pantherophis > Pantherophis guttatus. The sequence goes on from NC_142064.1 coordinate 211,764,996, forward strand.
CTTCGATAGAACTAAGTGAGCAAAAGTTAATATTGACAGAGAGTGAAAATGCAGACTTTTAAATTAGCATCATGAATGCTTTTGAAAGGTGATAGAAATTGATTTGGAGACTGACGCTGTAAATTAGAAAGCTTTGTGGAAGGATTGAATTCTCTCCAATACAGTAATCTGTGTCAGTTTGCATGTGTTTAGTATACTTCTAATCTCAAAATATGCAATAAAAAGAAACATCCATAAAGCAAGTGGTTACTTTTAGGTTTATTGCCAGATTGGTTTTGAAAACAGTTTGCTCCTATTCCATCTTGGCATTCAAAGAAACCAGCAAAAATGTTTTTTTTTACTTAGAATCTTGTTTGAAGAGCACTTTTTATAGCAAAGAAATCTATGTTGCTCCGAAACTAGCTTTGTGTCCCTAAAGCTTTTTGATAAAAAATGGAATCAGAAATAATGAAAAGAGTAATGAACAGCAGCTAAGCTACCTCAATGTATCTAAAGAAAAATGAATCCATTTGATGAAAATTTCAACTACTATAACTTTCTTTGAAAGGGAACGCGCATGTGGATGTGGTAAAGTGTCTTATTCTAGAGTTAGTGGCTCCTTGACTGTGATAGAAAATGATATTGTGGGGTAATAAGACATCATTGTAAAGATGAGAAAAGCATTTCTGTGGAAGAGATTCGTGAATTGATACCCTCTTCTACCAAGAACACATTCTGGGAACTGAGGAGCAGGTATATCCTGGTAGCAGTAGATGGCTAAATTGTAACTGATACAGAAGATGAGTTTAAAATGGTCATATCCTTTGTGGCTGGTACAAAGGTTTAGCAATTGTGAACATGTATTGCTTTTATAGCTTAGAAAATAATAGAAGAAGAAAGAGGTCATGGTCCATGCTGGCATCAATGGCATTAGAAAATGATACATGGACACGAAGGCAAAATTGAGGTTGTTAGATAGGTTACAAAAGCTAGGATTTCTAGTATCTGCATTACTTGTAGGTTAAACCAGACAGGTAGAATTTAGGAATCTCAGCGTATATAGATGTGGAAGTTTTGAACTTGTTTTAGAATAAAGGTTTGAATAAACAGACTTTCCAGTTATACTAAAAATGAACTTAATATATATATATATATATATAAACTAATTGGGGGACATGAGAATAAGATGATCTGGGGTGCATCTATTGGGGACAAACTGTCCCTAAAGAATGGAGTTGTAGTTGTTCCAGGTTATTTAAAAGATTAATGTGGCACCAAACATAGATTAGGATGATGGCCAGTCAAAAATATCCAATGTTTATACAGAAAAATATGTGATATACTTATAAATATTAAAGAAGCACTAATCGTCCTACCTGGGTTATGAACAAGAACAGGAAATGCTGAGGGATCAATTTGGAAGTAATGATACCACAAAGGAGTTATAGTTCCTTTCCAGGCAAATTCTGCTTTTGGTTATTTTCTAAACTATTATTTCCTGTAATCTGTTCCCAATTTTATCTTTTAAACCATTGTTTGCTAGCAAATATGAATTAAAATACACTACACTAGGCAACAAAATTGCAAAGCAGCTTATGTTTGCCCCAATCTGAAACTCTAAGGATTTATTATATTTTCTCAAAAGTATTTGTACAATGGTACCTTGGCACTCGTTATTAATCAGTTCTGGGAGATGCGACGACTACTAAAAACAATGAGTGCCAAACAAGTTTTTTCAGATAAGGAACTAGTCACGAGGCAACCAACACTGACAAGTTCTAGTCTGCTCGTCAAGTACCAAACAAACGAGTACCAGGACAAAATGTTCATGTCAAAATGCACCGAGTACCAAATTTGACGGGTTTCAAAATGGACGAGTACAAAGGTACCACTGTATATCTTCACCTGAATTCTTCAAGACAACAAGAAATGCAATCATTTTCCCAGAAGAAGGGCTCTGGGATGAAGTCCAATTTTTCACACTGGTCTTTTCAAAATTGTCCTCTTGTTTCATAATAGCCCAGGGCAGAATTATCAATATTGGCAGCTTTAAGATGGATGACTTCAACTCTCAGAATTCCCCAGAAGCAAGGTTCGCTAGGGAATTCTGGGAGTTGAAATCCACCTGTCTTAAAGCCACCAAGGTTAGAAAACACTGATCTGGGATCTTCTTGCCTGCTTGTAGGTTAGCTAAGGGTCCTTAGTCCAGTTACAGCAACAACAAAGACTGTCTCTGATTAACACGCTGCATTGTATTTTTTGAATGTGGTATCTAAGGCAGTAAAGGGGGAAAGGGTATGTGAGTATTCAAGAGCAAAAGCATCATAATGTTTCTGTGGAAAATAAAACTACTTCATGTAAATTAGCACATGAAAGGAACCAAAGCATTACGGAAACTGTTCTTCCATAATAAGAAAACTGAGATGATTGAAATCAAAAGAAGATTCCTTGATCCTATTATGCTTTCCATTGGGAATGAAAGAGAAGGTTGGGGTGGCATTCTTGAACTGAAAAACAAATGGGAATGCAAGTTTTAAAAAGTTTTTCAATTTTCCTGCCTCAGGTTGATTTAAAACATTCCCAGGGTAATGATCATGGAACTCTATGCATGAGTGGAACATGTGTAGGATTATCAGATGAGAAGTAGTGCTCACCTGTCTATCATAGATGGATGGATGGATGGATGGATGGATGATAGATAGATAGATAGATAGATAGATAGATAGATAGATAGATAGATAGATAAATAGATAGATAATTAGGATGGATGTGCATGCCAATATTTGCTGGATAGAGTCGCATAAAAAAAGAGAGAGAAATAACCTGCACCAAATAAGTAATATTTTGTTTGTGACAATAGAATATGTGTGTTTGTACAGGTTCGTGCATGCATGTGTGGAATAAATAAAAATTCAATTCATTTAAATAAGGGATCAGATTCTGAATTTTCATTGCCCTAAGCTAACATGGCCTGTGGGCTGGGAAGACAGGAGCAGCAGACAACTCCATTATTAGGGCCTGAAGGACAAATTCATGAAAGTAGATAAGAAAGCAGACCATTTAAACATCATTGGGGATCTTTCCTTTCTCATGGATAGTAAGGAGTATTAATAATCTAAACACACCATTTGGCTGCATTAATGGGACATAGATATTGTCTTTTGGTAGCTGTGGCATTGAGAACTTATTTCCTTTGAGTCTGAAGCAGTATGCGTTTTCTGTAATAGGGAAATGGAATCATAACGTGAATGAGTCACTGCTGATTAATTAATTTCTGTTTTCTATCATCACTGGTATGAAAATGTGATACTGGTTATGATTTCAGCATAGCTGGATGCTTTTTCAGAGGTTCTTCCATTCCACCTTTAATATAGGAATTAGCTCTCCTCCCTCACATGAACAGACCTGAAAATGATGAAGTTTCTTGGATGAGAAGCGAAACCACTTTTTGTTCCTTAAGGGAAAAAATATAGTCCAGTTGCATTTTGAGAAAGCACCTTTGAGGCAACTATGACCTGGATGACTGAGAATCTCCATAGAAGAGACCCGAAAATGTGATACAAAATATAGTGTGACAGTGGCTTCCATAGCATAATTTATTAAGACATCAAAAAACCCTTGCCATTTAATATGCAAACTTAAAGTTTCATGAATAATATTATGTAGGATCGTTGGCAATGAGAGTAACCTGCAACTGATCATTTGATCTTGGGGAGAAATGGGGAGTATGTCTTATTCTTTCTAAATGTTTTTACAAAATGAATCCAGTGCATCGGTGTACTGTATCACTGTGAATGCTGGTTGGCTGAGCCCATGTCAGAGTCAAAGTCAAGATTCTTTTCCCCACCCAACCTCACCCCTATATCTTCTACTTAAATGTTTGGTAAATATGTAGTGTTCTGGGTAATTTACCTTCAAATGTAGAGCTACAATCTTCTTGTCTCTCAAGTTGTTGAATCTGACTGCTGGCAGCAGACTCAAACTAAATGGTAATTATTACTAGTCATGAATGAAGGCGAATATACGTGTCCCAGGATAATGTTGCAGGATCCAATCTGGGTTGGTTCAAATCCCTAGTACAGGTCTCCTGCGTGAGTAGGGGTTGGACTAGATGACCTCCAAGGTTCCTTCCAACTCTTGTTACTATTACTAGCAGTGTGTGTTATTATGTGTGTGGTATTTAAAGTTCCCGTTGTAAGTGGCTTTTTAGATGTTGATTAGGGTGTGTTGATGGCTGGATTTTAATTATTACTACTTTCATAGGTAATTCAGGAAGTAGTTTATGAAATAAAAGAATATGTACAAACTATATTTAAATATTTAGCTTGGTTAGAAAGCATAAGACTTTAAAGCGTAACAGGCAACAGCAGTCAACTCTTTCTTCTGTTATGATTCATCCTGATTTCATACATGCTGTTACTACATGTGTCAAATGAATATATACCGAGAGCAATTTTTGTTCTACTTTTTAAGTATATCAGTAGATTTGCCATTTCTGTTGCCCAAATGATATGCCGGAGAAGATGCAATCTATCAATGACTGCACTGAAATTTTTAGAATCTACTTGTTCTAGAAAAAGAAATTATACAACCTGAAATTGAATCCAGATAAGATGGCGCTCCTATAGATAAATAGAAAGTTAAATTGAGGACTTGAGATTTCTGCTTTTGTTCATTCATCCTCTAGGAAATAACAGTTTTGCAGTCTGGGAATACTCTTTGTCACTAAATTCACAAGTGGTGACTATGTCATAGAAATATATTTGTGCAAGAATAACTAGGATGCCACCTGTAATCCTTCCCAAACCACTTGATTTGGCAGTAAATATCCATGGCTTTCTTACATCCCATCCTGGCTCCTGCAATACAGGCTGGTCAACAATTTGACCAGAATTTACAGCTAGTGTAAAATCTGATGGCAAGATTATTAATCAGCTTAAAATCCAGGAATTATATGTTGATATAGTGAAAGATCTTCACTTGCTTACTGGACCTAATGCAAGGGGATGGCATGTGTAGGAAAGTCTCTTTTGAACTGAGCTTGATTCCTGGTGACTTCATAGGCACTTACGTGCAATTTTCTTTGACAACTGTTCAGAAATGGTTTCCCATGCCTTCTTCTGGGATGTTTATTAGCACCCCGATCTAATCTACAGTTCTCCCATCCAAGTAATAGAGGTCCTGACTGTGCATTCCTGCCAGATGTAGCCATTCATTAATAGCCTGACAATTAATTTCATGCCATTGGATGGCAGCAAAGAAATATCAAAGATTCTCTGTTGCCATCTAGTGGCCATTTTTTATTTATATGGCCTTTAACTAAGGAATTGGCTCTCATTATGTATCTGCATAGATGGGAAAAAAATCTATAAGAAATGCTGTCTGTTGCCTGTTATTCTAGCATGAAGGAGAGTCCCCTCCATATTTACAAAATCTGTAAGGATTCATGTCTTCACTACACTTTTGATATTTAGATTATTTTAGTATCTGTTTTAGTGTTACTTTTAATTTTGGTTTTTTACTCTTCTTATTCTTATTTAGTTTTTAATATTTTATTAGTCATCTTGATTTTTTGGCAGAATAAATAGGTGTACATTAAATACTTATTTAATCTAATTAAATACATCTGGGTTGGGAGTTGGGAATAGAAAAGAAAAATGTCTGGTGTTCAAATGGAACAAGAGTGGAGTATTAAGACAGTGATCATTGAACATAATGGCAAATGCTTATGTTGATCTAGAGAAGCCAACAACAACAAAATCAAAAATAAGGCCCATATATGTGTGTTAAGAGACCAGCATGGATTCTAGATATAGTCAATAAACAAAGAGGTAACAAGAAAAATGCTTTACTTTCTGCCTAACCTTGAGCATCCTATCCCATTATTCCCATCCATTCATTTGGCTGATTGTTAGTAATTGCCTAGACAGACAAAGAGTGTAACTCTATCAGGTAATCTTTTTCTAGTCTGTATTATAGTCTGTTGTTATTGTAAGCTTCACAACTGATCTGTAAAGCATAGAGAACAGTCCTGCCTTTGTGTTTGTAGGAAGATTGTATTTGCAGAAAGATTGCTGTATGAAGACAAGAAATAATGAATAATGAACATTGGGCATTGTATCTTCTCAGAAATTCTTTCAAAACTTTAACCGATCTCTTTTGTAAACCTTTGGATAAGAAAGTTATCCAAGTCAATCTTCTGGTTTGCTATTTGTATGTCTCTTTAAATTATTAAGAGATCAACTGGTTTCAATTGTAAATCCAGTGTAACAACTTTTCCCATATCATATTTGTAACCTGAGATTTTAAAATCCATATTTGAATCAGCTTCAGTCTCAGTCTTGTTCAATGAAACCTATTTCTCTTCTATAACCTCTTTTAAATCTATTTTTATGATAGCAAACTTAACAGTAACTTTTGAATGTATTATTCCAAATTATCCTTGAATTCTTCCAATGTTAAGAGTATTTTGCTTTATTATTATTATTATTATTATTAATGAGTCTCTTCTCCTTTAATTATACTCTTTAAGTCTTTCTAGTTCCTTCTGGTGTCCAACCCTCATCTTATCATTTTTTTTTCCTGATCAATATTTTCCCATGGGAAGATTTCTTGTACTTTATTAGAAAATATTCATATTTTTATTAATGTAAAATAAAATAAATAAATAAAACAATCTACAGGAAGAATTCTTGTAATTAGTCCAAATCTTATTTCAAAACGTTCTAATAATCTTTTTTTCCTGTTTATTCCAAAACAAGAATTTTTAAGTTCTTAAAGCTGCATATAACATATTTTGCCAAGGATTCAAGGAAACACATCTGGTGAAACACATCAAGGAAAGACACCTGTAGAATGGAACTGGCCATTTTACAGGTCCTTAATATCAAAAAAGCCATTAGTAAAAATTTTCCAGAAGTCATTAAGGAAGGACATATGTGAACTCAGTGTCATTTTAAAGGAGCCAACCTGCAGCTTGGCCAAATATTTTAATCCCTCATCTTCCTGCCACAGACCACTATCTTATGGTTTCCTAATAGGAAGCTACTGTGTGGAACACCTGTGGGTAATGCTGAATCTTCTCCTTGCCTGGAGAGGAATCCAAAAGCTGATCCAATCAGGTATGAGCTGAGTCATCTTCCGATTATCATTGCTGCTCCAGAATTCACAAATTCACAAATCTAAAAGTTGCCAAGTTTGGTTAAACATTGTTGTAGTTCATTCTAGTAACATGGACAATGTGATTAGTGGCATTGACATGATATGCAAGTTGAGAAAATTGAATTAAATCAGTAAATCATGATTATGTATGGGTGTACTTGCTGTGTGAACTCAACCAGAGGTGGTATTCAGCAGGTTCTGACCAGTTCTGATGACCAATAGCGGAAATTTTGAGTAGTTGGGAGAACCGGTAAATACCACCTCTGACTAGCCCCGTCCCCATCTATTCTTTGCCTCCCAAGTCCCAGCTGATCGGAAGGAAATGGGGATTTTGCAGTAACCTTCCCCTGGAGTGGGGAGGGAATGGAGATTTTACAGTATCCTTCCTCTGCCACACCCACCAATCCACGTCCACCAATCCATGTCCACAGAACCGGTAATAAAAAATTTTGAATCCCACCACTAAACTCAACCTTTATTTGTGCATGAGTACATGATTCAAAACAGGTAATGCCAACTGGATATTCTATCCTTGTGTTAGAGCTGTTTTCCACAATAGCTTTCTTCTGTACTTAAATAATAGCTCAATTTATATCAAGGAATATAGCTGGGAAATAGATAGGACCATCAGGACTGTTCTTTGCCATGACATGTAAGGAGTTGTATTAGATTCCATTTGCTTTGCTTAGCTCCCATCCATCCCTAAAAGAGATGAGAGATCACAAAGTTATGAAGCAGAAAAGTGCTGGAAACTTCACTTCTTTTTCAAACAGGAGCATTTTAAAAAAGGAGATTCTCTGGTGTAGGATAGTACATCTTATACTCTACCATCTTAATCTACAAGCATTACAAATAAGAGGGCATTTTAGAGTGATGTCTAAATGTATTTGTACGGGCAAATAAAAATGAGGAATGTGAGAAAGTTGTAAATGGTACAGTTTAACTGGACTCCATATAATTCTATGAATAAGGGGAATTTCTTAATAAGGGTGTCTTTTGGATACATCTTGGGATAAGGCAATGAAGTTGGTTGTCTTTTTCTTGAAGGGACATGATAGGGAAACAGTTATTTCTTGTAGACTCCACTCAGTTGCTTATATATTTTATAGACACTGAAACAATAGCTGCCTTCTGGATCATGGAGAAGGAAAGAGATAATGTTGCTGTAACAAGTTACAAAGCAAACCTATGCAAGCTGCCCCTCCGGCTGCCGTAGGTCAGTCGTTCTTTACAGAGAGGCCCAGGCTTGCTGCCTTAAACCTGTTGTTGATGATGCCAGCCAGTCTGGTGGTAGACACTTGGGATCCTACTTGGTTAGAGAGCATTCTTGTATCTAATTGACTGATCTTCTTCCTAATTCATGTGAAATTGAGATTAAAAGAGCAGTGCTCTTTTCATAACTTCAGAAGCTGGAAATGCTTCTGCATCCTTTATTTCTTTGTCAGTTATAAACAAATTTAGTGTTTCCCTTGCCAGATTTTTCACACAAAAATCACCAAAATTTCTATTGCTGTCGTACCTGTAGCTTTATCACACATCTAACCTCTTGAAGATGTAAACATGCAAGCACTTGATGGTTACACATTAACTCCTGCTCTTTTCTCCTTTATTTTATATTACTTGGAAGCAATTGCTAAGAAGAATAATCAACTTTTCTCCAAAGCAAAGTCAAGTTCTCATAAATAAGGAATACATGTAAAAATAGCAATGGTTTTCTACTAAAATAGTAGAATTTTAGAGCCTTTCTAATGCCAGGTGCCGTAGACATTTCTCAGCAATGACCAGGTCCACTGGGGATTCTAGTAGCTGATGTTTATATATTTGGGAGGCACCTGGATTGGGGAAGACTTGAATCTGTTGTCTCCCCCCCCCCCTTACTTCATTGGTTCTTATTAAGCCTGATGTAGCCACAATACCATCCATACATTCTTGGCTATTCTTGATTAAACCTTAAATCCCTGGATGTTCTCTAGCTAACTCAGCTTGTGCAGGGGCTTGATAAGATTTCCTGACCCATCTTTTTCCCCTGAAGAATTATCCCTAGATACTGCCGTGGCAATGTGGGCAGAAAGGGAAAAGATATATATTTCTCAGAAGAATATATATTTGCAGAATCCATGTTTGTGCCCAGAAATGGATTTGCTGTCACTCAATCACACCATCTTTATAAAAATATAGATTCCCATCAGGACCTATTATAAAGGGAATAGAATATTTTCAGGAAAAAAAATTGGTGAAGAAATGAAATACCTACAACATTTCTCAATTGATTAGAAACTATTAGGCTTATCTCCACGTCAACAAAAGAAAGGTGCAATTATCATTTATTTAAGTTTGAATATTTTTAAATTCAATGAGTATTGCTGCAAGTATACAATACAGAAGAGGTAAATACAGCAGAAACAGCTGGGACTCTGGGTCATCTCACAGATATCCCTTTTATTTTCAAAGTGAAAATACAACAGTTTACTATAAATTAGAATGTGTAAAGACAATTATAACGAGGCACAGATAATTGTTAAATAATATTATATCTGCAAGAGAATAAATAAATAAAGATGCAGAAATATTTAAGAATAAACGTTCTGTAAATCTGAAAATGCAAGTTTATTGAACAGTAATACAAAGAATTGCCATCCAGGCACTATGCAGAGTCAACTCTCCTTGGCTCTTGAGCCTAGACAACTGCTGCTCCCTGCTGTGACATTTAAGGAAAAGCTGAAAAAGGAGTATATTCAGGTGTTTTGGGAAATGGGTTTATTTAGTTTACTAATAAAAGCAATGCGGCAATAAGGATTGAGCTCAGAAAATCCAAATGTCATCTCCATTCACTGTCAATAGTAAGAAGACAGGGAGTAACAAAAGCTGTTCTTTACCTATTGACTTTTATTTCCTTTGTTGCCTGCTAGTTCTCTAGGCAAGTAAAGGAGAAATAGAACTGCTTCATAATCTTCATGGGCCTTTGTAATACTGACCTCTGTAATGGCATTTCAAACATGAGAACTTGAAGGTTTTTCATTCTAAGGATGCTAATTAGTCAGAAAATTGGACAACACTTTTTTAAATTTGGCCTTCAAGTTAGTGTTGATTCCTGGCAACTGCCTGTTTTCCTGGCAAGATTTCAGAAGTGGTTTGCCCTTGCCTGCTTCCCAGGGCTCAGAGAGAAACTAGCTGGTCCAAGGTCACCCAGCTGGCTTTGGAGTTAAAATTTGAAGTTTACAGAACAGCCTTCTCCAACATCTCATCCTATCTAGAAATTACAAGGTAATAATCCTATCATTTCCAAACAGCTATCATGTAGTTCATGCAATTCCCATTCAGGTTCCATGGACTTTTAAAAGAAGGTGAGGAGATTTCCAGAAGACTGAGATGTGCTAAGCATATTTTGTGAAGTCCTAAGCTCCTGAATCTTACATTTATCACAAATAATGCAATTTTATCTACATTTGAAACAAGATGAAATGGAACAAAGGTGACAGGATAATTTTTCAATAACTGTTTGAGGCAAAACACACTCAGATTTAGAATTTTTTTCTCCCTCTCTTTTCATGCTCATCTAGAAAATGTTCAAGTAGACTTTATTGCTAATAATTCCTTTCCAGAGAAGACCTGGATGGAATATATTGGCTGTCATTCTAACCATTCTAACTCTCTTTCCCCAATGCTTTGAAGTAAGAATGGTTCAGCAAAATTTAGTTATCCTGTAGCATTCATCTCATACCAGGGGTGGGTTCTACTTACCTTTGCTACCGGTTTGCAATGGGGCGTGCATGAATGAAGCGAGCGCGCATGCACAGAAGTGTTCTGATGATGTCAGGGTCGGTGGGCGGAGCCTCTTGCCGGTTTTACTACCGGTTCTATAGAACCGGTGTGAACCGGGGGCAACCCACCACTGTCTCATACCTACCATAAGAAAGAAAGCTAAACAAAGGAAAGGCAGATCCATGGCTGGGAGAACAAGGAGCACTCCAGTCAGTTTGCAGGATCATAGACAAAAGGAAGCAAAAAGGGAATGCAATTCTTAATTATTTGGACTCCTTAATTGCTCCAGGTATGATGTACGGTACATTAACAGCAGCTTCGGAAAACTGTGGCCCGATGTTGCTAGACTCTAACTTACATACTCATTAGATGCTGCCTGTGGAATCTATCAACAACTAGAACAGTGCTTCTCAAACTTTAAGTAACTTTAAGACTTCAATTCCTAAAATACCCAGCATTCCTAACACAGTTCTCTGTGAGAGAGGTTGCCTCCCTCGATCTCACTGATCCTAACATAGGAAAGTTGTAGGTATGTTCATTTTATTTTGTTTTTTTCCCCACTGTTTATTCATTTTCATTTCATATCTTCATAAATCATCCTTCTCTAACCTGATATTCTCTTGATATTCTGTGTTTCAAATGTTGTAGTTTCACTCTAACACATCATGTAGTAACCTAATAGGGGATTACAAGAATATGTAACACAGATAATAAGCTAGCTTTATGGTAAGGTATTCTAAATCACAAGATAAAATAGATTAATTTAAAATTGCTTTGATGACTTTATATTTATTTAAAACATTTATATGCTACCCTCTTATATCCTATTGAGATTCTCAGTCATCCAGGTCATGGTTTGTCCCAAAAGTGCTTTTTCGAAAGACAACAGGACTTGTTTTTTTCCCGCTGGGACTGAAGAGCTGAAGAAGCTTCTTGGATGAGAAGCAAAATGTCTTCAAGAAAAAAAAACAAGTCATGTTGCCTTTCAAAAAAGCACTTTTAGGTACCCCTCTTATAAAAAACTCTGGATAGCTCCCAGGCAAAAATTAAAACCACATAAAAACCATTTTAAAATTATTAAAACCAAATGCATAAAAACAAAAATCTGGTGCAAGAATCAAGCTTCTGATGTGCAGTCACATCATTCTATCCTAGTGCTTGGGGGGAAAGCCTGGCCTTCAGTGCATTTCAGAAGCTGGGAAGGTAGAGACCTGCTAAACTTCTGGGGCAAGAGTATTCTCTAGGGCAGAGATTACCATGAAAAGGTATGTATGTTTTCTAGCTCTTTCCTATAAAATGGCAAAGTTTAAGCGAAGGGACTAAGAGTGGGCCCATCCTATCTAACCTAATTTTTAGAGAAAGGTAGTCCTGCATATAACCTGACACTGTGCTCCCCCCCCCCGAAATTGCAGATTTATACTTCCTTATAAATGTTTTTTTTTTCCCTCAGAACTTTTGTCCAAAAAACCGCTTTTAGCATTGTTCTTAGCCTATGTTATTCCAAGATTAATCTCAATGCATATACTCATCATTCTCTAGACCTGGTTTGCATTAATTTATTTCCTCTTTGGAAAGTGCAACTCTTCAGTTAGATTCATGTGGGAATTTTATTACAGTGCTACTTAATTCCTCTCCTGAATCATTAATGGAGATGTTGAGGAAAACGAATCTTAATTCTCATCACTGTGATTTCCCTCTGGACGCTTTTTTCTCAGTTCTGCAGAAAGCCACCATTTATCATTATGCTGTGTTCTCAGCCTCTTAACTTTGTCCCAGCCCGCCTGACACCGCTCTTATCTAAATCTTTTGAAATTTATTTCTCAGAACGGTTCCACGAGACATTCTAGTATGATCTTTGATTAGTGACAGAAACAGAAAGAAGAAAGGAAAAGAGGTAGTACAATACATTTGATCTCATGCGCTAACCTGTGGGTGACCTTTTCTGGGCCATGATAACATGGTTTGGCAATGAGTCTCAATGTTGTGCTCTGATCCTTGTGTTTCAGGAGAGGGAAACGAAGAGTTTAAGTTTCTCACGGAGATGCCTTCACAGGGGTCAAAAGTGTAGCCGTTTTCAGTTTCGTTTTGACCAAGAAAGACCATAGATTTCAGCAGATAAGCCTTTGTGCAAGATTTAGTATGAAGACAGCTGCTGTTCCAAAAGTCGGTATTTCGGAAAAACTATCTGTACAACAGCAAGTTCTAAGCTAGTTGCTAGGTCATGATATCTGTTTGGAACAGACAGATCTTTGAGAAATTAACTTTTCCACAAAATGTATATGTGTGACTTGGACAAGATTTTTGACTGGCAAAACATTTTTCCCATTAAGTATATTTCTAAATTTTGTAACAATCTGTTCCTTTGGCTCTTTCATCCTAGTTTGGGATTTCACTTCTGAAACACCTGTACATGTATTTTTGTGGATTCCCACCCCCCCTTGGCATTTCAGATAAAGTTTTGCTGCCAAGCTCATTGCAATCATTCCTGCAAAATAAGCGTTAAGCAGGTGGCAGCAGCAATGTCTACACCCACTCCACAAAACTGCAGGTGAATTCACATTACTCTGTGCCAGGGTTTGGCTGATGTTAAAATGAATGCCATCTGTAGAGATAAAAAAGCTTCGTATCTTATTTTACCGTGGTTGTTATAGCATAAAAGTTATTATGAATTTACTCATTTGAATGATGCATGGTTCAGAGATTTCATCCTGCCACCCACACAACCAACCAACCAACCAACCACCCCACACACACATATGGTTTGAACATGTGTAAACTTGACTACTATCATTCAGCGGAAGGAGCAGCTTTCCACATCAAACTAATGGTTCATCTAACCTTGTACCTCCTCTTCCAATGTTACAAAAACAGCTGCTTGTGGGGATTCCAGAGACCACAGAGGCAATAACTTCTGCTAGTAATGTTCCCAGAAAATGCTATTCAACTCATACTGTCTGTGCATGTAGAGGTGGTATTTAACAATCTCCAGCTTCAGAGGCTGTGTAGCACTATCAAATGCCAGAAACAGGAAGGTATTGCCGAGCACCACAGCTGAAAGGAGCTTCTTGTCAACTACTTTCTATTTAACACATTGTTGTGCCACTTTTTCAAACTAAGGGGTCGTAATTGGCTTTTACATGTCATTCAGGGTGAGAAGCATTCTTTAGGAAGTGGCCATGGGAAGTTATTCAAAAACAAGTATTAAAAAATAGTTTGGCCCAGGATAAATATTAAATAAAAACATATTATTTTCCTTATGTATTTAATTCTTTCCCCATAAAAATTGCAGAATGGTAACACCTTTGAACAGAGCTTGAAGCCCTAGGACTTCAGGTGGTACAAGTCAACAGATCAATACATTAAGTTGACAAAGTGAAGAGTGAAGTCAACTAAGCACAGGTAAGAATCTATAGTGGAACTTACCTTGTGGCAATAAGGTTGGCAAAACATACGTATTAATCTGTCCTTATTGCATCATCAGATGGGTCTATGACAATTTGCCACAGCCAGCTCGCCACGGCCAACTTGCCACAGCCAACTCACTGCAGGACAACTCACCACAGCCATCTCACCACTACCACAGGACAACTTGCGACGGGACAAAAGTTACACTAATATTAAAGATATGGTGGAATAGAATCATTCAAGGATGCAAAAGGAAGGACAAAATGAAATTTGAATGGCAAAAATTAAAATAATTTTTATTTGTTTTAAATAATTAAATAGAATTGTTAAATTGTCATGCAACGAGTTGTCTTGTGGCGAGTTGGCTGTGGCGAGTTTGCCATGGTGAGTTTAGCCGCAGCAAATTGGCTGCAGCAAGTTGTCCCATTCTCTCTTCAGATAGCTCTCCAGCAGCCCTGTTTCTGGTAACCAGGTCCCTCCTAGGTAAAGAAGGATTAGATCATATACCGAAGGGCTGCTGTGAGGAATGTTCTGTCAGATAAAGTCTCTCAACTTCACTCAAACTTGAACTCTGGCTGGGTAGATCCCTTGGAAGTGACTAAAACAAACCCGATCCCTATTAATTTGGAGGAATTTGAGTTGGTTGATCCTGAGGAAGTTAATGGGATCCTCCACTGGAGAAGCATTCCTTGGACGAATGACTGAATGAAGGATGAAATAAACTAGAAGAGGGAATGGCCGAGGGAGCAAGCATTGTTTCAAGTATGAATATAATTATGTCCTGAACAATTTGTCTTGCATATTTAAATGATAAGTGACGTATTTCTGAAAAGAGAGAGAGAAAGAGAGGGGTGTGTGAGTGTTGTGTGTATTTTAACACAGATTTCAAGTGACACTTGGGCTTCTCTTTAGCAGTTCTGAAAAAGGGGGGCGGAATGGGTTTTGAGGGAAATGAAGTTAATAGCATCTTTGCCACCATGATTCAGTATCATCATAATTTGTCATATTGATCATCCTTTAGAGGTTATGAAAATAATTTGCTCAATCATTCATCCTGCTGCCTTTTCCTTTTGCACAGGAAATTCTGGGCAGTTGGAAGTAGCAATTTATCCCTCACTGTGCTTTTCAGCTTTACTTCTATCTACCTGTTATGTTCTTACCATTATTTTTGGATTCAAAACACATGTAAATAACCCCCCCTTTCGTTGGATAATGCAGCCTGTACATAATTTACTGATTGATGACTCCTTGTCCTGTACCTATCCAGCAAAAATCACATTTGCCTTAGAATCATGCACTTTGGTTTTTTTCCAGCTCCGTGTTCCTCTATTTCTAATTTGCTGTATTGACCTATGACCAAGATAAGCATTTGTTTTTATTCTAATTTGGAACCCTCTTCTACCTAGTTACCATTCCACTTCAGTAATTTAAGGCGTTTATATGTTATCTGTGGGAGGAAGGAAAAATATGCTTTGAAAAACATGTGCTTTGTGTTAATTTCTAAATGCTCTGCAGTAGCAAGCAATAATCATTTGCCACAGTTTGCTCATTAAAAAGCTCTGGATCTAGTTATAGTCCTGTATAAATAAAATTGATGATAATCATAATGACAATTGGCCTTGCTGAAAATCTCTAATCACCAGTTCCTTTGAAAGGGAGAGGTGCAAAGTGTCTTCAGCCAGGGATTTTGGTCAATGAAAATCCTTGAGTTAAGAAAGAACATAAAGGAAAGGCCATTACCTTCTCATTCCTTTTTTAAATATAATTGTTATTAAAACTTTTAAAAGAGAAGGTAAAAGCGAATACAAATTGAAGCTTTTAAACCTAAATTTAACTTCTACTCCCAGCATATACGATATATATATTTCAAGTGACACTTGGGCTTCTCTTATTACAACAAGCATTTAAAAATGATTATGCTTTTTTTTTGAATGATTTAATTTTAATTTCATTACAAATTGACAAAACATCAGGATACACCAGTTTTGATTTTAGTGTGCATGTATGTACGTGTGTGTGGTGGGGGGGAGGTATCATTCATTCATTCATGGGAGAGATAAAAAATGTAGCCTGTAATTAAAAGATGAAGGAATGGGAACTCAGGAACATGAGTTCAATGCTCATGGTAGCTTACATCACTAGAAGTCCTACAGCATCTTGGGCAAACAGTATCTTTGTGCCTCAATCTCATAGTCTATGTAGGCATCTTTCTTTTTTCCTTACAACATTGGCAGTATTTGTGGTGTTTGGTATTAGAACTTCAAAACAAGGTTATGTTTTCTCTAACATCTTTTGTCTGGAACAAATAATAGCAAACTGCGTATTGTTATTCATGATTATTTTTACAGAGGAAAAAAAAATAAATCTCTTCTCATTTGTTTCATTCTGTATTAAAAAAAACCCTTGATCCTCCAACCTGGGGGTTATCATTTTGTTCAGTGCAATAAGCAGGAAGATTACAGAGTTTGCCCATTCCTCAGGCCAGCCTGCTCTCAATATGGCCGATGCATAACGAACAGACTATTATAAATCATGTTGCTCCTATATTTATGGTTTTGATTTGGGGTGGTTTTTTAAGCTATGTTCTGTGAAGTTTCAACATTTCATGGGATTCAAATAAGAGTTTGTCCAATAAAAGAAAAAAATT
This sequence comes from Pantherophis guttatus, assembly GCF_059756535.1. Classification (NCBI taxonomy): domain Eukaryota; kingdom Metazoa; phylum Chordata; class Lepidosauria; order Squamata; family Colubridae; genus Pantherophis; species Pantherophis guttatus. Next base: position 211,781,950 of record NC_142064.1, read on the forward strand.
AAGTATAAATTTCAAATTGAAAAAAGATCAGAGTAAACTATATTATCTTTCTTTGCTCATCATGTAAATACATATTTTATCAGCCTCATTCTTTCTGGCATGGAGAATTTGAATTTCATCACCTTCAGTTATATCTCGTATTTTTGTGTCTTTAGATTGTACCTTGTTTCAACTCTAATCTCTGAAACATCTCCAAGCCCTCTGACTTCCTTAACAGTCTTGTTCTCTTTCATTTTCCTTAGACTGCATATGTTTCCTTCAACAAATAAGAATATTTTATTTATGTATTTATTCATTTGATTTTTATCCCTGTATTATTGTTTATAAATAACCCAAGGCATGAACATACATCACTGTATAGTGATTAATTATTTCACTACAGCTGCACATAAACCAATGTACATAAATTTTCCAAAACTTGGCAATTCAGTAGTATTCTTTATAGATCCTGGCATGAAATCTAGCCAAAATAATTGGCTGAAACTGACAAGGAGAGCAGAATTATTCTGACTTGAGAGACATGAGGTTTTGGAGGACCCAGATAGAAAGGTTTGAGATGCTCCTAATCGTTTTCATTTTCTTCTTCTTTCCCACCTGCCATTTTCACACTGATCTTGAGACAGAACAGCAACGCTGTTCAGCAGTGTCAACTGTGCTAGTCTTCTTTTGAGCCTAATGGATGGTGTTCAGCCCTTTCTTTTTCTCTAATTCAGTAGAAATGCCACTGAAACTGGCATTAAAAGACAGATCCCTGGCCACACAAGAGGTAGCACAAATTTTACTGTCTGGCATCCTCTTTTACCTCTATTGAATGGAAACACAGTATTGTCTTATGAACAGGTTTTCTGATTATGGTGATCACGATTTAAATCTGTGCGGCAATGGCTCTAGGAAAGGTGGAAATTATCCTTTCCTACTCCCAAATCATTAGAACTTCAGTTATCTATTATTGTGTGGATGAATCTGGGAAAGACTGAGCAGGCTAAAAATTCAATTACACTGGGATTCTGTTTATAACAGAAGCCAGAATCCATAGAAAGTGGCCGACTGGCATTCAGGATTCAAACATTTCTGAAAATTAAGAGTCCATCAGGTTGCGATGACCAATACTGTAGCAACTGACAGATCTTTTCTATGAATTTGCTAATACTTCTTTAAAGGCCAACATAACATTCTGTGGCAATAAAATACTTACATTAAATTTGGTGATATGTAAAAAGATATTGACAACACAATCCTACGTAGGTTCACTGTGTTTAATTTAATATTCACTATTGAATATATTTATAATTGCAGACTTTGTCTGCCCTGTTTTTAACAATAATTTTATTAAGCTTTATCCTTTTTTCATTGTCAGCTCTTGAAGTTTCTCAAATAGATCTTGAACAAAAACTTATCCTGTCTCTGATTACATCGGTTGCCCTTTCCTGCCCTTATCTGCTTTGTACGGATGATTTAGCAACTATGCAGCTTTTGACATATGTTACATTGTACTGTACAGTATAGATGCTATGCTACCAACAGCATTACTTTCCATTTCTTTTTCAATAATTTACAAAATGGAGTTCATTTTTTTTCAGTTCTGCTCTGTACTAAATTTGTTTTTCTTTGTAAACTGCTCACTTCCCTTAAGTCCTTCCCCCCCCCCCAAACAGTCTTAGCCAATTCAGATCCCCTCATCAATTATGTAAAATTATGATTTGTTTTGCTCAACAGGCAAACCATACTGAATTTAATTTTCAGTTTGTTGTCCACTCAGCCTTCACAGTCTGCCTTGGATGTCTCACCTAAGTGCTTCATAAACTCCTTATTTTATTGTTTATGCCTGAATCCAGATAACTGAAAGCTCTTTCCAGATATTTCCCTAGACAGCACAAAATTGTCTGTTTCCATTCTTTAATCTGTTACCAATAAAAGAGATTACTCTTTATTCCAAGACAGCTGTTTATTCAGGCTTTTCTGATGATGGGTTTTTGTTAAATGCTTTTGACAAGCCCAAGTCTGAAATTTTTAACGGGTCAAGCCTAGCTACATGTACATACTCCAAATATACTGAAAGTATCTTTACATTTTAAAATTTTACCTAATTTATAAAGCTTCCAATACAGCTTGGGGGTGGGATAAGATATTGAACTGGAAGGTTGATAATTTTTTTTATTCTCACACTGAGATTCCATTCGGCAAAGAGAGGAAAGTATTACAATGGCTATCTTATAAAAATGGTTTTAAAGACTGGAGTTATATGATTTTATTGTAAGATCAACAAAATCATATGGGAGCTCTGGGTCTCTTATAGAGACCCAGTATCTTGCTAAGGTGAAATTTCTTCATTAAGTTTTGTTACAATCTGCTTTCTTTTTTTCAATAATCCTGTCACATTTTTTTAAGTATATCTTCCAGTATTTCTCTGAAGTTATCATGAAGGATACAGCACAATTTGAAGGAGTTTCTGGAGAGTACCTGAAGAAATTGGTAGAAAAAATTCAGGATAAAAGGAAAGAATAGGGCAAAAACCACCTCCTTTGGGATTTTCTCTTAATTCAAAATATGCTTTTACAAATCATATTCTGTCAGGCAATCATAGCTTCCTGTGCCAATTGTATCTCCCTAAACCCAGCCCAAGCCCCATTAATATAGATCTTTGAGGAATGATTCTAATTATGCCATGAATATCACCAAGGACTTGAGAAGATTTGACTTTCCTAACGGACTACTTCGTTCCACCTCTTCTCTCACATTTTGGGAACTTTCCATTTGGTATGGAATTGTTATTGGATTGGATTTTCTGACAAATCATTCATATCATATCATAATGAATTTGATAACAGAGTAGTTTTGCTTCTCAGGAAGTCAACCTTGTATTAAGTAAAATATTTCTTGCTGGTAAGGTTTTGTTGTGACCTAGAGTTTGGACCCACCCACTGGAGAACTGGTAGCGGAAAGTTTGAGTAGTTCGGAGAACTGGCAAATACCACCTCTGGCTGGCCCCAGAGTGGGGAGGGAATGGGGATTTTGCAGTATCCTTCCCCTGGAGTGGGGTGGGAATGGGGATTTTGCAGTATCCTTCCCCTGCCACGCCCACCAAGCCACGCCCACAGAACCGGTAGTAAAAAAAATTAGATTTCACCACTGACCCAACCCTACTTTCCATGCAAAACATTGCCTCAAGTTCAGAATCAGTTGTTCTGAACCCCACTTGCTTTGTTGTTCATTGCCTAGAGGTTCCATTGACAGAAGAAGTTTACAATTATTTTAAATAAATAAGTCTTACACATCCCTAGCTCACATTGTCACTGCCTTCTCCGTCTGAGGAGAGAACATAGGGCTAAGAACCCTCTCATGTTGCAGTTTATTTAGCCCCCAACTAACTTCAAACTGTTGCAGGAATAATATCCTAGTCTCTAGCTCTTTTATTATTGTGATTGGAAAAAGGGGAAGTAACAGACATTGAAAGGATCCAAGACAAGAACATGCCAACAAAGATGGCAAAATCAAGGAAAACAATGGCTGTCAGCAAGGCTAAGTAATGATTAAGGAGGGAGGGCAATCTGCCCTTATCTCTCAACACTCCCAAAATACATGTCTAATGACAATCCTGTAAGGGCATCTCTTTAGATCCTTGCAAGATAAGTGGGTAACAAAACGTCAACATATTTTACACACCTTGAAGCATCATCTTAAGGGGGCTGTAATACTATTTCACTTAATGACAACTTAAGGCCATTTCACACCTGGTCTGAGGATGAGAACAAGGAAATGTTGTGCATGGGGGGGGGGGTGGAGAGAGACTTGGGTTTTCAGAAGAAACTGCAAATGGGAACAGGATCTACCTTCTGCTTGTTTCCACTCCCTCCAACTTTACTTGAAGGTGTCCAGGGTCATTCTCATTTGCATGGATCTTTGTCCCATTTTCTTAGCCTCCATGCTGACTCCATGATTGTTCCATAATTAGATGATCTAAGGCACAGCCATGTCTCCCATATATAATAGAATTGAGTCTTTATTGAGACCTGAGTATAAATCTATGGAATCAGTATGAGAGTAATTGAAGTCACCCAAGATTATAACATTTCGTCTTTGGCTAGCTGCCTGCCTTCCTGATTATATTTTCTCTGCCTACATTTTTCTCTCTCTCTTTTTTGGCTGGAGAGAAAGCTACTTTGTTTCCTGGTCACTTCTAAACCAATTCTATCTCACTTCTTTCATTAATCTCCCGTTTCCTTTCCCTGAAAATAGCTGTAAGCAAAAGCCTACTCCATACATCTAATAAACTGAGCTATGATCCATGGAAGCTTATACAATAATAAATGTTAGTATTTAAGTTGCCACAAGATTCTCAGATATTTTTGTTGCAAAACATTAACATGAAAATGCTTCTAGTAAATTAATATACAGTGAGCCTTCGATTGTGCAGATCTTCATGCAACAGACTTGCAGGGAAAAGACCAATTTTCTTCATTGATTCATATCATTTGTGTAACGATATCATTACACAAACCATATACCCCTATATGACATCATGATGCAAATTATGCAAATCACCACAGATAAGTTAATTTGTTAACAATGGGACCCTCTCCTGCCAATTAGTCCATGAAAATAAGCTTTTGCTGCATTAGTAGATTAATTTTGGGGAGCAGTATACTGATAAGAAACAGAGTTTGTACCTCTCATTTATTAGCTCTTTGTAGTCTTAGTTATATAAAGGGACATCTAGTCCTTATTTCCCCATGCTTTCAGTAAATTATACGCACTGACATTGATATTAATTGTTCTGCAACTGTAACTGTATCCTGCTTTGGCATTAAACATTTCAGTTCCCTACATCTGAGGCATATGTATTGGTTTATACCAGGGGTGTTCAACGCTGCCATTTTTAAAACTTCTGGACTTCAACTCTCAGAATTCCCTAGTCACTATGAAGTCCACAAGTCTTAAAGCTGCCAAGGTTATACCTTGCATTTGAGGCTGAAAGGACATAGTTGACACACCACCCTCTATTTTTCCCCCATTCACTAACCTATGAGGCAGATTAGGCTGAGTATGACTGGGACACGGTTTCTCAGTGACCTGCCCTGGCCCCAGTCTAATACTTTTAAGCATAAACCACACAATATTTGTCTTTGAAGGAGGACTTTTCCTTTTTTTTTCCTTTTTAAAAATGACTTTCTATACTTTTGTAATGATTATTTTATATATTTGGATTTTTATTGACTGTTTTACACCACTCAGAGCCATTTTGTGTGAGATGGAGACTATATAAATGTGATTAATTAATAAATAAAATCACCCTCTTTTCAGTGCCCACGGACAGATTTTATTTTATTTTCCTTAATCAGAGGCTCAGGAATATTTATACAATTTTATTTATACATATAATTTCCATTTCTAAGTCAGCCCACTCGCCAACAAATTTGGGCAGCTTCGAGAATATGACAAAAAAAGTTAATAGCAAACAAATAAGTCATGCCAGGAGGGAAACAATCAGTTTCATCTTAAATAGCAGATTCACATATTGTCCTCACCCAATGCCTGTAGGAAAATGCTGCCTTCATTGTTAAAATGTCATAACCCATTGCTGAAAATACTTAATTACACAACCCATCATTACATGCATAAGAGTCATTGCCTTATACTTATTTATAGAACTTTTAACCAAGATAAACTGATGAAACTTCAGTATTTAATGACAGATCGGCGTTTCAGCAACAGATATGTAGAGCTATTAGAAGAGAAGGAGGAACAACCACATCAGCAGCAAAATGCAAGTGTTCTATTACCAATTCTAACTGGGGGCCAGGTTTTAAGGCCATATTTCAATAGTGTCAGGGTGTAGAAGTCTTAGGGGAATGGTGTTCCAGAGGGCATCTGCCATGACAGAGAAATCCTAGTTTTATGGCAAGAAGTGGATGACTGTATTTTTGATATACATCATCTGAAATACAACTTTGTAAACCGAAAAGAAAATCTTAGTTTTCTTATATATATGACATATTTTTACTATGTATTTATTCATTATATATTCTGGTTTTCTAACAGGAGTAGCTCCCATGGGAGTCTCTTTTCATTTTATCCTCACTGCAACCCTGTGAAGGTGTTGAGCTAAGGGTGAGTGACTGGCCCAGAGTCACTCCATGAGCTTCTGTGGCTGAAGGCTAATTTGACCTGGGATGTCTCCACTCCTAGTCTAACCCCTGGGTCACTGAGCTATTGCTATGACCACATCTGTCTACTACAGCCCCCAGTCAGTCTCAGTCAGGTTTTGGTGCACAGATTCAACAGGGCAGATATTGTCCAATCACCATTTTTGATGTAGGATTCACTTACACTTCAGCCAACTTCCATATTTGGAAATGAAATGAGGAGTGAAACCATATTGTTGTTAGTCTCTCATTAGCATGTCCTCAAGCTCTGTGGGTTTTTTGTCACCTGGATTCCTCTTCTGCTTCCTGAGAAAATGGTACCACACTTCAGTGTGTGTTTTCCTAACAGTTTGTCACCACTTTGGAAAAGGAATCCCGCAGTCAGCAGCATTTGTCTTGTTTTTGCTCCAGATTTCAAAACAGACCACAAATAAAAACAAAACAGAAGCACAGGTGGCAAATTAATCTTTGGGTTTCAAAGTGCAGATCTCTGATTTTGAAAAATGATCTCAATTTTTACAAAGCAGACATAAAGAGCGGGCCAATTTTGTTAATATTAATTCAGCCTGCAGCTCTTGATACAGTCTGTCAGCTGGTTCTTTGCCCTGCAAAAGTATTGAATATTTTTGCAAGAGTAAAGAAAAGAAATGCTCAAGAGTATAGAAAGGAACAGAAGGGGAAAAAAACCCCAAGCTTTGGTATACTGTGGAAGCATGACTGGATAGCAGTACTTAGCCAAACTTCATGGACTGATTATGTGCCATTAAGTCATTGTTGACTCTTAGTGACCACCGAAATAGATTTTCTCCATGGTTAATATTGAAAAGCTAAGGATGGAACTAGTACATAAGTGGGGGGGGTGAGCATGAGGATACAAGTGGTGAACCACCAGGAATTTGGGGACTGGAGGTTAGCTGGAAAGTTTTTAAAAAGTATCATGGAAGAAGGCAACATCTTGTTACATGGTTGTATTTGCATATAGTGATTGCAAATCAAGCTTGATTTGATGGAGAATTTACAAAAGTATGGAGAAAGTAAATTCTCCATCAAATTCTGTGAAAATCCAAACATCCTCAAATGCTGAGTTTTGTGCTTAATACTAACTTCGTGCATGCATGCAAGATGGCAGAAGAGTCTGTACTGTATTCTCTAATTTTTAATATGATTGAATAGTGAAATCTTATTCTTGACCTGCAAGTGAAGAAAAAAAGATTAGATTTATTTTTATTGAAAGAATTCTTGCTAAAACTCATCAAAATAAAGTTGTTCATTTCGACTAGACTGGTCATGTGGAAAGATATTTTCAGAAAAGACAACTTCTAGTTCTTTCCCATAGCCTCACTTTTCCCTTCCTTTCAGTTCAGTTCTCCACTTTCCATATCTATCCCTGAGTTCCATGCCCTCTCCCCAATCACTGATCAAAACATTTGAATGTAGCATCTACTACTTTTTTAAAAAATGCTCATTTGTGTTAATTTTTAACAAAGCAGGTAGGCTGGCTGTAAAAAGCAGATTTGCAGAGGCTCATTGTTGCAAAGTCTTGTTGAAAAAATTAGATAGAATTCATGCTTATGTGGGGGGGGATTCTGATTCATATTCTTGATGGGGAAGGCAGTGTATGCTTTGCCAAATAACAGAGAAGGACAGGTCTAATTAGGGGCTTCTGTGGCTCTCAAACACTTTTCATGCTTAGATGGTTTGTTAGACCCTAGACACTAAAACATGATTAACTTTTTTCTAATTAATTTTCTTAATTACTACTTTTTATTCCAAAAGCCAGGAAAAAGAGCCAATTTGCATCTTATTGGATTGGAAGTCAAAACAGGGCAAAGAAACAAAGAAAGGGAACAGCTTGGTAGGAAGAACTGGAAATCATCATGACTCAAATTTTTAGAATACCTTTTTGTAACTGCAGAATCACATAGAGGTGGTACACAACCATGATTAATTCTGCTGTATTGCCAATAGTAATGCACATTACAATGACATCTGATGGCCTTATTGAGTAAGGAACTTTGCTTCCCCACAGAAACAATTCTTTCTTCAGAAAACTAGAGATATAAAACTTGAAATATAGTGGTAATCCACTGATGAATTAAGAATCTTTTTTCCCAGATAAAGAAACTGTTTACATTACTTTCATTACATTTAATCTCTGACCTCAGATTGCACAAATTTACATCATCTATATGGCTTTGAGGCATCTTGCCCTCTTCTGCTTGTTGAACATCAAGAATTTGACTCAAAACTGATTGCTACTACTATTATACAGTGCATTCAGCCCTGTGTTTGCCTGTTGTGAACTAGCCATTTTTGTTTTAGATGCTATGGTTTGTGGTTTATTGTGATTGGATCTAGCCATTAGTATTTAAATATACATGGCTGAACAAACCATAGCTTAGCAAAATATTTTAATTAATCTATATTTGTTTTTTCCAATACCTTGCAGTTTGCTCTAAATAAATTCCTCAGTGATTCCTTATGAACTGTCTGACTTTCTGGAATAAGTTGGACAGCATATTAATAATGAATTAACCATGTTTATAAACAAGGGATCTCAATTCATACATCACTTTATTAATTTTTAAGTAGTTTGCATACAGAAATTATAATATTCTGGGAAATATGTAGATATTAAAACCTTGCCCCAAAGAATAAGCCTTAAAGATCTCCATCTATCAAGATCTTAAAGAGAACTCCATATACATTTTATTCATATCTTAAATAGCATTCTGTGAAATATAATATGGGGTGATAACTTCAAGGTTTTCCCCATCATTTAAGTCAGTTAGATGAAGTCCTGAACTCTGAGCAATTCACAAGAATTTCCTTCATCTATATAAAAACTTTTCAGTTATTTGAACTATGCTATCAGTCTGGTCTTCTGTTCTTTAGGCTAGACACACAGATTTGTTTCCATTTCTCCTCCAAGAACTATTTATTTAATGGTTTTGGTTAGTTGTTGCTGTTTTTGGCATCTCATAAAGTAGATTCTCCATGTATAGCATTAATTGCTAAAATTAATAAAACATAGCACAATAGAGTCTAATGTACAAATCTTGTTTGAAACCTAGAATCCAGTTTAGAAACTTGCACAACAGTTAACAAGCAAGCTACAGGTGCTAAAACCATAGTAACAATTAATAGTAGCACTAAAACTGTCAGTGGCAGGACTGAACCTTTATGACATAAATATTCATTTTAGAAACACTTGGTAAATATTAAAATACTTAACTTGACATTACAGAAATGATTTCTTTAAAACCTTAACATGTTGCCAAACTGACAATATGACATCAAGAAGCCTCTCTAGAAGGCTTGCTTTATTTATTTATTTATTTATTTATTTATTTATTTATTTGTTTGTTTGTTTGTTTGTTTGTTTTGTTTGTTTGTTTATTCAGTCAATCAATTAATATCCAGCCTTTGTATTTTACTATTAGAGTTTAATATTGCTAACTAGAATTTGTAAAATACGAAGATACAAGATTATACTAAGATAATTAAGACTACAGTCGTTGAAATGCTTAATATGCTATTACTGGGATAAAGAGTGACTTCTGATAAGAAATGTATTGGTCACCTTAAAGACAACCTCCAAAACTAAAGAAATACAGAGAAAAGTCACAGAGAGGTATCTGTAAACTTAGTTTTAAGGCATATAAGAAGAGGTATTGAAATCCTATTCCTCGTGGAGTTTTACTGGTGCAAAACAGCACCTTTAATTGATTGTGAAAACAAATTAGAATCTTGTGACAGTGAGAGCCGGCCCATCACATATGGTTCCAGTTTCAATATTTAAAGGCAACCCACATGCAACAGATTATATTTGAGTAAGGCCTTCTGTTCAATTGACCACTTTCATTAATCTCATTACAAGATAATAATAGCAGGCACATACAGAAAGAAGCCTTAGATCTTGGCGATCCCATAGATACTTCAGTCAAAGATGCCTGTTGTGTCACAGACCCAGACAGAACAGCAATAAAGAATCCTGGTCATTAGCACTCAGGTTGTGGGTTCCTACTGTTATGAAAACTGATGATGTTTATTTAGAAACAGTCCCTAGATTCCGAAGAGCTAGCTTGAAAGGTATTGTCCTAGCAACCTGCATAAAATTTAGTGATGAATGCCTTTGTTTGCCATCAGTAATTTGAAGATGAGAAAGGAGATGTGGGAATTACCGGCCATAGCAGAGCTGTTGTTAATGTTTGTCAGATGCTTTCACAAAGGCTATTCAACTCTGCACAGGTGTCCTGGATTGAATGCTTACTTCAACCAGCTCTGATTTCATTAAGAAAGGTGTCTTGTTGCCAGCATATCTCAGTTTTTTGGCAGTCAAAACTGCATTTCAGAAACAAACTCACCTTAATTAAAGAATGTGGGAGCTTTCTTCTTGTATCAAGAAGATGCAGCGCTACTTATGTTGTCTCCAGAGGAAGGTAGGAAAGGGGGTGGGGGTGGGGGCTTTAGGTAAACTACTGAAGTCTGAAGTTGGAAGGATGTTTCTTTTTGCTACAATTCCCTACTTTATTTAATTAAATATCACATTCTAATTAATTTCACTGTCACTGAGAAATCCCTTCATGAAAAAGGGAGATAAAACCTAGCCAAGACTATTGGGCTATCATTGATCACAAAAAACCCTAGAACTAATTTGGATAAGAATTTCATTGAAATTCCTTTATTGAAATATTGTCAGGTTGCTTATTGCACAATTAAAATTTATTTCTGAAGCCCTATTTATTGCATTTGTATAGCCACCCTTCTTGCATAGCAACTGTATACAATAAAATGGAATGTACAAAAACATTAAAAATCACAATTTGAAATAAAAACAATATAACATCTTTTCCATGGGATAGTTCCATTAAGGAGCATGCATGCATGCATCCATCCATCCATCCAGGGGTGAAATCCAGCAGGTTCTGGACAGGTTCTGGAGAACCGGTAGTAGAAATTTTGAGTAGTTTGGGGAACCGGCAAATACCACCTCTGGCTGGCCCCAGAGTGGGGTGGAAATAGAGATTTTGCAATATCCTTCCCCCAGGAGTGGGGTGGGAATGGAGATTTTGCAGTACCCTTCCCCTGCCACACCCACCAAGCCACACCACGCCCACCAAGCCATGCCCACAGAACCGGTAGTAAAAAAAAATGGATTTCACCACTGCATGCATCCATCCATCCATCTTGTTATTCCTAGTTGTACAGAAAAGGTTATGCAAAGTGTAGAAAAGGACTAAAACTTAACAAGAAATTAAAGACATTAAATAAGAAAAAGAAAAAGTAATATAGCTAAATCTTTATAGTATACAAATCAGTGTATCTCTACATGGGGCTCCCCTTGAGGAGCACTCGGAGGCTCCAACTGGCGCAGAGTACGGCCGCGCGGGTGGTGACGGGAGCGACGTGGCACTCTCATGTAACACCTCTCCTGCGCAAGCTGCACTGGCTCCCGGTGGTCTTCTGAGTGTGCTTCAAGGTTTTGGTTATCACCTTTAGAGTGCTCCATGGCTTAGGACCTGGTTATTTACGGGACCGCCTGCCACCACCAATAGCCTCCCACCGACCAGTACGCTCCCATAGAGAGGGGCTCCTCTGAGTGCCGTCGGCTAAACAATGTTGACTGGCGGCCCCCAGGGGGAGAGCCTTCTCGTGGGGGCACCTACTATCTGGAACGAGCTCCCCCCGGAGATACAGAGGATCCCGGATCTGCGTACCTTCCGTCGTGCGCTCAAGACTTTCCTATTTCATCAAGCCAGCCTGACCTAAGTCTTTCCCCTTTTAAATGGAAATTTTAAATCTGATTTTAAATTATTGGGGTTTTAAATTTGTTCAGCCAAATTATTTAATTCGTTTTAATCTATTTTAAATTTTGTATTTATATGTTTTATTCTATGGCTGTTCACCGCCCTGAGTCCTTCGGGAGTAGGGCGGTTTACAAATTCAATAAAATAAAATAAATAAAATAACAAAATTGTTTTACATTTTCTTTGCCCTTTTGAACTTTAATTATGTTCTTCTCTTTAGCTATGTTATTTGCAATTATTTTTTTCTCTGTCCGCACATCATACAGTATTATTCAATCAGTATTATTATTGTTTGCAGAAATAATTCTCTTATGCACATTTTATTCTTATCCATAGCCTCTTTCAATGCATCATTCTGCCAAGCAACCTTGTTCAAAAATAAACATTCAGACATTTTCTAAAAACACCCCCAAGACCATCATCCCCAAGAGCTCTCTAGAAATTGTTAGGCATATCCCAGCTTAATAATTTAAGGGCAAAATGAAAGATCTCTAGATGCAAAATCTATTTCTCATTCAAATTATATATACCTACAGAAAAAACCAGATTGTATGTTGCATATTCAGTGAAGATATCCTTGGAACACTTAAACAGAAGAAAGTGTCAGTCCGTCCTATAATATTTTAAATTACAAAAATTCTAGAATATTATATTTGTTATTTACTGCAAAAAACCTTGGTACTATTGCATTAAACTGTAAGTATTCATAAATTCAGGTTAAGAAAACAAAACTGTGGTGTTTACCCAATGGCTGACTTTGTCCAATGTGCTGAATCCCAAAATTCTATTTTGGTATAAACTAGCATGCTGTGTAAATTGGCCTTTGTCTTTTTTTTCTTATCAAAAATATGTTAAGCATACCCTGTAATTTGTTCTGGGAAGGGGAGGGGGGAGGGGGGAGGTTGAGGTAGGGAAGGGGGGGGGGAAATATGTAAACTTTTTGTAAAACTTTTCAATAAAAAAAAAAAATATGTTAAGCAGCAAAAGGTGGAATTGCTCCAAAGTGAGTTTTGATTCATAACACTATAAGCTTTCCATGTCTGAACATCTCTAGATCAGGGGTGAAATCCAGCAGGTTCTGACAGGTTCTGGAGAACCGGTAGTGGAAATTTTGAGTAGTTCAGAGAACAGGAAAATACCACCTCTGGCTGGCCCCAGAGTGGGGTGGGAATGGAGATTTTGCAGTATCCTTCCCCTGGAGTGAGGTGGGAATGGAGATTTTGCAGTATCCTTCCCCTGCCATGCTCACCAAGCCACGTCCACCAAGCCACATCACGCTCACCAAGCCACGCCCACAGAACCGATAGTAAAAAACTTTGGATTTCACCACTGCTCTAGATGTAGTTATGCAGGCATATCTGCCTAACTACATAGGGATATCGCGCTCTCTCTCTCCCTCCCTGTCTCTGCCATCACTGCCAATTCCTATAGTTGCAGACCTAGGATTTACAATATCTACGGTATAATAAGGCAGAAAAAGACTTTCACAGAGAACCACCTGGGCCATTTGCATTCCTCATCTCTACATTCCAATCAGTTCAGAAAACAAAAGGAAAGGAAAGACCAATAGGTAGAGATTGCCTAAGGCCCCAAATCACCTATCAGGCTAGCCTGATTGGTAGCTAGCCTGAACAGAGAGGCTGCACTTGTGATGAGGATGCTCATCACAAGGCAAAACAATGCTCAAGGCAAAACAATTCCCACAGGGGAGAGATGGATCTGAACTACATTAATTGGAGCTAGGATTTTGCTGGGCTGCATGTAAATCATTAGTTGTTTACCTAGAGCAGTGGGCAAATGATGGGAAAATAGCTTCTATCTAAAGCAATTACTTTGGCTCAGTTATAGGATGTATCTTCCTCATAATCCCTACTCCCTTTGTGTAATCCACACAATTTCTGCCCTTCATTTCTTCACCCAAACATTGGTTCCCAAAAGCTGAAAAACTGTTTTGTGAAGAACAGAAAGCTGAAAAACTGTTTGACTACAGGTGAAGGGTGAAATTCTTTGGTTTCCAAGCATGAACTGCAATGAGGATTGTGTCAGAGAAAAGTGCAGATTATATAGTGTGCATGAATGTTTTCTGTCCCTGAAGGCTCCCTTCTTTCTTGTGGATTAGGTTATTATATGCAGGCAACTCAAAACTCAAAAAAGGCAAGATGTGAATTGCAGCAGTGCACTTCCCCCCTCTCTACTCCCTTCCGCACATACGTGCATAAATGTTTTAGCATGGCAACCCGCAACTAACCTGTTTTGACACACATACATACACCATGTGTACAGTCTAACTCTTTAATATGCCATTATTGACCCCATTTGAAAGAAAGAAACCTAGATATAGTGTTTTTGAACCACCACAGACAAAATTTGCAGTTTGCATACAGAAAAACATCACAAAACTATCTTGGTGTGCATTTCATTAAGCAAAGGCTGGAGGTCATGATATTATACCATTAGGTAGAGGAGCAGAGTCTATGCTTTTTCAGCACTTTGCCTGGGGTGGTATATTTAAATCAAAATAAGCCTCCCACTTTTTCCCCATTGGAGCCTGGTGGTGCAGTGGTTAGAATGCAACTCTGCTCACAGCCTGGAATTTGATTCTGATGGGGCTCAAGGTTGACTCAGCCTTCCATACTTCCAAGGTTGGTAAAATTAGGACCCAGATTTTTTCGGGCAGTATGCTGACATTGTAAACTACTCAAGAGAGTACTGTAAAGCAACATGTGTGGTATAAGACTAAGTGCTATTGCTGTTGTTAAAGTGGCATAAAAATGTCCCAAAGGTGCTTTTACAACAGGTAACTGGACTTTCTGTTTTTTTCTTTGAAGACATTTCGGTTCTCATCCAAGAAGCTTCTTCAGCTCTCCACATTCAAATTCCAGATAGACGTCAGAGCTGAAGAAGCTTCTTGGATGAGAAGCGAAATGTCTTCAAAGAAAAAAACCAGAAAGTCCAGTTGCCTGTTGTAAAAGCACCTTTGGAACAACCATGATCTGGATGATTGAGAATCTCCATAGACATTTGACATAAAAATGCTAATCAACTTCAAGGAGATTGTGGTTTATTCTGAGAACCAACACCCCCCCCCCCACACACACACACAAAGAAAGAAACCTGGGTGTGCACTTCCCTGTTGCCATTTTTTGAACTGAATGTAGATATTTCCAGATAAAGGTTTTGATCCAGAATGGCCCTTGTACAAATATTGGAAAGATTCCAGCAAACTCTCTCAATAATGAAAAGGGAAAGAAACAGATTTTGCCAACTTCTCACTGCAGATTCCTGCAGCGTCTCCCATGGTATTTTGTTTGTCCATGCCCTAATCCTCCAAAACAGATTGGGGGGAGTGCAGAAAAAAAACCCAGAATATTTCCATCCACCCCAATTAACAGAGGCATACTATATGTGAAACTTCACCATATTGTGAAATTGCTTTTTTTTAAAAAATATACAACCATCTGTTTATAGATACGAAACAGTTCAATAAGAGAAATTGCCTTGTCTAACTACTGGTGAAGAAAACTGTAAGCTTTGAAATGATTTTCCTGTTAATTAGTGTGTGTTAATCATTCTGTGGTTTATTTACCGATAAAAATTGACCAAATCAACATTCCATTTGTTGAGACCACCCAAGTAGCAGCCAATCAATAGTAATGCTGCATAAGAGTCTATCTCCTAAAGTAGGGACAGAAATTGTCAGAAATATTGTAGTGATAGCTGGATGCTACCACGTTTTAGAATATGTGTCTCCATCAGTTGCCTTAATCTTCTGAGATAAAAAATAAAAGTATGTACTTGTTGCTCAAACTGCTCCCTTTATTTTTCATCATTCCATGAAGATTCTTCCACAGATTTTAATTTGGTCTTTCTTAAATTAGCCATTAGATATGAGCAGAGGAAGTGAGGGGATGATTTCTGATGTCTTGTTGATTATATGTCTTTAAATATATGAAAGGTGAGGAATTTCCAAAATGTCAAAAATGTCCTTTTTCCCTAGAGTCAATTAGCTATTGCTATATTCTGTATGAATACAGAAGAGATATTGAAGAACTAAGAGGAAAAGGATTAGTTGAAACCGGGGAGTACAGAATAGATAGTGAATTTAAGAAACGGGAATAGAAATTCATAAAGTCTGAGAGGCATTACTAGAGATACAGATACAGATATAATTCTGTGACGTGTGTTTCTGAATAATAAGAAAAATGTTTTAACTATTGAAAGTGGATGAATACTATGAAAATATGTGGGAAGAAAATAGTTTACAGAGAATATATTTTTGGAAACTCAATAAAAAATGATTCAGCCATCATTTTAGTTCTAACATTTGAGAAATTTTGGTTATGTCCAGATTTCATGAGGAACTAGCTGAAACAGAAAGAAAATATACAAAGACAAGATTCAAATATTTAATCTACTTAATCTGTGATAAAATTAATGAGCCACAGGTAATGCCACATTCTGCTAATTTACCGTAGTTGGAAACTATAGCTTCATATATGGCATCCAAAGAAGCTGAATAAACTGAAGTAGCTTTACTTATGCTTTACTCATATAAATATTCTGCAAATCAATAGAGTAATCATTTTTCCTCCTGGAGTGTATACTACTAGATGTGGTTTAAATGCTGCTTGTGACTGCCTTCACCCATGATATCCAAGAAGCTTCTGAATGTATCTTAATAAGGCAGTTGATTATGACACCAGTCCATATGTTAATATTAACCATATGTGCTAAAGAAGGCAGAACAACAGTGAATGACATTGGAGTTTTTTAAAGACTATGTATGTAGGTGAAGGATCATTTTACTTAGTTTGCAAGCTGCTCTCCATGTCTAAAAGATGTGCCAAGCAGCTTTGAAAAATCTCACAAGCGTTCTAAAGAGTGCACCATAGCTATATGTACAGAACATTGCTGATAATTTGGAATTAGTTGAAGCTTATCAAAAGGATATTCTTAGCCTAAAGTCCTACTGATTATTACAGTTAGAGAAGAAATTGTTAGAAATTCTGTTTATATAAAGCACCATAGAGCAAACAAAGAGTACAGTCACCATGTGCTTTACTGCTCAACTATTTAACTGTAACAGGAAACTACTTAGAACAAAAGAACATAAAGTATATGCCATAGATCCAAACATGTAAATACTGCCATCTACTGGCTGAATACTACTGTAGTTGATGCACAGAAATACATTCCAACAATTAATTCCAACAGAAACAGTAGGAAATCTTTGATATTGGGCTTCTTCTGGTTGATATGCAGCTGCACAAAACAATAGAACAAAAATATTGTACAGCATTTCCATAGTTGTAGTTTCTTATGTAGCTGAAAGCGAGAAATCCTATTAATCATTTATTAGATTTCAATAGCCATTCCCCATAACACTGAACTCACTTGAAGTTGGTTAATATTTGGGAGATATCTTGAATCACATAAGTTTTTATTTTTAGGTCTCTAGTCCTTGAAATCCTGAGCCACTTATTCACATCCTTCCTTCAGTCCTCAATTAATCCACCAGCTTTTCCAGGTTTTAACATAAATCAAGCCTCTAAAAGGCCAGCAAATAGAAAAAGATATTTGATGGTAATCCTGTTATTCCCAAGAGCTAGTCTTCTGCTATTACAAGTTATTAAAAATAAAATCCAAGCAGGAAAAAATACCTACAGCAATAGTAAGAATGATTTAAGATGCTCAGCTTTAACTTGGCACAAGAACTCCCCAGATGGACCTGACTAGGAGAATTAAAATAGAAAAACTTTGCACAAAGTTAAAGACATTTTTGGTTGGCTATAGAGTACGTACTGAGTATCAAAGAATTTAAAGCCTGAAAATCCATGTCCTACAAGATGAAAAAAGGGTGGGTTTGAGAATAATAGTTATTTAAACTTAAGGTTCTTAAATTGGCATGTTAGATATTGGCCGTAATCCACATATAAACCTTTATTTCTCATGCAGATGTATTAAGAGACATAAAAGAAATTACAGAATCTTATAAATAAATTATATAAAAAATAATTTGGGGAGGAAAATGCCCTTTAGGTTGGTTTTTTTTTAAAAAAAATAGTTTTGAACTCTGTACTTCCCTTTTATATCAACTTTAAAAATATCAAAGAGTGAAGGCTACTGTGATGCATATTCAAAAACCTGATACAAAGTCAGCTGCAGCTGATTTCATTGATCCAAAGCTTTTTGAAAGTGAGCATTCTAAATTCACTTGATTGCAATAATCACAGTTGATTTTAATAGACTGAATTCCCCTCACTTGATTCAATTTAATTTATACAGGATGCAGTTTAATTTGTTACTTCTCAGGATTAGTTAAAGGACACACAGGTTTTTATGATCAGAGAAATAGCTGTTTCAGGGGTCACAATAATTTTAAAAGGATTGGATTTATACTGTAGATGTAGAAAGTAACATGCATTGGTGTCAACATTGGAAAAATTGCTGAAAAGACTGTTGGGAACAGGAGACAAATCTTGGCTCAAAAAAGACATTTGCTTCTGTATTCATAATCACTACCTGCTTTTAGTTTGCATGTTTCAAAAATTGACTTAACAATGCAGATGCCCTGCTCTATTGTAGAAAAGATAATTTTTCTAGACTGGTCAATAGAAATGGTTGCGTCCACACAAAAAATTCAAAATGTCTTCATCTGATACGTTTAGTTCCCTATATTGCTATAATATGAATAATATGAATGCAATCAAACTTACTCTGAGAATTATTTTAGATTTACCTATCTCTGCCTAGAACTGTTTTAGTGGCATGTTACTTATCTTGCTATCCTGACTAAGGTATTTGTTCCAAAGAGTTCTCTTTCACTGCAATACAAAACAGAAAATGTACTAAAATTAGCAAGTGAAATAGCTGTAAATTAAAAGTAGCTAGGATGCTATCATTGTGTGTGTGGGGGGGGTTGGTTTGAATGCTCCAAATTGATTTTATTACCTTTGAAGAGTTCTATTTCTAGGATTATTTTTGAAAATAGGTAATTACTAGTATTGGTATTTTAGAAAAAGAACTGAAAAGCAAGCTAATGGACGCTTTCATCCATTTGAAAAAGAATCAATGCTAAGCATTCCTACAGTCCTAGTAAACATCACAGATAATTATGCTTTAGTTCTTTAGAAAAATTGATTTTAAATCAATCTGAATCAATGAAAAAAACTGTAAGGAAAACTGGGTTGACCAAGAAAAGATTTAAAGGTGCTGTCATCGTCTCTGCACAGCAAAGACTGATGATGCCAACAAGAAGGGGTAGTTAATACCAGACTCTAATTTTTTAGCATTTAAATGTATGCCATACTGTTTACTTGCAGACTATGGATCAATTTGGCTGATCTGCAGTTGTTAATTTTGCCTGAAATCAGGAGGTGCTGCTTCAATTCTATTATATTCTCCAAAAAGATTGCAGAAATCATCCTTAAGGGTTACAGTATAAATCCAA
Source organism: Pantherophis guttatus (assembly GCF_059756535.1). Classification (NCBI taxonomy): domain Eukaryota; kingdom Metazoa; phylum Chordata; class Lepidosauria; order Squamata; family Colubridae; genus Pantherophis; species Pantherophis guttatus. Next base: position 211,801,353 of record NC_142064.1, read on the forward strand.
TTACTCCCAAATGACTGGCTGTCAGAGAATAAAGAATAAATCCTATTACTGTCTCCAAAGATTGTGCACAGATTCCCAAGGGACAGGCAGCAGCTATCCTACCATAACTTTGGTTTAGTGAGAGTGTTTATACAGTGTGTATATCCCATTATTTATAGACAGTAGACTTAACAGCAAGATAGAAGACATAAATTCCAGCCCCAAAAGGATTGAGCTTCTGTAAGGTGCAGTAAATGACTATTACAAATTTGGTTCTGAGCCTGATTTTTGGATTTTGTAATATAATTGAATGGAGTTATTTTTTAAAACATAAATCAGAAACCTTTAAGCCTTTACCATTTTTTTCTGAAATATATTTCAAAACAATATATTTCATTACAGAGCAGTGACATGGGTTTTTTTTTTATTATTATTAATGCATACATCTACAAAACGCAGTCCATACGGTCATGCTTTATTACACCTAAGTTTGATTTAGCACCAGTGTTTGATTTGACTATTTGCAACTCTTGTCCAGGATCAGAAGCAGTTATTTCATGCATGGATGTCGCTAAATTATTGTTTGTCATCCAGAATTTGAAAATGCAAAATGGAAAGGAGGGGACAAATGCCACTGTGAAGATCAAGTAACAATATGAGAAAGTTAGGCAGAATAACAAGTTGGAAGAGACGTTGGAGCCCTTCTAGTTTCCTGCTCAAGCAGGAGATCTCATGTTGTTTCAGATCAATCTATTGTCCAATCTATTTTTAAATAGATTCCAGTGATGGAATACCCACAACTTCTGGAGGCAAGTTATTCCACTGATTAATTGTTCTCACTTTCAGGAAATTTCTCCTTAATTCTAAGTTGGTTCTCTCATTGATTAGTTTCCGCCCATTGCTGTCTTGCCCTCAGGTGCTTTGGAGAATAGCTTGACTCCCTCTTCTTCGTGGCAGCCTCTAAGATATTGGAACACAGCTATCATGTCTCCCCTAGTCCTTCTTTTCATTAAACTAGACATACCCAGTTCCTGCAACCGTTCTTCATATTTTTAGCCTCCAGTCCCATAATCATGTTTGTTGCTCTTCTCTGCACTCTTTCTACAGCCCTATATATTTTTTACATTGTAGTGACCCAAACTGGATGTAATATTCCAGGTGTGGTTTTAGCAAGGCATTATAAAATGGTACTTTTTACCATTTGAGTCCCTGTGATCTTGATTCTATCCCTCTGCAACCTAAGACTACATTAGCTTTTTTGGTGGCTGCAGCACACTGCTGGCCTTTATTTAAATAATTGTCCTCTAGGTCTCCAAGACCCTCCTCACAATTACTGCTTTTGAGCCAGGTACCACCTATTCTATACCTGTGTGTTTGGTGTTTCTTGTCTAAGTGTAGAACTTTAATTTTTTCACTATTGAATTTCATTTTATTAGTTAGGGTCCAGTGTTCAAGTCTGTCAAGATCCTTTTGCATCTTGAGCCTATCTTCTGGCGTTTGGGCTATTTGACACCAACTTTGTGTGGCCTGCAAATCTGATGAGTTCCCTTTCTATTTCCTCATCTAAATCATTTATGAAGATAATGAGAAGTACTGGGTCTAAGACAGACCCTTTGGGTTCCCCACTATATACTTCCCTCTGTGTAGATGCAGTTCCATTAAGAACTACATGTTGAATGTGGTTGATCAGCCAGTTAATAATCCATCTGGTGGTGATGCTGTCTAATCCACATTTTTCTATCTCAAAGTAAACCTACTCTACTTGAATTTTCCTGCTAAGTAATACAAATATGTATGATCTTTGGGTACTTAAAAGCATGGTGTTAAAATGTATACCTGTGTTGGCTTGAGTTAAATTTTAAATTGATTTTAAATTGGGTTGTTTTAATTTACGGCCAAAATATTTAATTATTTTAAACTGTTTTTAAATTTTGTATGTTCTGTTTTTTACTTTGGCTGTTCACCGCCTTGAGTCCTGTTTGGAGAAGGGCGGTATAGAAATGGAAACAAACAAATAAATAAATAAATAAATAAATATTTCTTTAGATTTATGTATGTGCTATAAATAGGTATTCATTTTAAAAATGACTCAGGTTATGTCCATCTTGTTTCCTGTGCTACCTGCTTGCCATCAAAAGCCCTGCCTGGTCTGTAATCTCTTCATTAATTGTTTTCTCAGATTTTTACTTTGAAAAGGCTGTGATAGAAAATAGGAAAGCTGTAATTTATATTGTATAGAGATGGTTCCCTGAGCATTGATAAGACAGAACTTCGATGTGATTTCTAAAGATGTCCTGTGTAGCATTTCTACTTATATCCTGGGACTTTTAAATGGACCATATATCATCAACAAATGATCCCTTAGCTCTCTTAGAGCCTCAAATCAGAAAGAGTGTAGTTGTTTATCCATCAGTGGAGACCTCAGCATCATCCATCACTTTAAAATTAAGTTTGGTGTGTCTGAAGATGACTGGTCAGGTCAATTTGGTATGGAACGTCCTGGCACATATTGCGGAAACATGTAGGTATTGCAGTTGTTGCACTGATAGCTCTAGACTTGCGCAGCTCATGCTTACGTGTTACTAGACTTGCACAGCATAAGTTCTGTGAATCTAGTAACACTTTTTCAGACTTTTCTGATTGTATTTAAAAGCACAAGCTCACTTGTGCTTTTAACAGCTCACTTCATCGCTTCTGATATTTGGTTGCTGTACATGTAAGCTAAAGAAGAACAGGATAAGAAAATTCTGCTGATGATGTTACCTAGTCTGGTAATGAAATGTTCAGAAACTAAACTGAAACAAGTCTGTAGAGATTCTCAGTCATCCAGGTCATGGTTGTCCCAAAGGTGTTTTTTGAGGAGGCAACTGGATTTTCTTGTTTTTTCTTTTGAAGACATTTCACTTCTCATCCAAGAAGGATAGTGGGGAATGGAAGGTGTCAGCTTTGGAAGCTATGTCCATAGCTCTGGACAGAAGGATTATTAAGGAAAATCTTGTCAAAGCTGAAGAAGCTTTTTGAATGAAAAGCAAAACATCTTCAAAAGAAAAAGCAAGAAAGTCCAGTTGCCTCCTGAAAAAGCACCTTTGTGATAATTTGAAATAAGCTTGGAGAACAAACCACTGCAAAATATCTTGTAGTTTCAGTATTGATATCTAATGGCTAGGTAACAAAATAATAAATATGATCTGGAGTTTCTTGCAGCATCTTTCCAGTTTTCCCTCTTTTTCCCTAGTTCATTTTCAATGTTACCATTTAAATGTGATTTTTAGGGTTCTCTCTCTCCTCCCCGTCTTGTTTAACTCTAGTTAAGTTATTGGGTCAATATTTTCTCCTCAAAATAGCCATCTATGAGGAGTTAATCTTTTTTTGGACTTTATTGCAGAATATGTTTAATGTACCCTGTTTCCCTAAAAATAAGACATCTCCTGATAATAAGCCCAATCGGGCTTTTGAGCTCATGTGCTAAAATAAGCCCTCCCCCAAAATATCCCCATCTTGCTCCATGCCCCCCAAAATAATAAAACCTCCCCGAAAATAAGGCCAAGTGCTTATTTCAGGGTTCAAAAAAATATAAGACAGGGTCTTATTTTCAGGGAAACACGGTACTGTATTTCTTTGGAAGAATCTAGGGAACCTGGATCAAAATTCTCTTTTACATGTCTAATAATGTGCAGAATTGGCTTTCGTTGCTGCATCAGAACCAACAGGCTGTAACTACGGGATGTTAATTCAGTCATTACTCATTATACTCTTCTTCTACCATAATTGCTATCGCTGTCATTGCCCTGCTAAAACTGAAGTAGACAGGTAGTCAAAGGCAAATGATTGAGTGTGCTTTAAAATCTAGCACTGAAACTTCAGCATACATAGTGCAGTATTGCTCTGAATGAAGTTTTTAATCTCTTTGCTGAGGAGCAACTTGAAATGAGTCGCCTAAGTGGGTGTGCTCATATGTCATTAGTATGAATAAGGATTTTTCACTTTGGTGTTTTGCATTATAGAAAAAAGGCATTTAGGCATTAGGTAGACGTATTTTTAACTGCATGCAGTTTTATAGCAGAAAGAGTACACTTGCGTTTTTCAAAGGACCGCTTTCTGAAGAAGCAAGATCAGTTAAGATATTGGTTTCTTTAATGGTCAAAATGACCCACTGATATATAGGAAGGCAGCAGCTGAATTATTAAATCCTAGCAGGAAAGATTAATGACCTCCTTCACAAAACAGTTTCAAGATGAACAACTGTTTGAATATAGGCATCCAGAGATTAGGCAGGATTATTAAGATTACAATATTTTGTAGCCAGCAATCTTATTGCTCTTTCCTGTTAAAAAATCTAAATGTGTTCTCTCCATTTGGGAAAGGCCATTTTTCAACATTTGGGGATATTCCCTGTGCAGTCCACCTGCATCATATTTCTCATTTTGATGATAACAACTATTCATTGCAAAGTTCTACACACCATCCCTGCTGGCTCATGTTTTAGCAACATTGTAGTGCCGGGAGGGGCAGGGGACAGGACAATTGTGTGTGTGTGTGTGTGTGTGTTTGTTTATTTCCAGGAAACAATGGCTATTCTTAATCTGAAAAACTATCATTTACCCTGAATTCTGTTTTCATATTTGATGGCTTGATTGCATCAGTTTTCCCCAGAAGAATCACTACTTTCCAAATTTAAAAAATGTGAAGTTGTATTCAGTAGGAAACGGGCAATAGAAACAAACTGTCATAAAAAAGATACAGTTTAGGAAAGGAAATTGGACACTCTGGATGTTCCTTTTTTGCAATAGGAATATTTGCTAAGAAACATCAAATTTAAACTGAATGATAAACAGTATGACAAAAAGTGTGGATAAATGGCAAACAAAACTATACATTGCAGAAAAGAGCCTTAGGCAAAATAGGTATGCCTCTATGTGCCAAAATACTCCTTTCTGTATTATCAAAACCTGGCAGAGCCCATTTCTTACAGTCCCCCCCCCCCAAATCTACAGGACATGACTTTACATCTTAAATGCGTCAATGGCAAAAGGAAAATAGTAATTTTATTCTCAATGTCTCCTTTTGTCTTCCTTTCTTGTGATGGTTAATAATTCTATTTGCATCCTGAGGTGTGTCTGATTACGTGTAAGTATTAGTATGGCAATCCCTTTGCCTAACCCTGAGTAGCAGAACATTTTCCAAGTGTCAATCACTAAATCTCTGACAATAGAGAGCAAAGATGGATGTAATGTGTGATGTTTTGTGTGTGAAGATCCTATAGCGTTAAGCTATGAGTTTTTAAATTATTCAGCACAAACTGCTCTGTAGCCTTATATTTGCTTATTCTGTATTGCATATTTTCTCAGATTCCTCCTCTCCTTTTTATTTAATAAAATCTTTTAAAATTGGATTTTAGTGTCAGCTGCCTTCCTTATGCATCCAAAAAAGTAATCTTCCCTGCTAAATTGCTTGATGTATAGTAGTATATGCATCAATCCAGGAGAAAAGAAAAGAAAATAGGCTGAAGCTCAGCCAAAAGCTTTGTTGTTGGCAGCCCCCTCCCCTCCCCTTCCATGTTATAATCCAGAGGCTGTGAGATTTCCTGAACCTTATGTCTAAAGAGGAATGGGGAAGGCTGTGGCAGCAGACTGGGTAAAAATGGAGATTGCATGTGACAGAGAAAATTAGATCTAATAGCTGAAGGGAATTAGGCTACCGGCCCTAGGCTAATTCATTGGGTGTTTTGTTTTTCCTTTCGCATCTGCCTCTGGCATAAATTATTTGTATTTGTCTTGGCCTAGATTAATGGCAGCGATGGGTTCGCTATGAAAACTTGAGTTTCTGACAAGTATGGGTACATGGGTGCACATGAGTGGGATGATTGATGTGATTATGCTCTTTACAGATCAGGAGCTGGGTCAAATTTGAATGAGAAATTACCAGCTCAGAAGACCCTCAGAGCATTAGAGAAGCACATATTTCATTTGTATTACCTAAGAATGTTTATGGGAACAGTAAGAGTCCTAGAAATATTTTTGTGTTCTTATATATAAGTCTGATGCCGAAGCCTAGTGCTTTGCCATACAGTATGCCAACCTCCCATTTAATTATTTTTAAATTAAGAACTAAGCCAAATGAAGTCAGATGGTGCAAGGAACCTGCCAGAAAATACAATTGGCTGCAAAGATGTTGATGGCCGTAAAATCATGCCTTCTTGACAGGAATCTTTTATAGTTTTTCATAGTATAATGGATTTGGCCTTTCTGTTCACTCTGGTTTTCTTTTTCATGCAGGCTGTGCTTCTTGTGAATCCATCTGTCAAATTCTTTGGAACTTCATGAACTACCTCCACCTCAATTGCTACTCTCATTTACCCTTATTTACAGCTCTGCAGGTCATAAAGTAAGAGATTCCCATTTGCTTTGATTCATGTGGCCAGGATGATGCATTTAGAAGAGTGTCAAATTACTGAAATATATTTAAAGATATTTTCACTGGCTTTGAAGGAACCATTATATACCTATACTAATAACATATACTGTACATATGGGTGAATTTTAGGTCTTTCATCCATCTCTAATGGATTAAACCACTTGATTCCTTGTGGTTTGTGTATGTGGAAAAGTCATGAGTGTGAAGAAAGGAATAGAACACAGGTAGTCCTTGAGTTACAATCACTTGTTTAGTAACCGTTTGCAGTTACAATGGCACTGAAAAAAAATGACTTATGCCGATTTTTCACACTTATGCAACATCCCTGTCATCACATGATCAAAATTTGACCATTTGGCAACTGGCATGTATTCATGACAGTTGCAGTATCCCGAGGTCATGGGATTACATTTTGTGACCTCCTGACAAGCAAAATCAATGGGGAAGCCAGGCCCACTTAACAACAGTGGTACTAATTTAACAGCTTCAGTTATTTACTTAATAACTGTGGCAAGAAAGGTCATAAAATGGGCCAAAACTCATTTAACAACTGTCTTGTTTAGCAACAGAAATTTTGGGCTTAATTGTGGTTGTAAATCAATGATTACCTGTACAGGTGAATTAGACAACCATTACTTTCAAGTATTACTGATGAAAGATATGTGTATATAGAGATGGGCAATGAATCCTTTGATTTCTTTTCCAATATCACCAGTTCCAGCCTCAGACATCTGCACATTCGATAATGATTTCTGAGCTAGAGAAGCAAAAATCTTTATTATGTATCTCCAAAGAAAGTGCAAAACCCTTAGAGGGCCTAGCACCATGATGGGGAACCTATGGCACGCGTGCCGGAAGTGGCACACAGAGCCATCTCTCCAGGCACGCCAGCTGTTGCCCATTGCTCTTCCAGGTTCTGGCATGCACATGCGCACCAGCCAGCTGGTCTTCACGCGTGCTTGCATGCTAGAAACCAGAAGACCAGGTGGCTGGCCCGCATGTGCACGCTGGAAACCAGAAGCTTAGCTTCCCGGCACGCATATGCGTGCTGGAGAACTGCTTGCTCCCACGCGTGCGCACTGGGGAGCTGTTCTTCTGGTTTCCGGTGCTCCCCCACGTGCGCATTCCTGTTTCAACACTCAGTGCCAAAAAGGTTCGTCAACACTGACCTCGCAGTATAGCTTTTTACTTTTTACTTTTTATTCTGAATATGAATATGCTTACATGAATAATGGATACCTAATTAGGTGTTTCTGATGGAGAACCAAAGATAGCACATTGGCCTTAAGGTAAAGGTAAAGGTTCCCCTCGCACATATGTGGTAGTCATTCCCGACTCAAGGGGGCGGTGCTTATCTCCATTTCAAAGCCGAAGAGCCAGCGCTCCATGGTCATGTGGCCGGCGTGACTAAACATCAAAAGCGCACGGAACACTGTTACCGTCCCACCAAAGGTGGTCCCTATTTTCCTACTTGCATTTTTTACATGCTTTCGAACTGCTAGGTTGGCAGAAGCTGGGACAAGTAACGGGAGCTCACCCCATCCCAGCACTAGGGATTCAAACCGCTGAACTGCCAACTTTTCGATCAACAAGCTCAGCGTCTTAGCCAATACAGCTTGTGTTTATATAATCCAGAGGTGGGCAACCCAAAGCATCACAACATTCTGTATTATCAAAATAACCGATATCTTGCAGCAATAAACACAAGAATGGAAATTGAGTATTTCTGGAAGGCAAAGTGCTCTCATTTCCTCCCTTAATCACCCCCACCTTCAAAATCACACTAACTGCTAAAAATAAACCATTTCTACTCTGGAACCATCCTCATTTTTAAAAGTTATAAAAGTCACCCTCCTCACTCCAGTGGCATTATTAAACCACCAGAAGGCATCCTCCATTTCTCCAGTTTATTATGGGAGCAATTTGGAATCCCCAGTCAACAAAACGCTCCTGATATAATGGACTGTCCCTGCTCACTTATCCAACCTTATCCAGTACTTTCTCAGCATTGTTAGCCCAGGGAACTGCATTAAGATTTTGTGATAAAATCAGATGCCCAACTCATATACTGTGCAGGCCACGATAGACGTTGGCTATGCAGATTTTCATTTGTTAAAATAGAATATAAGGATAAAACTTTCTTTGCCTCTCATAATGATTGTCAATTCTTTGGCAGACATTCACCACAAGGAAGATTCTCAATCTTATTAATCAGATTTATTTAAAGGGGAAAAAAATTGGATTACATAATCTTTGGAAACTGGATATGTATACTTCAGCAATCCATATATCAGAAAGTTCATTACGGCAAGGATTCTTTGATCCTCTTGCTGACTGCCTCTTAAAATAGTGAGAAAATTGCTAATTGCTTCCCTGATAGAGGAAGAATGTGCAAATGTTCCGGTCTCATAATATTTATCAAACTGCCATTCATTTTCCCAAGCTTTGAGAAGTTTGTTAAAACTCTGATATTATACAGATAGAAATTGGAAAACCATTTGTCAGAGATTGGACAACCATTTGTCTGAAATGGTATAAGCCAAGGTATCCTGCTGGAACAGGGAGTTAGATTAGAAGACCTCCAAGCTCCCTTCCAAGTCTGTTATTCGGTTATAGGTTCTTTAGATGGAGCAAGACATTAAGACCTCAATTTAACAGCTCAGGTGGAAAGCAGAGGTGTCCGTTATTTCCAAATGTTGCACGAAGATGTCATTTCATAAATGATGCAAATCATGTCACTTGCATCATTTTACATAATTTGCATGATGGTGTCATTATGCAATTGATGTAAATTGCTTTGGTTCACTACACATGAAGTTTATTGCACTTATTGAAACCTGGTAAATGAAGATTCATTAGGAAATAATTTCCTTTATGCTAAATCTCAAGTGCCAGACTGATGGAATTGTGTTCAAATTTTTTTTAATGAGAGGGGAAAGTATCCTATTATGTGTTTTCTCCATCCTGTGGATATACTGTACAGATTGCCTGCCCTGGCCATTCCATCTCTTAGAAGCCTTAGCATAGAGTTTCTCAACCTTGGAAATTTGACGCTATATGGACTTTAATTCCCAGAATTCCCCAGTCAACATGTTCCACACATTTCCCAATTGCCAAGATTGAGAAACGCTGCCTTTTCATCTAGCAAGAGACAAACGTGTTGGAAATTCCATTCTTTACAGACATGCATGACATCTATGAAGGAGCAAGACTTGGATTGTAATGTGACATTGCATATTTCATCATTGTGGTTAAGAAATCTATGAGAATTTACTTACAGAAGAAAATATTTGTGACTGTCTGAAGGAGAGCAATCCTAAACACTGTATTCTGGTACCATTTTTAAAAAATCACTTCGCGTTCTCATGTATTCTGATACGTTTCCATGTAATTGTAAAGTCACTATACAAATTGTGCTCTCAGAAAACCAAAACCACCAGGAAACAGTTTGAAAATATAGAGCAAATGTCATACCGGCCTCTTAAATCTGCAGTGGTACAATTACAGCTAATATATACTCTTGTACTTTATCCTGATTAATAACACTAATCATACATTTATGTAACACTTTTCATTGAGCAAAATCACAACATGCTTTTTTTCCTAAAAGGTCAGTGACTTCTTTCTCAAACCACTTCCTACTGCATGCAAAGGTGGCCTTTCACAGATCAATACAACAGCATCGCACAGTAATTGTGTTTTGGTTTTAAAAGATCTAATCTGCCTTTCTTATTCCAACCTATATTTTCTTTTAATTGACTCTCCATTCTTTTGCAGCAGCCAGACTTGCGATGTTATTCTCTCTTCGATATTTTAGTCTGAAAATTATTAATACAATAATTATGTTTAATGGGTTATATAATTATCAAGCATGGCTATTTTAAAAAATGGTACAAAATTGGAGTGTGAAGTACAAAGGAAATGGGCATCTGGTTTTTTAAAAATCAAATAATAAAGGAATGTTATATTCAGTTGCTTTCTGGATTCAGCCAAAACTGTAAAATAATGGCGAAAATCACATCAATTACCTTACTATCTAGTCCATTAGACTCAGTTAATCCATAACTGCTCCAATGAAATTTCAGTCTAAGAATTTAAAGAGATTTCACATGTAGTTGGATGAATCTTCTAAGAAGTATACAAGATTATTAACCATTATAGGATGAACTTCCCCTTCGTGACTTGATAACTATATTGGTAAGTGGGAAAGAGATTTAATCAAAATGATGGTGCAGGAGGAAACAGTTAAACGGTGCAATATTGCTGTTTCCTAGTAGCTCTAGGAAAATAAGTAGTAGTTAATTCAAATCCAGTTTTCCCACTGACATTTGATGATTTGTGAACTCAGAAACCCCCTCCATTTCCTCTAATATGAATTATGATCCTTTGATTATGTACAATATTAGAATAAATAGTTATTATTTATAACTATTATAAAATAATAGTTAATTATTTTTATTATGGCATCATGAGTAAGATAAGTCTTATGCCAATTCAAGAATTTGAGAATTAAATCATGTTTCATATCTATGTCTCTTCATATATCCAACTCTTCTTCCGAAGATGTTTACCATGTTTTTTCCTAAGAATTGATCTATCATTGTACTCATTCATTGATTAAATTGATATTTAAACTGTGACTAAGACCTTCCCAAGTGTCATCTTTAGTTATAATATTACCATATTGCTTCTTATTGCCTGAGTGCCTGTGTAATAAGTGACTCTCCTAAAGCACACAGCCCAGACAGCATAAATTTTTGTGGCATTTCATTAGACTTCTGTAATCTGTCACTCACCCATCTTAACCTGAGAATGTTCTGAGAACTATGGAATATTTCAAATCCCAGAGAAGGCTTTTGGAGCAGGCTCAATTACTCTTTATTTCCACATTCCACAACCTGACAAGGAGTTTGAAAGATTGTCACTAGGCTAATCTGCCCAAACATTCAAGAATCCTTGAATTCTGTAAACCCAGTGGTAGACTATTAATTTATAGGAAGGATCTGCCACTTCCATTTAAAACTTTATGAGGAATTGATCTATCCACAATAAAGATACAATTAAAGCTCCCAGGCCCAAACAAGGACTCTAGACTAGTATTTCTACCTAATTATAAAAAATAATTGTTCAAGATATGATATATTGATTGATAGAATGAATTGAAAGAACTCCATGGTTATTATAATGACCATAAAATCCTGAACTGTGGACACTGAAGTCTCTCAAGGGTATCAGACTATGGTTCTCAATACCATATCTGATATCATTTCAGCCAGTTTCACCATGGAGATTGCAGGTACCATATATGGGGTTGATGGTTTTGGCAGTAATGTTATTATATTGGCATTTTAGTATTCAAGCATTCTGGTGCAAAGTCTTGTGCATCTTCAAGATGCATAAGATGCATCTTCTGTCCTTGTTTCCTTTGCCATGTTGAAGACCAGCTGTTGCCAAATGTACAAATAGCTCATTTGTTGTGAAATGTGTTGTTTCTATATGAAATCATGACAGTATAGACATTTTACAACATCGGATGGATTCTTTGTTTTTTCTAATTATCCTATGAATGTTTTTCAGTTTCATCCTTATAATTCTATTTTCTTCAGCATCCAAACTTGAGTCTCTAACTCCATAAGGTTACTTCATAAACTTGGTTTCAATTAAATGCACATTTACTTTGAAATAAATTAAACAAGACTTGATTAGGTGCTCTTCAAACTGAGCTCATTTCCCAATAATTGGATAAATGTACATATCTTCTCTTGTCTTTAGTAATGCCTTGTAATTCTTACAAGGATATTTTAGTAATCTTTGATTCCACCCATCCATCTTTTCTATTATCTTTTTCCTTTATATGCTCTCCTCAACCTTGCCAAGCATATGTTTTCTCATTCAACATCCACCCATATTGCATGATTAAAGTATATGGGTTTCTGCTTGTTGCTCATTGTCTCAATAGAACAGCAAACTTTTATCTGATCCAAAACTAAATCACGGATTCTTTGAGCAGTCCATGATACCTTAGTAACATTTCCATATCCATTATTCAAACCATCTATATCTTTTTTGTTGTTTCAATCCAACAATGCATTTATTTCTTTATATGACTTTTATACTCCTTCAGTCCAATAGGGATGCATTTATTTAGTTATAAGGTTTAACTAGTCCGGTAGTTGCTGTTATTAAATGTCTTTATTCATCATGGTCTTATTTACATTTGTCATAAACTTACTCCATGAACTCAAGAAAAGTAAACTATCTTATATTTCTTCTCCATTTAGATCTCCTGTGTTAATTATGTTGCAATGTGATATTTGTTCCTTTGAATCTGAGCTTTGGGAGTCAGGTATAAAAGTTTTAAATTTTGTTCCAAGATTTGTTCAGATTATTTTCCTTTGTGACATGTGAAAATACATGAAGCCTTGTTCTGACTTTAGCTTTCATTTATTCTGAGGAAGAACTGGCCTCACTAGATGGATTGGCTTCCCTTCTTCTGTTTTAAAGTTTAAATCTTATGCCTTTAGTAAAATATTGACAGTATGATTCCCAAACTGCATCTGAGAAAGATTTGTTGCGTTTTATCATTTCCTTATAGATACAGCTTTTTAAAACCCCTGAAACCTATTCCCTCAAAGCGCTAGAAATCTGTGTGGAAAATAGTGCTTCTGTTTGATCAACAATCTATAAATGTAGCAGCATTTCAGAAAGGAATATTTTGTGTCATAAGGGCATATATATGCATGCTTACTGCCATGGTTTCTTTCTTTCTTTCTTTCTTTCTTTTTTTTGCCTAGTAGGCAGATGTGCAATTATGTTTAGCTATTAATACCTTTGCCTGATGCATCATAACATTCCCAGAACTAATGTCAAATATGTATGAAAGCTGAATGCTGAACAGACTACAATGTCAGTGTTCCTCTCCAAGTGCTTATAAATGCTAGCATTATGACTGCTTTTTGAGGGAGCATCTTTTTTCTAGGATATTAATCAGCACAAAGAAAATAAAATAGGAGGGAGGAGCAGCTTAGAAAAACATAATGCCTTCATTCTGAGATTGGAACAGTTTAATAACGCATACAAGTATGTTCCTCTACTATTGAATTCCATGTTTTGGTTTTAAAAATCTGCAACAATGTAAGACACGGAGAAAAAGGATTCAACTATAAAGACTAGCTCTGTGTTAGGTGGTATTCACCAATGTGTATTCCTTTTCAGCTGCATTCCTCACCCAGCACAAAGGAAGAATATGAGGTATGTCCCATATTTCATTCATATGTGTTTCAGGTGTATAAAGAGAAAAAACAATGCTAGAAATAGGATTAATCTTTGGGGCTGCCAAATTTAGAGATATGTAGTTTTGTCCTCAACTTCCCATAGTGCTAAAGGTTTAGATATCTGGCCTCTCTCTCTCTCTCTCTCTCTCTCTCTCTCTCTCTCTCTCTCTCTCTCTCTCTCTCTCTCTCCCTCCCTCCCTCCCTCCCTCCCTCCCTCCCTCCCTCCCTCTCTCTCTCTCTCTCTCTCTCTCTCTCTCTCTCTCTCTGCCACTCTCCCTCCATCTCCCCTCTCGGCTCAAATACATGGAGGAACTGAGTCCAGAACAGGATGTCCAGAGCAATCAATGGATCTGGGGCTTGCCTGGCTTTCAGCAAGTCCAAAGAGTTTCTGTATCTTCAATTTTGTGGTCTCTCTGGTTACACAAGTAGAGTGGATTTGACAAGCTGTTCTGTGTGGCTTGTGAAGCACTGATGAACATTTGTTCTATGTCTTGGGCCCCAAATCTGAAAAGAACTAATGCAATAGGGCAGACTAAATGACTGAATTGCACAGTAGAAAGTTTTTTTTTTTGTCGTCACCACCTTCATGTCCTTACTAAGTCACCAAAGACAAGCCGCCACTCTCTTTTGTCCTTTTCACAATTCCTACTATCTGTGAAATGAAAAATAATAATACTGACTTCAGCTATTGTTGCAAGATGGCCTTTTTCATCTGGACATCCTCCAGACACATGGAATTCAGTACGCAGAAATCCTTAGCAGCAAGGTCATTATAAGAATTATGGGAACTGAATGTTTGGAGAAGGCCCTTTTTAGCTCTGAAGGCAGCATAACTTGCTGGATCAGAGTGGTATAAATATTCACATGTATTCACACATACACGGACCCCATCTCTCATACATATACACACACATGCACAATTTTATCTCTTTCTCCCACACATTCTCTTCTCAGTCCCTTATTCAGGGATCAACCTAGCTTCATTCTGTTAATGGTAACAGATAACTAGTGGTCCAATTTTCTACAATTGTAAGTTCTGCTCTTGAGGGTGAAAGCTGCATAGAATTTTAAACTGCAGATTGACTTGTGAATTGTATAAGAAGCACAACAGACAGTACCTGCCAGTAGATAATGTCTTCAGATGCTTTAAAGTACTGTTGCAGGTATAATTCCCATTTATGTTTAAGACAGATTTATGAATAAATCTGAAAATTAAAGTGAATTAAATTGTCCCCATTAAAGTGATTGCTCAATTAAAATATGGGTAGGATACAGAATAATTTTTAGTGGGCAGCCAGTCATTTTGTGGATTTTTATTACTACCTTAAGATTGGGGGGGGGGTCTGTTAAGCAAATACATTTGGTGAAAATAGATAGTAATCCAACCCAAAAAGTTTGTTAAAACACTCCTAGAAATTCCCCAATGATTCCCAAGGTGCAAGGTCTACATTTTTTTATACTGTTTGTATGCAGTATAATGATGGAGGGGAAATAGTATATCCTGGGGATATTTTACCTACATTGCTAGAGGTCATAAATAACTAGGAAATGAAAAATGCAGACAGGTGAACTAAAATATGTTTTGTATATAGATTGGAATATTTTGTTGATGTTTACCAAAAGAACAGATGCCATTGAAAACACTTATGCCTTGCTGATGCAGTTACTTCTGTAAGATTTTTATATTGGATCCCTCAAATTATACTCTTGTTATTTAAGTACTATAGAAAGACTTACATATCTTATCTTCCTTTTCTTGAATGCAATAAGTGCATATCTTCTTAACATTAGTAATGTGGCTCATTTCCCAGGGTCTTAAGTGCAGAATTATTTTCACTTTTTTATTGTTTTTCTACTCCCGGGTCATTCATAGATTAAAGCCAAGTCTAAGCAAACAATTGAATGTGAGAAGAAAGCTGATGCAGCAGACTGAATTTGGAGATGTCATTTTTCAGTGCTTCCTGTGTAATATGTAATGTGGCCGGATGCCATGTATACATGAGTTCTGTGCGAGAACAAATTAGTACAAATTACATAGTAACTTTTATTCAACTCAGTGATTGTACCAAAAAGATACAGCTGATCGTGGTCCTAAATTTCTGAGGTTCTGAGGAGTTAATTTCCTTTTTTTCTTTTCTTTTCTTTTTTTTTTTTTTGAATGTGTGGCCTCAGAGAGCATTTTCGAAGGATTCCTTCATGTCGTCAATATCTTCTTTTGAAATTTTATCTTAAAGAGAGTCTCCCTTCATGATTTGTTTTTGGAATTACAAGGGCCATGTAACCCTCCCACCCCCATGGTCAGGTGATTGTATTTTTGGCGAGTAGCTCACCTTTATGGACATTTGCAGCATCCTGCAGTCATATGACCTTGATTCATAATGTTTTTTGTCAGTTTCAATGGTTTACGTCTGGTTTCTGGTAAAAAACACCCATTAGGGAAAATGGACTCCCTTAACAACCATAGAATTTGCTTAACGGCTATTGTGTTCACTTAACAACTGTCATAAAATGGACATGACTTCAAGTCCAATCCCAGAATGCCAGGGTCCCAGGTCCAATGACATAGGACCATAATTTCAGGCTCAATTACAACCATAAGTCAAAGGCTACCTGTAATCTCTAGAGATGCCATTGTCTACATGCCATTGTCTACATGTCTACATGAGGAAACTATAATATTCCAAATGCATTTATGATGGGTCAGCGTGAAAGAATAATGCATTATTTGCCTTATTCCCCAGAGACACCCTTGGGAACTCAGAAATGGCATTGGAGAACTCCAGTCTAGTGATCTTGGAACAACTCTGAACTTTGTGATCATCAAAATAACCATAGGACTCATAACTATCAATCTGATGCATGAGGGAGATCATACTTAGGACCGAAACATTTACCTTAGTGTTCTCCCTCTCCCTCCCTCCCTCCCTTCTCCCTCCCCCCCCCTCTGACAGAGACAGAGAGAACTAAGCAGAGAAAATATTTTTGTGGTAGGGCTTCTGTGACTCCTTTATCATGGATAGTCCATTTCCTAATAAGATTTAGATTGGTGGTGGCAGAATTTTCCTATAGGGTAAATAACCTATTAGAAAGGTCTGCTCCTGAAGACATATAAGATCCATATAAGATCTTTAACGGTTGGAAGATTTCCAGATTAACGGGGCTGATGTTCTTGTCAAGCTTTGTCACACTATTGAATGATGAAATGGAAAGTTTATTGGAAAGGCTATCCATGAATCCCCTCTTTGATGCTGGTGAAGGCAGAATGTCCCCTTGGTTTTTGGAGCATCTTATGATGCTGAAATAGTCTGTCAAATGGCATACTTTAAAGATGAAGGCCACTGAGCATAAGTGAGAGCACTAGCTGTGCCTATTATGGAGCTGTGGAAGAGGCAAAATAATTTTTTTTTTTATTGCATTCTTGAGGTCTATCCATCAGAAACATTTTAATTGGTTAAGGGACTCCTGGGCCGTGGGCCAGTAATGATAGCTCCTGAACATTTAGACATTCATTGCTTTTAACGTGCTAAGTGCATTGGATGAAATCAGGCATGTCTGCAGGGGAGATTTTCTTAAATGTCAAGGTGGTGATTGCAACTGCTAAATCAAAGCCACACCCTTCTTTTTTACAAGCATGCAAAGTGTGCCATTCATAATAGAAAGGGGCAGTTTTTACCTAACCCACCTGGGTGAAACTGCTCTTATCTAAGTGGAACTTCACATCATAATTGCAACAATATCTGGGGAGATCATTCTTTGGGATTTATTGTTAGTTTCCCTGGCTGTAGATAGTTGCATCTCTTTGGTCTTCAACTGTAGTATTGATCGTAGCCCTACTTGGAAATTAACGTATAGCTTGTCCTCAGTTAGTGACTCCAGTTGGGACTGGCAACTTGATCATTATGCAAAGCTGTTATTAAATGAAACTGTGACTGTGCTTATGATCTCCCTTCATATTTTTGTTGCTTTACAAATCCGCAAAGCTGATAAATTTGAGGGATTGGTTGCAAAATTACTTTTTCATCAACGGTGTAACTGGGAATTATTGCTAAACAAGGCAGTCGCTAAATTAGAATATGCCTAATTAAATCAATATGTTCTGCTTTTGCACCTCTTAGTAAAGAGGACATCCCTGGAAAACAGTTTCTCTGTTGTAAAGAACACCTTTGGAGGCACAGTACTTAAAAGGCTTCTAATTCATCAGCTGTATGTGTTTTAAGAAATTACAAATTATATGTGTCTTCCATTTGAATGTCAAGTCTGGTTGCTTGACAGTTCTCCCGACTTTCCCCTAAGGCAGCTCAAATACACTCCTGTTGATCTTCCTAGAGTTCTCAGCAACTGTTGATAATGCAAATCTGGTTTATGAACTATTCTGTTACTGGAAAAGGAGGCAATGTTCTTCTCCCTCAACACCAGAGAATGGATTTAGGTATTTTTTTGTTAGTCTATGGCCTACCAGGCAGTGGGTTCCCACAAGGGTCCATTCTGTTTCCCTTGGTCTTTAACCTCTATCTGAAGCCACTGAGTGATGGACAGTACTTGGGAGAATCCAACTAGCATGCTGATTAAATTAAGCTATATATTTCTTGTCCCTCATATAAGATGAGGTGGTACAGAAATTAAATCAAAATTTGAATGCTGTGATTGGCAACTCATGGGTCCAGAAATTAATCCTGAAAAAGTTGAGACCCCAAGTGACCTGAACTGCATTCAGCCAACTATCCCCAACTATTATTGGTTAAGGATGGCCAGGTGACAGTAGTCTATACTGTGGTAAAATCTCACTTGAATTAATGTAGTGCACATTATGTAGTCTGCCCTTGAATATGACCAAGAAGAAACTATCGTCACTAAAGTTTAAATTAGACCAGCATATTAGTAATTTCTTTGGAAGTTAGGATTATATTAGACATTATAGCTGAAGTGACAGATACTGATATGAAATCAACTTTTCTGAAGACGTTTGTATGAAGATGTTGAAAGATATGTGTAAATATAGGTGCCACTTGCATTTTATTGATAGATTTTCTACCCAAAACGGTGGAATACCCCCACACTTGCTTCCCTACTACTGACTGGAGAGTAAGAATGGAGAGACATGGTAAAAGAAAAGTAAAGACAATCCATGATTGTCAGCATTTGCATTCAGGCAGACGGGGAGAGAGGAGCACTAGCCTGTACAAATCAAGCTGGGTAAATTTGCAAAATGAGCAACAGCAGGTTTACGAACAGCTCGCCTTTCAAAGAAGCCAACACAAAGCCACGATTGCCTAAGAAAGAAAAAGACCAACTCGTGATGTTTCTGCTAAGAAAAGAAGACCCATCGCATGTTTTCAGACTGCATGGGACCATCTGCCCTTGGGCACATATGCATGGATTTCTGCATGACACATCCGTGCTTTTACGTAAGCTTCTCCTTCTCAAAATAAGCAGTCCCACAAGTAGTCATCAAACAAAGGCTAACAGAGCAATAGATCCCATATTTCATTCCTCCCACACGCCTTCTTAACAGAATATCTCTGTTCGCTCTGTTGTCTGGCTTCCTGTCAAGATATCCTGGAGTCAGCCTAGAGCAGCCTCTAATGGGCTGCCAGGGGATTTAGTCTGTTAGGCGTGTAGACCAGGTGCTGACAGCTTGCTGGAACAGCTCGCTCTACTTGCCTGATTGGAAATTGGTCTCTCATTTTCACCCTGTCATAGTGGTAGATAGCAGACGGAAGGAAGGAAGGGATGCTCTCTTTCTGCAGTCTTTCACTGCTGCAAGAGGTGGGGCACCGACAGCTTTTTCTGCCTGAAGATGCCTGGCTGGAGCCTGTTTTCACACCACCTTCGCTCTTGTAATAATGGCCAGGTTCCGGTTAGCGTGATCAGCGAGCGCCACATGAAGTGGTGCCCCTTTGGCACCAGATTCACTTGCAGGTGCTATTTTTTCCCCCATCCATTGTCTGTCCCTGTCATTAAAAAATAAAGGAGGGGGCTTGGTATGCACAAGTGTGATTTCCACATTTCTGGATATAGAGAAAAGCAGCAGGAGATGGGCTGTGAAATTAAAACATGGCTGGGAAGCATTTCCACCGGCTTCTAAGTGGTCAGTAGAAGAATCAATTTTTCGGAAACTTTTTGACCCAGACCAATTTATTGTTTGATTTTGTTAGCCTGTTTTAATATATTCATTGCATTTCTATATTTTTCAACAGAACAGAGCTGTTCTCTGGATGGTTCACCATTTAAAATAATAGCATAATGAAAAATAAATCCTAAAAGTGATGTAGAAGAAATTTTAAAGCAATCTATCCATCAGTCAGAATATAATTTTTTTTTGCTTTAATTTATATGCCGCCCTTCTCTGGAGACTCAGGGCGGCTTACAATGCGTTAAGCAATAGCCTTCATTCTTTTGTATATTTTATACAAAGTCAGCTTATTGCCCCCACAAACTGGGTCCTCATTTCACCTACCTTAGAAAGGATGGAAGGCTGAGTCAATAGATTTATTCTATTCTTCCAGAGCTGGAAGCAACATTGGAAGTCATCTAGTCCAACCCCCTGCTCAAGCAACCTGAAAAACACAGCTTTTTTTTTTTAACTTGAAAGATTTTTATTAAAAAGCCTGGCAGAGAAAAAAGTGTTTCACCAGCCTCCAAATTAATGATTAATCTAATTAATACCAGGTATTTTTTTTAATGGAGGTCATTCTATGACTGCTGGACAAACTTTCCCCTTAATAACCTCTTGCCCCAACTCATTTTGGCCAGGGCACTCAAGGGACAGCCTTGGAAGATGATCTTCAAATCCAGGCAGGGCAGTATAATATATGGAATCCTTCAGACAATCTCACCCCAATCTCTTGAGGTTTTTAAAGTTTCACACTATTTCTTTTATTTGGGTCCTGAAAAGCAGTGCAGATTACAAAGGAACAACATAAGATTTATTGACATATCACTGTTAACAATCTTACAGCTCTGTTATTGTTGTTTTTTAAAAAATTAAGGTCCTGAAACAATTTGAAGGCTGCCCCACACCCAACATAAGCAATTATTCAAACATAAGCAATTATTCAAACAACAGGCTATCAAACAGGCTATCAAACGTCTGTAACTTGTCTACCTCTTTCCAGATACGACACAAATTGTAACAGATTAATTGATAAGAACTTCTCCATATCTCAGAGCACACTCATCTGCTCAGCTCCAGTGCTTCATTTAAGAGCAAGCCTGGAATATAAACTTGATTCTTAGAGTACAATCTTCTAAACAGATTGAGTAGTACTCATCTGAGTTTCCATCTTTGTCCTTCAGTGCATTGCACCCACTGCCTTGTCTGTGTTTAATGAAAAGAAGAGAAAGAATTAAATGCATTCACTTCTTATTGGTAGCATCCTGACCTTTTAAAGATACGCTCATTTGGCCTATGGATATCAATGGTATGATTGCCAAGAGCAAAGCAGCTATACTATAGCACCACCTTCTGGTATCAAACACCCAACCAGAAATGGACTTGTACAATACAGTCCTTCAACACCCAATCCAGATAGCAAAAAAGACTTCTGTAGGCTATAATGAGGAACATCCCACGGATTCCTTCAGTCAAGGAATTTTGACTAGTTGGGTCCAGAAGAAGAGACTTCTCTGCTTTGGCTCATGTCCTTAAGAACATCTTGCCATCCCCCACCCACCCACCCCCCGCCCCGAATTGAGATCTGCTCCAGTGGAGGGTTTCAAATTTTTTTACTACCGGTTCTGTGGGTGTGGCTTGGTGGGCGTGTCCTGCATCTGGTTTCCTAATATTCATTCTGCAGCCCTCACTGGGGATAGGGGTTCAAATAGTGAAGTGGGTATCTGAAGTCAGAGCCATACTTAAGGCATATCTTTTGTTTCCTAAATCCAATTAAACTTAATTTCAAATTGGCCAAAATAATATAATATAGAGTTTCCCTATAATATAATATAGGGGGCTAGACTAGAAGACCTCCAAGGTCCCTTCCAACTCTATTATTCTGTTAATCTCTTATATCAGGAGTGTCAAACTGGTGGCTCGCAGGCCAGATGCGTCACGTGTAGGCCATGCCCACCCCAGCTCCGTGAAGGGAGAAAACATTACAAAACATCACATGACGGCAACATGACTTGGTGAGTTTGACACCCATACCTTATATGGTGTCGTTATCATCAGTCATGCCCCTGTGGTTCTTGAAAGCCAAGACAATGACCAAGGAGGTTGCCTCAGGTGCAAAATATCAACTGCTGATCTCGCTTATTGCCTTGTGCCTGTAGTTTCTTTCTCAGTAAGACATTTTTAACCTCTAGTACTAGCAAGATGACTTCTCCATATTAGCTATAATGCACCATGTTGCACAAACGTCATAGATGGACTACGGGTAGCCCTCAAATTACAGCCATTCATTTAGAGACTGTTCGAAGTTACAACAACACTGAAAACATGGCTTGTGCCTGTTTTTCACACAACCGTTGCAGCATCCCCATGGTCATGTGATCAAAATTCAGACACTTGGTAAGTGACTCATATTAATGACCGTTGCAGTGTCCTGGGGTCATGTAATCACCTTTTGCAACTTTGATAATCAAAATCAATGGGGAAGCCTGATTCACTTGACAGTTGTGTTACTAAATTAACAACTGTAATGATTCACTTAACAACTGCGGCAAGAAAGGTCTTGAAATGGGGCAAAATTCACTTAACAAATGTCTTGCTTAACAACAGCAATTTAGGAGTCAATTCTGGTCATTCATTGAGACTATCTGTACTAAATTATTCCTTGTTGAAGCCTGCATCCTTGAGACTTTAAGGTCAAAAGTTGTCTAATAAAACTAGAGTCATACACATTTTTCCTATTTTGGCTCATGGATTTATGGATTAGTTTATATGATTTATAGAACCTCTCATTTCACACAAGTGACTTTGAGGCAGCTTATAAGGACAGAAAAATACAGAAAAACAAACACAGAAAAATATGCAACACATAACCCCGGGCACCCAAGAACAAACCATAACTCTACTCACGGCGGGAAAGAAAAAACACAACCATAGTAGCAGAATGTCTCTAACTGTTTGATCGAAATGCCTGTGGAAACAACCAGGCTTCCAATACCTGTCAGCTCTATCAGGTAGATAAGACTTAGAAACAGACATCATGCAAATGTAAAAGTACTTTTATTAGTACAGGTATAGAAACCGCTTCTTGCAAGTCTGAATGTGTTACTTCTTGTATCTTCATGAGAATGGGGGAGGGGGTGTGTGGCTATCTGAGGTGATTTCAAAAACAGTTTTCTTAGCTGGGCTCAAGTTCTGCTTATCTGGTTGTTGCCTTGATAGTAGAGCTTCCCTCTGCCCTTCAAGATCATCTTGTGTATTTATTACAAATTGGGTGGGTGGGTGAGTGGGAATGTGTTCCATAGGGCAGGTGCTGCCACTGAGAAGGCAAGATTTGGGGATCCAACAGGGTTACATTATTTAAGAGAAATTGCCTTGATCTGGTGGGATAAGCAATCTGCATTAATTGTGGAGCCCAAATCATATGGTGACAATATAGTTAAAACATTTCACAAATTTGTTACAGCCATCTACCAAGCCATTTGGTTTTTTTTAAAAAAAAAAATCATTTCTTTCCTTAATTCAGATTGCAGCGGATGCAAACCGCTAGAAATTGAGAAGATGGAATAATAATGAAAAATAAAGCTCTTTCTGCTGGAATCATGATTAAAGAGCTTAGTAATTAATTGAAACAGGCCAGTTTTGATGCAATTTTTTCACCAGTGTCTTGCCTCTCGCTCCATCGCCCCAGGTATATTTTAAAAAGCTGCCTGAGTTCTGTTCAGAGGAAACAGGTTTTTGAGCATGATAATATTAACTGTCTGAGTCTTTCAGCATCCAAAATTATACATTTACATTCAGTTAGTATCCATTGGTCAATTCATACCAAACCATAGTTAGTCACAAAGCCTTCTGAGGATCTACTCAGTAGGAACAACAATAACAAACAAAATAGTTCTATAAATTCAGTTTTCTATAATGCAAATATATCACGTATTGGTTACATATACTGGAAATGAGATAACCAAGTGTGTGTGCATGTACAGGCACACACACTACTCACCTTTGGTAAAACTGCAGCAAAAATTATGCCTTTTTAATTCTCAGTAATTCTGAATAAAATGATGGACTAGATCACAGACAAGGCTGATGAATTCCATATTCCTGGAATTCAAATATTTTCAGGATGGGAAGGTCCCACAAAAATGAATATGAATGTGTTTGCTTTATGTCTTCTAGACTACCTCTGAAGGACGCACAAATATTCTTTGATTTAAAAACATCTTTGCTATGGTTTTTTTCCTCTAATTATATTTAGCATTAAGAGTTGTTACTCCAGTCTGCTGTCAGCACAAGATTTTATAGCTAAATTTAAAGTTCAAATAAAACTGCATAAATTTACACAGCAGTATATGGTGGTATGAGTGAGAGAGAGTGAGAAATAATGGATTAAGATTTTATAAATAATTGGGTCTTTATTGGTATACTGACTGCTTATTTTTCTTTTTTAAAATAAAGGAACTAACACCTGCACTTTGTAATAGAGAAGAGAGAAATATTTTTTATCAGATAATAAGGTCTTGCTTTCATTTGGCAAGCCAATTTATACTGAATGATTAGTTCTTTTCAGATGATAGAGATTTGGAATTACAATTCTGAGACGTCTGTAACATATGTGTTTCTTATCAGGTCTTGCTGAGGTGTTTACTCATCAAATCATTTTTATATTTTTGCAATTTCTCATAGCTTCATGATTACTATGAACAAACTCCAGAAGGTAACCAACAGTGATGTAACATACAGGTGAGCATTTTTAAATGAATTCTTTGCCAACTTGTGCTTTCTGAAAAGGTTGGACTATATTTTGTATAATTTCCAACTAGTGTTTTTTGTATAACTCCCAACTACTATTGACTTGATTATAGCTCAATCAAATCAATATTGTAATGTATAATGTGCTAATGTGTAGCAGATTAAGGGAAGGAAGGAAGCATTGGCTTCAACATTTGCAAAGACTTCCATTTGTCTGGGAACACAGCATGATTAGGGTTCTCATCTCTATTAGTATTATACTCATATTCTAGAATATAGCAGTTGTAGCTCCTGTTGATGTTTTTATTCATGCTGCCAAGATCAGAAATTAAGAGGCCAATGCCAATATTCATGAGAGCATTAGGGGTGAGGTGTAGACACTCTTTGCAAAAGCACCACTTTGGTATGCTTTGTACAGATGTAATAACTAAGACACATGAAAGATAAAGTAAAGCTTTATACCAATTTAGTAACTAAAGTAAGATGTTTAACAACATACATATATCTATAATAGACCAAACATAGTATTTTTTCTCCCAGAAATTTAGGTATACAGTATATCAAAACAATTATTTGATATACTATTTTTATATAGTATATCAAAACCCACAATTATCTGGGTTTAAATGTCTGCATTTGAGGCTACTACAATTTCATACGGTTGTACAAGCGATTCCAAGGTCCATGAAAACACTGCCAGGACTATCTTTATCTTCTTTATCTTTATCTTTATTTGATTTATATACCGCCCTACTCCCGAAGGACTCAGGGCGGTGAACAGCCAAAACAGTAAAAATATATAAATACAAAATTTAAAAGCAGAATAAAATCGAATTAGACAATTTGGCCCAGACAGATTAAAACACCCCAATCATTTAAAACTGATTAAAATTTACATAATTAAAAAAGAGGGAAAAGATTAGGCCAGGCCCGCCTGATGGAATAAAAAGGTCTTGAGAGCGCAGAGGAAGGTGCGCAGATCCAGGATCCTCCGTATCTCCGGGGTAGCTCATTCCAGATAGTAGGTGCCTCCACAGAGAAGGCTCTCCCCCTAGGGGCCGCCAGTCGACATTGTTTGGCCGACGGCACCCGGAGAAGCCCCTCTCTATGAGAGCGTACCGGCCAGTAAGAGGCTATTGGTGGTAGTAGGCAGTCCCACAGGTAACCAGGTGCTAAGCCATGGAGTGCTCTAAAGGTGGTAACCAAAACCTATGTTTTTTAAAGAATGCTTTTCCCAAAGTTACTTGTACAACCTCCAAAAGAATGACCAAAGAACAATGAAAATATCAACAATAATGGCATAAATAAATATCCATAGTCTGCTGGCAGGAATAAAAACATAGAAGCAAGTTTGTTTCCATTTTCATGTCTTATTCATTTCTTTTCCACTTTTTCTTTATCCAAGCTCAACATAACACATTTCCTTCCTTGTCCTTCTCTTCTTTAACGCAACTCGGCACTCGTCCTAGGACACTTGATGACTTCGGTTCAGCCTAAACCTTGGTCTGTTTTTTTTAAGTCTGAACAATGAAGGCTGTGGCCTGAAAATGCATTTGGGGAAAAGAAGAGTGGAAAGAGGCAGTGTGGAAGAATTTACAACAAATTTGCTAAGCAGGATAATGGATACACCATTATCCCATTGTCTTCTATGGCTTTTTATTCCTATGTGATTATATTGCTAATTTCATATAGGGATTGAAGCCATGCAATACATTGGGGACTTGCAACAGAGGATGTCTTTAAATGCCTTGTTCATGGAGAGAACTCGGTTCTTCATAAACAGGGGAAAAGATTGTCTTCATTAATCTTTATCGTGTGGTTGCTACATCCTGCTTTTATCTGCTCTGCTACATCAGTGACCATTTTTCCTTCTCTTTCCCCATTGCAAGCAAAGCCTCCTGCTAAACAAGGATACTGGCAGGATGTTTTTTTTACCAATCTGACTCTTCACGTAACGTGTAGAATTGACTGGATATCATTGCATATGGCTGGCTTCTTTTCTGTTGTGGGATTATGCTAAAACCAGCCATCACAGAGTAGAGATTTGTAAACTCTGAGAGACTGAATTTTTCTAAAAGCACAGTACAACTTCTTTTAAGGGGTTCTTGCTCTTACCAGGCTGTTTGGGTCCAGGCAAAGGGGGCTTGGGTGGGAGGCACTGGGGAAAGCCAAGCACATTGGCTGCTCCTAGGGAAAGTGGGAAGGAAGTACTAGGAAGCCTCGGGGCTGAACATGCTAATTGGAAGTGATACACCGACAGGCTGACTTCTCCTGTTGGGGACATTGTAGAAGGAGAAGGGCACAGCCAGGGACTACAGTTGAACAGAAGGAGGGAAAGGGAAGGGCTGAGAAAATTGGGGGTGGCTGAGACAGAGTGAGATGCTGCACTGGGTCAGCAGCTGGAGGGGTAGTACCTGGATGGGACTGGCAGCTGGATGGGATCAATCAGAGGGCAAGGAGGGGGCAGGCTGGTGCAACATGTCATTGGCAGCTGGTAAGGGGGTGATATATTGGAGATTTGCTCACTTCCTTCCAGAATTTGTTTTATACATCTGATTGAAATGGTTCGGCAGACGGGCAGAAACACAGGAGTTTCTACTGACTTTAAAGGAAAAAAAGATGTGCTCACCTCTACTACCATGTTTCCCTGAAAATAAGACCCTGTTTTATATTTTTTTTGAACCCTGAAATAAGTGCTTGGCCTTATTGCCGTGTGCTCAAAAGACCGATTGGGCTTATTATCAGGGGAGGTCTTATTCTGGGGGAAACAGGGTACTTAGATATATGATATATGGCAATAAAATAAGAGTGTCATCAATCTGAATTGAACTTTTAGTATGTCCTTCAGAGAAATAGTTGAGGCATCAGTGTTTTCTGTTGTAGCAGTTTAAAAACAAAACAAAAAATTGGTGATGATGAAAATATTTTTCAGATTGAGAAGGGCTCCTTAAATACATGGATGTAAGAATTATTTCTCAGTAAATTACCTGGCCTGTCATTTTAAGACCAAGAAGAAACCAAATACTCTTAATAATTATCCAGGTCTGATTGGTACATGAGACCTTTTGCTCTGTTAGCCCTTCCTTCCTTCCTTCCTTCCTTCCTTCCTTCCTTCCTTCCTTCCTTCCTTCCTTCCTTCCTTCCTTCCATCCCCAAACCCTATTTTATAAAGAGGTACCTTATGTAGTTCATCTTTAACTACAGAAAACATGCCTAGAGCAGTATTTTCAAGCACCTGCATCTAAGCAGTTTTCTGAAGTGGTTCTCCGCCATCATTTGAAGAAAAGCACAAACAATGGAAGAAATACCATTACTTTCAAGAGTCTGTTTTATTTATTTATATATACGCATTTATACTTGTTCAAAATGTGCATGCCGTTTCCTATTTTAAAATATCTCAGAGCTGTTTGCAGCTATATCTGGAGAAGAATGATTATGCTTTTACACTCCACCCTTTGGTATCTGCTTGGGTTCAAAAGTGAGCCAAGTTGCTTTTCCTTTAAAAAGCTGAGGCCAAAGGCAGATCTTCTGAAGGGGAACTCTTCCCTTTAGCACAGGGTGAAGACACGTCCTGCCACTGATCCTGCCTGATAAAGAAGCGATGGACATTTTGTTTTTTTAATCTGCAGCCAAGAGGTACCCTTGGATTTTTGTGAGTTCGGGAAGTGGAAAGCTGAAAACGATGCTGTGGCAGAAGTATTACTGCAGTTATATAATTTTCCCAAAACTTTCTGAGGCATCATCAGGGGGCTTTTATAAAGAATGTGTTAAATCTGTCACATTAGTGAAAATGGCAAAATTAGTTTGTGAAAGAGATTATTGGAGAACCCCTTCTGCTCACTTCATAAAGCACCCATTAACACCTTGTGAAACATTAGCCATTAATCAGAATCTGGGCAGAATAAACTACCCACACGTATCATTATCTGATCCTTAATGAAGCGATAATAAGAATGCTGGGGAGAAGGGATATTAATGTCTCCTAAGAGTCCAGAGCAGTGGAAAGGCTAGAAGCCAAGGTTTTTAATTTAGTGCCAAAAGCTTCCACTGTTAATAAGGTAGTTACTTATCCTCAGCCATTAGCACTGTTTGGCCACAAGTGTTCCACTTACATAAATGAGCTCAGCCCTGAGAAAGTGCCAGCTGTTGGACTGTTGATCCTCTTCCCATCTGGCTCTATTCTGCCTGGTGGAATCGGTGTCTAATTCATCCTACCCAACTGATGGTGTCATTCAAGCCACGGTTTTGTTTTCTTGTTTGGTTGTGATGGCGGTATAGGATCCATCCCTCCACGGAGAGAATACTTGGAGAACATAAACTGTCAGCCTCTGTGCCACACTTGACTTGACCTGTTTCACCTAACACTATCAAAGTCTAGCAAAAATACAGTAGTCTTTTAACCTTTTTTCCTTTAAAAAAGAAAAAACCCATTCCATATTTTGAAAGGATACAATCAACTTTAGAAGAGTATTCTTCCTCCTGGGGCATTTTTAACAGTGTGAAGATTTTGGTTAAAGACTGATAGAAGGAGTGATAGAAGGGAGTAATGCAATTGTTCTCCAGTCAAAACATTTTTGCAGATTTTGGAACTTCTACGAAGAACAGCCTGAATGACATGTGAACTAAACTTACATATAAAAGACTTCCTAAAATGGATCCCGAATCCTGGAAATTCTCTCAATATATCTATGGAACGTAGTTGGCAGCAATAAAGGCACGACTGGCATAGCTTTCTCCCTAAATGTTTTCTCAGCTTTACAGTCTTGCTCTGGGCATTTCTGCCAAACACTATGCAGGTGCCATTCTGCTTTGGGATCAGTCAATAACAGGTAAACGTAGATCTTTCAAAGTGATTCTCAGCCTGAGGCTCTCCAGATGCACCAGATTTCAATTAATAGAATACCCATCTGGGTTTAGGAAGGATGCTACACCACATTGCTCCCATTTCTGGGGGGGAGGGATGGGGAAATGTTGCAAGAATATTTTAGAATGCCAAACACCAGAACCACTTAAGATCTGCCACTCTTTTGCTATTTTCCTTCTTTCCTTTCCTTTTCCTTTCCTTGTAGGGGTAGGGTAGAAGTTGACCGCAGAGACTTGCCTATCTTTCCTGTGTCTTGGCTATTTTGGAACAAGGTAGATTTTTTTTTGATTTTTTTTTTTAAATTTGATTTATATGCCGCCCTTCTCCGGAGACTCAGATTTTAATGTGTAGACTTATTTATGGATGTATATCCTATTTAGATGAAGAAACACTCATATGGTCATTGACACAAAAGAAAGTACCTATAATCTTCTTGTGCTCTATTTTTCTTTCTCTGACACTTGCCTTTCTTACTATTTTTCTAAGTCGCTATTACTGCAGATGGTAAATAAAAATTAAACAGCTAACACTTTACTATTGGATTAGTATTTATAGAGTTCCTGCGGTGCTGGCAGAACTAGTTTCTAGCAAAACCATTAGTACGGAAATGAAAGGAAATGATTAATTCACATGTCTCCTTCTTCTTTTCACGTAGAGCAAGATCACCAGGTACCAACGAGTGTTCTGTTGGGTATGACAATGACTTATGTGCCTTCAGTACAATAATTAAACCAATGACTTCCTATGACTCCACTCCCAGTCAGAAACTACCGAATGATGATATATGGTGTTGTGGATTCAAAAAAATATAAAATTTGGCATGGGTGTTAGCAGAGCAGACTTTTACTTTGATTGTGCAAATGTCCTAGTTCATAAAATGCATTTGTAAGTCTCCCGCTTTGGTCATTTTTATTTGCAAAGGAACCCATAGAAGATATGATTTAAAAATTCCAGGAGATTTTTAATCAGCAACATCAGAAGAATGGAAAGATTTAGTGGTGGAGTCTAGCTTTATCTCCCTGCCATCCCTCTTACACGCAGCCTTTCCTATGACTATTCTACTATAGAAACAAGAGAATACCCGGATTTGCTTACATCCTGTATGTTTTTCTTTCTTGATCTCCAATGACAGTAAGGGTTGCAAAACATGTACATCATGTTTCGAAAATGCTTTCTTATAATTTTGTTGTCCTTGACCAACTTTCCCCATTTCTAGTTTCACCTCATTAAAGGAAAGGAGAGTGAAAATAAAGATATTCAGAGAGAAGAAAAGTCAAGAAAACACTGATGTGAAGTGTGCTTCAAGCAACAACGTCCTTTCATCTGTTTTCATCAGCTTTTCCTTTTTGAAAAAGGTATTTAGTTTAATAATCAGTGAAATGTTCATTTTAAACACATACACACACAACTTTAAGAGCAATGGGATTACTCTGAAGAAGTAGCTGCTGCCAAGGCTTTGCGAATGAGCCTGAAGTCACGCATGAACAGCATCTCCAAGGATTAATGAAGAACTCTGCTGATATAAAGAAACTGTTTTGGTGTCGGTTTTTTTTTTTTTTTTTAAAAACTCTCCTGAAGCTGTTGCTGTGAGGGATACAGAAAACACAACGAGGACACAAAATTGGTTCAAACCTGTGCAGGAAGGCAGATATAAGTAGGCTTTCATCCTTGAGTGATTTTAGCAATACAAGCCTTAATTCCTGGTCCTCTAACACAAAGGTTCTTCACTGAAACTTTGGCAAAAAAGCATCTCATTTGCCATTAACCCTTCATATGCCATTAAGTGCTTGAAGTGTGATATATTCATTGGAAGCTAAATGCAGTACAGTAAAATGAAAAAAAACAAAGATAGACTGCTTGTACTGTTCCAAATGTAGTAAGTATCTGCTAGGAATACTGTGTTGTATTAGATAACCTGATGAGAGACCAAGTGACAAATATTTAGCATCCCGTACATCCCAAGACCACATACCCAACTGAAATGAGTTTGCTTATCCTTTTAATAATGATATAGCTTTAGCATTATCTTGTAAATAACAAGTTAGAAGTCGATGCTTTAATCTTACATCTCTTGATCAAAATACAAGCATGTAATATTTAGAGAAGGTACAATAATTAACCCTCCAACTATTTCTAGACTGCCTTTAAAAACCAAAATGTCCAAAGGAATATGTTCCATTTTTAATAGGTTTTCTACACCTTGTTGGATTTTAAATTACATAATTTAATTGTGGAGGGTGATTTACATTTAAGAATGAGACAGATCAGCTTTTAAATGTTGCCAGCTAGATGGGAGGTATTTGCTCACGAACAGCTCTCAAATATTTGGGAAATGATTTCAGCCACCAACTTGTGAGCAAAGCCTGATTACATGGATCTGTTTCCCAGATGGCTGTTTTCTAAGCTAAGCAGCCTCTAGTCTCAGATGCATGGTTTCTATTATAGCTAAATGATCAGCTAAAGGGCATCTGAGTCATGCAATAATCACTGCAATAATCTCTAATTTATTTACTACAGTTTTTAAAAAATGGTCATATAGGTAATAGGTGTTTCAACAGGAGATAGCAAGCAAACATTTGCAGAATTATTTTTATTTTAACTGGTGGGGTCCAGGTAGACAGACTTCTCTGCCTTTGGCCCCAGCCTTTGGAACATTCTGCTCCCCAAAGGTGAGGCAGCCCCCTACAATTCTGGCCTTCTGGAAATGTCTGAAGACCTGGCTCTGCCGAAATGTTTGGTGCCCAGAGGAGCATGTAGCCATGGGGCTGGTTAGTGTCTTGAAGGCCCGTCTCACTTTTAAATTTAATTTTGAATTTTAATGAGCCTGTTCTTGTTTAACTCCCACCTATTATAATATTTATATATAGCTTTTTAGGTTTTTACGTCTAATTTGTACATTGTCCAGAGTCACTCTGTGAGGGAGATTTTTAAATATGATATATAGATATAGTAATGCTGAAGGAGAAAAGCTTAGGTTTTTTTCTAAGCATTTCACATTGTGCACTAATGTGAAATAAAAAGATATGCTGGCAGCAGATTTCCAACCACTTAATATACCAGCAATATACCAGTTCTGCGTCCAGCTAGATGGAATATCTCTTTGGTTTATCTAAATGTTATTGATGGAAATCTGATGGAAACCTGGGGAGAGTTAGGGTCCAGCAAATCTTTGAGTATTTTCCAAATTTAGGGATTTTGATTAAGGAAGACACCAATGTAGTGTCAGTGGGAGAATAGAATCAAATATAGATTTCCTCCTTTTTACTTAAGTGGGGGCAGATATGATCAAGCCTATGGTTCCCAAGGACCATAAGATTGCATTCTGTGTGTGTTTTTTAAAAAAGGTACCAGAGGGGCACCATTTTAATTTATTGCAAAATAAGGGTAGAATGTTCTAGTAACAAAAACTAAGTTGTGGTTAATTTATGGAATACTCAATTTACTATTCTCATTAAAGTAGCACATGCCTCATTGAAAAATGGATTGGTATTCTAATTCGCCCATTTTGCTGAACAGAAACAGGAACAGTTAGTTTAGATGAATCACAATAGGTGATTTTTGTGAAAATCATTACGTTACATGTATGATCAAAAACCGATGTTTTGTTCAGCTTATCCAAGTGACCAGATGAACTTGGTGATTTTGCTCCAATAGTCGACTGCATTGTTCAATGCAGCAATTTGGCAAGAGTTGCCTGTGTGGGTCTTTCTTGCCTTTGTTCTCTGGGATTAGAGGAGTTAATCAAAGCGACAGTGACTTCTGGCTTGATATAGTTAGAAAGGTCACAAACCTGAGGCTCCATTGTTTTCCAGTCAATGGTAAACTGATACATAAAATGCTCGCAGCTTCCATTCTGCACAATGCAATCCCCCATGAAATTATCAATCAGCAAGAAAAAGCCATTACAAAAGGTGAGCAAGGTCAAGGTTACATTAGTTTCAGCGCATCTAGCCCATTTTTCAAACTCTTCTCCCAATAACAGGTGGTAATACTGAAATGGAGCAGGTGTTAAAAAATGCATATCCTGCCTGGATTTGATGGAAATTAGATTCTGAGTTCCAACCTCATTCGATGTGGACTCTCCAGCTGAACAAAGGAAACTTGGAGCTCTCAGTTTCCACTAGGATGAGTTAACATACAATGACAAGCTGATTTTTCATGTTGGGAAACCAGAAGTATAAAGCTAATGCGAACCTGAGATCACTGATCTGAAGCTTTTTCTGTTATTACTTTTCAGTTATGGTGGGGAAATTGTCTAGTATATGAATTTAGGTTAGATGTCCCGTGGCAGGGTATAATAAACAATTCTTGAAGAAAATGCTTTATTTTGCAGTGATACACAAAAAGTTCAGCAACACTGTATTAGCTTCAGAAACTGCTTCAGCAAATCCATGGGGAAAAGAGTTACAAGGTTAGCACGGTATTGCTTCCATATGAAACCATTCCTCCCAGTGCCATGTCTCCTACGACTGTGTCTCTGTCTCCATGAAGTCTGAGGGGCAGGAAACTGTCCCATGTGCATGAAAAATCCAAAGTGAGCAAGCACTTTAGTGACCAAGTACCTTGGTCACTACTTGGTCACTATCTCGGTTCCTGCTTGCATGGGTGAACAGTCAAATCCTCCCCCCTATCTGCAGACATGCACCATATACTTCTAGATGGCTGAAAAAAAGATACCATCATCACATGCATGAAAGCTGGGGGAGCAGGGGGAAGCAAGCCCCATATGAGACAAGCTCCTGTTTAACATCTGAGAAGAGTACAGTTACAAAATAGTGTGGGCCAACCTGAGACAACAGAAGATTACAAAATTAAAGTGCTCTCTGAATGGCATCCTCAAGACTAAATGGAGTTTTGTTAGCTCCTCTTTTTCGGCCTGGACCATTCAGAATGACCAGAAGAATTCTTCATACTACCGAAGAAAGCTGTTATAAAAAACTAATTGTGATAGTTTCAAACAGCTGTTTCCGTGATCTAATTAAAACAACAAAGTGACCCTCCTTTATCTATCAGTAACCGTCCATTAGGTCCTTGTTATCAACAGCCTGGACAGAGATATTCCATTCAGGTTGCCTACAGAATCCTTTGTAATCAAAACAACTCAATGTCTGTGACATCACTAAGATCTTCGGCTTCTGATTAAAATAGCATGAATATCCATGACATTTGTGCCTGTCAGGCCTGTCATCAAAAGGTGATGTCCATTTTGGAACTTGGAGAAAAATGTATATGAATCATTATTGCTCAACGTGCTTCCCACGTCAAAGCCTTCCTGCTCGGCCTCCTCTACCAGATCCTGGCTGCAGAAGGCCCCAGCAGCCTCTGTTGGCCCATCTTGTCCATCAGTTCCACCACTCAAAAACATGACTTCATATTTATTAAGACAGCTTCCCTCCATAGTGGATTTAGCTCTGTGCAGTTCCAAGGCCACTCGCAGAGCCAGTTCCTGGTTCCTTCCACCCTTCCCACTTCCTTGAATCTGCACAGTGGTTTCTCCACCTGCCAAAAGACAAATGGGGTTTTCCCCATGGGTTTTTTTCATTGTTATTAGAGAGTCTATCAGGCTCAAGACTGGAATCTCCAGCTGTCCTGAAATGCTTGTGAGCGATTCTTTCATGGAGTCTCTTAAAGGTCTATTTCCAGCATCATTTATAATGCTCAAGCATACAAACTGAATCAATAGGCTATAGAAACGAGCAACAGTGCTGACCTCCCCACCCACAGCATCACTCAAAAGTATAGTCAGGTAACCCAACTGTTCTGCTTGGCATTTGGCTCCCTCTAAAGCTAACTTGTTGGATCCAATCACAACATTGCAGACGTGGGAATAGTCTTGCTGGGTGCTGTGCTTTGTGACAGAGCTAGAGAGGATTGTCAACACAGACTTTGGCAAGGTATTCAATACATCATATTTGGCCAGTATCTGAAAGCAGTCCTGCACGCTGTGAGAAGTGGCAACAGTCGGGCCACTTGCTATAATGTCCAATGGATCTCCAATGACATCAGAGAGGATGAGGCTCAAAACCTGAAATAAATAAGCAATCATAAATATTGTTCATGTTGCATTGGAATTGATCCAATGCAATGATCAATCCTACATAGGTGAAATGAAGCTAAGCCAGAGTCCTAGGACAAGAAAGACAGCCACCTTCATATTTCCTGCCTGCTGAAAAACTGGGAATGAATGATATAGTTAATCTATGTCTTCGTATACTGTATGATTCCTGCTGTACAAAAAAACGGGCTCAGTGTATTGCTAATAGACAGAATTATGTTTGACATATAAAGTATGAATCATTCTTCAATTTCTTCCCTACTGCTCTGACAAAATTATTGTCTTTCGCTTTTATGAAAAATAGATCATATTTCATAGTTTATACAGGTAGTCCTTGACTTATGATCACAATTGGGACCAGAATTTCTGTCATACATTGTTGCAGTTCTTGAATTCAATTTTATGATTATATTTACAACAGTTGTTAAGTGAATCACTGTAGCCATTAAACGAATCCACAATCTTCTCAATGGACAGTTTTTTGCTGGAAACTGGCAAAAAAAGTTACAAATCATGATCATGTGACCACATGATTGTAATCACATTGCAATCACATGACCATGGTGGTATTGTAACAGTTGTAAGTGAGAGCACTGGGCATAAGGGCTTCTTTTTCCAGCACCACTGTAACTTCAAACATTTGTTAAACAATTGGTTGTAAGTCAAAGGCTACTTGTATAAGTTCTTAATTGTTAAATGTTTGCAAATATCTGCAAAGCAGAAAAGTTTTTTAAAAGTTAAATCCCTCAACCCAAATTATTTACAAATTGTGTAAAAGAAAAATTAAGCAACAAGGCATCGTTTTTACTTAATTTGTATTATTCATTACAGCTGAACAATCAGAATTTTTGATGGGATGCTTTGGCATTTTCAGAACAGAACTTTAGGTCCCCTGCTCAAATATTCTATTCACCTCAAAGAATATAATTTATCACATTTAATTTTTTTGGGGGGGAAACCCGAGCCCTTATGATCATGCAAAGGAAGGACTTCTGGAAAGGACTTTAGATGAAAGTTGGTGCATTAAAACTGAGGTCTTCCAGATTTGTACCAAATTAGCCTGTGTTGCAATGATTTTTACAAACAAATCACTATTGTTGCATAATTCATTCTGGGGGTATTAATTTGTATTTATTGCATTATTCTGTATGCACATTCCCTAGCTCAGCCTAGAACTAAAAGATTTCTTCAAGAATACTAAAAATATGTTAAGTACTAATCACAACCATTTCCCTACATTCCTTAGATGTTTCTGATTGCTCCAAATGTTTAAGCATCAGAATTGACTGATATAATGTCCCTGATATTAGTGAGGATTAACATTATCCTGACCTTAGATTTATCCCTTTCTCAAACACAGTCTAGAATCTAGAGAACTACAACTGGCATTTCTTTTAAAACCAAGAGTTATTGGGCCAAGACAGCTTTTGATACACTTACCTGGGCAGGATAAGCCACCCGGGCCAGCCCCCCACCTTTTGACAAAGAGAGAGCCTTTCGAATGGTATTCAGCTCTTGAATGGTGGCTCCTTTTGAAGTAAGTAACCTGACGACGGTGGCCTTGTCTTCGAGGGTAACAGGAGGGATAGGTGCAGGTAAAAGGGCAGATCCACCTCCTAAAAGCCAGAGAAGTATGCTTTTAGGCAACAAGGCTCCTTTCTTGCCAAGGTTAGCCTCTATCAGAAGACAACAGACCCACCAAAGAGAGCCCTATCCAGGCAGCATTTTCCTCTTTCCATCTTTTGCCATTTTTCTCCTCCTGCTTTTCAGATGATTATTTTACAGAATGACAACTTTCGTATCAAGTAATTAAAACAGAGATTGACATATAAACTCCTTCTAAAAGGGCAAGGTAGCTTTCCTCCCATGTATATTAAAGGTAGAGAGCCAATTTGGTGCAGTGGTTAAGGCATCATGAGTTCTAATCCTCAGGGATCATGAGTTCTAACCCTGCTTTAGGCATAAAGACATCCAGGTGACCTTGGGCCAGTCACTCTCTGCCCCAGGGAGAAGTAAAGGGCAAACCTCTTCTGAAATATCTTGCCATGAAAACTACAGGTAGGCTGTGTTAATGTCTTACAAAATTCATCTTTGCAAGTACAAGATAGAAAATCTGGAAATGATGATGTGGTGTGGCAGCAATATAGGCACAGGAAAGTTAACTACATATCATTGTGTGTGA
Source organism: Pantherophis guttatus (assembly GCF_059756535.1). NCBI lineage: Eukaryota > Metazoa > Chordata > Lepidosauria > Squamata > Colubridae > Pantherophis > Pantherophis guttatus. Next base: position 211,838,982 of record NC_142064.1, read on the forward strand.
TGGATTGTGTTTATGAAAGGGGACATGGATTTCAGTGACGGGGCAGTTTCTCAGAAAGAAGAGAGAATAGTCCAAGGAGGGGAGCAAGACAAGAGGCACCACAACCCGAAGTTGGATCAGGAAGAAAGTTAGGATAGCACTCCCTAGAATCTAGTTAGGGTGAGAAGAGTATAGGCTTAGTCTGGCAAGATTCTGTCTATATGATCTGAGCAACTAAAAAACTGAATGTTGGTTGTACTGTTTTATCTCATTCTTAGGCTGGGCGTGACAATGAGATATAATTCACTTCCTAAACACTCCTCCCCTCCCTAAATCTATAAGATTCAGAAATGCCTCTGAACTCACATGATTTCAACCTATCTCTGCTAGTCATTAAAGCTCACCACTTTTTTGTGTAAGCCTGAAAAAAAGATGATTATGGTTTAAGGAATTCACAGATTTAAGTTAACATGTCTCTTCAAACAGTGGCATTTTTTTCATATAAAGAAGGGTGAATGAATAGTTGAGAAGGATTGAGCTCACACAAAATCCAACACACTTCTTAAGAATTATTTTCAGAACACACAGCTCTCAGAATTAGACTCCCAATAATCCAGTGAATTGAAAGTTTCATCCTGAAATCCATTCAGATTTACTTATGTAAAGAAAGCCATAGACTAACAAGGTGGAATCACATGTACAGATGAGAATACATTTTACAGTGCTTGTTATTTCTGCATAAAAAGAGCTCTAAATACAGGGCCAGTTTAAGCAAAATAGAGAAGGAAAATGAATTGCAACTGAACACGTCAGCCAGGTGTCAGGGATAGATGGATTAGAGGGAGACAATCCATTAAAGAGAAATATCTCAAGCACCAGACAGACCACCTGAGCAATGGATGCACAATTACAACTAACAGAAAGTCCATGGAAAGAAAAGATCAAGAGAGTAGTGAAAGGCCTCAAGGTCAACTCTATGTCAATGATAGTAAGTTGCCATGAAATACAAAATAAACTGAAGTTTGAGACACAATCTCTTGCAAAATACACCCCTGAAAAACCATTATATAGGGATTTTTAACCAACTGTTAGAAACTTACTCATGGCAACATTAACCAGAAAGGGAATTCTTCTCATATGAGAGCAGTGGCTTCCAAAAAACTAAGGATAACAGGCAGTGGTGTGATAATAACCTCTTTTCAAAGAATTGCCTACAAAAGTATGAATAGACTTTTCCTCAAACAGCAGTATCATACTGATCGCTCTTCCTGGGAGGGTAAGAGTCTTTTTATATCTATCTTGTTAAGTTCATCTATCTTCTATCTCATTGCCAGCAGATCTTTACTCAAATTGTAGGGGATGTGGAGACTGTCTTCTCCACCCTAGATTCAAGAACAATTACTCTCGTTCATATGTCAGAATCAGATCCTGCTATGTCTGCTTGTGTTTTGACGTTACAGCTGAGGTTCCATTCATACAGCAGGGGTTGTTAACCACTTCTTTAGTAGATTAAGACAAACTACACATACCCTTGACTCTTGTCTTCTCTATCTAAGGCAACCAAGGAAGATCCAGTCAACTAGATGGCCAATCTGCCATTGAACATTCAGCCTTGGGGTGGGGGTGGGGGCGCTAGTATGACACCTCTTAATAAAAAAAAGTCCTTTCTAGTTCCCCATCCTGTTAATTTCCAATTTGCTATTCTTGAACAAGGTGCTTAACCATAGTATGGCACCTCAGATTCAGGAGTTCCTGGATGAAACAGGTTGCTTAGACTCATTTTAGCTTTGGTTGCCTTGGTAAATAATCCACAGTGAAATCACGACAAGGGGACTATGTCCCTGTCATTTTGCTGGACGTCTCAGTGACATGTAGCTTCACTTCTCTTTTTTATCTATTGCTAGGGATGGTGTGGGTTCTAAATTGGGTTCTAGTAACAGCAATAGGTGAGGTAAATGGGTTAGATGTCTGAAGGCATTGCTATACTCCAATCCTATAACAATTGCCAACAATTATCTCTTTATTTTGGGGCACAATTTAAAGTGCTGAGAGTAATTTTGAAAGCATTACAGGCTTAGGGTCCAAGATACCTCAGGGATTGCCTTCTTAATGGGATTGCCTTCTTAATGGTAGCCCACAAACTGTGGAACCCTCTTCTTAGGAGTCTAGACTATCGCCCTATTGGATAATGTTTTGCAAATAAGCAACACCTTTCTATTTTAGGAAGGCATTCAATATCCAGTTCAGTTTTAGAAGCTATGGTTATTCCTATTAGATGTCTTTATACATTTTTCAAACGCTGCCAAAATTTAAATCTTGCACTTATTTCAAGTGTTTTAAGTTCTCCAAGTGATGCATATGCATTAAAGGGCAGGAACACAATGTGCATATACATATAAAAATAAAATCAGTAACCATGCTGATTAATTTCTGCCTCCCTAATCTGGAATTCCTTCTTCACGCAGCCTATGTTTTTACATTTAAAACATGTAAATTTTACACATCTAAAATGCAAAACCTAAAAAAGGTTAATTGTGGCCAGTGGTGGAGGATGAGTGAGGAGTAAGCGTGAATGTATTTTTAAAAGATCGGCCTGAAAGTTCCCACATAGCCGATATTGCCCCTGAATAAAGAACATGCTACCCAAGCTTGCAGAATTGTGCCAATTTAAGCGGAAAGGCATTGTGAGTGAAACACAAGCAAGCTGACCCCTGCTCCAGACTTCTTTTGTCTCAGCTTCATCCCTGATCCAACCATGTCCATACCATGAATCAGTTTTGCATGACAGTTATCTTACAACCGGGTAAATAGCAATGCTTCCAGAAATGACGCCAGGATCCTAGACGTTTGTGTCTACAGTGACACAAACTGTAGCTTGAGATGCCCAATAATCCATGCATGCTTTAACATTCTCATTGCTTTAATATGCAAAAAAGAGACAAAATGGGTGAAATAAAAAAGCATACAGAGAGAAAAAGGGGGGGAAAAATCACGGAACATATCAAATCAATATTTAAATTCATCTTTATATCTTGACCACACAGACTAATATTGACCAATCTTTTCATTACATCAAGAGAGATCCAGTTCATAAACAGAAAGGAAATACATATCGGTAATCCCCAAATTATAAATATCTGGGACCACACCATCGTTCCACCATTGAAGAATAATCTTCGTACAGAGATTAGTTCCAATTTGTGGGATGGTGGTTGTGGTCCATAATTCAAAAGTACATTCACATCTTTAAATTGTATTAAAGTTTGTACACCAAAGTAATACATTTATGAGTATAAAACCATTAAATGGGTAATATGGATCAAATCCATATCATACAAGTGAGTGTTTCTTCACCCATTTTATATATGCTACATGTGACTGACATCCAAACATTTTAAAATATTATTTCAGGTGCTTAGCACATGTTAAAAAATTATTTTATTGAATTAGTAATTTTAAGAAGCATACTTACTATTCTTTAAAACTCTTAACCATTCATTTTTAATAAGATGCTTCAATTCTTTATTCAATTCTTCTTGCAAATAACTAATGCCTACCTCAGTGGAACTTTTTAATTGTTTATTTAGGAAAAGAGGTAGAATTAGAATCATGCCCAAACCAGTGACTTTTGGGAAATGTTTTGAAAATCTAGAGCAGGGGTCTGCAACCTTAAACACTGGAAGAGCCATTTGGACCCATTTCCCACAGAAAAGAAAATACCGGGAGCCACAAAACCTTTCCCATGCCTATTTCTTGAGCAGCCACAAAACTAGCATATGTAGTTGAATTAAATGTTCTGTTTTCTTCTGAAACTTTTCTTTTCTTGGATTTATCCATGGTTGGCCTACTGGGGTTTGAAAAGCTCAATAAATTGCGTGCCAGCGGGTGTCGCACATTGGCAGTTGTGACGCATATTTTGAGTGACAGGGAGCCGCAGCAGAGGGGTGAAAGAGCCACATGCGGCTCCAGAGATTGCTGACCCCTGATCTAGAGAAATTGACAATGCATTTGAGCAATGCATTTTACATTGGCATTTTGCAATGTTAGGGAATCCAAATTCTTCCTGCAATAATTTAAATACTTTAAACATTTGATCGGCAACAGCCTGATTTCAAGCAATTTTCAAACTGGGATTAAGAGAGTTTATGTTTACTATGGGAATAAGGTATAAATTAGCTTTCCATTCCAATATTTTCCAAATTTACTCTGCAAACATAAGCTTAGAAATACAATGGAGCTATGCTGAAATCGAGCCCTCTGTCAGGGTCTTGATCCCCTTACATTCTTCAATTTTTATTCTTTCATGTTTTTGAAATTACTTGCATCTGATCTTTATAACTGCAAATGAAAAAAGTTTTCTGCATATTCCTAATATTCCTAAATATTAACAACTATTAAATAATAAGTAATTGTTAAACTATATAATAGGCCTGTGAATGCAAACCTATGGCACACTTGCCAAAGGTGGTACACAGAACCCTCTCTGTGGGCACGTGTGCCGTTGCCAGCTGCTCTTCTGGTTTCCTGTGCGTGCATTAGCGCCAGCCACCTGGTCATTTGGTTTCCGGTGCTCCAGTGCGCACTAAGACCAGTTGGCCGGCACGCATGCGCCAGCTGGTCTTCAGGTTTCCAATGCTCGCGCATGTTCTGGTTTAGGCACTCGGTGCCAAAAAGGTTCACCATCACTGTAATAGGCAATACACTGTTATATAACATATTAAAATACAGAAATTACTATTTAAATAAATAAATTTATTAAATAAATAAATCTTTAAAAGCATTCAAACAGCAGAAACCTCAATGATTACAGATTTCCATTTAAATATTCATTCCTATAGGAAATGAATCAAATTTGTATCACTTACCTGAACAACCTTATAGAAGATCAAAATCAACAAAAATGTGTGTATGTGTATATATATATATATATATATATATATATATATATATATATATATATATATATATATATATGTATGTATGTATGAAGCACATTTACAAACATAATTATATACATTAACTAACGTACTGACATCAAATGGGTTCTGTAGAAATAAAATCATCAGTATGATCCAGCATGTAACATCCAGACAGAAGAGAAATCAACAAGAGGAACAAAACAATGGGAAAGCCATCTTGCCCTATATAAAAGGAACAACGGATAAAATTAGCAAAATACTACATAGACACAACATCAAAACCATATTTTGCACAGATAGAAAGATATCGTCTATTCTGAGAAACCCTAAAGACAAAATAGAATTAGAAGATCAAGGCATATACGAAATCCCGTGTGCTTCCTGCCCCTCAACATATATTGGACAGACCAACAGAAGAATGAGCGTGCGCATCGAGGAACATAAAAATTCAGTACAAAAGAAAGAACACACATCATCATTAGTACAACACATAAATGCCACAGGACATCATATTAATTTTAATAACACAAAAACAGTTGCAAAAATAGAATATCTCAATGGCAGAATAATCAGAGAGGCCATTGAAATAGAGAAAAGACCATATTGTATGAATAAACGTGATGACACTTCCCATCTGCCTACTATTTGGAAACCTGCTCTCATAGACAGACGAATCTTAACACAAAATATAAACCATAGATCAAAGATTCATCATAATGCCTGTGTTGCCACCATTTCCAGCATAACTTATCCATTAACCCACAACCAGTGCTTCCACCCAATCAAAATACAGCTATGTCATCAGCCAATCAGAATACAACAACACTGTCGACCAATCAGAATACACCTTTGCCTCTTTTCATAGAAAAACATCAGTTACGATCACACAGTTTGCCCATAAGCACCAAACCGAGAACTTCAGCCAGAAGATGACGAATGCGATTTCGTCGAAACGTCGCTACTATCCTTTTAAGGATATGTTTACAATTACACGGGAAGAAACCCGAAATATTAACTGTATACACACACACACACACACACACACACACACACACACACACACACACATGATATCACTGATAATAACAATTTGTACCCAGTTTCATCCACTGTTATATACCAAATATTCTCCATTTTCTAATAAACTTTAAAATCAAATACAAAAGGAGGTAAACTTTACAAGTTTCATGAGACCATAATTCCATCTGAAATACTCATTCACCAATAACTAGAATATCACATATTAATACAATTAAATTAAAAAAACTGTAGTTAGGCAGAATCTGTTTCAAAAATTTCCACTGCATCACATTGAAGGCTTTTTTCCATCTTCAACAAAACCATCAATAGCAATTTGAGTTCTTTGAATGTATATCCAGAATATAAATTAGTAATCTGATATTATCAGATGCTTGACGATCTTTTATAAATCTAGATGGATAGGAGGGATTCAATAGTCAGAGTTAATACTGTCTGTCATTTGTAGACCAAGATTGATGATGTTGGGAAAGACAGAAGGCAAGAGAAGACAGGGAACGGCAGAGGATGAGATGGGTAGATACTGTCACTGATGCAAAGGGCATGGGTTTGGGTGAACTTCGGGAGCTAGTGGAGGAGGCGGGGGTGGAATGTCATTGTTATACCTCCAATGAGAGAAAGGAAGAGCTGAAGAGATCTTATACCACCCAATGGAATATGCATTCAAACTGGAGATTTCCTTCCTTACATAAATTTAGTGGCATCTGTTATTTCTTAGATAAAGGCAATCTTTAGAAGAGCTATTTTATGAATAAAATCTTAATTTTTCTTTAGTTATGTTTGGCTTAGCATTACACAACTGAAACTAAACATTTTTAAATTGCTTCAGTTACTCAAAATGATTATGTATATATTTTATCCTACCATACTGTGAAATTAGTAGCTGGCTCAGTATCTTTGCTTCATATAATTCAATGAATATTCTGTTTCAAGTTAATAAAGGGAATTAAGCTCCTGTTTAAGAACTCCTCATAACATTCTTATGTAAGCTGCTCAAGAGTTTCTTAAATTTATTAAATGATGTTTTATGTATTTATTTATTCATTCATTCATTTAATTTCTACAGCTGCCCATCTCTGTCAATGACTCTGGGCTGCTTACAATTCAAATATATTTACAAGTAAAGTTTTTTTCTTCTTTTAAAGAGAGATTCTGCAAATATTTGGGTTGCCTAGACTGTCTTTAAGGTAGATCGATGTGATCATACTATTGTTTATACCTCAAACAAAAAGAAATAGTTGACAGTTAAGAAAATAGTGGAAAGAACAATCTGTGCAATAATTGCACCAACATAACTGATACCAAGACATCAAGATGAAATGAATGCTATGACGTATACCTCCAAAGCATGACTACTTGGAATGGAAATTCAGTTCTTCCTAGCCCCTTCAGACCAAACAAATTGGCCAACTCATTGGCACACTAGACTGTTTCCATGGATAATAGGATCAATCTATTCTCCAAAGCACCTGGGGGTGGGACAAGGAGTAATGGGTGAAAGATTATTAAAGAGAGATGCAACCTAGTATTAAGGAGAAATTTCCTGACAATGAGAACAATTAATAAGTGAAACAGCTTGCCTTCAGAAGCTGTGTGTGTTCCAACACTGGAGGTTTTCAAGAAGAGACTGGACAACCATTTGTCTGAAATGGTTTAGGGTCTCCTGCTCAAGCAGGGGGCTGGACTAGAATGCCTCCAAGCAGTGGTGGGTTGCCCCCGGTTCTCACTTGTTCTATAGAACCAGTAGTAAAACAGGTGAGAGGCTCTGCCCACCAACCCCAACGTCATCAGAATGCTTCTGCGCATGCGCAGAAGAGCACCCATGCACATAAGAGCGTGCATGCACATGGCCCCATTGCGAACCGGTAGTAAAGGTAAGTAGAACCCATCCCTGCCTCCAAGGTCCCTTCCAACTCTGTTATTCTATATTCTATGTCCATGCTCCTTCTCAGCTTACTGTATTTTTCAATATTACATGGCATATTCTGATTCTGGACTGCCACCTGCTGGACAAAAAATAGCCTAGCAGTTTTGAAATTTCTAAGCAAAAAAAGCTAGACCAGTTTCATTAGACTGGAAAGCTCAGTAGAACAACAGAAACTATTTTAGAGATTATTTGCAAAATTAGAGTCAAAGCATACATACTTCTTATTTTTCAGTAAAGTTGAATTAGATGGAGAAAGAGAAAAAAATGTACATCAGGCAGACTCAGAACTCATCTGTGTAAATCACGGAAACTATGGAGAACTGACTCATATGAAATGACCACATTTATTTTAGCAAGCTACAATAATAATAATAATAAAAACATTTATGCAAAACTATTAGTATTACATTTCCTTCCATTGCAGAAGATCCCACTTTCCCCACGGCAGAACAGCAGCAAAAGCTAAGGGCAGGTTATGGAGAAGACTATCAGGGCCAGCAAGAATATGATTTCCAAAGCAAGTTGACACAAGAAAGCATAAGGGTACTTCAAGGGCCAGTCAGCATCACCCAGGGCAAAGTCATACTGAAAACCATCCTAGTCACCTCCCCATGCCATCTGCTTTTCTTCGTTTTAACAGCAGACAACTCAACCTAGTTGCCAAGCAGGTTTGCAGAACATGCAAAAATGTAACAATGGGAAAGAAGGATTTAAAAAGCATCTGGAGGTGACAAAAGCCTTTCTGTCCTTTTGGGCTGTCAAGCATTACCTGAAATTAGTACCAGGAGGAGGTCATCTGCTGTGAGACTCTTGGCTAATTCCAAGATGGCCCTGGCAGCCTCCAAAGCTTCTTTATCAGGAAGGTTGTCTCTCGCGCCTTCCAGGACTTGGATTCGGCTGCGTGGCTTCAGCAACATTTCCCTGCAGCATTTTTTTCCCAAAAAGAGCCATTTATTAGCTGAGCTTTGTACTTCTGAAACTCATGATATTTAAAACTTCTTAAACAGATGGCCAGCCAGTATAATTAATGTGATAATGAAAGGAAAACAAAGGAATATTGATCACCTACAATTCTAAGGAGCAACTCAAAACATCAGGTTGGCTTCTGTGTTTTTCTCAGGGTAAGTAAAAATAGGAAGTATCTCCATAGCTCTGTCCAAGTACCTAGTACTTGCAGTAGGAAAGCAGATCACAACTGAGATTTAAGATACACCAAGCCAAGGAGGACTCAAGATAGGATTCTTGAAGCTGGCTTCCAAGACAGATTTTGTATGTCATCTCCATAAAAGGTGGCCGTCTTCCTTACCTCATTCCTGCATGTCGCAGAGTTTCTTGGATGCCTTGAGGAACACTGATTATTCCCTGAGTGAGGTAGCCTCCGAGGATGTCCTCAGCCACTGCTGCCATGCCCAGAACAGCTTTTCCAAAGCCAACCAGGTATAGATTTTTCTTCAGTTCAAAAGGACGGCCATGTAGCAAAAGTCTGGGGCATCCACCTGGTTGTAGCACCAAGGCCCTTTTCAGTATCGGCCCCGGCAGGACTGTATCCACAGCACTGCGGAAGAAATGTAGCCCATGGTCCTTGAGAGTCATTTTGAGAGAGGGTATTTCACTCGTGAAACTAAAATTGGGCCGCCAACAGTTTTTGCCAGTGATTGGCAAGCTTTTGAAAACAGAAACCATGCCCCGAATCCACCAGGAATAAGCGATGATTAATATCCTGAAAAAAGCGGATGATTAAGTTAGTGATTAAGGATATCTGGCGAGTTGCTTTTCACTCCCAGAATATATGTTTTATAGAAACTTTGCTTGTCATGAGCTTTCTTTTTTTCCTCACCCTCCTGTGCTTTTGTTCTCTGGGAAGGTCCAGAGGTCTTTTTATACACCCAATTTGATAGATCAAATGGGAAGGTTAATAATTTGCCAGCAAGAATTTTTTGAAAACAATCTACTTGGCATTTAGGGAATGGGAAAAAACCACGGTTAGTTAAGCAACATAATATTGAAAAAGAAACATATACCACATATTGTCTTTTCCTCCCTCCCCCCAAAAATGTAGAATACAGACTAAATTACTGATTACAAAACAATAAAACTTCAAAGATGGATATTTTGTGAAGCTAGGGTTCCAAAATAAGAAGCTCCAAAGAATTACTTAAAAGTTCTCAGGAAAACATGCTGGGTTGGGGGAGAAGGGTCAGGAGGAGAGAGGGAGGGAGGAGGAACAGGAGGAACAGGAGGAGGAGAGAGAAAAACACAGAGAGAGAGACAGAGGGAAAGTGATCTATTGTTTAAGGCTACAAACCAGGAGGCTGTGAGTCTTGCACATGAAAGCCAGCTGGGTGATTTTGGGCAGTCACTTTCTCTCTGCCTAACCCACCTCACAGGGGTGTATTGTGTTTGAGTTATTTATAAAAAAAAAATAAAGGTGGAATATAAATAAATAAGAGAATGAATCTTTTTTTCTCCATCTGTGAGATTACCTCACCCATAAGGATTTTCTATGCAGTCATGCAATAGTGTCAATAAGAGCATCAGATAGTGAGAAAGGTCTTAACCCAAGAGTGAGAGATATTGATGGTGATGAAACAATGAATGTACCAATTTCTCCTTACATACTAAACATGAAAGAAAAATCTCCAACTCTTAAGAATCAACCTAATGATCAAGAAATTTAGCCTCATGACTCATTATCTGACCACTGACTCTCAGAAGTAGTGTTTGGGGAAGGCCCCAACACACTGATCCCACCTGGTCCCTGGGAGAATTCTGCCTCCAGCTCATCAGTTCTGCCGTCTGTTGGCATCTTAGAACGTTGGAGATGTTACTTTGCACTCAAGTCTTTTGAGTATATGGAATCCAAATTTCTAAACTGTCCTTCAAATGAGTTTTGAGATTTAGACATCCTGAATTCTGTGATATTTGGATCCATCTCATTGGCTTTCCAGGGGCCCTGATAAAACTCCCAAGAGTCTTTGCAAAACTGTTATCTTTTTGGATCTTCCAACCACATATATGTGCTTATGTGCGCACACACACACACACACACACTTTCTATGTTATATACCAGTTAATTTATGTTCAAAGATGCCAACAGATGGCAGAACTGATGAGTTACAAGCTCTGACATGTTCTTCAGCATCTGTTCTTTCACTTCAATTGATAGCAAGTTGCTTTGAGAAAATATTGTGTTTCTATTATTTGTGAAATGTAAGCTTGCAATGAGCACTCATCAATGCACACTGAGGCACTGAAAAGGTGCAGAGAAGAGCAACTAAGATGATTAGGAGACTGGGCTAGGGGAGATATGATAATAGTGTTCCAGTATTTGACGAGCTGCCACAAAGATGAGGGGGGCAAACTATTTTCCAAAGCACCGGAACGCAAGACAAGAACCAATGGATGGAAACTAATCAAGGAAAGAAGCAAGCTAGAACCAAGGAGAAATTTCCTAACAGTGAGAACAATTAACCAGTCAAATGACTTGCCTTCCAAAGTTGTGAATGCCTCATCATTGGAGGCTTTCAAGAAGAAATTGGACATCCATTTGTCTAAAACAATATAGACTTTCCTGTTCGAGCAGGGGGTTAGACTAAATGACCTACAAGGTCCCTTCCAACTCTGTTATTCTATTAATTGATTATTTAATTATTCTATTCTCACATTAAGCAATGTGCTGTGATTAATTTTTTTTACTGCCAAAGGAGACCCCTTCAATTGAAATTTTATAGATTTCTGATTTTAGGATTAGATTTGTTTTATATAACAATTTTATTAAACATTATGAATTCTGATACAGTAACTGGTTTGAGAATTGATCTGATGATGTAGATTCTTATGTTGAAATGACAGAAATAAAAGACACGCCTCAGCAGGCTTCCAGGCTCATGAAGACCTTGTGAAAGCATCAAGAAAACCTTGTTAAAGAAAACACAGAGCTTGAGGATGTGCGCGTCAGGAAGTGTGAACTTCTTGCCTTATCCACTATGCGCTGTTTCCTGCTTATGTAACCACATAAAACTAAGAAAACTATATAAACTTGCATTTGAGGTTCATCCAGCCTTACGGGGAGGACCCACTTTTGTCCAGGCCTAGAAAAACATGTGATAGGAAGAGAATTTGGATTCTACCTTTTTGTTCGTGCCAAGCCACACATGATTCCCTGCATAACAATTTCAGTTAAAAAGATAAAAACTAATGTAAACTAAAAAAAGAAAAAAAATAAAATACAGAAAAAAGAAAACAATAGAAAAGAAAGAGTAACAATAAAGAAAATGAAAAGAAATATATAATGCAATGACTTCTTCCTTCATCACAAATATAAACAATTTTCATAACTTCTCTAAAAATACAATAAATGATTTCTTTTTCCCATATCTAATCTCTTATCTATAAACAAAACCTTGTCATTCAATTCTGGTCAGCAAGTTACCAGAGATAAAAATCTATTTTAATTAACTTTGATCAAAGAAACCAAGTTTATATTGCTTCCTTTTGCTTTTAACAATCTTTGATCCCTTCAAATACTGTCCTAAAACTTGATTTCTTTTTTTTCATTGTCCCTCCTTACAAAATCTTTCAAACTTTTAAGAAATTTGTTTTGTAAATCCAATATAGGAAAGTTATCCAGTTATCCTCTTTTGATTTGTTATTTGTATATCCCTTTTAATTATTAAGACACCAGCTGGTTTCATTTGTATATCCAGCATCTTTTTTCATATCATTCTGTTGCAAAGGTTGGTAATAGCTAAAAAGTAATTAAGAAGCAATTTCTGAAAGTGATTAAGAAATTACTCTCAGCAACCTTATGTCCATATAGGCTGCATAAAGCAATGAGCTTGATTGAAATCTCTTGAACCCAGCGGTTCAACTCATGAACTGAGCACCACAGTTGTTAAGTGATTCACTGCAGCTGATAAGTTAGCAACCCAGTTGTGAAATGAATTTTACTTCCCCATTGACTTTGCTTACCAGAATGTCGCAAAAGGTAACCACGTGACCTTAGGAGACAGCAGTGGTCATAAGTATGAGTCAGTTGCCAAGCATCTAAATCTTGTTCAGAGGACCATGGGGCTGCTACAAAGGTTGTAAGTATGAAAAATGGTCACAAGTCACTTTTTTAGGGCTGTTGTAACTTTGAATGGTCACTAAATGAACTGTTGTAAGTCAAGGACTACCTGTATTAAAGAGTGAAAAATAAAATAAAACCATGAAATTATTTAATTTCTACATAATGTTTTCTCATAAATGTGGCTAACCTGAGGTAATAAATCCTTTTCTATTCTTTTCTGCTATTACTGATCCAGTGCTGGCAATAGTACAATAATCAAATGCCATCCGGCTATATATGCAGCTGAAGGAAATAAATCCTCCACTGCACTTAAAAGTTTTCCCTATGTTCTTGAGTTGTTTTGTCTACTTTAATCTGCCACATTTTGGCCAAGAGCCTGATGTTTTCATTCCCACTGACAAGCAAGGTCACAAGCGTATCAGGGATGGCACTAGGATCTCAGAGCCACAAGGGCTTCCCTGCCACCTTTCACTTCTGAACAACAGAACAGACCAAAAGGGGAATAATTTATTCTCTGCACTGAAATTAGGACTTTTGAGGCAAGAGGTATGGCTAGCCGGATGGAAATGAAATTTCTTCTACTTGTTCTGTTTTCACTTGATCGTAGCAGCTGCTCAGAAAGTGATCCAGAAGCCATCATTAATCTTGGCAGATCAGCTGAGAATTGCATCTTCTATGACAGCATTGCTCTGGGACTGCGAAGAGCTTAGATTAATCTCTTTTAAATGAAAACTTCATAAGCTGTCATTAATGAAAACTGGTCCTAATCTGCATATTAATTTGAATAAATCATCCCAACATGTTCCTCTGATGGTTCCTTGTGACTCTTGTTTAGTTTTCAGTGTATGAAAATGGAAGTAACTTTTAATTTCTCATTAATTCCACAGAGTGGCATACCAAAAGCATTCTAAAATAAATAACTGAATCAGAGAACAAGTAAATAACACATAGTATACTTACAAGAATAATTTTTTAAAAATTGAATTAATCAAGGTGGTCTACAAAATCACTGAATAATGACATCATTTAACACCAACCTCTGCAAAGAAAGGTAGTTAAGCCGGGGGTTGGGGTGGGGGAGAGGAGAGGAGAGGAGAGGAGAGGAGAGGAGACACACACACCCGCTGCAAATACTGGATCTGACCCTGAGCCCCAACTATGTCTAAAGAATCCCACAGAAAGGATCATATAGGTCAGGACAGCCAATCTCAAAGCTCCTGTTCCTACAAGTCCATCATTTCTCCCCAGTTTAGAGGGAGGCACTCGATGGGAGAACAAGTAACTGGATATAGTTTGTCCTGATGTTACCTAGTTTGGGTAATGAAACATCTGCGAGAAAACAACCAAGACCCATCGTAGTTTGTCCTGTTGGAAATCATCACCTTCTCGCACACAAGCTCATTACAGGCAGTTCCTGATACTCAACACATCAGGCAGTGGAGAGAAAAAAATGGAAATCAGAGATCAGTTTGCCAGGTTGAAAAAAACCCCACAAGAGCCCAGTCAGCCTAATTCCGTTGCTTGTGAGTTGCCGAAAGGTACACCATAAAGCAGCTCATTCTCTCTGAAGATGCCAGCCTGAAAACACCAGATGCTGGCCAAAGGTCAGACAAAAGAAATCCGGACTACAGCAATTCAGTTCAGATGTTCATTGATACCAGCCATTGAAGTTTACATCAGTATATTAAACAAAATTTCTCTTCAGGAACTGTTATTCTGTTAACTTACCACTACACAAAAAAAAAATCCTTACAATGTTCCAGCTGTCAGAATAAGGTATGGAATATTTACCCAGCAGGTCATAAAAAGGAGATTTTGCAAATGACACATAAGAGAAAAATGAGTTTAAATTCAGAAATGGAAGCGCTGAGACTGCCTGTAACCTTCCCAACCTATCATTTAAAGTGGTAAAGAGAGGCAATATTTTCATAGCTGTGCCTTCTTTGATTATATTTTGAAGTAATTTTCCCATCCATTTTGGAGCTTTTTAATACAGACAGGGTAAGAGAAAAGAGCTTAGAGGGAGGGAAACAACATAAAGAACCGGAATGGAGCAAGAAAAGAAATTAAATATTTTATCAATTTAGAATTTAGAGTCAGTTTGTAGGGGAGATGGACAGTGTAGAAATTAAACAAACAAATAAATGTATGCCAACATTACTCTGGTTCCCAAAATGCTCTCCCACTCCCTGAAAACTCATGGCAGTTTCCTATTATTTTGTAAAATATAATTGTCATATTAACCTTAGAAAAAGAATGATTTAAGTCATGCTCAACTCTTACTGGCTACATGAACAAATCTGTGGCAGCAATACAGAAGTGATTTGCCACTTGCCTGGGATTTCATTTTTACTTCTTAGTCTACTAGCCTACAGCCCTAGTATTCTCTGGAGGTCTGCCATCTAAGCAGTAATTCAGGCCAAGTATTTTCTTTTCTGAGATCAAGCAAGTCTGACAAAGTGCTGCCGTCTGCTGTAGGCACCAAATAAGCACATTTTTTAAAAAAGTAACACCTCTGCACAAAGTCAAAGGAAAGAAAGAAAAAAAGCTTCAGCCACACTGCAGATGTTCAGCTACTGTCAGTTACCAAACATTTTTGCTCTCTCCCTCCTTGTTATGTACCAATCTTTCCAAGTCTGATCTACTTCTAGTAGTGAGGACTTCAACTCCAAAATTTCATTATCAGCATCCCTATTATGGAGATTTATGGCTGCTAAATGAAGGCAGGCAAAACAATGGAAAGAAGAGGGCAATGGGCGAAAATACAACACTGAGACTTATTCTAGCTTAGAAGCCTTTCAAATAGTAAAAAAAGAAAGAAATCTGCAAAGGTTAAATTATCACAAATTGCAGATAGTCCTTGAGTCAATGGGGAAGCCAGATTCACTTTACAACCATGTTGCTAACTTAACTGTAGTGATTCACTTAGCAACCCTGACAAGAAAGGTCATAAATTGGAGAAAAGTCACTTAATAACTGTCTCACTTAGCAACAGAAATTTTGGGCTCAATTGTGATCATTCAATCAAGCGCTACCATTATTAGCACATCTAAAAGAAAACTTAGATTGTCACTGAATGGCATTGTTGAGGGGGTCACAATCAAAAAAGGCTACTGCAATTAAGTTCCGCTTTCCAGCAATTCAGTATTTGCTTAATTACTATGAAAGCTACACTTACTGTTCTTACAGCTATAGCAACTGCACTTGTGAGTGGAAGATAAACATTTTTGTGATATTATTACTTGGAAAGAGAACAATTCATTTATGGAACCATGCCAGGTTGAGACTAATCTAGAAACAGTCCCAAACTACAAATTAGGCCCTCCAAAAGAAGACAAATGACACATGAGAGCAGATGGACTGACCAGATAATTTACCAACAGCAAGTAAAAAAAATTGCATTTCAACTCATCTCAGTGCACAACAATGAATTTGTTACTATTTCTTACAAAGTTTACTTCAGAACTGGAAAGACAGAGCCTGATGTAGTGAAAACTAGGAGTAATCTCAAGCCTCTCCTTTAGAAGATACCGGTAGGTAATATAATTTGAAGTATTTTAATTTAGGAAAAAATGACCATGGGGAATTCCATAAAAGTGTGTAAAGTGATGCATGCACAACAGTCATTTGACTATTATTGGGTAAGTTTTATAAATAAATAAAATATAGTCAGATGCTACATTTCCTCTTCTAATATTAGAATACGTGGATCATCCAAGGAGGCTTAGAAAGTAGAACCACAGAACTTTTGATAACTCAAGATTTCAGGAGACACAACTGAGGCATTTCCATACCCATTAGTCTAGACTAGCAGCCCCCAACCTTTTGGGCACCAGGAATTGGTTCTGTGTAGAGGTTTTTCTGCAAACCAAGGGGGCATAATTTTGTGTGCTCCATCCCTCGGAAGGAGCTTCGCTTGTTTGCGCAGACCAGTTTCTGGCATGCTGCAGTCCAGTGCCAGTACAAGGACCGGAGGTAAGAGCTATTATGTACTTGACCCTTAGAAAATTGTTGTATGCATAGACTTTGCTTAACTGTGTTTGATATTTACTATTTATTATTACATGACCTTCCATTCACTAGCCAGAGCGTTAACACTGGAAATTTAAGATTTTTTTTATAAAGCAACGTTTTTGCATGGTATACAAAGCTTTTATGATTTTTAATATTTTTAACAATTACATAGTGGTTTTATATAACTATTTTGTATTTATTTTAGTGGATTGTTTACTGCCTAGAGTAATTTTCCATGAGATGGGCAGTCAGAATCTTCTCTCCATACAGTGCTTTGAAAGGCATGCCTTCTCCTAGTGCTTCTCAAATATGACAAACTTTCTTGATGAGGGTAAAAGTGGAGAGTGCAAAAGTTGGCTTGAAACTCAACCTTAAAAAAACTAAGACCATGGTATCCAGCCCCATCACTTCCTACCAAATAGAAGGGGAAGAAATGGAAACAGTGACATATTTTATTTTCTTGGCTTCCAAGATCTCTGCAGCCATGGTGCCTCCAGCCATGAAATTAAAACAAGCTTGCTCCTTGGGAGGAAAGCTATGGTAAACTTAGACAGCATAATAAAAAGCAGAGAATCTTACCAATAAATGTCCATAGAGTCAAAGCTATGGTTTTCCCAGATGTAATGTATGGCTGTGAGAGCTGGAAAACTGAGCACCAAAAGAACTGACGCTTTTGAATTGTGGTACTTGGACTTCAAGGAGAGCAAATCAGTCAGTGCTAAAGGAAACCAACCGATTGTCCTTTGGAAGGACAGATACATAAGTTGAAGCTCCAATACTTTGGCCACCAAATGAGAAGAGAGGACTCATTGGAAAAAGACCCTGATGTTGGTCAAGATAGAAGGCAAAAGGAGAAGAGGACAGCAGAGGATGAGATGGCTAGATAGTATCACAGACTCAACAAACATGTATTTGGGGAAACCCTGAATTTAGGAATAATTTGGGAACTCCGAAAACATGAATTTGGGAAGACCGTGGAGGACAGGGGCGCCTGGTGTGCTGTGTGGTCCATGGGATCACGAAGAGTCGGATACACAACCTGGCGACTGAACAAGCAACTGAGACTTCAACACCCAGAATCCCCCCATCCAGTTTATGAAATCAAAGCATCTTTAAATTGACAAATTTGAGAGACAGGGTACCGCATAGCAGGCCATGCAGAGACTCACTCTCTCCAAAAAGAGTAGAATGAGACAAGGTTTCCAACCCAGGGTAGGGATGCAATCACCACAACAATAGTCCCGCCTATTAGTATTAGTACTGTGTTTCCCCGAAAATAAGAGCCTGTCTTATATTTTTTTGAACCCTGAAATAAGTGCTGGGCCTTATTGCCATGCGCTCAAAAGCCCGATTGGGCTTATTATCAGGGGATGTCTTATTGGGGTTATTATCAGGGGATGTCTTATTGGGGAAAACAGGGTAGCAGTGTTGTGGAATGATGAGACCAAACAACATTCCTGGGTCAGCCAGAGACAGTTTTATTGCGCAAGGTTCAGAGCCAGTTTTGTACCTGAAGCTTTGAGCAACCAAAGAACTCTGATGAAGACTTCCGGTTGGCACCGCAGGCTTCATGGACGGTCTCCTTAGACAGCCAGCCCTGCGACTTCATAAAAGCCACTTTGACAGCGCAAATCGGCTGTCTGGCGGCTAAAAAACCTCCCCTTTGGGAGAAGAAGGAGAGGAGAGCCAGTGGGTGAGAGTTGAGCTCCCCAAAAGTCCTCTGGAATAATTCCAGAGGCTTGGAGGGTGAGAGCTCCCCAGTCAGCCCGCCAAGAAGCTCCGAATCCGGGACAACTCTGTGCAAACAGAGCTAGAAGCCGCGACCAATCCTGCTGTCAAAAGTGAGTTTGATTGATTACAAGCGCAGGCAGAGCGGAAACAGGAGAACAAGCCGTAAAGCTTAACTCTGGACTTACATTGTTTCAAATTGAATTTCTTTGAGCTGGAGTCAGAAGCGAAAGTGCTTATTGAGAACTTTCTGTGAGAGTGGATTAAAGCTGCTGGAATTGAGAGCTTGTGGAGAAGAGACTATTTTGCTTGATAAATTAGAGACTATAATTTACAAACTTTTCAAAATTGTTCAAGGGACTCTGTGGCTTTGAAAGGAAAAAAGATCTTTTTTAAAAAAAAATGGCTTCTAAACAAGTTAAGCCAAGAGTTGTTAAAGGAGGGGGAGGTTCTCCAGTTGTGTCAGTGGTGACACAGAAAGCACAACTTCCGGCTGATTCACAGTCAGGAGGCTGCTCTTAATGATTTCAAAGAATTTATGAAAGAAGCCATGAATAATCAAGCTACAGCAATGAAAGAAGCTATGAATAATCAAGCTACAGCAATGAATAACTTAACAGTACTTGTGGAAGGGAAATTAAAGAAAGTTGAGGAGGATATAAAGTCAATTAAATAAGTCGTTGCAATAAAGCAAATTTACTCCTCAATTGTTTCTACTGGGTATAATGACGGATTGTACAGTATTAGAGACTAAACTGATTTTGAATTTAATATCAGCAGCTAGGCTGTTGGTAGCGCAATATTGGAAGAAGGACTCTTTGCCTACTATTGAAGAATGGACACTGAAAGTAGCGAATTTAGCGGAAATGGCGAAAATTTCAGCATATTTGAAGGACTATACACAAGAAAGATACATATTGGAATGGAGAAAATGGATTGATTATATTCAAAATAAGTATCAGACAAGAAAATATCAAATAGTTTATGAATGAATGTTAAACTTCAGAAGTATTATCTTATCAATAGTGGAGTTAAGGTTTCGGGGGGGGGGGGGGAATTTGGCAGTTTAAGAATAGTTAGGTTAATTTAGCATATGATTGTTAAACAGAAATACCCTGTATTTTGTTCTGGGAAGTCTGGGTGGGTGGGTGGGATGGGAGGGGGGAACGGGTGTGGGGGTGGAGGGGAGGGAACTGGGGGGGAATTTTCTTTGTAAAACTTTTCAATAAAAAAAAAGAACTCTCATGAACAGTTTTTATACATTTCTAAGACAAAGGATTCGGTGAGATCATGCATTTCCCATATATGGGTAACATGAGATCATACATTCTCCACATATGGCCAACACACACCTGTCATATGATAATTGACACACTTCCTAATTAATAAACCATTAGTAAACCATTATTTTTAGTTTATAAAATTATCTTAGCTACACAACTTTTCTTAAGTGCTTGTAGTTGTTAATGGGAGAGTTACTGCTGTCCTTGGGTAAGTTTATTGGATTAACTCTTTGTAACATATAGGTCTTTGTGTCATTCACAGTGAGGTCACTCAGATGTTTTCCATATGGCTGTCCTTCCGTGACATCTAGGTTTCATCAGAAGATATATTACCACTTAATGAAGTTTAACTGTTAATGTAATTTCCAACAAGCACTTTCCTCTCTTAATGTGAATAGAGAGGTTCTCTCAGAGTTCATGTATCTAAGCACGTCTTCCCCTTATAATAATGTGAATAGAGAGGGTCCTTTAGAGCTCATATATCTGACTCTGTATGATTCCTTTCTTTTATCCACATTAGTAGCAGTAGTAGTAGTGCTGCAGAGGTCTTCAAACTTGGCAGCTTTAAGACTTCAACTCCCAGAATTCTCCAGCCAGCATACCTTCAGCTCCAGGTATGCTGGCTGGAGAATTCTGGGAGTTGAAGTCCACAAGTCTTAAAGCTGCCGAGTTTGGGGACCCCTGTACTAGAGTATCGTTAGATCCCACAATCGGTTGCGCGCGCTTTCAGCCTCTTTCCCCCCGCCCCACCCCCCCGCCCCCACCGCGCGCTAAAATACTCCTCGCAAGCCTCGGGCCTTACTCGAGTATCCCAGCATGCACCAGACCGGTAGCGTCTCCGTCGCTGCTCCTTTTCGTCGCTTCTATTTCCTCCGGCGGCCCACAATCCTACGCGTGCCGACACCGCCGACACCCCCGTCTCCCCGCCGCCCTTAAAGCCGCAAAATGGCGGACACAATGAGCCGGAATTGCCGCCCCCGCCTCCTCCTTCTCGCAGCGTGAGTGGAATCCGCCCGAGGGCAAAATCGCTTCGCTCCTTCGCCGGCTCGGCTTTCTTTTCCCGCCTTTCCCGTCCCCCACTCCCCCGCCGCAGGCTTAGTCCTGCCCGACCGACTCCGCTTCACCTCTCAGCCTTGTCCGGCGCGCAGGCCCCGCTGGCTCCCTTTCCCCGTGACGGAGGCGGCGGAGGCGGCATGAAGCTGACGGACAACGTGCTGCGGAGCTTCCGCGTGGCCAAGGTGTTCCGCGAGAACTCGGACAAGATCAACTGCTTCGATTTCAGCCCCAATGGCGAGACCGTCATCTCCAGCAGCGACGACGACTCCATCGTGCTCTACGACTGCCAGGAGGGAAAGTGAGTGGCGGGGTTTGTGTGTGGGAGAGAGGATGCGAGGAGTTCTTCGCGGGAAAAAAAGAGGCCATGTACAGCAGGCCTTTGTGGATTGAGGGAGGCGGGACGTGGATCCCGAAGCAGAGAAGCGGCTTTTCTTTCCATCCATCCAAAGCCCAAGGCCACAAAGAGCGGCTCCTTTGAGCTTTTAAACGGTGTGTGGGGGGGAGGGGGAAGCGGGGGGTGGGTGGGGAGAGAGAGAGAGAGAGACGTTGCTTTTTTAGGTGGATGCTCAGGTGCATCTCTGAGGCTTTGCGTTGCAGGGACAAGGTCTGAAAGCAGAAGAAACCAGGGACAATTATTATTATTATTATTATTATTATTATTATTATTATTATTATTATTATTATTATCATCATCATCATCATCATCATCATCATCATCATCATCATCATCATCATCATCATCATCATCATCATTATCATTATTATCATCTCGCTCTGGAAAAAGATGTGCTTATAAGCCTTAAGTTAAACATACCCTTTTTAAACTCTTTTTTTTTAAAAAAAAAATTATTATAAACTGAAGACAAAAAAAAAACCCAAAAAGAAGACAATAACA
Organism: Pantherophis guttatus; assembly: GCF_059756535.1. Classification (NCBI taxonomy): domain Eukaryota; kingdom Metazoa; phylum Chordata; class Lepidosauria; order Squamata; family Colubridae; genus Pantherophis; species Pantherophis guttatus. The sequence continues at coordinate 211,860,892 of NC_142064.1, forward strand.
AAACAAAATCACATACATAAAACTAGGGTTGATTCAACCCCCATATACATACAGTTCCTAAGTAACATCACATACCATCATACTACATCTTCGATTAAATTTTCCACATTGCATCTTACACTTGTTAATCTTCTTGCATCTAGTATTACCGTATATATATATTTAGCTTAGTATCAACAAATCTATATGCTTTCCTAACATCTACCTCATGGCATTTTTACTTCTATCCATTTGGACCATTTATCCCAGCTTTGGTTGAAAGTTGATTCTTGTCTATCTTTAAGAGTGTATGTTATTCCGCACACCACAAAAATTTTTTAATAATCATCTGCTCCGATGGTACTTCTTTCCCTTTCCAAAATTGCGCATATGCAATTCTAGCCGCAGTGGTAACATGTATAAAAAGGTGCCAGTCTATTTTTCTTATTCCCCCAGGATTTATTCCTAATAAGTAGACCTCTGGTCTCAGTTGAAATACTCTGGTTTCTCTTCAGATCGTATAAATCTTTCGCCTTTTACCCTTCTTAAACTCTTGTTCATGTTCGTATTCCGCTAAATTGGGATTTTAGTCATTCTAACCCAGAATGTATATTTTTAAATATATGAAAGGCACCTCCGTTTAAAACTTCTGTCCATCATTAGGAGGGTGCTGACTTTCAATTTTTGTAGCGGCTTTCATCGAGTCTTTCAGTTGTGTAGACTTGTAAATAAATAGAATGGTATAAAATATCAATGAGTCTCCTGTGGCAGCATCCCAAAAGCTCTCAAATCTAGGTCAGGACTGTCCTCTTAAATTTCTCACCATTGCAAGAAGTGTTATTTATTTTGTATTTGTATGTAAACTGCCCAGAGTCACTTAGCAAAATGGGCAGTGTGTGCATTTGGTAATCAAACGTAGGCTGTATCGGACAGTATTATACTGGTGGGGAACTTAGGTTACAGTTTGCAAGAATATTTATAGATATACTGTGAATAGTTTGAGACACTATTCAAAAACATATTCACTTTAGGATTAATAGTGAAGTATGAAGTGGCCTTAACTATGAGAGATGCTTGGTGCTCTCTGAGCTTGGTTATTTTCTTGCAGAAATTTCATTATCCAAAGTACTGTAGGTAACATCATTGGTGCTAGTAAGGAAAGGGGTTTGCTCTCAGTTTATATGCTAGTCTAGTGGCTTGCCCTGTCAGTGTTACTGGGAGTGATCTTGGTGATTATTCTTTTGGGATGTTTATTGTTAGCTTGCTTGACAGTTCCTTGATTGGAGTATTGTTTACTTCTTGACTGCAGGTCTGGTGTTAATCTTGGTATTAATCTATGCTCATCTGGGTTGTGGTGAGGTTGTGTTCTGGTCTTTATGTTTCCTTTTTCACTTGTCTCTTTTGAAAGGTATGTAGATGTTGTTTATTTCTATGTGCCTGTTGATGGCCAATTTGTCGGGAGAGCCAGGCTTCCAGGAACTCTCTGGCATTTTTCACTTAAGTTGGTCTAGGATAGGTGTCAGCAACCCGTGGCTTCAGAGCCGCATGCGGCTCTTTCGTCCCCCTGCTGTGGCTCCCTGTCAGCTGAACCCACCACTGACTGGCCGCGCCACTTGCCCTTGCCTCCCAGTCACTCCTCGCCTGCCCTGAGGGAGTAAGGGTGACAGTGGGGTATGGAGACTTGCTCCATATTCCAGAGTGAGGCGTGTCTCTGCCCCAAGACACTGGTCCAGCCTGGCTGTGGCCGATGTCGCTGCTTTCACCACCTCCATAGCCTGCCCGCTGCTTTCACAGCACAGTTAAATTTAGCATGCTTCACAATGGGGGAGATGGTGTCCCCCCCTCCTCATGGAGCCCATTATGACATGGAGCATTAGCTGCAGCCGGGCCAGGCCAGTGTCTCGGGGTGGAGAGCTTTTCAGGCCAGGCAAGGAGTGACTGGGAGGGGAGGGCGAGAGGCGGGACCAGCCGATGGTGGGTTCAGCCGACAGGGAGCTTATAGCAGGGGGACGAAAAGCTTCATTTATCTGGGAACCTGAAATGACTCTTGATTTAAATCATATAGTAAAAAGCACCCCAAAAAAGAAGAAAGAACAACAGTAAAAAAAAACAAAAAACCAACCCTCGCCTGTTTTTGGAAATGGTTCAAGAGGGAACACACACACACACACACACGAGAGAGAGAGACAGAGAGAGATGAGAGAGAGACAGAAAAAGAGAGGGAGAAAGAATGAGAGAGACAGAGAGAGGGAGGGAGAAAGAGAGAGATGACAGAGAGAAAGAGACAGGGAGTGAGAGAGACAGAGAGAGAGAGATACCTGTTTCCCCACAGAAAAGAAAGCACCGGGAGCCACAAAACCTGGGTAGGCGTGGCTGGGGGGAGTCATGTGACTGGGTGAGAGTGAGTGATATCGAGTTGGCCATGCCCACCCAGGTTTTGTGGCTCCCAGTGTTTTCTTTTCTGTGGGAAACGGGTCCAAATGGCTCTTTGAGTGTTTAAGGTTGCAGACTCCTGGTCTAGGATGGTCACAGTTTCCCAGTTGAAACTGTGGTTAAGTCTGTTCATAGGTTGTGAAATGATCAGGGTGGATAAAAATCAATGATTTTTTTTAAAAAATCAAAAAAATCAGATTTTTTTTATTTAAATCGGATTTTTTTTATTTTTATCTAATTTATTTTAATAAAAAACTTTGGGGGTAAAAATCTATTGTAAGATAGTTTTCTATTTAAGATACATAAATAATTTAGTTTATTCAGCATGAAATGGAGCTTAGTTATGTAGCATGAGGCTGTATATTCTGCAACACTGGGATTATCGGTGAGTCAACAGTGGGTCAAAGGAGTAGCAGAGATGACAGTTGCTCTTTAAAAATTATGATTTAAATCGAGTTGATTTAAATCAAGCCTTTTTACTAGTGATTTAAATCATGATTTAAATTGTGATTTAAATCAACTCGATTTAAATCAAATCCACCCTGGAAATGATGGAGTTCTCATTGTGTCTCATGGATGCGTTCTGCTAGTCTTTTGGTATCCTAGTTTGGGTAAGGAAATATCTGCAAGAAAACAGCCAAGCTCAGAAAGCACCAAGAAATCATTTCACCTCTGAGCTACAAATATTTTCCTTTATGACCTTAGCTAATTTAGTAATCACACCAGGCAATTATTTGCTAACTGACCATACTTTCACTGCTATGAACCAATAGAAATGAAATTGTAGCTGTAATTACTTCAAGAACTGCGCTATATTTATTTTTCTGTATAGCTGGGACTCAATGATGGGGATCATTATTGCAAATGCAGTTTCATATTAGTGGATTTTAATGAAGTGGATAGTGAAGTTGGAGATAGATATTGTCTGTTTTTTTATAATTAGACATAGAGTTTACATTTGCTGTAAACTATCAGTGTTATCTTGTCCCAAATCCAAAACCTTATCTGTCACCAAAGTATTTGACCTTCATGCTTGCCAGGCATTTTTCAATTTTTGAGCATGAGGCTGAACTTCTCAGTTCCTTAAATAAGAATAAGCAAATTTGTTAAATCTTCAAACTTATAATGAATTGCTAATTCTTATTTAAATAGGTACTGTATCATCTCAAGTAAATGTTATTGATAATTAGTTTGAATGCAGTTTAACATATAAAACAAAAAGAAGACCGGTTGAATATCAGGGAAAATATCCAGAAATCCTTTGTTGGTTAACTTTCAAGATTTCATGACCCTTTTATTAACTTAGATGGCTTAAAATCTAAAATAATGGTAGTGGTGGGATGTGATTTTTGTTTTTTCTGCACCATCTTATACTCTTAAATGGGGTTTTGGATAGCTTGCAGAGAAATGATGTGTTTTTCACCTTTCAGCCAAGAAAAATAGCTTTACTTCAGCTACTTTTCTGGTAACAGGAACAAATATTTCTTGCCAGGCACTAAAATCCACACAGTTCCTATCACTTTGACCTTCCAAAAAGCTTTAAAGAATTGGCTTTTCTCCCAAGCATTGGGATGGAGTAAGGCTGGAGCCCAGTGATTCTGACTGTTTATGCATAAGGGAGTGCTGCTTAGAGCGCCAGAAGTTGTTTTATGGATGCTGGTTTTCATTGCTTCTTTTATGTTTTTATTGCTGTTGGAGTGAGTTGCCCACAGTTATTGCTGTTCGGACAAGCAGGCATATGCCTCATAAATACATAAATATCATCTTAGAACTGAAACCTTGTGCAAACATAGTATCAATACTAACCACATTGTTAACCCTCTCCTTTGTCACTGTTAAAATTGCATCCTGTTTTATTTATTTATGTTTCATATTTCTAAACTGCTCATCTCTCTCAAAGAGGAGCTTTTTTGCTGTGCGCCAGTCTAGGGAGCAACATAGGTTATAATTCAATAATAGTACTACCAATATGTTTAGAAATAAAATACAATTAGTCCTGGATTTTATTTCAAATTTAAAAGTTTAGTTAAATGTTATCATTAAAGTGACCAGCATTTTCCAAGTTAGACTATATCAAAGAGCTTGTTATAGTTCCCTAAATATTTGGGTTAAAAAGAGGGGTGCTTCCAGCTCTTCTTCTAATTTGTGGAAAGCTAATCATAAAAAACAACAGACTATTCTTTCATTTTGTGTCTGTAGCACCTCCATGCCTTGCAAGGTATTACATCTAGACTTACATGAAAGGACTAAATTTAAATTATAAATTTAAATCACCATTTATAACCTTCCCAGCCAGGTTCCAACACAAAGTCAATGGGGAAACGCCAGATTCATTTAATGACCACATGCTTCACTTCAAAACTGCACTGACAAAAAAAGCCATAAATGGGGCAAAACTCATTTAATAACTGCCTTGATTAGCAATGGAAATTTGGGGCTCAATTATGGTCATTAAGTCAAGGACTACCTGTATGGCAAAATGGAATTTCTCTATAATATTTTTTTCCCCTTGGCAGGCCCAAGAGAACACTTTATAGTAAAAAATATGGAGTTGATCTCATCAGATACACTCATGCTGCCAACACGGTTGTATACAGTTCCAATAAAATAGATGGTAAGTGAGCCATTCTTCCTGATATTGCCTATGCATATTGGATGTTTTAACACTTTAATAAGTATTAAAGATTTAAGAAGACTGATTTTGATTGAAATTAATAGTGTATTCATTGAAGCTGTTACTTGATAATGTAATGTTTCTTAATTTTAAATCCTAATTTTAAAGCACTGTTTAAGGTAGTTTCCTGATCAGCTTTGAGTCAGAAGTAAACCAGAATGAAGTGCAAGCATACACTAGCAATTTAATATCAGTTAAAAAGAAGTTTCTCTATTCTTTTCTCTATTCTTTGAACAATTAACAAACTTTTTGTCAAGGAATAAATTGTACATTTAATGGGATGGCTTTTATTGCTTTAACTTGCAAACAAGAGAAACAGGCTACTTCTCTTTCCCGCTTCATCCAGACCATTAGATGACAGTAAATTATATACTTTATTGGAAGAGTGCATATCAGTAACAATGCAAATCATTGTCCTTTATCAAAGCAAACAAATATCCTCTTAAGCATATCAATCCCCATAGACCCGCTTATCCATTTAAGCAACAGTTTTTCACTTACTTTTATCCTTTCAAAGTTTCCCTTAAAAAGCTTTGTGTTTCTGCAAGTTCTTTTTGCCTAATTCAGCAATTTCTTCATTTACTCTGGAGTCCTTGTATACCTTTCATAGCAACAATAAACAACACGCAAATGTCATTAAGGCCTAAAATCCTTTACATGTTTGTATAAAGTCTGAAGTAGCACAAAGTAAAAATTTTAACTTGAAAATCTCTGCATTTTGAAAATTTACATCTAGTTGGCATGTCTTTTTCTTGCAGGGCCTCCTTTTCATATGTTTCCTCCTGATTCTTTGGTAACAACTAGTTTTCCATATGTTTTGCTTTTTCTAATTCCTTCATAGACAGCAGTTTTTACTTTTGGTTCATTGCTATCCTCAACTAATAAAATATTTGTTGAATTATTATTATTGAACAAATTTGTATTCTGCTACAATCATAAAACTGAGTGGCTTACAAACTACAGGGAGTTATAAAATAAACATAGGTCAATTGAACCCAGACCTAATTCATAACTTCAGGGCCCAAAGACCCTCTGGGAAAAAGAACCTCATTTTTTTTCAGAAAGTGGACAATATTGGAGATGGAAAAATCTCTATGTAGAGGTCTTTCCAGAGGGCCAGTCCCATCATGGAAAAACAAAACTTCTGGGTTTTTTCCCCTAACTTACCCCAAATAGGAGACAAACAGCTGCTTCTGGCATGATTTGAAGTGCTGAAACCAACTCTAGTGAGGAAACGCAGTCCTGCAAGTAACTACCATGTTTTCCCAAAAATAAGACCCTGTCTTATATTTTTTTGACTCCTGAAATAAGCGCTTGGCCTTATTGCCATGTGCTCAAAAGCCCGATTGGGCTTATTATCAGGGGATGTCTTATTTTGGGGGAAACAGGGTAGGTGTCAAGGAATAAATGGCTTTATAGGTAAAAACTAGCACTTTAAATTGTACCTGGAAGCTAATTGGAAACCAGTTAGAGACCTAAAAAAAACAGGTATACGGTAGTGGCCAAAATTGTGGAAACCTTTTGGGAAAAGTGTATTTTCTAAAACTAGCTAATAACACCACCTTTTTTTGGAGTAGTACCATAAAATTTAATCAAGAATGTAATGCAATAACTTTTATGAAGGATTTGCTATTAGAATAGCAATTACAAGCTGTTATAAAGAAGAAAAGAGAAACACACAGAAAAAACGAGATATACAAAAATTATCACGTCAGTTAATACTTAGTTGGGTAACCTTTAGCATGAATTACAATGTCTTTCCATGGAGTGAACCAAGTCCTTTAGTTCTGCAGCTGTTATAATGTGAAACCAAGATTGAATGATTGCTTCTATTAACTGGGTTTTATTGCTGGATCAACATTATTTAATGTTTTAAAAATTAAAAGCTTTAATAAAATATAGATTTATATAATTCTAGCTCAGTAACCAAGCCATGTTAATGACAGAGAAATTTCTGACCAGCAAGTCGGTCCCAGAGCGCACTGTAGATGTATCATATCTAATATATCACATTAGCAGTGAATGTGTATTGATGATGCCATATGGCTATTGGATGGAACATTTTAATGCATCTTTGTATGTAACTCATTTTTGTGCTTAATCTACATTATTTACTCTATGTTACTATTACTTTCCTGTTTGTATCACAAATTTATGAGACTGAGAAGCAAGGTCCAATCTGGCTCCGTCCCGGGACCCAAGGTTTTGTCTTCTGAGCTTTTGGACTTTTGCTGGAGCCCATCTTCAGGGAACTTCTCTCTAGAGAGACGTTTCCTGAAGATGGGCTCCAGCAAAAGTTCAGAAGATTAAAATTCTGGTTCGGGTGACCAACCAAAATTGGATCATGCAACATTATCCCTGGACACATATATTCGCCTTCTTTCACTGGGAATTAATTTCATATGCTGTAAAATGATACAGGTGAAATAATCCTGATCATATTATTTCTTTGCTTTCCAAATGCTTGATGTTAAAAAAAAGTATTTGAGAAGAGCAGTTATGTATGGTTATGTTATGTTATGTTATGTTATGTTATGTTATGTTATGTTATGTTATGTTATGTTATGTTATGTTATGTTATGTTATGTTATGTTATGTTAATCACTGTATTTAATACATAGTAATGGAAATATTTTGGCCATTTTTCTTATGAGAAAGCATACAGAAGAAACACAGATAAATTAATTTTCTTTTTTCCTGCTAGAAATTAGTGTGTCTGAATTATACCTTGAATGTGAACCAAGTCTATTCTAATACCATCCTTTATGAAGAATTCTTGATTTTTTAGCTTTTCTTCTGCTTACTGCACATTGCCTGGTTCCAGGCTGAGGTAGTAGTTTGTACAGTTTGAGGGTCTATGATACCACCCGGTACAGGAGATAACTGTACAGGCCACTGCCTTGCCTGGGGCAGAGCTTTACGACTACAAGAAGAGATTTCCTGCCCATGTTTGTTTGGTGCCAGGTAACAGTTGTTCTCTGGAAAGCACCAGTTTGTCTCAAATGCTTGTATATGTTGCAGATTTTCTTGTAGCTCTTTTGTTTGTGGAGAGTCGGCTCTTCAAACTTTTAGGTCTAATCTTGTTCATTCATGTTTCTCTGTAAAACTATGCCTTGGAATAAATGCTTGCTAATTCATCGGAAAATCCTGAAGCAGATTATTTCCACGAAATAGAAAAACTGCAGAAATATGAGCCTGCAGGCATAAATTGATATCATTTAGTTTATCTTTGAAGAAAGGAAAATTGATTTATTATCCTATAGGGAAAGTATACTTAATCTGTTGTACCAGCTGACTTATATATACTTTGAGACTTGATCACCTAATGGTAAATGTTTTTTTAAGAAAGTCCTATAATTTAGCAACCTTCCAATGCATTCAACCTGTATTTAATAATCATCTAAATTTAAATCAGTTAAGAAATGGTGCAATAAAATATTACACATTATTTTTGATTTCATATTCATGGTTTATAAATGCTACTAAATTATTTCCTTTTACATTGTTTATCTGCTTTATATTATAAGGTGTAATCAGTGTTTCATATACACATTTTTATAGCAATTACTGAGTTAGAAATGAATTCTGGTTCTGTATCTGTGGATATAGAAATAATGTATCTTTTTGAGCCAGATTCTTACAGAAAGTTACACTTTGTGACCGTATTGTTTACACCCACAATAGCTGATTGGTTTTACATGCCATGATTTATTTTCACTGTGATTTTATATGTGTTTAGTTCATATAAAATACCAAACCATATACCTGAATTCATACATAGCATAAATCTTTGTATGCGTGGGTGAACTAGAAACTGTGTTCATGGCTGAATGTGTGTGAACTTAAACACGGTAGTTAATTCCATTATTAAAATGTGAGATGTGCAAGTCAGGTAATATTAACAAAAGTTTTACTCTAATAAGCAAGCTGCATTAGAAAGTACTTTTATATAATGTTTGCCTTGTTGATGTTTCCATACAGATACTATCAGATACCTTTCTCTTCATGACAATAAATACATTAGATACTTTCCGGGACATAGCAAGAGGTAAGATGAGTAGAGTATACCATATAATTTTATATTGCTTTAACTATAGGAAGAATTAAACACATAAGAGTAATAACTAATCCACAATAGATTTTGTTCTGTTTTTACTTACATTGCCTAAATTTTCACCTTTTTTTGAAGAATAAAATATATATGGCATATGATGCAGACTACTTTGGCTATATTATTTTTTTTCTCTTCATTTCAGAGTTGTTGCTTTATCTATGTCTCCAGTGGATGATACCTTTATATCTGGCTCACTTGATAAGACTATCAGACTTTGGGATCTTCGGTCACCAAATTGTCAGGTAAACTTCTAAAAGTCCACATGAAGTATGTTAATGTACTTCAAGTGTTGTGTAGATTGTAGATTACAGACTTTATTTCTAGTGTAGTAATAGATATGAACAATAGACACACACACACACACACACACACACACACACACCCACCTCAAGCCTAAGTCTCGCGTATTGAAAAGTGCACTTTCTCTTAGGTGATTCTTAAGAAAAACAAATAGTTTTGAATAATTATAATAGTAATAGCAAAAATTAAAAGGATTCAAACCAAAATTAGTAACAATGTCCAAAGTAAAGTGTAAAGTAACAATTAATGGCTGGAGGAAAAAGGGAGGGGCTACCAAAATATCAATTGATCTATTCCTTTTAATTGTTTTTTCAAATTCCTTCAAATACACAAATATGCGTGTGTATTTATGTTTGTACTTTTGACTTTTTTGCCTGAATTTTTTAATTACCTAATAAAAAAGAAGCCCAAACATTTCAGTATATTTCTAGATCACATCCTTTTAACAAAAAGCAGTATTTCAGAAATGATTATTTTGCATTTCTGTTAGAGATGCTATCACTTTATTTAAATAGATTACTGTATTTTGATAAAAAGCAGTTGGAGAATTAATATAGATCCATCATGGATGCTTCTAACAAATCATGGCTTTAATTAATCATTGTTATTATTTAAATTTGCACCCTGCCCAACTCCCAATGACTCCGGGCAGCCCACAAGTACAACTATTCAAAACAAAATAAAAAATACAGTGAGAGACAAAAATAAAAGATGACAAGGATGACAAGTACCTAATAGAAATGAAAGTGACACAAACCTATACAACTCAAAGACTCAGGTGTACAGCACTGTGTTCAAATTCCTTTGAAACACCAATAGGTGGGATCAGTCAATCAGATTTTGGGGGGAAGCTCATTCCAGAGGACATGTGCTGCAGCAGAGAAATGCTGCTTCCAGAGTCCCAGCAGCTCATATTGCTTAATAGTCAAAGGAACTTGGAGATTGAATAAGCCAAGCAACTACCTATAGAAGACAGACAGTCCCTGAAGTAATTTGGCCCAACACCAAAAACGGCTTTATAGATCAATGCCTTGAGGAAAACAGGCAACTAGTGCAGCTCACAAAGGTGTGTGTGTTACTTACAACATTTATATAGTTGCTCATTTTATATTGAATTCTGGATGGATATATATGTGTGTGTGTGTGTATTCAAAATCTAGGGTCTGATGCATCCACAAGGAAAACCTGTATGCTCATTTGATCCAGAGGGGCTGATTTTTGCAGCTGGGGTCAATTCCGAAATGGTGAAACTTTATGATCTTCGCTCCTTTGATAAGGTAAATAATATGTAATGTTTAAATGCATTTTGAATATGGCATCTTTTCTGAGATGAAATTCCTAGGATTGTAGATTTAATATTCTGTTGTGGCTCCGTTACCTGAGCCTGTGTTATCGGCAGGAGAGGACTCCAAGAGTGAAGGAGAGGAGTTGGCAAGGCCTCCCTCTCCAGGACCCTCCTCTCTGGCAATGCCTTCGGTCTCCTCCGAAAGTCAAGAGATAGGCCCGGGGCCAAGCACGTCCACGCAGCCACAGGTGGACAGTAATGAGGAAGATGAGTCTTGGCTGGACCCTCAGCAGCGTCGCAGAGATAAGCGCACGCAGCAGAGGAAGAGGCGTGCCAGGGATTAGGCTGAGTCACTGGACCACACCCCACAGGGTATAAAAGAGGGTGTGGTGGTCGGTTCAGCTCTGTGACAAGCAAAAAACGGATATCGGACGACCTTCTTTGTATTTACTGGACTTTGTTGATTATTGTGTATTGGCTTTGTTCCCGGACGAAGGGAGAAACTCCCCCCTCGTGAGTAAAGAATACCTGGCAGCCAGCCACTGGGTTGCTGCCAATTCTGATACCGGATAAACTGTTGTCGGCTGAGTTCTTTAACTGTTGCCTGTCTGTGGGGGTGCGTGTGTGAGATGGGGACAGAACATATTCAGACATATAAAAGCAAAACATTAAACTCAGGATTTCTAGCATAAATAATTTTCAGGTATCCTTGGCAAGTTCTGTGGCCTAAGAAAATGAAAATTCCTTCCCAAGTCAGACACAGTCTGCCTAGTAAGGTATTCTTTGCAAAATGGTATGAACATCTGGAATAGTTTTGCTGCATGCCAACGTCTGTCTTTCTTTTTTGAAGGGTCCATTTGCTACCTTTAATATGCAATATGACCGAACCTGTGAGTGGACTGGCCTGAAGTTCAGCAATGATGGAAAACTTGTTCTTATTTCAACTAATGGAGGGATCATACGGCTCATCGATGCCTTTAAAGGAGCAGTTCTTCATACATTTACAGTGAGGGACATTTCTATATCTCCATACATGGTCTTTGTTTTGATTATTCTTTAAAATTAAGACAAAATTTATGGAATATTGAGTTAGCATTGCAGTTGAAGACACTTTTGTAGCTGAAAATAAGGATACTTAATTCATCAGGTTATTTTTGCTGACCCCTTTTTATTAAGTGAAAATTGAGGTTTGATGGTGCATCCCTTATGTAAAACTGAATCATTAAGCTGGAATATCTGAGAGTAACTTCTTAATTGAAAGAGATCTATTAGAATAAAGAGATGAAAAAATAATTAATAAAATAAAAAGCACTTTATAAAATCATGCTTTAGATTATATTTTAGCATCCTCCCATCCTCTTATACTTTTTTCAAGCCATGGAGTTAAAAAATAAATTATTCTAAATTTCACAACCATTTATAGATACAAGTATATATTCTCATTAATCATGACAAGAAGAAAAAGCTCCTGTTCTGTGGCTGATTCTGGATTTTTAAATAGTCCAGAGATAGTAACAATTTTTCCTCTCTTCAATTTTTAAATTTTCCTGGGGGAAATTATAGATGGTGTCCTTGTAATGTTGTTCAGATTTTTTTCCCATCAATTAAGGCTTAATTTGAGAGGTAGTTTGGCATAGTAGTTAAGGCACTTGGCCTAAAAATAGAATGTGAGTTCTAGGCCTCCCTTAGACATCAAAGCCAGCTGGATGACTTTGGGCCATCATTGCCTCTCTCATCCAGCCCACCTCACAGGACTGTTGTTGTGGGAAAAATAGGAGACAATAGGAATGCTTGCTGCCCTCAGTTGATCAATACAGGAAAATGGGCAATATAAAATGGTGATGATGACCTTCTGAGTGATGTCTTTTTCATTCTGTTTTCAGCCATAAACTCGTACACAAACTTTCCATAGATCCAGATCTTTCCAAGACTAATCCTAAATTTGGATTAACGGGCTAGCAATTGATTTTACTAAATGTGCTTGATATTGTACACCACCTTTGTGAGGGAGATGGGCAGTTAAGAAATATTTTGTGACTTATTTTGTACTGGCTTTTGAAGAATTAAATCTTCTAGAATAGGAGTGGATAACCTTGTGATAGCGTAGATGCATGTAGTATTTTAAGGAAAAAAAGTGTTGTTGGTGAACTCCATTATTGAATGGGCAGAGCGTGGTTTTCTCCTTCACTGGTAGTGGGCATTTTCCTTGGAGTAAACCTTTTCAAAAGCTTTCAGCAGACTTTTTATCTGTTTCTCTCCTGAAATGGCAAGGACAATGGTTGGAAGGGGCCTCTTGGGCACACTGACATTGCAAACCATTTTTTGTTTGAATTAGCTTTAACTTTTCTGTTATATTTTATGGTCACAATCTCACTGTTTTTTGTTATTGTTGTTCAGATGCTAAATTGTGTCTGACTCCATGGTCCATAGTACGGTAGGCCAACCTGTCCTCTACTGTCTCTTCAGAGTTTGCTCAAATTAATATTCATCTTTTTACAGGGATATAATAATAGCAAAGCTGTCACATTGGAAGCTTCATTCACTCCAGATTCTCAGTTTATAATGATTGGTAAGAGAGTTATATTTCCTATGTATATATCAGTGCAGCACCAATTATATAAAATAATTTCAGGGTCACTTCCATAAAGCATCCAAGTGGTTTGTATCTTTTGGGGAGGATTGTTTTATATGGTGCTTCATTTTTGCTACAATGTGTTATTTATTGCTATTTACTTGAGTTGCTTGATGAATCAGTCCTGATTCCGTTGATTCTGGTTAAAACTGCAGGATCAGAGGATGGGAAGATTCATGTCTGGAACGGAGAGACTGGAATGAAGGTAGCAGTGCTTGATGGGAAACACACAGGACCCATTACCTGTTTGCAATTCAACCCCAAGTTTATGACATTTGCCAGTGCATGCTCCAATATGGTAAGGAAACCTAAGTTGATTCAAATTTCTGAACAACTCAAGTCCTTCTGGATTGAGGGGACCTTGGTGTTTTCTGAGTTTGGTTGTTTTCTTGCAGATGTTTCATTACCCAACATCTGCAAGAAAACAACCAAGCTCAGAGAGCACCAAGGACCCCTCCTTTCAGACTTGACCTACAAATATTCTTTTATTGGTACATTCAGGATTGATTGTACTTAAATTAAAAAGATAAAGAGATTATTATCAATAATATATCACTTTTCTTTGTAATTCTTGTTAATTCTCTACATTATTTTGAAATTTTGAGACCATATTATTAATGATCTCACAAAATGACTACCATGGGGAGCTTGCCTATTTGTAAAAAAAGGCTTCCAAATTGAAAACAATGCAACAAAAACTTCCAGAGCAGGTATGGTTATTTCCAAAATATCTTTTTACCAGGAAGCAATCAGATGCATTTGTTTTCCACTAGTCTGTACACTCTTTGGCATGAGGCATCTAAGAGACAAGATAGTAATCATCAAATATCTGAAATAATGCTGAAGAAGGAATGGGTTTACTCTATATTGACCCAGAAGGAAGGACCAGAACCAACAGGTTAAAACTAAAAGAACTGTGGGTAAGCTAAATGACAGGAAGGACTTTCTGATTGCACAACATGTTAGCCAGTGGAACAAGCGAACACATAATATGGTGAGATCTCCTTTGCTCAAGGTTTTCTGTACAAAGTTGGTCAGAACCTCTAGCAGATCTGCGCTGGACAAGGGTTGGAATAGATGACCTCTAATGTCATCTACCTTATAATTCCATGGGTTATAACGGTATGGACAACCATGAGATAGTAGTGGAAAAGTGTAGAAAACTAGTCAGCATCCATTTTTGGCAACCCAGATATACTGCCCATATTCCACTTAATATCCCTAATCTTTTTTTCTAGGCAGACAGGGACATTTTCAAACAAAGCCACTGGGCTGCAGTCATTTTTATTTTCTGAAAATTCCTGTTAGGCTGGTTGAAGTCATTACTGCAACTAGAACGTGGATCTGGAGAAGTGGCAAAGTGGTGCTCATGGGATATCATTCTGCTACTTTGTTTTATATACATTACTAAAATGCCGTTTCTCCGATATTTAAAAAAGAAGCAATACTATAGCTCCATTTTTCTGTCACAAATGAATGTGTTATTTCTGTAAGGAAGACACACACACATATACACACGAGTCATACACAGGTTAGACAATAGACAATTATTTTTGTATACTTGGATGACACTCTGGGTAGGCAGAAAAATGTTTATTTTTCTATTTAAATAAATATTTTAAAAGAGTGATAAAACATACTCCAGATGATGACTATTCAGGTGGTAGAGCCTTCCTTTAGTATTATTTAAAAGCCCTGGTATATGGAAGGGTATCATTTTAAGAATCCCATTGGCCTATGCCAGTCAAGTAATGTGGATTGGAATAGTTGAAATAGAAAATGTTTGGCGCTCAGATTGATTTAAATAAACACCATGCGTTTTTATCCTACATATATGCATTTCGGTTTCTGTGCTATAACAAATTGGTATACTGAATTTGATTTTTTTTTACTTCTCCCAACACTTATTTAATAAAAACCAAAATAACTTATTTTAAAATACATTTGAGTTGTATTAATGGATCACATTCAAAATGTAATAGTGGTGTTGATGATAAAGATACTGCTATACACACACACACACACACACACACACACACACACACACACACACAACATTCTTCTAGCCTGTTTTTCCTCTGCCAAAAAGTTGCTTACAAATATACATTTACAAATACTCTTCGTTACTGAACTAGTCATGGTTGAAAAATGTGTAGGTACATTGTTTTAATCTTGTAGTATCACATTAAATCAATCACATTGTAGTATCAGAAAAGTCACTTAAAGACAGTCAGTGTTACCTGGGAACATATGAAGATTCTGACAAAGTAAAAACTCTGTATCACAGTTTAGAAACTGAATTTCTAAAGGGCCATGAATGCTGGTTGCCCATCGCTGTACACTCCTCCAGCCCTTCCTGCAGGAAGTACTAGCAACCTGAGTTACCTCTCTGATACTACTTCCCTATTAGTGATGGAGTACAAAAATATTGTCTCTGCACAGCTGCTGCATAATCATTTGGATAGCTGTTAAATAAAGGGCATAGGTGGCCATCACAATATAGCCAGGATTGCCTGCTGATGCAGTAGGTTAGTTTTTGGCATTGTTTTAAGACAAACCTTCTTGAACATTAACATTATTCTCTGTTTTTTATTCAGGCCTTTTGGTTGCCAACTATAGATGACTAATCTGAATTCATCACATCCAGTGGACAGTTTCCATACTGTATTGAAAGCAATGCAGTATTTATAAAGACAATAGTGAAAGTATTGGAATTGGGTCAGTTGGAGATGAATATTCCCATCAAGCACATTCTGCATGTATCTCCTTTTGTCAAGCTCTTTCCTGCATCTCCTACAAAGGATTTCTTCACGTGGCTATACAGTTCCTGCTTTGAACATATCTTCCAACATCAAATTGAAGCAGAACTATTACAGCTGAAATCAAATAGCAGCTTTGCTTTGGAGTACATTCGGAAAGAATTTTGCCAGTCCTTTGTCTTTGGAGCTGACTTGTAAACTCCTGGGATTTTGGATTTGGTTAAAAGTATACTTTCTAACATATTCTGCCCCATTTGAAATATCAGCAGTAACCATGCTGTGTACTCTTGTGCTATATAGATACCTTTGTGCCATACACACACACACACACACATTTATACAGAGAGATCAATTGCTAGGGGGACATTGTTAAAGATGTTTAGCCTTAAGTGCTCCAACAGGTTCTGAATCTTTAGGAAACCATACTGATCCTCTTTGTCATGGGCAGCTTCTGACATGAACAGATAATTGGGTGTTTGGGTAGAATGCCAAGCAATACAGAAGTCTCAGCTGGACTGGATGGAAATGCACTTCCTGTATCTCTTCCTTCAGTGTATCTTTGCAGATTTTTATAAATAACAGGGAAAGGGAGGAGAATGTGAAAGGGTCACTATTGTTTTTTTACTAGCAGGTATTAAAAAATAGTAACATTGGACCAACATAGTATTCTGGAATGAGTGTTAGTGTACTTCTCTTTCTAGGAGCATTCCAAGTTTCTATTCTTCCAAGTACAAATTTACATTCCACTCTTCACAATGCAAGTAGTACAACTCCTCCCTCTGCCTACACAGGGGATCGCCATTCATTAAGCACTGAGATATTCTGTACGTGGAAATTAGTCTTTTTCATTAGTGGGTTGGATGAAATTGTATAATTACCAGCTGATCTCAATTTTTATTTCTGCTGATAATTATACAATTTCATCCAAGCCGGTTTTTATTCCCTGCAGTAGAATGAAGGGCCCCGTTTTAACTTTCTCTAAGCATCCTTTCCAAGGCAGTAGAAAATTTAAATTCATGTTTTTAACTTCCTAAGATTTTAATTTTATAATATTGATGCTGCATTTCCTATACATGTTAATGGTGGTGTATCGGCTACCATAATCATCTTCACCTGATAACAATCTGTATACTTAAAAAACCGAATTTCATAGAAGCATAATTTCAATGCTTCATGCTCTCGTTTTCTTAATATTAAGATGCTGCTGCCTTTTCCATCCGTCAGAACATTTGGATAATATCAGCACTCTTCTTTAGTACATTTGGCTTTGCTCAGAAGTGTTCATATTCTATGGAGATGTTTGCATTATTGGTATTGTACTAAACCCTCCACGGAGTTGAGAGGCATGAGTCAGCCTGAGCAATATAATCAGGGAAGTTTGTTTTGGTGAATAAAAGAAGGGAATACCCTAGCTGACATTAAGTTGACTGTTGGATTCATATTTAAACTGGGTTTTGTGTTTCTGCTCAACAATTTATATCCCACAGTAAGATTTTTTCCTTAGTCAGCTAGCATCTAATAATACAGATAACTCCAGCTTAGGGAATTACTGTAGATACATCAATGTTCTACCTCTTGGCTTGTTCGTGAAAGATTTTGCAGGCCAATGAGCAGCAATTTTGGGACACAGGGCAGGATTGTTGTTCGCGGTGCCCTTTGCAACAATTAATTGCACAATACACTAAATTATATGTTCTTTTTTTATGGCCAGTTTTTACTAGATATCATTTAATCAACTTTAGACCTGTTCGTAATTTTAGCATTTCTTCAGTAACGCAAATCAATAGAAATGTCTTTTTAAGAAATGAATACACTTTTAAATACACTGCCCTTGACCTAGAATTGGTTTTCGTTTAACTGAGTAAAAGTTAATTTTTTACTGGGAATTGATTGTGGGATTGTTTTTTTTCTTTAGAAATGTTATCATTTGTAATCTGATTTTTTACATTATGCATTCTAATAACATACTGCATTTTTACATCTGTATTTGCAGCTTGAATATTTTTTTATAAATATTTCCAGTCAAGAATAAATTACAGTATTAGGTATAAGACAGGATTGCTCTCCTGTATAAATTGTTTTTTTATTATTCCTTTTTAATTTCATCTCTAAGCACATCCTTATGTGAAAATACATTGGTTGGCTATTTTATTACTATTTTAAAAGCATAAATAAAATCTGAAGCAACTCAAGATAGTAAGATAAATATGTAATTGCACCCAGTCTGTTTTCATATAATTGAAACCCTTTGGACATTGAAAATGCAATGTCATATTTTGACTAGCTTATGTATTTCCTTCTGCCTTAAATGTTTTTGGACAAAATGCCACTTTGTTTTTTTTTTTAAATGTCAATTTAGTATTAAGGGATTTAGCTAATTTACTGCCCAATTCCTCAAATATTCCTTGAAGTAAGTATAGTGTAATTCTCTCTGAAGATTGCTCTAGTGATCCTCTCCTCCCTCTGCTGTTTTGCCACTTTTCTGGTGGTTGCCATTGTAATATTGTAATCCAAAAGTGAAAGTGTCTCCATTGCAAGGGAGAAAGTAAAAGGAAAGCTTATCTCTTTTTTCCCATTTTATCTTCCAGTGCCCTTTCCAATTTGTTCAAAAGCACTTTCACAAAATAATCAAATAGCTTATCTTAAATTTTCTTACATTAGTTCCATGTTACGCTTTTTACAAAGTTTTTAAAAACTTTTTTCCCTTTTGTAATTCAGAACGATTGATTCACCAAGTTGAATTCTCTTATCCTGCTGCTCCAAAAATATCTCTATAAATGTAACTTAATTACATCCAAAATGTTTAAGAAATTATTGCATCAGTTATGAGCTTGATTGAAATCCTTCTATTCCCAGCCATTTACTCGTGACCCAACTACAACCACCTTAGTTTCTGCAGTCTGTTCACGAGGCGTAGCAATCCAGAGTGCAAGTGGACAATCTCACAATCTCTCCTTTATCTTGAAAGCCTGCTGATTAGATTTCTCTGGCCACCAATCTCCGCCGCAGTACCATCCCAGCGCCTTCAAGGATATTTAGTCCATGAATTTCTCATAGCAAAAAGCATCAAATCACCAAAATTGACTTTGTGCAAATGACCAAATTAAGGGAATTAGCATAGCAAGTAAAAATTATTGAATGTATTTGTCAATGACATGACTATAATTTCCAATGCAAAAGAACAAGAATGTGTCGGTCTTCAGCAAAAGCTTAGCAATTATTTTCAAAAAGTCCACAACAGTTGGCATTTATACACACCATAAACAAAAATATTTCCTATATCTTAGATCTTCCCCTTCAAATCTTAGGTAATTAGGAATTAACATATCAAATAATTGAAGCTATTCCATAATGATTATAGCCCTCTTTGGAGTTTTAAAAGATTTATGTAAACATTTTGAGTTGTGGTGCCCAAAATTGATTTCAAACCCTCTAAAAAAAATAAATGTTGACAAAATTCTAATTGTCAGAAACAAGCTTTATTCTGTTTTAAATCAACATATAATACCGTAAAAACATGCCACAAAAAATGGGACATCTCTTAAAAATATAGTAAACAGCCCAGCTGACATGAACCATGCCTTGAATTCCACCAAACAATGGTCTGAAATGTAAAATGCTCAATTTTGGAATAAGTCTCTCTTCTCCCCAATATATTAAGAATTTCAATAACTACCCAAATAATATGTTGAATTTGGAGAATGAATTTATTTCAAAATTTATTCTACATATTTCAATTCTGTTGAGAGCCAGTTTAGTCTAGTGGTTAAGGCAAGAGGCTAGAGAAAGCATGAGACCATGAATTCAAATTCCCCCATTGCCATAGCTGGGTGACCTGGGTCCAATTACACCCTCAGCCAAACTCACCTCAGGGTTACTGTTGTGGGGGAAATGGGAAGATGATGTGTTGGATTTGCTTGCTGCCTTGAGTTATTTGTAAAAATAATAAAAGATGGGCTACAAAAAACATACTTGAAATGTATTATGGCAAGTCTGCTACAGGACTAAAAGAAACCAGGAACTTAAGAGAAAGGAACAATTGGGTTTTTAGTTATTTAAAAATAAATATTGAAATTAAAGATGTTTGTGAATCTCTATGGCAGCTTCAAGCATTTTTATCAGTATTAATAAAGGAATTATATTTTAAACTTCAACATCAGTGGCATCAAGCTCCCATATAACTTATCAACATTCCGTGATATCCTGGTGAAGCTGACAGTCAAAGGGAACATTCTTTCATCTTTGGTAGGAATGCAATAAAGTATTGGAATTTTGGAAGAATGTGTTTAAAGAAATATGTAACTAAACAGAAGATTCAATTGCTATGCATATTTGATAGATTAAAAACCACAAAGTAAAAAACATTAACATTTTTGTCAAGAGCAGCTGAATTGGCTAGCTAAACAATGGGAATACCTGGAAAATATTTCAGTGGAGAGATGAAAAGATAATATCTGGTATATATATCTTTATTTGAAAAAGTATCTGATAAAATCATTTCTGTGACAAGCCAAAGTAATGAAACATTTTCTAATGAATCATGGAATGTCACTATAAGACAATCATTCTGGAAATAGCTTATATCAAACACTATGGGCATATAAAAATGTACCAGTACTGTGTAATACTTTAAAACTGCACTTAAATCTAATAAAAAATAAATATAAAATGACCTTGCTATTTCAAATAAATGAGACAAATTCTGCTGGCACGTATTTTATTGAAAATAAAGTTATTTTAAGATATTAAATATATATATTCTTTATGTTTGATATTAAATCCATGCTTATACTATTACATTTTAATATGCAGGTAAGTTTTATATATAAATACAGTCACACACATAAAATACAAAGATAACCTGAACTACAATAAAAATGGTTCTCAAAAGCCCAAATCAGCATGTTGTCTTGACAGATTCAGCCTGAAGTCAAACAATGAAGGTAGTAACATTTTAATAGGGTGATACTCCTTAATGTCCTGCAGTTCAGATTTTTGAGCAACTTTAAGACAGATCTTTGCTAATGGCTTTGTATAGCAATATGTTTTACTACTATTTTTAATATATTTTGTATTGCTGAGGAAACTCTGGATATTACATAAAATTTTAGGCTGCAATACAAAAATTTTCTTCATCTTAATAAAAGCATTATGTATTACTAAGCACATGCTAATCCTTCCATATTTAGATAATGAATAGAGAAAGCTAAAACTTATTTTCTTAAATACTAAATTAGCATTTATGATAAGTTAGCAATTTGTAAAACCAAGGAAAACAAGATTAGTGTGAAACAAAGTCAATGACCTTTTCTGACTTAAAGCATCACCACCAGATGGATTCATAACTGGCTGATCAACCACACCCAATATATAGTCCTTAATGGAACTACATGTACATCGAGGGAAGTATGCAGTGGGGTACCCCAAGGCTCTGTCTTAGGCCCAGTACTCTTAATATCTTCATCAATGACTCAGATGAGGGGATAGAAGGGGTACTCATCAAATTTGTAGATGCCACCAAACTAGCAGGAATAGCCAACGCTCCAGAAGATGGGCTCAAGATACAGAAGGATCTCAACATACTTGACATCCCATCTAACATAATGAAATTAATTGTTGAGAAAAGTAAGGTTCTACACTTAGGCAAGAAAACCCAAATGCCCGTATATAGTATAGATGGTACCTGGCTCAATAGTAGTAACTGCAAGAGGGATCTTGGAGTCACTTAAATATGAAGCAGCAGTGTGCTGCAACTGCCAAAAAAGCCAACGAATCCTAGGCTGCATCAATACAAGGATAGAATCAAGACCACATGGAGTGTTAGTAGCACTTTATAATGCCTTGGTAAGACCACCCTTGGAATATTGCATCCAGTTATAAATAAGATATTGAGACTCTAGAAAAAGTGCAGAGAAGAGCAACCAAGATGATTATGTCCAGAGGCAAAAACATATGAAGAACAGTTGCAGGAACTGGGTATGTCTAGTTTAATGAAAAGAAGGACATGATAGCAGTGTTCCGATATCTCAGGGGCTGCCACAAAGATGAGGGAGTCAACCTATTCTCCTAGCACCTGAAGGCTGGACAAGAAGCAATGGGTGGAAATTAATCAAGGAGAGAAGCAACCTAGAAGTGAGGAGAAATTTCCTGACAGAACAATCAGTGGAACAACTTGCCTTCAGAAGTTGTGGGTGCTACAACACTGGAGGTTTTTAAGAAGAGATTGGACAACCATGTGTCTGGATTTCCTGCTTGAGCTAGAAAGTCTCCAAGGTCTCTTCCAATTCTGTTATTCTGCTTTCAAAGTCTGGACTTGCGTTTTTCAGCAACTATATGTTTTGATACAGTTCCATTACCATCTGAAAGGCAATTGTGCCTCCTCTAGCAGCAGATTGTTTAGTATTCATTCTCGTTATACAATGGAATTGCAAATACAGAAATGTCATCATAAGAAGCAGGCTCTTTACTGTCCTTAATCCAGTAATAGCCATCCTCCTTCCCTCTTGCTTTCTGCACAAGCAGTTTGGCCAATTCTGAAAACCTGTGAAAATAATACTGGGTTTTATGCAGTGCAGTTATAAATAATCCTAAAGAAATAATTAAAAAAGAAATGGCATAATGTTCATGAATGGTATAAATCAGGGGTGAAATTCAGCTGGTTCTATCCGGCTCGGGCGAACCAGTAGTGGCGACTGCGGGAGGCTCCACCCACCCGTGCGGACGTCATGATGTCGCTTTTTTGTGACAGTTTAAGCCTCTGCGCATGCGCAGAAGGCTTTGCGCATGTGTAGATGATTGCACGAGCGAAGCGAGCTCATGTGCAGCATGTGCACATTTGCAAACCGGTAGGGAAGGTAAGTGAATTTCACCCCAGGTATAAATACTGTACAATATATTCTATGAACTAACCATTTTGACTGAAATTCAGAAAACTAATTTATATCAGGCTGGAGACAAAAACATTCTAAATGCTATGACTGGCTTTTCTTAACATACAGACATTCTATTTCTCTTGGAACAGACAAGGTAAGGAGGAAAGTGAAAGTGAAACTACAGATATTTACAAGGGCCTTAAGCTTAGACAGCAACCATTTTTGTCTTTCCCAAAGACAGGGCAGCAGGCTGTGTGAATTATCCAAGTGTTCCAGAAATGTTTTTGAAGCTTTATTCTATATTTAGATACAAAAATTGTGTTGATTACTTGAGCATGTGTGTTCTTCGTGCATATGCTTGCTGGTAAATGTTCAGGTTGCCTTACGAATGGAAAAAATATATAGTTTGCTAACCACTGTTGTCTGACAGGCTGCCAATAGAAAAATATGCATTGTACTTATGCATTGTGACTGCTTAACCCAAACACCTGAAAATACATTTTTGCTGTTATATTATTGATGGATTGTTGTTTTTTTACCAACAAAGACTGAAAATAATGTGTAACCATGTTTATGTTTTGCTGTGGAAAATTTTAATACAATTCCCATGTCTAACTTTTTATTCTAGAATGGGAAGTAGATAGCAGTCATTATAGACTGTCATCTTATGTCATTTATGAACCTAGATTTAAAAATGAATTGGCAATGTTCTGAGTCCCTGGTTCCCATTTGTGGGTCTTCTCATTTGTGGATCATATATAACAGGGTTGTCAAACTGGATTTCTTCGAGGGCCGGATCAGCATTGTAGTTCTTCTCCACGGGCTGCCGGGGGAGGGGAAGCAGAGGGGACGCCTCCTGCAGCACTTTGCCAGCCAAAATACAGTGCGGGCGGGGGGGCAAGCGTGCCCCCCTGCACCTCTTTTTTGGCCTCCAGCAGCATTCTGCCAGCCAAAGACGGGCATCGAGGGGCCTCATGAGGCCTTCACACGACCAATTTTTGGTTGGCAGAGTGCTGCTGGAGGCCAGGGAGGCCAAAAATGGGCTGCGTGGGGGCTCCACGCGGATCATTTTGGTTGGCAGAGGCACCGCGGGCCAGTCCTTTGATATTTTAAGGCCGGCCCCACGGGCCAGATTTAAACACCCCACAGGCCGAATCTGGCCTGCAGGCCTTGAGTTTGACACCCCTGTTTTATAACTTACAACTTTCTGAAAGAACATTCCAAGTGGAACAATTGTATCCCAAGCTTGACATTGTATTTTTCATTTCATGTGTTACCCCATTATGAGAAAAGTTACTTTCAAGCTATTTTATTGTAGCAGCAAAGAAAGGCAAAATATTGTTTAAACCTGAACAAGTTAAAATAACCCAAAAAAAACCCCCAGCACTTTTACTAAATTTTTCTTCTCATCTTTATAAAAAGTAGTTTAGAGATTTTTTAAAAAATAGAAAATCTCTTTATTATTAGATGGATTAAACTTTAACTCTCAACATCCTAGCCAATTTAGGGGGGTATTTTGCCAGCTGTAAAGAATCATGAAGGAAAAAAAATCCTATATCATGTTGGGATAGAAAATACAGTTGTCTACAAGCTAAAGAGATAAATTAACAAAGACCAAATGTATCTCAGAATAAATGCTCAAGCTATCACATATGAAAGATTCATCCAAATTTAGTTCAGGTGGGTTTTTTTCTGGCCTCTATAAGGTTATAATGTCTCAGGTAAAATGAATGCTACACCCTCTTCCAATATAAAAATTATTAGTTGCCTGGTATTCTAACAGCTCTGTGAGCAAAGGATACTGATAAAGGACCAAAATTATAATTGCACAGATTGACTAACATGTTTCACTTCTTATATTTTTAACACCAGTATTTCTGCCAAGTATTTTTATTGCCTTAGATTTCTTACGGATTCCTTTAAAACTTGTACTGTTAATGTTAAAAAATGTGGTAGGAGTGCCATCAGGTTGAACACAGTTCACACAATCTACATCATAGTTAACTATTAGTCAGAAAATGGAATTGGTTAATTATTGTTACAGTCCTGTTCTACAAAATTCCATTGAGAGAGAATAACTTTGATATTCCCATAATTTTTGCAACCTCTAATTGTACCTGTAAGGATCTGTTGTATTGTTCTGGAGAAAATTTCTGACAATTTGGGCTACATCTTCATTGGACAAAACATCCCAAAGGCCATCTGTTGCCATGATGAGGACATCATCTCCATTAACATTTTCTGACGTTAAGTCAAATACTTCCACCTAGTCAGAAATAATAAAATGATTTAAACTTTTTCAGTTGTGATTCCTATGTCTCAGTGCTAAAATTTTATAAACCTATGCATTGAAAAGCTGTACCCTATATACTTATACCCTATATTCAATATAGTTTTCTGTTTTAGAAGCCCTGAAGATTGCACTACCAAAATATAAATCAAAATTTGAAGGTGTAATTTGTAATCAATTTTTGAAGGAAAAAAAATCTAAATTTTGTATAGGTTTGCAACAGTGGTGGGTTTCTACCAGTTCGGACAAACTGGTAGAGGTGGGAGCTCCGCCCACCCGCCCAGACATCATCACGGATGCTCTGCGCATGCGCAGAAGGTTCTGTGCATGCGCAGAAGCGCTGCACACAAGCAAAGTAAGCACGCACAGTCGCACGCTCACAGTTCTGAACTGGTAGCAAAGGTAAGTGAAGCCCACTACTGGTTTGCAATGATGTGATACTTCAGTGCAAATCCCTGGCAGTACTTAGTCACTGTGGCATATGGTCACTGAAAAAAACCTGAATCAAAAAGTGCATTTTCTGGGACCAAGAATCTTGGTTCTGCGTTTAGGATTCAGAGTTACATTAATTACATTGCTTAATTAGTTGAATTCCCAGTTTCAAGATTCCTCTTGCAGGATACATGAGCTGGATATGTACAATACTTAATCTAAAACATGTTTATCTACATGGGTTAGTAAATCGTGCCCTTACAGCTTTAGGAGTGTAACAAATCTCTATGAAAACCTCTATGACAGCATTTGAGTTGATTAAATATGTACATCAACAGTGTTGCCCTCAACATCTTATATGCCACTTCATTTCTCAAATCTTCATGTTAAAGTGAAAAATATGCAAGTGGAGTCTACTTGGAAATCAGAAGAACCCTTCCTGTGATTTGGGACCTCATTATCCTGAGGCTTCTCATATTTAATTTAACCAATGCGAAAGATTGTTGCAGACTTCTCCACAGTATTCAATCCAGGAAGATTTTGGTAATGCTATCTATTTTCTTATATAAATATAAACACCCACATAGTACTTACATACACAGCCTATCCAGACATAACACTTGTAACACTGTTGTAGTTTCTTTGAAATAAAGCCACTGTTCTAAAAGGATGAGTAGGCTGAATATAGAGAAGAGGAAGTACAGGCTGCTACTATTTACTACTAAATACAGGCTGCTACTATCAATGTAACATAGTACTTTCTTACCTTAGGAATGCAGGAGAGGAAAGGCTTAATTTCAATATTTGTTTCAATTACTTTTAACTGATGATCTCCCAGGCCTCGAGATACAGCCAGGGTGCCTAGTAAACGAGCCTGAAAGAGATGAGAACAGATTCCAGACTAAAGATGTAATAACATAAGGCATGGGAGATAATGTCAGCAAGAGTTAAAGTAAGCAGTAATATGTAAGTAATTAACAGTATATTTATATCCAAATATTTATTTTGCAGCTTGCAAAATCAGCATAGTCAACAGTATAATTATGTTTAAAGTAGCATTGTCCCACAGCATAAGAAGCATACCGTAAGAGGACAAGATTGTTTCTACCTAGCAATTAAGAATGAACATGGGGATGGAACAGCATGGGGCAGTTTTAATCTCTTAGTAACTGTGCTTTTAGTCAACGGTTCTACTTTAGAAGCAAGGAGGACCCAGGATCCAATAAGGTGATCAATAAACTGGCTACTTTGGTTTTTTTTAAATATCCAGAAGACTAAACTAGTCTTCTCCCATCTGGTGTCCTCCAGATTGTGTTGAAATTGCAACTTCCAATCCACATAGCTGACAACTTTTTAAGCTAGGAATTCTAAACTTAACACAACCAGGGAACATCTGACCATTGAAGGTTATTTAGGTTTTAACATACACATTACATTCTCACAATTAAGTTTCTCTGAATTACTTCCCCTGAAATAGTTCACTTATTCCCTAGTACATGATCATAAAAAATAGCCAAAAATAGTGAGAATGTTGAAACATGCACCCACATAGCAGCCAGAGAAGCTTCTCCTTTTGGTCTAATCTGGAGAGCACTCATGCCTGACATGTCCATTAGCTTTTCAAGTGGCAAGGATTCCCTTAGTACAGCATTATAACTTTATTTATTTTTTTCTACACCTTGTTTCTATAATCAGTGTACTGTAATTGTTAGAATTAGAGGATTGGTGGCCAACAAAATCACAGACAGCAGATTCCTGTCTGTGGACACATCAGAGGATTTCTCTGACTGTTGGGGCCAAATAAGGCGGCTGTCCCTGGTGCTGTTGCCATGAACACCTTCGATAAAGTGCCACCAATACCCCAACTGCATTTGTCATCAGCCCTCTGGTGAGCTGGACAGCTGGGATAGCAAAGGACAGAAGTTGACAGGGCCAGATGTCCTATTCCCTCACTTCTTTTCACCTCAGGATTTGTTGCAATGGAATAACTTTCCATTCACAAAGTCCCTGCATTCCACTCATCAGAGCTCCCTGGG
The DNA here is from genome assembly GCF_059756535.1 of Pantherophis guttatus. Lineage (NCBI taxonomy): Eukaryota > Metazoa > Chordata > Lepidosauria > Squamata > Colubridae > Pantherophis > Pantherophis guttatus. Next base: position 211,888,698 of record NC_142064.1, read on the forward strand.
TGACCATGGGATCATCAACGGTTCCATTGTCAAAGCAGCCCTCTCCATTGACTGTGCCCCATGAGAGAAGAGAAGCAAAGAGAGGGGTAGAAAAAATAGTGCCAATTTTCTTCCTCTGTCCTCCTCTTCCTCAGAGGTTTCCTGTCTAATTCCCAATGACCCAGTGAAGACTAGGCTGACACCAGAGTGAAGTGATAGCCATCCAACAAGTGAAACATGCCCTAGTTCCCTGCTAGGTGGCATAGATGTGGCCCCTCAGGACTTCTCAGATAGAGAGGAATAGGGAATTGTCCCTACATAACAAAGAGGAATAACAACCAGGTCTCAAATCTACCAGATTTTTCTAGGAAATAAAATAAAATTTCCACAACCACAAGTCTCTAGGCCTGAAAGAACCAGTCACAGTCACCCATTCTCTTGGTCAGAGGTATTTCCCTCGGTTACTAATTGTAGGTTTCCTGTTTCCCAAAATAGTTCCAAAGGTGCTTTTTCAAGAGGTAACTGGGCTTTCTTTTCTTTTTTTTTGAAAAAGAAAGCAGAAAGTCCAGTTGCCTCTTGAAAAAGCACCTTTGGGATAATCATGACCTGAATGACTGAGAATCTCCATCGACATTTCCCAAGATAATTAATAATTACACTCAGTTATGTTTATAAAGCTCAGGATAGTGAAGGTGTCCTTGATTGTCACACCTCTTTCCTCAGCCAGTGTTAGATCATCTCCCGACCTCTCCCCCCCCACCCCCCCACCCCAGTATATTCTGTGGTAGTTCTTACCTTGAACTCTTCGTTAACATAGTGGAAGCATCAATTATCCAGAGGACAGGCAGGAGGAAATTTTATACCCCAGGCTCATGAGGCTACAGCCAGATTTACCATATTTTTTGGACTATAAGATGCACCAGTGTATAAGACACACCAAGATTTCGAAGAGGTTAAGTAAGGGGGGGGAAGGGTTTTGCCCACCCTGGCCCCCAGGAGCACTCTGCAGTCCTCCCAAACCCTTTGCCCACCCCATTTTTTGCAAAAATGGGCCCATTTTTTACCCGTTTTTTGCAAAAAACAGGGCATGCAGAAGGTTTGGCAGGCCTACAAAGTGCTCCTGGGGGCTGGGGGAGGGCAAAAACACCCCCGTTTTTGCAAAAATGGGCGTTTTTCGCAAAAACAGGGGCATTTTTGCCCTCCCCAACCCCCAGGAGTACTCTGCAGGCCTCCCAAACCCTCTGCGCACCCTGTTTTTGTGAAAAACGGGCCCATTTTTCCCAAAATGGGACAAGGGGGGGCGGGGCTTTGGGACGCCAAAAATGGCTGTATTCATTGTATAAGACGCACCAACATTTCCACCCTCTTTTAGGTGGGGGAAAAGTGTGTCTTATACTCCAAAAAAATACGGTACCTCATAAATGCTAACCTGTCTAGCTTTGTGTTCCAGGTAAAAGCATGGATGCCAACATGGCCAAAATCCAAATTTGTTCCTCATACTGAGCACATTCAAGAATTACAAACTATTTGGAAAAGACCTGAAATTAAGACCAAAAAGGGAAAGACTCTTTAAAAATGGAAAAGGGAAAGCAACAGGACATGATAATGAATTTGATTTTCCAATGGGACCGCAAAATGATCTGCCCATATCCCAAAAGCCATCTAGAGAAGAATTGGTCATCAAATTCTACAAGGACAGAACAAAAGAAGTCACAGTTTCAAACTATGAAAGTGGGAGGCCTGAGGGACATCATACCTGTTTCCCATGTCCATGAATCAGAGGGTATTTGAGATCCTCTTTCATTACTGTCTTATATCCCCTGAAACAAACCAGACAAATGAGTCTTTTTATTTGTCCTTACACTGCACTGTGTCTACAAGTTAACATGGATGTTTAAACCACCTAATCTTAATGGACACTTAATTCTTTGTTGAAATCTAAGGCCTCAACTCAGAGGATTTATAGAATGCCCTATACAGCAAAATTGTATTCTTTTCTCTAAATGATTGAGAAACTCCATTTGCAAGGAGGTTAACATCTGAATGACACCATACATGAATACTTTGTATGAAATGCAATAGGAACAGCAGTTTTAAAGCAATTTCAGTCAACCGGCCTATAGAAGTCCACTTCGACAAATGTCAAATTATTTTTTATTAGCAAACCTATTTCATTCTCCCCCATCATTTACTGTTCACCATTATTAACATTAAATATAAGAAATTTGGCCTAGAGGACTCCTAATTTTCATTTCCTCTTTTAAGAAAAGAAAGTAACAATTAAAGACCATTGGAACACTGCATATTTATCAAGATATAGAAAGAAACAAAAAGTTCCCTTTATGTTTTACAAACATTCCCTCCTTCTGTAGAACAGAATCCATTCTAGTTTCAATATTTTTGATATGCAAAGAAAACAATGTGGTTGTAGGCAAACTGGCCACTGCAATGTTACTTGGGATTCTCTTAGCCTAAGTGGTTTAATTTGGAACAAAGATTACAAACATGAAGAGAAGAAAGAACAAAAGTAGGTAGGATAAATGGATGCAAACCATAACCAAGAGGAGGTTGTTAAGAAACAACCTAAGGAGAAAAGGAGGGAAGGACTACTTATCCAAAACAGAAAGACCTAAAAGATTACTCATACAAAACACCTAAAACCAGGCCATTCAAGAAACTCACCAGCCTTCCATTGAGTAATCTCGGTAGAGGACCTTCTGGCCTACATCATCTCCTTTCAATCTCCTTGGAAACTCAAACCGTGTGAACTCATCTGCTAGGAGCTTTGGGTAGATGAAAGCCTGGGGGGGAAATGAAAATGGGGAACAATGTTGTACTCAAAATACAATGAGCCTTAAGAAGTAGAAGCTAAAGATTTTTATATTTACAGATTTTAGGGAAGTCACTCGATTTTCCCCATGAGGATTTTTTTACACATACTTTTCCTCATAGAAAAAGATAAAAGGTTTGGATTTCTTCACTGGGCAACTTGTTATTCTAAGGGATAAGAACATCAATCTAATGTACTCTTTGTCTAGCTACAGTATATGCAACTGACAGAAATCTGAAGCCAGCATGGCAGATGGCTAAAAATGTAGAGAGCTGAAATTTTCTGAAAAGTAACAAACTGGGGAAGACTGTACTAAGCACAGTTCAGTGTAATACTGAAAATATTACAGAATAGATACAACCTGCAGTGTTCAGAAAAATCATAACATTTCTTTACTCCAGACCATTCTGGGAACAAGCATTCTTGAGCTTATCAGATACAAGTAAAATGTTTTGGCTCTTTTTTTTAAAAAAAGTATTAGAAAAAGGTTACTCTTACCAGGTGCTGGATTCTCTTCCTGTCTGTCTCAGGGGTACATTCAGTACTCAAGGGAATGATGCTCCGTTTTCGAACAAGAAGTACCCTGAAAAGCAGTATTTTTTCTTTCAAAGAGAGGAGTTTTGCCACTTTTAATGGTTGTCTCTCGTTTCATGTTTAAGATGGAAGAATAATTACATGCCAAGGGAAGATTCTTTTTTGTTTAGTCCAAGAGCTCAATTGCTTCAATTTAAGCCTATTTTCTTTTATATAAGGCACCTTACTCTGTAGCTCACAATTAAAACACCCATTTTCAATAACTTAGCAGCACCTGGGAATGGGATTTTTGGGAGGAAACCAACATGGGTAGGATTAAAATGAAGCCATCTTTCTTGTGCATCCAACCTGGAAAAAGAGCTTCTGGTAGGGTTTTGAAAGATTGTGTTTGCTCCACATACCACATTCCTATTCCAAATCAGGGCCATATGAAGTTGCATTGTTTAAAAAAAAATACCTACTTTAACTACCCTTTTTTTTAAAAAAAAACATGCTTATGGTCTAATTCCTTTAGAAGGAAAAAACCTCTGACATAGTAATTTTTAATGGCTTTTGCTTTGCATGTGTGTGTGTGTGTGTGTGTGTGTTATTTTTTGAAAATACTCAATTTTAGGCTTAATAAAATGTAGATTACTGTAGATATTTATTTAGCTAAAATAAAATGCTAAATGTCTTCCATATCCATATTAAAAGAACATGTTGGATCTTATCCAATGATGTTATGGGGTTTTAAACTCACCTGCTATCACCTGCATTTGCCACATAGAGCCTTCCCTGCAGATAAAGAGCAACCAGTGCAGTGCAGCCTGCTGATTGGTTGCTTGCTTTCATCTCTTGACCTATCATTTTATCCTGTTGGTAAAAAACAATATTTAATGATGTAAGACAGATATCAGATTTCCCAACACTGAAGCCTAATTTCATCACCATTGTTCCCCACTGGTGGTGGATGAAAACAGATAACTGCCAGTTAATGTTTCAAGTACGCTTAATTGTAAATAAACTCTAAGTAGAAACATTTATTATATCATTTTGCACATGATATGTATTCCTTGTTGGTATAAGAATTGATAGCACAAAATAGAACAAACAAGAACCCAGAACAGATGTAGGCCAAAGATAGACGACCAAAAAGTATTCACAATTCCTTACCATCGGCCATACTGACTTGATGGTTGGGAATTGAAATACAAGCCACCAGGGAAACATAGTTTTTTTTTTCCCCTGATCTAGCAGCTGTCCTGCCAGAATTGGAAACAGTAAAATTAACTCCATCAGCCATCTACAAAATATGACTAATACAAACTGCAATGACACAAACTGCATTCTCTCACAGCTGTGTCCTAAAGTTGGTTGCAAATATGTTTATGTTACAACATCATTTGCATTCCGCGTTTCCCACAGTGCACAACATAATTCAATTCTTGGGACAATAATAAAAAAGAAAGTAGGATCACTTACACATTCCTGGAAGGCGCTCTCCAAAGCTCCAACGACCACATTTTCCTGCTGAATTTTCTTTTCTTCCACAAACAGTGGATCATTCTGGCAAATGCATTGCCCACTGAGGTGCATCGGAGGATTATCTTCAGTGATGCCTTCTATTACATCCTCTAGTTTCTGCTTGATGCAACAGTGCAGGAAATTGGAGGCCATAAGTGAAGCTTCTGAACCACCATGGCCATCAAACAGTGCCCAGTAATAGCCTGTCAGATACTGAAAACCAAATTACAGTGAGGATCATCATATGGGACCCGCCTTCGTGCTACTGCAAGGACATTTGTGAGACTGAATGTTTGATGTGGAAATGGGAGACCCAGATTAAATTATCTGCTTGGGCATGAATCTCAATGAGAAGTCTTGACAAGTCAACAATATTGCAGCTTTATCTTCATTATAATAAGAGATGAATAGAAGGTTTCGACAAGTATGAATGTCTGAAAGCTAGTTATTAGTTATCATCAAGTCCCATCCCTTAAAGAATATCATCTCATTAAACCCAAGCGACATGACTTCTTGGCTGCTGTGCCTATCTCATGGAATAGCACTTCCCCGAGATCTGGATGCCTGGTTTTTCTAAAGCTGTAAAGACCTGGTTTTCCTCCAGGAGTTTGATGCCATTCAGTAGAACTGTCTGTTTGTTGACAAAATTGCAGGGTTAATTTTATCCTATGTTATAGTTCATTATATCTTATTTTTATTTTCCTTTTTAATTGTAAACTGCCCTGTTGTTTTAAGCATGTGGCTATGCGTGTGTGTGCACAGTTGTGTGCACAGTGTGTGTGTGTATGTGCGCGCGCACACACAAAAGTATGCATTGGATTCATTAGGTAGAAAATGTTAAGCGGTAAAGTAGTTATAATTGAAAAGGCAAGAAGCAAAAAAGGATAAGAGAATGATATTAATCAATCCTGCCTGCTAATCTCAGAAACAACAGGAGCATCAGAAAAATTAGGCTCGTGCAGTAATTAAAATTTATTAAAAACTTTACTTCTTCCAATTTCTCTAGGATTTTGTTATAGTTTTATTAGAGAACCTTGACTAGGAACTGCCTATATATTGCTATTTTAGCTTAAAATGCCAATGCCAATTCACTTCTTGCAAATAAACTTAATGACAAATCAGGTGGGTACATGCCTGCCCATTCTACTCCTGTTTCACACAACTGACAAACCATCTCACATGAGCCCTCTTTACATACATGGTGCATAATTTAGAGGTGGCAAATCAAGCTTATGAAAACAAAGCAGCTTCTGTGCAAGAGATCCTCCCTCCCCTCCCCCCCCCAAGTTTTAGTTTTCCCAAAATACCTGAATAAAACTAAAGATAAAATGGCTGATAACCACAACTTGGAAGGAAAGCAGTTATTTCTTTCTGCAGGCATATGGAAGAGCTCACACATGCTTCTTAGGCATTTCAAGCATTATTCACACCACGAGGAATGGCAATCTCTTGTTTACTGTAAACTGTCAAAATAATCAAGAGGACGCCACAGAATCTAAAGCAGGGATTTGGTTTGCTTCATAAGGACCTCGGCTGCCCACCTTGTAAAGTATGAACTTCCTTCTGCTTCAAATTTTATTCTGGACATAATTATTTTTATTTTTATTTAATTATAAAACTGTAACACTTATTAATTCAATGCCTTTCACGAGTGTTCATAATGGTTTACTAACACATTTAAGAACCAAGCAAGTCATTCATAATTGCCAGCATGAAGCTGCTATACAAATAGTCTAACTGTTTGCAGAACAATGCAGTCTATATTAACAAGGAAATTTTTTTTCTTCCCACATAATTACCAAGCTGAAATGAACAGCCCATTGAAAAGAAATCTGGCAATGAAAAACAGGCGTTCCAGTCCCACAAGATAAATATTGAAAGGTTTTTATCTTAATGAAAACAGGATGTTTAATTTTGATATCTGAACTCACCTCAGCAGAACACAAAATTAGCCATTCCTGATCCTCCACTTCACCACACCCAAATGGTCTCTTCCTGATAGAAATCTGGCAACATGTTGCCTGGTCTTCATTAAATTCTGATTTTTCTGCATTAACAGTTCTGATGAAACAAATAATAAAGGTTCAAAACAGTTAGGATAACTGAAGCATGCCTCAGGTAAAAATAAGCCCAATTAATTTCTGTAAAGGAATTGAATGGAGCCTAATATATCATTAGTATATCTTTACGCTGTAGTCCTATACATATTTACTTCCACGTCCAATAAACTTGGTTGGATTTGCTTTAGGCAGAATGCTAATAATTATTTCAAATGACAAATATGGAAGCACAGCGCAACAAAATCTTGATCTGCAATGTAAAAAAAAAATCAGTGGAATTGGGGTTCTGAATATTTCTGCTTAATATTCACACTGTCTTCTTGAGTTTCCAACAGGAGGTGATTTTTGTTCCATTTTTCTTTTTCCTTTATTCATTATCAGATTCTCTGAGCCCCATAAGAACTGCATGAAAATCCTCTTCAGTCGTTTATCCCACTGAGATTTAAGCACCTGTTTGCAATTCTGCGAGAATCCTATCCATTTCCTAACTTCTCATTTCTCTTCTGGGAGTGGCCATTTCTGTCTAAAATAGTGCTCCTAGACCTAGGATCTTCCTCAAGTTTTATCTATTTGCCATCCGTTTTTAACTAGATGACAATGGAAGACTTCTAGCAATGGGTTCTAGATTTACTGTATGTAACAAGAAATAACAGGAGATGTGGGAAACTATAAGAGGAGCCACGAGGATTGTCAACCTTGTTATCTTTAGAATCTGTCTTTTTCTGGTCCCTTAATTTATGCCTCTTTCTATAATTAGCCATTCACTTACTTAACACAATCTAATTCATGCAAGTCAGTTTTCTGGTTTAAAGTTTGAAGGGCTTCTATCTCTATAGAGGATATGAAACAATTTTCTGATCTCACAGCTTCTCTAGCTGCTGTAAACTTAACTGCTTTGATATTACAAGATTTTATGAGCTAAAATAAGGCTAAAACAAAACAAGCTGATTAAGTCGAATCCTAGTGTGAATCCTAGTTCTACAAGAAATCCCTCAGTTCAACTAATACATCATCAAGTTTCAGACAATGCCAATGCATTAAGCAGTCTTACATCTTAACAGGGAAATACAAGCACAATTTTTCAGGCCCCAAATCTGGTAAGTAGGGGGGGCACATTTATATCTCCACAACTGGGCATGAACTTAAGTCCAATTTACAGACTCTCATAACTTGTGATTATATGGATACAACCAACAGTTATATTATCAATGACATGGAAACAGTCTGCCTCTGCCTGTATGCAAGAATACCAGAGTACAACCTTCATGTTTCTTGATACTAGTCTCTCAACCAAGTATTAAAAAGGCTTAATCCTTTTTAGCTTCTGAAATCAGATAAGGTAGCAATGAAACAAGGTAATGGAGACTTCTCAGGAATAATCAAAACATGAACCAATTGGCTTCCAATATATCTCATTGTAGATATGCAATACTTTTCAGATGCATTCAAACTACAAGACGAGAACATCCACCCACCTCTAGATATACTGACAATTCTGGAAGTTGTAACCTAAACCTCATGGGGTGAAGGGAGGGTAGAGTCAGGTTGAACAAAGCTGTTTGACTTCTTGTGCATGTGTGCGCCTTCACATCAGTGTGAGTCCAGATGGCAATTTCTTAGCAAAATTTAGAAGTGGTTTGCCATCTTCTTAGGGCTGAGAGTTACAGACCCAAGGTCCCCTGGCTGGCTTTGTACCTAACATGGCACTAGAACTCCCAGAGGCTTAGCTATTACCCCAATCTGGTTTTACTTCTTAGAGCTCTTCATTTATCTGTGAATTCTATTTGGGGGATGAGCTTTTCTTGCCTTTCTTTGTGTCTCTTTAAATGATCTCACATAGGAGATTTTTCTTCCAATATGAACTAACCATAAACCTCCTACAAATTGCATACCCGACCTGGGATAGTCATCCTCTTCCACCTAGCAAGCAGCTTCAGGAGGGACACACATGGAGCAATGAAGGAGGAGGGGACACCTGCCTTGTCAGCTAGATCAGCCAAATCAACCCTGGCAATCAGTGGGGTGACAGATGTTGCAGCAAGATCGCCCTCCCATCCATCCAACTTCCTATAAATCAGTTTCACTGTGCTAAATTTTCATAAACACAGGAAGTAGCTGACATGCAAAATGTCCTTTTCTTCTAATCAGCATGTACACACAGTGTACTCTATTTCAAAAGATAGACATCTGCTGTATTTTTGATTCAATGTTTACGTCATGACAAAACTGGTGATGTGAATCCTTGGTCATAAAAGGGTAGCAACTCTAGCAAGAGAGGAAGATAGTCATGCAGGAAAGAAATATAAAAGCACAGACGTGAAGGATGAACAATACGACAACATCTTAAGAAATCTGTCCCTGCCAGTAACACAAGTGATGTAATGGATTAGATAATTGATTTTCAAACACAAACAGAAAGGAACTAGTGTTGTTTCTTTTTTTCAAGGTTATTAGCAAAGATGAATCTCCAATCAACTTTGTCCAAGTAAGAATATTTTATCTTCAACATTTTAGTTAGTTAGGTTCTATTTGATATGGTTCAACTAAGTAACTATATGGCCAAATGGTCTCCCATTTCACTTGACCGCAGCAACTATCTACAGCTCATCTTGGGATCCCCAAGGTGCTTTTTTCCAAAGGCAACTGATGTTTCTTGGTTTTTTTCTTTGAAAACATTTTGCTTCTCATCCAAGAAGCTTCTTCAGTTCTTCAGCTTCTTGGATGAAAAGCAAAACGTTTTCGAAGACTTTTCTTGGTCTTCAATAAAAGATCAAGAAAGTTTAGTTGCCTTTTGGAAAAAAGCACCTTTGGGACAACCATGACTTGGATGACCCCCCACCCCCCACCCCCACCCCAGCACAGTAGAGTTGCCAATAAAGCAGCAACCTTGAAACAGGTGTCAGAGGAGATGTGTGTTTTGGAAGCTCTGGAGCCACCAGCAAATCAAAAAAAGCAGTTGAATAAAAGAAGCATGTTCCTTCAAAGGGAATGGATGGTCCAAACGAGGGGGAGGAAAGGCAAAGCAAAGCATCATGTGGAAAGATGCAAGCGCTCTATTATGGCCCATTAATAGAGAAAGAAAGAAAAAACGGAAGAAATTCCAAAGAGAGGAATTAAAACAGGAGGGAGAACAAGATTTGCAAGAAAAAAACATTGCTACGTAATAGTAATATTATAGGATGTAGTTAGGTAATATCAAAGAGGAAATGTTGTAATAACAATAGAATAGTTATACACTAAGATACATTATAGAGGAAATATAATAGTAATTAAATAATACAATACAGTATATTGTTATAGTAATAGTAATTAGTATAGTAATATAGAAAAAATACTAATAGAATACAGGATAGAGACAATAGAAAGCACTCACATAGAGATTTGTAAGTTTTGTATTTCATTTTTATGTCTTGTTTTTTTCCTTCAGCAGAGCTGAAGAAGCTTCCTAAATGTCTTCAAAGAAAAATCAGAAAGTCCAGTTGCCTCTTGAAAAAAAGCATCTTTGGGACATTCATACAGTAAGTTAAGATTTTAATGTAAATTATATTGTCATTTCTTTTTTACATTGCCATATCATCTATTGGATTATATTTATGAGAAAAAAGAAAAAGTACCCAACTTTGTTATTGTTGTTGGGTCAAGCATCCTTTGTATATTAGTAGAATTCAGATGAAGTTTCAGTAACAACCACGGACAAAGTTAGATAAATGTTAAGTGGCAAAGAAATGCAAAAGTTCAGAAAACCTAAAAAAGGGGAAAATAATTTCACAGAACTAAAATACCAAAAGGAAATCTTTACTTTAATTATTGTCAATATCCTTTATCATCACATCTTGATTTATAATCAAATATTGTATCTCCCTTGGATTATTCACCTGACTTTTCAAGCACACTATTCAATGTACTTCTATTTTCTTGGACTCAATAGTAAACTTCCATTTTCATTTACTTGCCATAAACCTTGAATTGTCAAACTCAACTAGAGTTGAGGTCAATCATGTATCTACTCAAACTTTATCTTTAATAACTTAGAGGGCAATTAAATTTGGACTTATCATATAAATAGCAGCATCTTCTAAAAGATGGTTCCAGATAATTTTAAGAGGCAAGAGTTTAGGAGGAACTCTACCTTAGTTCTACTGTATACATAATTTCTGACTGATCTTAAATTTTCCATTCTTGTTCCTCAATGACCTACAGTGGAAAGTGAACAGCATGATTTATATATCACATTTAGAAACCACCCATCTTCTCCACACAGCAACTCTGGGCAAATTATGTCACCGTTGGATTTAAAAGCTTTCAATACTGTCAACTATGATATTTTAGATTTTTCCTACGCATTGCACACATCTCACATGTTCTAGAAGACAACAGAAATGAACCTTCAACTAATATTCAGATCCAGTGCAAGAGGGAAAGACTAGGGCAAAATACTCAAAAAGCTGTTGACCCAAGGTAATGTAGCTTCCCAAACAAGAACATTCTTTTCCATTTCTACAAACACACAAGGTTCAACTCAAATTACTGAAAATTCGGCTTTTGACTATCATATATTCATGTCATTTTTCTCACATTGAAATGATCCTCTGGACTTGTTTTTCAGGTTTAGCTAACCTCACTGAATATATTTTATCTAAAGGCATTATCTCAAGGAAAGGTTAAGATTTTAGTGCAAAAATTTCAGTACAAGGAGGAGAGAAAAGGAGTCCCTTTTGTAATAGCCAGATTTTCCATGTTAGGCAGAAACTTAGTTTAGCTTTTCCAGTTGCAAAATATCATGCTGGAAATAAGAATGGTTTTATAAGAATATAAAACATGCTAATATTTCAGTCTATCATCAAACTGATGCATTCTCCTATCAACATGATTACCAACAGTTACCTTGCTTATTATGTATGGCTTCAAGCAGACTTTTTTGTATTTTACCCTTCTATTCACTTGAATGCTTGAGAAATTAGTAATGAAAATATAAAATACAATAAAGACATGACATTATGGCAATAAGACACAGAATCCCTGTTTGAATAATACTTAGATGAAGATATTCCAGTACCTTATTTTAAAAGGTAATGAAGATTTATTTAATCATACAGAAATGCAGCATATTTGCTTCACTATGGATTGCTGCACTTTAAATCAAAGTCACTCGCTTGTTGGAACAGAGAAAATCTGTTTCATTGAAGCAATGTATTATTTTTCCCCTTTAAAATGTAGTTTTCAAGGTAAACATTCAATTTATTGCAGTATACTTGACAATTAATGTTTTAAAGACATGAACAAAGCACTCATCCACTTCTTCACCACTTTATACTTTTTAAATCTCACTCCTTCCTAAGAATTGTTTGTTGTCCTCTGCAATGATGAAATAGCTGAAGCAAAAAAAAAAGTCCTTAGCCTTTGAAAACCCTTCCTCATCTCTTGCTCAGGGAAAGAGTAATATTTTCAGTCCCTGATCCTAAGTGACTGGCAAATTTACATATTGGGTCCAGCAGCTTTACTGGCAATGATATAGCAGAGTGACTTAACACCCCACTTAACTATTGAATAGCAGCAATTAGCTACTTGCAATTTCCAAGCCATCTTCAAGGGTAACTCCATGGAGAATAGGGGTCTATTTGTAATGATGCTGTAAGTGTTACATGGACAGAAAAACAGAATATAAATTTAGCTGGAATCAAATATGTTGGAATCATCCCACTGAGAAATTTTAAAGGCTGAGATACTAAGGTTATAGTGGTTCAAAGAAGGTAGCAGATGGCACACCAGGCAAAGCTGAACATAATACTGCCTCTAAAACCCCAGAAAAAGGTTTAAATTCTGGTTTAAGAATCAGATTTCAAATGCAAATAATGAAGTTATTGACAATACAAATAGGGAAGTTGAAACTCCTGTTTTGTTTCTTGTCTCTCCTACCAGTGCTCGTAAAACATCCTTGCAGAAAAGGAACTCACAACAAACCTAGGCTAATGCCATTAATTTAACAACTGACAACTGTGTAATAAAGCAAATGTAGTTTCAGGGAAGCTGTAACACACATTTTCTTTATGCAAATGCAATGAGTAGTATATTTCACTAGTATAAATACAACAGGTGAAGTTATGAGTTAATTTCTTAAAAAGTTATTGCAAAACACTAGAAATTCTCCTTATGTTAGTTTTTCTGCACATTAGACGCCAGATATTGTATGGACACTATGGCACAAATACCACTGACAATATAACTATTAGGTTTTGCCATGAAACACTTTATAATACCCAAACAAAATGCCTACCTGATTATTGTATAAAAGATGCTATCACAACACAGTTTTGGTTTTTGAATTGCTCCTAAATACAAATACTCCTTAGCAGCAGTTACTGAATAGATCCTGGGTACGGTAGGGCTTTCCGTCCCTAGTTTAACATTAATATCTTTTAGAATTACAATGTAATGGGTGACTTCATAATAATGTCTAAGTTCTAAAGTTGTGAAAAATTAAGGCTGAGAAAGTCTATGTTAACCAAAGCTTGTTAGCCCATCCTAATGTAAACTTAACTTTGATAATTTTCCAGACTCATGGTTAGGAAAATTGCTTAAAAACAATGAGACATTTTCCTTTCCCACCTTGGCACTATAGATGTTTAGCTCTCTGTTCATACCCCAAACCAACATTTGTTTGTTTATTCTTGTCTTACTTTTATTTGTTCTTATCCTCAACACAGTTGCCGAAAGGTACAAAAAGTTACTAAAAATGTCCTGGGTATAGACTGGAAGGTTGTAATTCAGTGTCTTATTAAACTGAACTATTCTATAGGACTTTCTACCGCATGTGGGGGGTTTTCAGCAGAACAGCAGCAAGGGCACCTTTCAAAGTGCCCTAAGATGCATTACTGCTATTGTGGCTGTCCTACACATCATTTAGTTCAGGGGTCTCCAACCTTGGCGAGTTTAAGCCTGGCGGACTTCAACTCCCAGAAATCCCCAGCCAGCAAAGCAAAGCAAAGCTGGCTGGGGAATTCTGGGAGTTGAAGTCCGCCAGGCTTAAAGTTGCCAAGGTTGGAGACCCCTGATTTAGTTTGTCCCTGAAACGGGTGGGCCGCCTTTCCAAAGAAAACTTAGCACCCGAGAGAGGCCAACCAAGCCCAGAGTCAATCTCCTCATCCCGCGCCTTAACTGTTTCTGTCAAGCAGCCTTCTTTCTACCTAGGGTGCCCGGGATACTCACTCGGCATAGCCCGTGTTCCACTGGAGAGGCCTGTCCCGGGAAGGGCAGCAGATGGGTCGCTTCCCAGGCAACTTCTCCGCGCAAACCGCTCCACGCAGGAATTTGGGCCGCCTGTATTGCAAAGGAGCTGGCGGCGGCTTCGGCTGCTGCGAGCCTCCCTCCTCGGCTCGTTGCTGCTGCTGCTGCTGCTGCTCAGCAGCGCCTTTTCCGCGCTTCGTCTCGCCGTTCAAGAAGCACTTCTTAAACCAGCTTGAAGACATTAACTGAGCTGAGCGAAGCCCCATCCGACCCCCCTTTCTTCTTCTTCCACTTCTTCCTACCAACTGAGCGGATTGCTAACTCAGGCAGCGCCCAACCGCGAGCGAGCCAACAGCAGGGGCGGAGAAGAGGCGGTTCTTGCAACCAATGACTTCAACGGCGGGCAAGGGAGTTCAAAAGGGCTGGACGTCTGGCGGTCCTGGGAGGGCGTGGAGTGGCGGCAGCGGGGCCTCAGTCTTGACGTCCCCCCCCCTTTTTTTTTTTTGGTTGCTCTTTGCAACCGTACAGGGAACTGTTTGGCCTCGCTCGACGTGCTAATCCACAGTTTCCTCACAAAGGCGAGCCAAGCTTGCCTTTGGAAGTAACTTTGTAGGTTGCAGGAACTGGGCATGGCTAGTCTAGTGAAGAGAAGGACCAGGGGAGAGATGATAGCAGTGTTCCAATACTTGAGGGGCTGCCACAGAGAGGAGAGAGGGTCAAGCGAGTTCCCAAAACACCTGAAGGAATAATGGATGGAAACTGACCAAGGAGAGATTCAACCTAGAAATTTTCTGACAGTGAGAACAATCAACCTATGGAACAGCTTGCATTCAGAAGTTGTGGGAGCTTCATCACTTGAGACTTTCAAGAAAAGATTGGACTGCCATTTGTCAGAAATGGTGTAGGGTCTTCTGCTTGAGGGAGGGTTGGACTAGATGACCTATAAGGTCCCTTCCAACTCTGTTAATCTATAACCCAAAGGGGTCTTCTCACTGCCATTACTCGCGCAAGGGAGTTAGTGAAGGGAGGAAGAATAAAAGCATTCCCCGGGAGCATCTCCTTTAAACTGACCGGTCTCTACCTGTCATCCGGGGTGTTCAGACGGGTTGAGGATCCCCTTCATTATAATTGCAGCATGATATGACGCTTCTCCGCTTCTCCTTTTCACCAGACGTTGCTAGGATAAGTCCGTTCCAAGAGAAAGAAAAGTATATCAAGTTAGTCTCCACCTCTGGTTCGCTAACCAGAGGTCGCTTATAAAAGAAGTGGAGTATCAGTGCAATAACTTTCCCCCTGTTGATCCACATCAGTAACTTGAATTTTGAGATACTCTTCTTCTCTATGAATTTAACTAACTTTCCTCCATTTTGTACACCAGTGGTTAGTGTCCAAAATCCCAATGGCAACTGTACCTGTGCTAGCCTTAGTTGTACGCAACAATCTTGCATTAACTGAATTTTGGCTTGCATTAAATATGGCCTGGTATCAATTTATTGTTCGTACTAAATCAGATATTGCACTATTGAACTTGTAGTAATTGTGACCTAACTTATAACAATTCTTAGATGAGAAGTGAAATGTCTTCAAAGAAAAATCAGAAAGTCCAGTTGCCCCTTGAAAAAAAGCACCTTTGGGATATTCATATAGTAAATTATTGGATTATATTGTCATTTCTTTTTTACATTGGCATATTACCTATTGGATTATATTTATGAGAAAAACGAAAAAGTATTCAACTTTGTTATTGTTGTTGGGTCAAGCATCCAGATAAAATGCAATACATCATGCGCTATCCAGATAAAATGCAATACATCAGTCACTGCATATTTTTGTTCCAGTATGCAATTGCTAATTGTCCCAAACTTAGATTTTGCCACTCTCATGACAATTGTTAAGTGAAATGATTGTTGTGCAAATATCTAACTGAAAGAGAGGCTGTGAAGATTGCTGGTTGCTGTCATCTCATCCTTATACAGTGTCCTGTATCTGACTCATTTCTTCCTCATTTTTGTTCCCTTTCAGGGTAGAAACATTTGCATAAATAAGGTATCCTTTCTGAGCTATTTTTCTCAGCAGCACCAAGCATCTTTAAAAAGTACTAATTACAAGTTAACAAATTCCCCTGTGACTTTAATTAGTTGATATGAACTCTCCCTGAACTGCCTGAAGCTGACCAGACTATAATCAGTTTCACACTTAAGCTTTTATAGTTGTAAATGTGCACATTGGTGGGAAATTACTTAAAATATTTTATTTATTTAATCAATTTATCGAACTGTCCACTCAGCACAACTCAGGCTGGTCTATATCAAATTTCATAAACCCACATATTAGAAAAGCATATATAGTAAACATAAATGAGCATGAAAACATGAACACATGAAATGCTGGGGGGAAACATCTTTTGATATTTTAAGCAGTCCAACTCATTGGCTTCCTTGTTGTTTCTTGTTTTGCTGTTTCTGCTGTACATAACTTTTTAAAATTGTTTTAATGGTTTATTGCTTTTCAGATTCATGTCTGCACCCTTTATAATCTACTTTGTTTTATTTTATTTATTTTGCCCAAGTACATGTTTTTTTTTATAGTCTCGTGAGTAAAATAGTGCTTCTCTTTTCTGAAGAAACTTTTCCTTCCTCTTACATCTTCTTTGACTCAGCTTCTTATTCATATTATTTCTCTGCTTGGGTGAGTTAATACCAATCCTAAATTGCAACAGACATTCCAAATAAACTTTGTTGTCTTAAATAACTTCCAAAGATTCTAGAATTCTAAAATTGGCCCTCTTAGAAAATTTGCATGAATCTATATATGTACAGTGGTGGGTTTCAAAAATTTTTTACTAACGGTTCTGTGGGTGTGGGTTGGTGGGTGTGGCATGGCTTGGTGGGCATGGCAGGGGAAGGATACTGTAAAGTCTCCATTTCCACCCCACTCCAGGGGAAGGTTGCTGCAAAATCCCCATTTCTTCCTGATCAGCTGGGAATTGGGAGGCAGAGAATAGATGGGGGCGGGGCCAGTCAGAATTTTTACTACCAGTTCTCTCAACTACTCAAAATTTCCGTTACCGGTTCTCCAAAACTGGTCAGAATCTGCTGAAACCCACCTCTTATATGTACATATCCGTGTGTGCACATACACACCATATTTCCTACCAGATCAATAATCCCTATACTTCTGATGACCAAATTGAAGGATGTTGTAAGTAGCCACCCATTGCTGCTGAGAATCAGATGGTATACAAGCTTAGTAAATTATTATTATTCAAACCAGATTTTCTTTTGGAGACAGGATACCATTCTAAATAGACTTTGGTTTGATTACTAATACTTGAATACATAAAAATTTAGTTCCTTGTTTTGATTTCTACATCCAGTTTTTATTGGTTTTTACTGTTAACAACAATAATGTAGAAAGAAGATATTTATAGCAAATGACATCTTTGCTTAGTCATAGTCATGCCTCCTCACCATTTGAAGCCTATAATAGTTCTGCAGAGCTTTATGGAGTCTAATTATAAAATATTTGCTGGTCAATTTGACAATTGGCACCACTTCCTTGCTGGCAGAAGGGCTGGATTTAGATATAGGGAAGATCTAATTGATAAGTGCTAACAGAGAAGACAGTGTAACCCCCTGAATTGGAGAAGAATACTACCAAAATGCCTGACAATCCTGTGAAAGGGTGAGAAAGGGCCTGCTGTGAACAGAGGATGTGAAGGCAGGCAAAACAAAGCATATCTTAATTAATGAGGCTCATGTGAGCCATATAGGAGGGTTTAATTGATGGAAATGTAATTCATATAAGAAATTACAATAAAACTGTAACTCAAAAACCACTGGAAGTTTGAAATGCTCCTTCCTTCTGTGAGGCTCTAAATTATACAGTATTTGCTTAGCTTATATTTAAATTTGGCTCTGGATGATAGTTCAGACAAATTAAAAGGTCCATGTTTTTGAGACCATTTAGTGTCCTTGATCATCTTATGGTCTGTGTCCTTTGAATAACGTAACTGTGTTTTATTACTTTAAAATATTTGTAAATTTCTTTGCAGTTTCTGTATTATTAATATTTGGAATAGCGCTATTTTAAATAAATAATTATGCAGATAATATTAGTGTTACCTAGTTTGGATAATGAAATATCCACAAGAAAACAACCACTCTCAAAGAACACAAAGGATTACTCATTTCAACCCGAGTTACAAATATTATCCTCTATCGGTAGCAGTGGTGGGATTTAGCCGGTTCGCATCAGTTCGGGAGAACCAATAGCTAACTTTGTGCAATTCAGCTGAATAGGCCATGCCTCGCCCCTCCCAGCCACTCCTCGCCTCAAATTGCTGTCTGCGGACCAGCCTTGAGCCCTAACTGCCCAACTCAGCCACTGAAAACCAGGCTTCACAACCAGCTAGGCAAGGAAGCAAACTGCCTGCTCCAATCTCCAACTTGGACAACACAACTCCCCCATCACCCACGGCGCACAGCGAGGAAGGCAGCAACCTGCTATATTTGCTCTCTCCACCACCCAAACACAGAAAACTCAGCTTCCGTCATTCACACAGTTACAATTTCCAACTAATGGAGGGTGGAAGGGAGGGAGGGAGAAAAAGCGGGGGAACTGCCTTGAAACATGGGGGGTGCTCCCAGCCATAGAGGGGTGGCTCCCTTCCAAACCCACCACCAAACCCGGAATCTCTTGCTTGCTCAGGCCAGTGGTTGGGACGCGTGGCCAATGAGCCCAGCTGCAGGACCATGAAAGAGGGGAGTGGCAACTCGGAGCTGCCTGCAATCAGATGATGGGGACGGGAAGTGGAACAAGCAGCCCTTAGACTCTACGTTGCCCTCGGTCTCCAGAGTCTGGTCCTCTCCTTCCAGCCATAGCCCCACCAGCAACCCTCCACCTGGTAAATTTCCAGCACCGTCGCCTCCATCATCAATCAGCCGCTCAGGAAAGAGGAGGAGAGGCGGGGGTAGGTATGGGGAGTGGATCAGATGATGGCAGCAACCCAGTGCACCTGATCTGGTCAACTGTTTGTTCTGAGGAGGTAGCCTGCCAGGTGAGTGGGACTCACCTGGGCTTGCAGGACCACTTCCCTCCCTCTCTCCCCCACCAGCATACTTGGATTCCAGGTGCTGAAGGAAGAAGCTGATGGAGAAACGGGTGTGTGTGTGGAGGGAGGGAGGGAGTGGCCATTATAGAAAGTTTCTGAGCAGCGAGGACTCAATGAAAGGCCAGGGAATCGAGCAAACGTTTGAAGGGGGTGGGTTTCCAGAAATAAAATGTCCTCTCCCCCCCCTTTCAAAAGAAAGGAGGTAGGCAAATAGAATAGAATAGAGCTGGAAGGAACCTTGGGGGTCTTCTAGTCCAACCCTCTGCTTTGGCAGGAGACCCTATACCCGTAATGGCGAACCTATGGCACGTGCCACAGGTGGCACGCGGAGCCGTGTCTGTAGGCACACGAGCTTTGCCCTAGCTCAACTCCAGCGCACATGCATGCAGCAGCCAGCTGATTTTTGGGCCTTCCGGGACCACCGGAAGTCAGGAAATAAGACGTTTCTGGCCTCCGGGGGGGGGGAAGGCTGTTTTCGCCCTCCCCAGGCTTCTAGAAAGCCTCTGGAGCCTGGGGAGGGCGAAAAACGGGCCTATTGGACCAACCGGTAACCTTTATGCTGTTGTGTGCCAAAAGCAGGGGGAGCACGGGGAGAGTCATGTGCACATGCGGGGGGCATTGAATTATGGGTGTGGGAATGCACACACGCTCCCCCGCGCTCCCCCCACTTTTGGCACACGATGGCAAAAAGGTTAGCCATCACTGCCCTATACCATTTCAGACAAGTGGCTGTCCAGTCTCTTCTTAAAAACCTCCAGTGATGCAGCATCCATGATTTATGAAGGCAAGCTGTTCCAGTGGTTAATTGTCCTGTTAGGAAGCTTTGGTTTAGCTTCGAAGCAATGCTTCGATGCTTTCAAACAGTTGTTAAAATGCCCCTTCAGATGTACCTCTTAATTTTTGCTTTGGGCTCAAAACAAGTGTTGGTTTATTGATATATTATTTATACAGTATCCTGTTTACTGTTTTTATAAACAATGTAAGGCAGTGAAAGTATCCAGCATTCCTTCCCCTTCCTATTTTCTCCACAACAACCCTGCGAGTTGCATTGGGCTGAGAGAGAGGGACTGGTCCAAAGGCAGCCAATTAGGCTTTTGTGTTTAAGCAGAACTAGACTCAGGAGCTCCTGATTTTTGGCCTGTTGCCTTAACCACTATATTGGCTCTTATGGGGATAAAGCTTATCATGAATCTTTCCATTTGAACTTGATAGTTTTTGTTATGTATTGAATGTATATAGTTGTGTTAAAGTGAAACTAACCTTTAGATGACCCCAACTGTTTTGGAGGAAAATTTAGAACATTTATATTTGGGTGGGCTTTTTCTAGTTCTATGATTGGTTAGGGCCCTGTGGGCCTAGAGTATAAATAATAGGCATTTATTTGCCTGCAGTTCCTCAGTTCCATTTTTGAGTCAATAAATGCTGTTGCAGCTCTGCTGGTCTGGTACTTGCCTACTTGTTATGGAATGATGGGACCAAACAACATTTCTGGGTCAGCCAGAGACAGTTTTATTGTGCAGTTTCAGAACCAGATTTGTATCTTCAATTCTGAAGAGCTCTGATACAACTGCTTTTATACATCTCCAAGACAAAGGATTTTGCAAGCACAGCAGTTTTCCATATATGGTTAAATACATTTGTTACATTATAATTGACACTTTCTAATTACTAAATTCTTTCATTATTTTCTAGTTCATGAGATTATTTTAGCTAAACAACCTTCCTCAATTCTGTGTTTGCTGATGCGTAGATTCATGACTGCTTTTGGATAATGATTAACTTTTTGTTTCAGATGGATGTCTCTGCATCCTTGACAGATAGGCCCCTCAGAAGATATATATTACCAAGAATGGAATTTAGCTGACCTAGTGTAATTTCTAAACAAGCACATTTCTTTCTTTACAATAATGTGAATAAAGAGGGTCCTTCAGTGTTCATATAGCTGATCCTATACTATTCCTACATCATTCACATTATACTGAAGCCCACTACAGAATAGTGGCAATGAGGATGGGATGCTGCAGGGGAGAGAGCTGCTGCTAACCAAGAGACTGGAGTCACTGGGTGATAGGCTGGGTAACACACCCAGCAGAACTAGTCCTCACCCCCACTCGCCAGTAAGTCACACTGGAGGCATGCTGAAATCACTGGGTGTCAGACCAGGTAAAAAGCCCTGGTGGGACCTTGCTCCCCGCCCTGCTGCCAGTAAGACACACTGGAGGCACAGATGCACCTAAGGGAGAGCCGCAGGTTGCTGACCCCTGTCCTAGACGGATATAACAAAAATACAGTTAGTAATAAATGAGGAAGTGAAAAGAGCAGTATTCTAATCAAAACAAGGATTAAGTAGCTTAGTTTCTAAAGAAACAATAAAGTTAAAAAAAATCAGTACAAAAAAGCAAATAAGCGATACAGCAGTAAAAAACGACTAGAATTTTCTAAACATGAACTCTTTCTTCAGAATTTCTCCACTGATACTTCATTTTTGATCTATATCTAATGTTTAGATATATTTCAATTATCTGAAAATAAGCTACCTCTCAAATAAAATATGAAAGGGATACCATGCAACAACCAAGAATAGTACAGGCTATGCTTGTTCGTACAGAATTGAGTGCCCACTTACTCAGTCCCTAGTGTATGGAGAGCAGAAGGTCTACCCTGTATTGCTGAATTTATCAGGTGCAATCAACTCGACCGACATTTGCAGAGTTCAAGCTGACTCCTTTATTGTGCTCTGCCTATAACACAGGAATTTCACCAGTCTGACAACCTACACCTGGGAACAATTAGATAAGACTGCAAGGAATTTGGGGGGCGGGGTCTACCCTAGCCCTTTTGCAGTTGCACAGTGACTCCAAGCTAGCTCCATGTTTGATCTCTTCTCCATGCAAGGCTGGGTGCTTCCCATCAGAATTACAACTTTGGGGAATCCCAGTCACCAGTCAAGAACACAAAATTCCAGCAGTTGTAACTCAAGAATATCTTCATCGCTGCACTCATGTCTTGCGGGGTAGGCACATGGAAAACCAAGAAGGACAGCTAATTCGTTCTGCTACTTGGTTGCTCATTAGTACTGGCTTCCATAGCTCTTCATGACTTTGTCATGGTTCGTTTTCATTTTAAATAATGTTCGTGTATCGCGTATCGCCATACAGAGAGTTGCTAGAAACAGACATAAATAATGGAATTCACACCTTTCTTCTGTGTTGCTCATCCTGACTCATTTCAGATGACATCAATGCCAGTGCCGCCACTAGTTTCGTAATCGAGCAACATCTGAATAGATTTCAACATTAGCAACATTTTGAAGCCTCTATATTTCCGTTCCAATTTCTTTCCAATACTTAGCCTTGTACAACACTTACCAAAGGTTTCATGATATCACTGTTTGTTTGAAGTAATGAAAAACAGGGTTCTGCTAAATCATAGAGCTCATTCAATGTCATGACCCACTCATGATCTTTAATACTAGTCTGGAATAAACACAAAATCTTGGAAATTTTTATAGGGATTTCTCACGTTTGTTTATAGTAAGTTATTAAGGCAGAGTTTGTCTCAGTGCTTTAGATAGCTCTTCAACCTAACTAACTTGTTCTTTATGAGATAATCTGCCATTCACTTTACTCTGGATTACTTGCCTATGATCTCTTCATATAAAAGGTGTCAACATAGACCTAGGACAGAAAAAGGGATGAATAGAATAGAATAGAATAGAATAGAATAGAATAGAATAGAATAGAATAGAATAGAATAGAATAGAATAGAATAGAATAGAATAGAATAGAATAGAATAGAATAGAATAGAATTTTTTATTGGCCAAGTGTGATTGGACACACAAAGAATTTGTCTTGGTGCATACACTCTCGGTGTACATAAAAGAAATGAGGCAGAAATTCAAGACACCCCACTTTGATTTTGCTTGATATGTTGTTCTAGTAATCCTTGCCAGTGTCTCTTTTTTCATCTGGCCTGCCTGAAAGGACCGATTCTTCCATTCCTTTCCTACCCTTCCCACAATCTCTCATATTTGATGAATTTAGCATCAATTAATTCAATGTATTAATTGAAATACAAGTTGAAAAGCAACTCTGGGTAGCTAATGTGAAATAAAATTTTTTAATCAATAGTTCAGAGATAAAAAGATACATTCCAGCCATCAAAGATATAACCTCCTGAGATGGATGCATCTAACAACCCAACCCAATGCTTTCATGGGGTGAGGTGGGGTGGGGAGAGAATAGTAGGATCTTGGCTGGGGTTCGCATAATGCACTTGAGTTAGTGGTTATATCCCAAGCTAAACTGTGGCTTGTTTAAACATGGTTTATTGAATACAAGTAGCCCTCAAATTACAACCCATCATTTAGCAACCATTTGAAGTTAAGACAGCACTAAAAAGTGAGTTACGACTGGTCCTTGCACTTACGACAACCATAGCATTCATTCATGTAATAAAACTCAGGTGCTTGGCAACCAGCATGTATTTACAGAATTTGCAGCATCCTGGGATGATCGCCATTTGCAACCTTCCCAACCAGCTTCCAACAAGCAAATTCAGTGAGGATGCCTGATTCGCTTAACAACTGCATGATTCACTTATCAAGTGCAGCAATTTGCTTACCCATTGCAGCAAAAGAGATAGTAAAATTGTGCATGATTCACTTAATAACCGCCTTGCTTAGCAACAGAAATGTTGGTCCCAATTGTTGTCATAATTCAAGGCTATCTGTAACTTCAATTACTTGGGTTTAGGATCCTACCCTCAGATCAGAATCAATATTCTTTTAAGTTGGTAAAGGCTGCATTTAATATTTTGAATAGTCTGAAGGTTGAATAGTGAATGAGGCCACATTTTATTGGGGTAAGATACAGCTTAAGTGGAAAAGTTGTGTAGCTGTCCTTTATTTTGTAATTGTAATATGCATATTTTCAGGATTGTCTTTATCCGTTTTCCATCCTGAAATGGCAGGAAATTCAGTTTCCCGCAATGAGTCGGAGAGGCAGAAAAGGAGGCAAATAGGGAGACCAGGATGACATGGATACATGAGCCACCAGCATTTGTTCACCCTAGCCAGAATGCATGATTTACAAACAACAAAACCTGCCTTTCCAGTACGTATAAAGACAAAATCAAATCATATATACATGAATGATCATTTCACAGGTTTTCATGACTGAGGATAAAATAAGAGACAGCCTTCAATTATTAAATTTGCGGATGACACAACAGTGGTAGGGCTCATTAATAAGAACAATGAGTCTGTTTACAGGAAGGAAGTACAAGGGCTGACATTGTGGTGTAAACAAAATAATCTCACACTTAACACCAAAAAAAAAAAACAACTAAAGAATTTATAATTGACTTCAGGAGGAAGAGACATGTACATTTACCATTGTACATAAATGGTGAGGAGGTGGAGAGGGTTGGTAGTTTTAAATTTCTAGGCATTTATATCTCAAAGGGCCTCTCATGGACTATGAATGCTAACATGCTTCTGAAGAAGGCACAGAAGAAGCTGTACTTCCTGAGAATGCTCAGGAAGATAAATCTATCTGAGCATCTACTTCTGTCCTACTATCGCAGCACCATTGAGTGTGTCCTGACATATGGTATTCTTGCATGGTATGGGAGCAGCTCTGTAGCGGACAAAAATGCTCTACAGAGAATCATTAAAACTGCCCAGAATATCATCGGACTCTAGCTACCAGCCCTAGACGATATCTTTGAATCTCGCTGTTTGAGAAACTTGCATAACATTCTCAGAGACTCTTCCCATCCTGCTTACAATCTTTTTGGACTGTTGCCTTCTGGCAGAAGATACAGAACAATTAAAACTCAGACCACACATTTTCTGAATAGTTTTTATCCTAGAGCTATAATTGCACTCAACAATGAACTAAAGGGCCACCATCAGTGAGCTGTTGGACAGTATTACTTGGTCTGCTGTGTGGATGTTTGGGTCATTTAGAGGTGGGGAATTGTGGTAGGTGGGAGTGTGTTTGGGGATTGTTATGTGTGTTGGACCTGGTCTTTGGGTGTTAAGTGAATTTCGTTGTATGGGTATACTGTGTATACACGTACAATGCAGGGGTGAAATGCTCCCGGTTCGGACCGGATCGCCTGATCTGGAAGCGATGATGGCGGGTGGTTCGGAGAACCTGTAGTAAAAATCCCTGAGCCCCCCCTCCAATGCCCAGCTGAGCCGCGCGATCATCAGAGGCTGTTTTTTTTACTTTTAAAAGCATTTAAAAAATACTTTTAAAAGCCTCTGACGATCCCAGCTGAGTTGCCTGATCGTCAGAGGCTTTTAAAAACATTTTTTCCTGCAACCTCTTCAACCGAAGAGGTTGTAGAAAAAATGCTTTTAAAAGTTAAAAAGAACAAGTTGGCCACACCCATCGTCACATTACCCCCCACCACCATATAAACCACATCCACAGAACCATTAGTAACACATTTTACATTTCACCACTGGTACATGACAATAAAGTTATTATTATTCATGTACAGGTGTTCCTCGCTTAAAGACCACTTGTTTAGTAACTGTTGAGACCGTATGATGGCACTGAACAAGTGGAACAGTCCTCATTCTTACAACCATCACAGAGTCCCTGCAGTCACATGATTTGTAGCCTTTTCCAGCCTCCTACAAGCAAGGAATGAGGAAACTGGCAGGTGGTTACAAATGGTAACCTCCTGATTCCTGGCTTAATAGTGCCAGCCAGAAGTGATAGAAATTATGGTCCCAATCTCTATTGTCAAGGTAAGTGAGGATTACTGGTGCATTACCTGAAACTTTGATAGGAAAAAACAAGATATAAAATTAGACTAAAGATATGCAGGATGTTTAAAAATATTTCTGGAAAAGCTGGAACCTCTTTTAAGCTTGAAACATTTAAAATTCAAACCTTTTTGCATCTTATAAAATATGGCATTGTTTTTTTTTTATTATTTGATTTATATGCCGCCCTTCTCCGGAGACTCAGGGCAGCTTACAGTGCGTTAAGCAATAGCCTTCATACTTTTGTGTATTTTATACAAAGTCATCTTATTGCCCCCACAAACTGGGTCCTCATTTTACCTACCTTAGAAAGGATGGAAGGCTGAGTCAACCTTGAGCCTGGTAGGATTCGAATTTACAGTAATTGCAGACAGCTGGTGTTAATCACAATGCTTTGTCTGCTGAGCCACCAGGCCCCTTGTTAATCTATATATTGACACTTAGTTTAGAAGTTGCAGGAGAGATACCAAAAGAGGAAAACACCAAGAGAGATGCCTCTATAGTCATAAATCTTGGAGTTTATTAAGAAATTGCCCCTAAATAATTAAAGGTCAGGAAGATTCACCTGACTCCAAACAGTCAGGTGAGCCCTAATGGCAAGGAAGGTTCATATTTTCTCAAGGAAGATGGAGAAAAAAAAGGTAAATCTTATAACTCCTTTTTTCCTCAATCCTGTGCTCTTTGTAAACTTCACCCAGCTTTTGGGATTATTAGTATGAGAAAATTAATGTTTACATTTACCTGTATTGAAGAGATTACAAATGATTAAGCAAGCACATAATGGGGAATGGAATGCAAAATGAGAAGAATGTCTTAGCAACAGCTGTTTGCTTAATGTGCCCCTGGTTGCTGACTAAATAAAATTCCAAAAGGTGGTAATGGCAAACAATGCTACACATTGTTTGTGTACAGTATCTGTGAGGATGGAAGTACCTTGAATGTAGATGGATTGGAAGGTGGGTTTGCTTACCTTATTTTTCTGCAAGGGAAGGAGGGAATAATCCAGATTGAATTCCCATCCCAACCTCATACAAGGTTCATAACTGGGGGATCCATCCTTCTGCAGCATCCAGGAATTGTTCCCGGGTAACAGGGAGATGAAAAATGACTCACATTTGCGTAAGTTTTCAACTTTTGCAATACTACCTTCTATTATTTTAATCCCATTTTGGAGCATTGTTTTGAACTATAACAGATGAGGCAAAGTAACCTTAAACACTTTATGCACTCTAGACTCTTCTGAAGTTGTGCTTTTCCTGAAGGATGTTGAATCTGAGGTTGATAGCAATGTGCCCTACAATGCTGAAATGTTCTTATAGTTTTCTAATGCCAAACCATCCGGATACAGTCCTAATGTCTACTTGTAAAAATAGGACTGGAAAGGTCTGAACAGACCCAAGGGAAAAGGACCTCCTACTTTCCCAGAGTAGTGCTCTGATGCATACAGTTCCACCAGGTATTGATTGGATTCACATATCAATCTAAGCCATAAAGTGGTTTATTCCAATTTATGTTTATTTCACATAATTTGATGAGGCTTATTCCAAAGTATATCTGCACGCATCACCATTATCATGCCAAACCAACTGATTACAATTCATGATCTCTTCAGTTGCTTTAACCTTTCCAGTTAAATACCTTTGGAACGGAGTTACATCATTTGTCCATCCATCTAATAAAAACTGACTTTAAATGGCATATAATCAGTGGATCCAGCTTTTGACCTTCCCAATTCATGATGTCAATTTTTTATTGACAAAAGATTTGGAATAATTGCTATACATGACTTGTTTCTTCTTCAAGTTCATTTTCAAGCCTGATAATTTACTGATGTTAATTCTGTTATTTGTCTTTTAAGATCATACTAAAGATGACAAAACATAGGTGGTTAAGGTTATTTATTGTTAATCCTATTTCTTTGGATCACTTCAGACAATTGACACAATTACTTCTAGACTTTGTGAGAATAGTTTCAATGAAATTGAATCACTTTGTTGATCTTTGCATATTGATGATGGTAGTTGTGCCATATCTGTATACAATATTGATACATGGTCCTTCCACACCTTGTCTCTCTAGCCTATTGCCAAGACATAAGCAAGACCTGTTGCTTTTATAAGTCTCAAATTTTGAAGTCAGATGGAATTTTGCCAACTTTGAATTTTGGAATTTCATCAGACCTTATTTCATTTCCACCCTTCTGCAAAAAGGAGGTAGCTTCTATCTGTTGCAATTTTTTTTAAAAAGCCAAATCTGAAAATCCACTAGATGGCAATAGAACACTAAAGGAAAACTTTAGGTAGTGTGGAAAAAAATATATATCAGAAAATGCCTTTGAACAGATTTGGTATCATCAAATCGTCTATGTGAGCCTGTTTTTTTTAATAAAATATAACAAATCTCATTCATATTATTTACACTTAGAATTTTTTTCAGTATACTTTCCAATATATTCAGTTTGGCTCCTATAATACCTAAATATTTTAAGCTTGATTTAGTGAACTAACTGCTATTACTGGATTCATACAATGTTCTAGTGGTCTTTATACAGAAGTTGGTCTTTTCAGAGAGGCTGAACAAATCATTATCAGAGATGTTTTAGTGCAGCAGTTCTCAAATATTTCTCAATTTTAACTTCCACTACAATAAATATAGATAGGAGAGCCCATTTAGTGTACTGGTTTTAAGGCATCAGGTTAGAAACTTGAAGAACATGAGTAGGCACTTCAAGCAGGCACTTGCAAATTGCTTTGGAAATCTTGAAATGATCTTGTCAGGAGTCAACTCTGATTCAACAGGATGGATGGACGGCTGGAGAGATCCCACATAAATTAAAGCTCTTTGGGGATTGGACAAGATGACCGCTAGAATCATTTCTAATTCTGATTCTATGAAAACTCACCTAAATCATGTTACGACTTAATAATAAACCAGAATTTAGAAAATCTAAAAAAGGGTGTTGAGGATCAAATTACACTGATAGAATGAAAATAAGACTATCAATCAGCAAGATACTGAACTAGACCTTCAGAGACTGGAGAACAGGAAAATAACTCTTATATATCCCTTAATTTAGTTAGTAGCATCTAAACACTGAACATGCCATCATTTTTGCAAAATTTCCTAATTAAAGAAACAGAAGAACTATTAAAGCATTTTTCAAGCTAGGAAGAAGCAATCCAATTATGTTACCAGAACAAAACATAGATTCTTCCCCTAGGAGATTATTCATACAGAAGAAACTGAGAGCCAAACGATTCCCATGGAAAAGCTACTGAATTCTCAGTGAAACCCCTTTGCAAGATGGAGCCATTATTTTTAATTCAGCTTTGCATGCCCTGGCTTTCTGCATCTATAATCTCCTGCCAATTAGAGGCAATAAACACTCAAAGCATTAGTAAAAGGAATGGGCTTCTGTATCCGTTCTTTGTCCAAAGGATTTAAATTACAGATCTTTGTAACATGGCTTCTATTGATTAAACTGATGCTCTCAGGGCTTTCATCACTTGTCTCTTCTTTCAGCTCATCTCCTTTTTCCTTTTGGATGGACTCTGCAGTTCCAGCAGTCACTTGAGGGGAACTCTTTCCTTGCTAAAGAGCACCTGACAGGCTCTTAGCTATAGAGATTTAAATAGACCTCTTATCACTTATTACTTATCACTGTGTATTTCTTACATGAGGTTTATTTTTATTTTCTTTCGCCAACCTCTGGAATACCTCCTTATAAAACTTATACTCCTAACTTTAGAGCAGTGGTTCTCAACCTTCCTAATGCCACGACCCTTTAATACAGTTCCTTATGTTGTGGTGACCCCCAACCATAAAATTATTCCTAAAACCATTGAAAATATGTGTTTTCTGATGGTCTTAGGAGACCCCTGTGAAAGGGTAGTTCGACCCCTAAAGGGGTCCCGACCCACAGGTTGAGAACCACTGCTTTAGAGTAACTATATGCCTTTTTTCTGTTGAGTAAATGCCTCTTCTGGAAAAAAACATGAGATATCAACTACTGAGAGATATAAAGCATAAGGTATGAGTTCTGAAGCACTATTGCTGAAAAGAAAAACCATATAAAATTGGGCTGTCTGGAAATTTACAATCCACCCAAAGTATATTCTATTTTTATTCCATGTAATTTTATTCTACTGTTCTGTAATCTTCCAACCTGTAATCCCAATGTGTGTTTCTTTTTGAGTTACCCAGATTCTCAAACTATAAACACACATAGACACATACATATGAAGCATGGCTAGCCACTGATTATTACAGCAATACCATTCCAATAATAGTTGTTACTATATATTGTGGGAGGGTGAGAAAATAAGGCTAGCAGAGTTACAGAGTTTTTAAGTGCCCCTTGAAAAACATTTCTTAAATAAACCTTTACCTAACTCACTGTTTTAGACATCTTTCTTCCAAAAACTACCGTCATGAACATATATTATGTACCACTATCAGTGACTACAACAGAGAATCTGAAAACAAAAAAATGGCAGCTACTGCAAATATTATCCTGTCTTTGCAGCCCACTCTCCCCAATGCTTGTTACTCTCCCTTTGCAACACAGCTGCAATTAACAGTGAGTTTACCTGAGAAGGTAACATGGGTTGGCTGCCTTGCTAGTTGTCACTGTGATGCTTTGGAAGAAAGTAATCAGGAGAAAAACAGCAAAGCCAGTGAGAAGCAGGCACTGGGAGTCTTTGGAAGATGGAGAACAGCAGTGGGTGGGTAGGAGAAATATAGAGACCATAGGAAAATCTTTGCCAGCACGTATTGCTATGGTAGGTGCCTTATTACCTTATTTTCCAAATTGGGCATCTTAAACTATGTTTTATATCCCACAGCCTACATGTATGCATTGCAAGGCAATATTGCAGCACTATAAGCAAAGCAGCTGTTTTTCAAACACATGATCTACTAAACTTTTAATGGAAGAGCATATCCCAACTGATCTTCCAATTTCATCCAAACCGTTAAATCTGAAAAAAAGGCTTCTGTTTTCCTACATATTTATTTTTTTATTTTTTACATCCCACCTTTATTGTCTCAAAGTTGCTTTTTCAAAAGGCAACTAGACTTTGTTTTTCCTTGAAGGTGTTTTGCTTCTTATCTAAGAAGCTTCTTCGGTTCTGACTGAGTGGTGGAGGATATCCTCCACCATTCAGTCAGAACCAAAGAAGCTTCTTCATCCCATCTTTATTATTTTTACAAATCAATACGGCAAACATATCCAGTACACTCTTCTGCTCCTATTTTCCCCACAACCACCACCCTGTGAAGTGGGTTAGGCTAAGAGAGAAAAACTGACTTAAAGTTACTCAGCTGGCTTCCATAGCTAAGGCAGAATTAGAACTCATGCTCTCCCTGTTTTTAGCCTGGTGCCTTAACCATTAGCTCTAACTGGCTCTGGAGTTTATTTCTGAATGCCTTGGGCTGTTACATTCGGCAACTTCACATACAGGCTGTTTGCACAACAGGCCATTGTTAATTTAGCCACTTCTTCAATCCCATGTCTAGATTCAAAGGGAACAGTATTTCTTAAACTAACCTTGATTCCCACAACCAACTACACTAAGATGTGAGTGGTTAATTAGTTACTCACTATATGATCCCTCCCTCCCAAGTAAGTCTGCAACTCCAGTCATACATGAGAAATTCAATGAAATGTGTGATTCTTTTGAAAGGCAGGCAGGCAATGTGTGGATGGGTATACACCTTCAATTCTGGCTTCTGGTGACTGCCTGGACAAGTCCCTGCAGCTTTCTTTGGCATATTTGAGAAGTGGCTTGCTATTTCCACCTTCCTAGGGCTAGATCAGGGGTCTGCAACCTTAAACACTCAAAGAGCCATTTGGGCCCATTTTCTACAGAAAAGAAAACATCGGGAGCCACAAAACCCTACCCGTGCCTTACTATTTCTTGAGCGGCCATAAAACTAGCATATGTAGTTGAATTAAACGTTCTTATTTTTTTCTGAAACTTTTCTTTTCTTGGATTTATCCATAGTTGGCCTACTGGGGGTTGAAAAGCTCAATAAATCATGTGGCATTGGCGGTTCTGACACATATTTTGAGTGATGGAGCCACAGCAGAGGAGCAAAAGAGCCACATGCTGCTCCAGAGCCGCAGGTTGCTGACCCCTGGGCCAGGGCTAAGAGTAAGCCCAATGTTATCCAGCTGGCTTTGTGCATAAGATTCAGGGTCTTCCAGTTTCTAACCTGCTGCTACACCAAACTGACTCTCTTCATCAAGCAGAATACAAAGATATATTTTAAAAAAATTGAACGTTATGAAATTCTCAGCACAGGGCAGCCCTAATAGGAACCCACTTTGAGATGTAGAAGCACCTCAATCTGGGTTTCTCCTGCCTGCCTTTTCCAAACTGTTCCTCTTCCTTCTTTTTTCTCTGTATGAAACGGTCCAGCAAACGGTTCTCCTCAGAACCGCTCAGAAGGGCCGAGCCATTCCGTGCCACATTATTTCAGGCGCCAGACTTCCCGTGCGGATGCTACTCTTCCTCTTCCTTAAGGGCCAAGATGCGTCCCACGCTGAAGCGCGTTTCCCACACGGCGGAGCTCTCGTTCCAGATCCGAGGGCGACAGCAATGAATGGAGGCCTCGCTGCAGCGCCGCCCCTCATCTCGGAGCGCGGCTCGCTTGGCGACACGCTCGGCCTTGCCTCGGGCGGCTCTCGCCCAGCCCCGCCAGCTCCAGTCAGCAGGAACCCGGAAGCAGGCGGTGCTGCAACCAAGCCGTTTCCTGCGCCAGAGTCGGAGACGGGGCTGAGCTGCGATCTGGTAAAGCGGAGCAGCTGCGGAGCCATGACTCACCAGACCGGCATCCACGGTAGGAAAACGGGGAGCCCTGGGAGGGGATGGGGTGGTGGTGCTGCTGCTGCCACCTTTTGTGCCGCCCCGGAGCGCTGCGCTCCGAAGCCTGTCGCCAAGCGGGCCGCCCAATGCCGCTGCTGCCCATTCATACCGGTTCCCCCCGGCTTTGCCTTGGCGGCTGGGCGTCCTCTCGTGCAAACCTCCATTCTTCTGCCCTCCGGCTCCGTTCCCGATTTGGGGTCGGAGAAAAGGGGCTCTTGACACGCAGCTCGGCCTCGATCGTTCAGACGACTCTTCCTCCCGGGTTGATCCCTTTGGTCTTCCCCGCCTGGAGTTGTGACCCATCTGCCTGTGCGGTGGGGATGGGAGGCTTTTCGAAGCAGTGGGGGCACATTTACAATGAAAAGTAATTCCTAGAAATCTCGCTCGATGCTGTGTGGGTGGCCGTGATTGCCAAGGATACCCCACAGCGCCCCATATTTTTTCTTACATCATAGTCACCAGCAAGTATCCGTTTATTCAAGGGGTTGTCTACACCATTTATTTGAAGGTAAAAGGCATCATCTCCTTAGCCCTTGCTCATCCGGATGTTCAGTGATCCTTCCTAGCTTGTCATTCTACATATATGCATACATGCATATTTACATATATATACACATACATACATACATATTTATTATCTCTTTTAAGTGTACATTTCAGATCTGAACAGAAGGTTCCTTCTTTTTATTTCATGCCTTTGGGTGCAGTTGCTAATGTGGGAATGAGGGTACTCATGGCATTTCTCTACTCTGCAACGGAACTGAGATGTGGCAGCCTGTTCTGGTTGCTGCTGTATAAATCACCTAACATGTTGGCTCTGCAGTGTGAATCATAATTGTCGGAGCCATTTCCCTCACCACATGGAAGCAGCTCTATGGTTTTACAGTACGTCTCTGCTTCCTTGTATCTTTAGCATCCAGAGGCTAACTCTTAATCCCTGTCTTTCTGCATGCTTGGGTTTTGTTGAAATGCACCACAGAATAACTGTGCTACAAGAAGTAACTATAATTAAAGATTTGAGTTGGAAAGCTGTCAGAATGGGATTGTATCACTACAGTAAATTATACATGTATCAGCTGCACAAATCAAATAGGGGTGATTATAATTGGCCCGTCCTGAACCCCTCTCCAGCCCCCACCTCCACCCCCCCAATAGCACATCTTTATCTTGCTTTAACTCTGTGAATTTTCAGTTTACAGTGTCAGGCTACTGGAATACATATGAGGCCTAGTCTATCTGTTCATAATTCAGTCTCTAGATTTAGACAGCACTTTTTCAGTAGTTGGAAGTGTTGCATGCTGCTAATTTTAAGTGCATTACATTCAAACAGCGCAATCTGCATAAATGGCTATAACCCCAAAGAGTGAGAGACTGATAGCAGAGCAGCAAAGGTGCAATTTGATGTAACAGGATGAAGCTGACTTGCAAGAACTGTGTTTGAAAACCAAGAAAATATCTTGTGAGTGAGTGGTAGGGTTCAGAACTTGTAAAAGTAGCAGTATTGCTGGGCAGTGCTTAAACTACAGTAAGTTACGTACTGGATTGACTGAATGGCTGGGTGAATTGCACATCTGCATTTTCTCTGAAAGAAAGAACAATCTCATGGATACTGATAGTTTAAGCTTCATTAGCAATAATTATGCTTGTTACAATTTTCTAGGCTTCTTGGATTTGATAAAGTTCAGCTATTTTAAACAATCTCCTTTCAGTTAGGGTAGATTTGGCAAGATTGCATTAATAACAATTTAAGGTCTATTCATAAACTAGCAGGCAAACGCGGAAATATGCAACTGCTTTCATCACAATACAATATACACATTTAAATAATGATTTTATTCCAACTTTCTTCCAAGGATCTCATCTATTCATGTTTTTGTCTCCTATTATGTTATCCACATATCAACCTTCTAGGGTAGGTTTGACTAAAAAGCAGTGGGTGATCTATACTCACCTAGTAAGTTTTGTGGCTAAGTTGAGATATGAATTTGAACCCACAACTCTATTTCTAGTTCAGAAACATTCATTGTGCCACTTCATTATGGTTATTAAATGTGCACAGGAACATTTGCTTGTCAGAAGGCTGCAAAAGGTGACCACATGACTCCAAGACATTGCAACTATCATAAGTATGAGCCAGTTGCCAAGCATCCGAATTTGGATCACATGACCAAGTCACTTTTTTCAGTGCTGCTGTAACTTTGAACGGTCACTAAATGAACAGTTAAAAATTGAGGACTACCTGTATTAATATTAAAGTTTATGTATATAGTATCTTTGCAGCTGATTTTACAGTATTGTATCACAAGGGAAGTATATGTGTTGTTGCTATGTATGTTAGGAAGAACCGTGGCATGTTAGTATGTGGTTTTTGTCCTGAAAACGATTTACAGCTGTGTTGCTTGGGCTGGGCTTGCTCATCCCTGATCTGCCATTCATTAATTATTTACTTCGGTTTTTATGTCATTTCAGTCTTTTAATCAGCTCAGTTTTCAGTTCTAATAACTAGGATGAAAATTCTAAAATGGTAAGCAATAGCATCATACTTTAATCAATAACATAACACAGAATAATAATAATAGCAAAACATCAAATGATACCTATGGACCTTCTAATCATCTGGAGTTGCCTTTCAGCCCCAGGAGCAGCTAAATTACAAGTCCTCTCCTTTGCCACAAGCCTCAAACAGCCTTCTGATATAATAATAGGGACGAAGACTTAATATCAACTTGATGTCATGTAATCAAGCAATTGAAAGAGCTAGCTGCTTTTCTGACTGATTTTCTCCTAAAACTGAAATAAGTTCTTGCTATTTCTCTTAAAGGTTTTCCCATTTTTTAAAAAATTCCTTATCATCTCTAGAACCAGTTTGGCGTAATGGGAAACTAGTAGGCACCAGGCTAGTAGCCTGGAGACTGAATTGTACTCCTGCCTTAAACACAAAGCCAGCTAGTTGACTTTAGGCCAGTCACTGTCTCTCAGCCCTAGGAATGAGCAATAGCAAACCACTTCCAAAATCTTGCCAAGAAAATTGCAGGGACTTGCCCAGACAGTCTCCTGAAGTCAACCATGACTTGAAAGTATGCACACACAACATATTACCTTATACTATTTTCTGTCAGAGTTTATACTATGTTCTCATTAGGAAAAGGGAATCTCTTTTCACCCTTTTTTTCACAAATCTTTCTGTGGTCAGTTGTGCCTCTGTTAAGATTAAGTGTTAGGAGAGAGTTTGCCACTTGCATGCATGCAAAATATGATAGCTTTCTGTAGTACTCATTCTTTTAGTTCATCATGATCACTGCCTTGGATTAAATCTAGTTACAGATAGTCCTCAATTTACAACCATTTCTTTAGTAACTGTTTGAAGTTATATCAGCCCTGAAAAAAGTGTCTTATGACCAGTTTTCATTTACGACCTTTGCAGTATCCCCATGGTCGTGTGATCAAAATTTGGGCACTTGGCAATAGTTGCACTGTCCTGGGGACATGTTATAACTATTTCTCAGCTGGCTTCGACAAGCAAAGTCAACGGGAGTAGCCAGATTCGCTTAATGATTGCATGATGCACTTAACAACTCAAGTTAACAGTAGCAAAAGGTCATAAAATGAAACACAACTCACTTGATCATCAAGGGAAATGTTGAGCTCAATAGTAGTCATAAGACAAGAGCTACCTGTATTTGCCTCTCCTCTCCTGAGAGGAGATTGCTTCTGAGACAATTGTTCTATGGCACAATCATTTAGAGCAGGAATTGTCCGCCTTCTTTTGCTCATGGCCCCCTTCTGAACCCCCTTTGCTTTTGTGACCATAGCCTCTCCATAGTTACTATGGGGAGTGGCGCGTGTGGCGTCACCTGTTCCTCTTCCGGGTTTCTGGCATGCATATGCGCGTGGCGATTAGCTAGTCTTTTTGCATGTGGCAGTGCTGGAAACTAGAAGAGCTGGTCTTCGGTTTTCAAGCGTGAGCATGCATGCCGGCCAGCTGATCGTCGCATGCACATGCGCACCAGAAACCTGGAAGAGTAGCTGGCTGAAACCGGAAATTCATTTTTGGGCGTGTGCATGCACCCTGGGCAGCTCCTCTTCCGGGTTGCAGTCCAGACACAGCTCTACAGATAAATGTAAAATCAAAGGATGGATGCAGTGATTGTTCCATCTTCTAAATATTTGTTTTTTAATCCTCTTTTCATGTTATTCCACCTGGTTCTTGGGTCTCTTAAGAGAAATACACAGAATGATACTAGTTTCATTCTAGCTAAATTAATCAAGAAAATGTCAGGTTCCAAGTAATGCACCTATCACAAACCGAACTCCGAGGCATTCCGTTTTCTCAAAGAACAAATTTATTTAGATACACCATCTTGGCACTAACTGGTAAAAAGCCAGTACTAAAAATTCCCAGGCTTTCCACCCACTATAAGTAAACGTTTCTCAATTTTTCAAAACAATATGTCACACTGTCCAACAGTGTGGTTGACAGTTGGTTACTTGGCAACTTCTCTCCTCCTCCTCTGGCCAACCAGCCGTTGGAATGTCTCTGACTTATCAGCTAGCTATGTTGTTTTGGCCGAAGACTCCATCCACCCCAGGTCTCCCCACTTCAGCTCCAAACTGTGTCAAACTGAATTCATGAGAGAATAATCCAGGATACAAATAATCCCACAACCCAGTAAAATTCAGGTTTGACTGGCTGCCCAATCCCCTCAAATGAAGGAACATCTCTGCAAAAGACAAAGCACAGTAGGGTTAGTCAATACCATTAGCTCCCCCTCCCTCCCCTGGGAGGCCCCTTTGGTTTCTGGGGGTACTTGTCATGAAATGCTTTACCAACCTATCTGCACTCACCTTCCAACTCTTCCCAGGTGGCCTCAGAAAGCAGGTATCCCTTCCAATATATTAAGTATTCCAATTGACTCCTCTGCACTCTCGAATCCAATATTCTGTTTATCTCATAATGAGTCTGACCCTCGATCACCATGGGTTTAGGGGGTGCCCAATCTACTGGTCGGACTTGTGAACTCACTGTCGGTTTCAACAGACTACTGTGGACCACCAGATGTACCTTCCCCAGCAACCAGGGAAGTTGAAGTTGTACCGTGACCGGGTTGATCACTTTCACTATAGGGAACGGCCCTACGAATTTAGGACCAAGCTTTTTTGAGGCTAGTTTTAATCTCAGATATTTCGTGGACAAGTAAACCCTACCCCCCACACCTTAAACTCCAGTTGGGAAGACCAGTGCTTGTTGGCCTGTTTTTTATAAGCCTTCGCTGCATCGCTTTGTATTCTCCCATGCTTTCTTCAGCGATTCCATTCACTCAGCTTGCAACATAGAAGAAGGTGACTCTCTGGGGAGCTTCAGCTTGGGGACAAACTCTACGCCACTGGTCATTTGGAAAGAGGTTAGGTCGGTGCTACTGTGCACAACATTGTTGTATGCTACTTCAGCAAACGGCAGTAACTCTGTCCAGTCCGATTGCTGATAGTTGATGTAACACCTTAAGTATTGCTCCACCATGGCATTAGTCCGTTCTGTGGCCCCATTAGTCCTTGGATGGAACACTGAACTAAGCCCTTACGAGGACCCAATGGCCCTCATGAACTCCGTCCAGAACTTAGCAGTGAATTGGACCCCCCAATTGGAGATGATCCTGCGGGGGACTCCATGCAACCTATAAATATGCTTGATAAACAGGTTAGCCAGCTTCCGTGCTGACGGGAGCCCTGGCCAAGCTACAAAGTGGGCCTGTTTGGAGAACAAGTCTACAACAGTCCAAATGACCATACTTCCCCCACTCTCAGGGAGCTCGACAATGAAATCCATAGCTCAACTTTCTCATCCGGATCTCCAGTTTTAGGACGGTGGGTAGGTTGATCAAACAGCGGGTGCAGCCCGTGTTGATTATCGCCTCTGGTGTGGGGCCATTGGCAGGGGGCTCTGGCAGCTCTACAGGCTCCTCAGCTAGCTGTGGGGGGGCCACTTGCTGCTCTGCCGACCTCTCAGTTGGCCAGGGGAGAGTTCCTCTCAGCCCACCCACCCCCCCGGCATCATTTTCAGTGAGGAATCGTCTGCCAAGTGGGCGCCTTTTTGGCTGGGCCTCGGCTTGCGCTTGGAGAGTGACAAGGGTTTGATGGCCAGCTTTTCTTCGCTATCGCTGCTACTTTTTAGGAGATCCCTGGGTTTGCTTTCCCAAATAGAGTTCTGCTCCTTCAGGCTATCCAAGGTAACTTGATTGGTGTGTGAGGCAGGGGAACTCCCTGAGGTGGCTTTGGATCGCTCTGTAAACCAAGAATCTTATTCTGCTTCTTCAACTAATTGCCTTGATTGGAAGAAACATTCTTTGCTGTAGGGTGAGTTCTAAAAATAATTACTGTATAGCCAGAGAGTTTAATTCTTAATATATATATTTATGTGCAAGGCTATCATTACATTATATTGGAGCACCGTGTAGCCTTTTATTTTTACTTTTTATTACATGCTTGTGGAGATCTTCTCAAAACTTTGCCTTCTGTACTAAATTGTAATTATAATCTATTGGGTTTGTTCTCATGGATTAGTACTCCACTGATATTACCAAACTATAATATAACAAGTATTCCACTGTGGATGAGTAGAGAAATTTTTAATACGAATCTTAACCCAGAGTTTACACCTAACATTTACATATGGCAAATCATACAAAAATTATTGCAATTTAGCATGACATTATAAATAGATAAATAGAATAAATAGAAGTTAGATTAGGTTGTGACTATAGATAAGTTCTCTTACTTGCGTGACTAAATAGAGAAGGTAAATCAGCAAGAATCAAATGGAGTAATGCTGATGTGAAAACTGGAACGAATCTGAGTTAATCCAAAGAATTAACTCATTTGCCATCTCTTCCTCCTCTACAGCCAGGAGAAAAATTATGCTGCTAACATTTGATTTTTCTTTCTACTAATCCTTGTTAGTTCTTACGTATGGGCCAGAAATTACAGTTTGCTTCATGCCTGTCTCATAATTTGTTATTTGCAGTTGGCTTGATTAGAAGCAGATCAATTTGTTGGAACAGGATTCCCTGTAATTTTTTTTGCATTAACCAGATTTGTGGAAAATGAAATTAAACTCAGTGGAATCTCTCTGAGAGAGCAGGCATGGAGAACATACTAGCCCAGTTCAAGTTGCTGCTTATGCACATAGTTCTAATCTGGGCAAAATTACGGGTAAATCAGAACATTTGTGTGAATATGTTTCTTATTCAAATACGTTAACCTATCCTGCTGTTTCATGTAGGAAATAATTAGTTTTGATCCCAAGCAAAAGTGTTTCTGCTGTTCATACCCTGTTTGATAGTTTTGTGCTTATACTGGCAAATTGCCCTAGTGAAGCCTTTTGGATAAAAGCCACGAGTCAAATCCTGTTCAAATATTATTATGCAAACAAGTCTGAAGGAAAACAGAAGTGAAGCATACTGATTTGTTCCCTTTTTACTTCTTTTTCTATAGCTGTGAAATGCTCAGAAATTAGTTTTCTGGGATATCTGTACATTTGCATATTTGAAGTAGTGAATCATCTGAGCACAGCACTGTGCGATGTTTTAAGGAAGCGTGTTTTTAAAGCTGTTTACTAGACAGATTGAGCTAAAGTAATCCAACAGGTTGAATGACCTGCACAGTAATGCTTCAAAATATCTTTTAATAAATTTGCCTTTTCACTGGCTTACTTTAGGCTGATTGTCCAGCCTGTACTACTTGGGACTGAAGTTGCAAAGTCATGGTGATGACTGATGATCCATCATGAAGGGATTCATAAAATTCTAACACGAAAAAGAGTAAAAAGAACTTAGCTCTCTTCTGCCTAGCACCCATTTAAATATGCAGAAATGATGAGTCCTATATTATTTGGAAACCAACTGAAGGCCACAGGCGATATATTCTACATGATGGAGTTAACATTTTGGTACTTCTTCCAGGTACAGTTTTTGGTATCAGGGCAATAAGGAAAGCTGGACTTAAATCTTTTTTCTTGACAGTAATTACTTCTCTGAGTTCTTGTAATCTTATGCTTATGTCATCAGTGATTATGCTACATCAGGGATTATAAAAAAGATTTCCTTTTACTGGCCTCTTTTTTGTTGCCTTCCATTTTTAAAGCATCAGGACTTCTCCCGTGGCTCTTGCCTTTGTGTCATTAACTGTTGACTGTTACTTCACTGTAGTCATCTTTTAACAGTATTAGCTTTCTGTGTGCAGAAAAAACCTTTTTAGACAAGCAGTGTCTTACTGTATTTTAAAGTAGCGTATGCCACAAAGACTGTGCCATGACCTATTTCTGCACACATACATTAGTATCCCAGGGGATGGTTTCATTTTCACTTGATTGCCCTTTGCTCACCTCCAGTGTGCGGCCCGGTTTCTAACAGGCCACTGACTGGCCCAGGGATTGAGGACCCCTGCTTTAGATGACCGATAACAGAACGGTGCATCTCTTTTTGCGCTGCTTGATCTCTCAGCAATTTTCAGTACCATTGACAATGATATCCCTCTCGGCCAGGATTGGGCTCCATTTTAGGGAAATTCTCTTCCTTCCTCTTCTTAATTTCTCTGTTAGGAGTGATAAACTGACCTTGAAATATTGACCTTCTCAATGACACATTGGCACTGAAATGTAAGCTATTTGGAAGTAGCATTATAAGCAAATCAGATGGATCTGAGATATTATCCTTCCTCTCCTAGAGTTGTATATAAAAGAGAAATTAGAACATAGTGTTCTGTAAGACTGTGATTCAAAATCCTCAGTTACTCCTTTGGATTTAACTGCATCTAAACTTCATTGTCTTATAAACCTACACTTGGGGCTTATAATTCTTCAGAGACACTAGTGATTCAGGAGCAAGTAAATATCCAAGTCATTTGTTTGCCTCACTCAGATGCTAACAGTAATTTTGCCCCTTGTGACCATTACAATAAAGATGCTGACTAACTTTACCCTCAGATATAATAAACAAAATGCACCAGCAGACAAATATTGCCTTGAAACAATCGGTTTCAGTATTAAACTCTTGTAACATGGAGGTTGATATGGTAGAAATTATTGATACCGTTGTTAGCTATTTTTTCTGCAAGTTGGTTGTATCAAGCAAAAGTTTTCACAATATTGTTCTAGTCCAAATATTCAGTTCTTTCCAAATCTGCATAGAGTATCTGACATGCCATAGCTCTAGAATGGTGAGTATAACATGTAGTCCAGTCTTCAGATATGCCTTGTGTGGAAAAAAACCAAAGATTTGATAGGCGCTTATGTCTTCCATTATGAAGCAAAGGCACAAATGTTCTGTGACTTCCATGGTAGTTTTTGGGCAGTCCTGCTAACAGCAGAGATGCATTTAAAAGATGTAACAACTGGAGGAAATCGGAAAAGAAGAAGAGCCCATTGAAGTAAGTTCAAAACAGGAATCCATGAAGCAAAGCTTGTCATAGGAAACTAGAAATTCAGTGTTTCAGAAATCCATCATAAGTAGGACCTTGGAATAATAGCATGAAATGTACTACCTACTTTTTCAAACCATGAATTGGAAATGAACGCAGCTATTTGAAGTCTTTTTAACAGTCATCACATCCAGTGGATTAAAGATTGATAGACAGAGGCTCAAGTGTCCTGTCAGGAGGACTGAATGATTTGAATCAGGAAGGCATCCATTTCAGAGTTCATGTATTATTGAATCAGAAGTGGTTGGTTACCGCTGATAGACAGAGCAAGAGATGCTCAGTGAAAAACTAGGCCTATTCTCTCCCACTATGATACTGTTTATCTGTGAAAAGAGTATGCGCTTACACTTGTGATTAATGAATCAATATCACTGGCACAGGTTTTGAAGATGCTAGGACAAGCAAACTATATGGAAATATTTTCAGTTCAAATTATATCAAAGTTCTTGGATATTTTTTTTTGTCAGTTCAATCATATCAGATTCTTGGAGACTGCCTGAATAAGTCCCCACAGTTTTCTTGGCAAGGTTTTTAAGAAGTGGTTTGCCATTGCCTTTTTCTTTGACCTGAGAGAAAGTGACTGGCCCAAGGTCACCCAGTTGGCTTCATGTCCAAGGCAGGAGTGGAACTCACAGTTTCCAGTTTCTAGCTTGATGCCTTAAACACTGCGCCAAACTGGCTCTTTGGATAAACACACTTAGTTAAAAGCAGAGGGTTTTATTGTGGAGGACAAAACATATTTTAACATTAACATTAATTCATTAATTAACATTAATTAACATTAACATATTCTTGTTTAAAATCCAGTTAATTTAAAGTTCAATTTAAAGTTCCCATTTCGATGTTGGGAAATTTCCCTACTAAGCTTTAAGTAAAGTGATGGACCTTTAAAGTTCTAACAATGGAGACCTAATGTTTTGTTGTTAAATAGAGCCTTTATACAAACAATAGAGCCTTTATACAAACAACACCGGTTCAGCTGAACGGTAGCGATGGCAGTGGGTGGTTGGAAGAACTGG
Organism: Pantherophis guttatus; assembly: GCF_059756535.1. NCBI lineage: Eukaryota > Metazoa > Chordata > Lepidosauria > Squamata > Colubridae > Pantherophis > Pantherophis guttatus. The sequence goes on from NC_142064.1 coordinate 211,932,085, forward strand.
TAGCGATGGCAGTGCGAGGTTTTTTACCCTCTGCGCATGCGCAGAAGGGTTTGCGCATGTGCAGAGGGTCTGCACGTGCATCTGACGCACACATGCAGCACATGCACTTCCGAACCGGTGGGGAAGGTAAGTAGATATCACCCCTGCATTAATCCAAACCTTTAAATCATTTACCCCATCTCCTTAGAAATGAGGCATAGATTTTTGTTGGTACCTTCTGAATTTCTGCAAAGATATGAAGCAAAACCATTTGCTTGAGAACATTTTGCCTGTCACTTACTCTTTTCTTCTATAAACAAGGAAATTTTCAGCCTCCCCGTTTAGATATATATTGAAATCTGTCTGCCATCAAAGATTTCACCAAGTATAATTATCTGCATGCCTTCATCTGTATTTTCACATTGCTGAGATCCAGTCATTAAATAAACAAAAAAGAGAGGGTGGGACTTTGTACTAATAACAAATGATGATGGTTGTTTTTTCCTTTTTCCATTCACGCATTCACTTTTCATTCCATTTATCTATTCATGTTTTCAGCATTTTTGTTTGCAGATGCAGGACTGTCTCTTTCAGAGTTGTTCTTCTTGTCCAGTATGTAAGTCCTAGGTTGGAATGTGGAAGGTTCCTCCCCCTGTGCAAAATTCAGGAAAGGTGAAAAAACATGGGATTTTTCATTGTAACACAATCTTTTGGAATAGCCTTCCATGGGAACTTGAATAGTGCCTTCACACCTGATTTTTTTTAGAAAGTTAGTTAAAAAGGAGTAGTTCAGACAGGTTCAGGAGTTAAGATCAGATAATGAAGGCAACTATAATGATGTTTGGAATATGAGTTTAAATTTTGATGATTTTTTATTATTAATGCATTTCTTACGGTATGCAAGTAGCCTTCAATTTATGACCATTCATTTAACAACTGCTCAAATTTATGCCAGTACTGAAAACAGTGACTTACAACCACTCCTTGTAATTATGGCTGTTGCAGCTTCCCCATGAATCATGGACCATTCCACATGATTGTGATTCAGGCACTTGGCAGCTGGTATATATTTATGACGGTTACTTTGTCCCTGGGTCAGATGTTCATCATTTGTGACCTTCCCAGGAAGCTTCCAACAAACTCAACGAGGAAGCTGGATTTGCTTCTGCAGCAAAAAAAAAGTCATAAAATTGGACATGACTTACTTACAATCACCTTGTTTAACAACAGAAGTTCTAGTTACAATTGTGGTTATAGGTTAAGGACTACCTATATGGATTTTGCTATGGTTATAGTATTGTTTTGATAATCCGGTTTAGCTGTAAACCACCATGAGTTTTGTGGTGTGTGGTGCATTATTATATAAATAATACTGATTTCTTTGACTTTTACTAAGCAACAAAGCAAAAACTTCTGAACCTTTCTGTCTCTTTCTCATTTCAGAGAGGAAATGCTGTGTTATACATAATGCCGCAAAACAATCGCTTCCTATTCATTTGTCTTAGTGCCAGGAGTGCCAATTCTCAATGTATAACTGGTAGGATAAATGATAGTTCTTCAGAATTTCTTTCAAAAACGCAATGCAGTCATATAGCAACAACAAACCTTTTAATATTTCTAAGGAACCTCATTTGATTAATATGTGAAAACACTCTTGTAAATACTAAGAACATTGCTGCCGCTTTTAGAGAGGAAGGAAGAAGCCATGGCTTGCAGCTCTGCAGATAAATTGGTTTCCTGATCAGTGAGGAACTGCTAGTTCCATGCTGCACTCTATGTCTGATAGAAATATCATGGCTGGAAAATTTTACCAGGATTTACTAACTGAAGACTCGTATAAGTGTGCAAAAGCAAGGGTATCTATGGTAACCCTGATATTGCTGAGCTATAAATCCCAGCATCCCTAGGAAACATGGCCTGTGGTGAGGGAACCTGAGAGAGAATAGTTTAAACATTTAACACCATACCAACAGCAATGACTAAAGGGGGTGCCTGAGATTGCCCGCCTTTATAATAAGCTTGGTTTTAGCATAACATACTTTGTGAACCCGACATTTGTGGCTTATTTAATCAAGCAAACAATTACTCTGCTTAGCCTTTTACCCACTCAGTCATGCTGAAAGATTTCTGAGCTACAGGTTTGTCCTGAGCACTAGGGTGAAATGAATCTCATAGCCTTCATTCCGCACACATGCACAACTCCTGGATTTTCTTTCTCATTTTGGAAAAAATGTGGACCAAGGCACTCCTTTAGTCCCTGCTGTTTGTTCAGTGTCAACAACAAAAAAAAGTTTAAAAGGACCTGTGGTCTTTGTATACCGAAGTTTGAAACAAGAAGAAAACAGATTGCTCTAGCAATTGCAGGATGTGAAAGGGGATGGGACACAAATGTTCTCTCTCTCTCTCTCTCCTTATTTGGGCTGTTTTGCTGGAAGGATTCTAGGCTGAGCAAGCCATCGGTTTAACGTTGGTAGTTGCTATTTGACAGGGATCTACCAACAAGGCCTTTAATGCATTATGTAGCTGCTTCTTTAGAGCTTGCCCTAAATTCTCTACCTTCCCCAAAGTCTCCTGTCATGCACAGTTGGCCTCGGGTCTGTGTTTTCTTTCGTTTGAGACCAGAAGCAGTGAGGAAGTGTTCTTGATTGCCCTTATCCTAGTGCCTATCAGTGGATACCGGTGGATATCAGGGTGGCTTATTTATATGTCTTATTGTCTTAATGTTGTTGATGGTGTTTGTGAAGTTGTGTAAGAAGTAATAAATAAATAAAACCTCCCTTTCAGCAAATGACACGGGTCGGCAAACTTAAACACTCAAAGAGCCACAAAGATCCTAACTGGAAGCCCCCGTTCAATTCTGGAGCCAACCGGAAGTCCGGTTCCCCCACCATAGAGATTCCTCCTAGTGTAGCGTCCTTTTTCCTCTGCTGGCCGGAAGTCCAGTTCCCCCACCATAGAGTCTCCTCCTAACACGTCATCCTTTTTCCTCTACCTGTCCTAACCGAAAGCCCTATCATTTGTGGAGCTGACCAGCAACAGGGAGCCACAGCAGAGAGATGAAAGAGCCACATGCGGCTCCAGAGCCACGGGTTGCTGACCCCTGGGTTACGATAACAAACTGGAAAAACTATAGGTAGTTCTTGACTTAAAACCACAATGGAGCCCAAAATTTGTGTTGTTAACTGAGACATTTAAGACATGTTGTTAACTGAGACATTTCAGATATTTAAGTGAGTTTTATGACCTTTCTTGCCACAGTTATTAAGTGAATCACTTGCAGTTGATAAGTTGGTTAACCTGATTGTTAAGTGAATCTGGCTTCCCCATCAACTTTTGCTTGTCAGAAAAGGTGATCACAAAACCTTGGGACCCAGCAACAGTCATAAGTATGAACCAGTTGCCAAGCAGCTGAATTTTGATCACATGACCATGGGGATGCAGCAAAGGTCGTAACTGTGAAAAACGGTCCTAAGTCACTTTTTTCAGTGCCGTTGTAACTTTGAACGGTCACTAAATGAATTGTTGTAAGTTGAGGATTACTTGTTCTAACTCTCTTCATCACCCTTGATCTCCATGCAAGAGCAGAGGGCATAGGGGGAAGGAGCGCAAATGAGGGCTTGAAGTGGGGAGTAACTGTTCTACTAAACCTGCAATTGGCCTCAAGATCAACAATCCATTTCTTTTTAACAGCTGTCTTTTGAATTCTCTTTTGCCTTGAATTTTCCTTTGATTGATTTTGTGCCATCAAGTCATATTTTTATTCCTAGCAACCACATGGATAGATTTTCTCCATGACAGTCTGTCCCTAACCTGGACTTTCAGGTCTTCCAACAGTGCATTCATCACCACTGAAACTTAGTTCACCTACCTTGCTGCTGATCGTCCTCTTTCCTTCTACCTTTCCCAACATTAGAGCCTTCTTCGGAGAGCTGCATCTTCCTCTAGGATTTATACAGAAATGCACCGATCCAGAGATTGGCATCTTGGGAATATTGGCTTTCATTAACAATACAAATGTATCGATTTATTTATTAAGTAGCATACCTCAGCGCTGATGGATTGGGACTTGAAAAGCTGCCGGTACATTCAAAGAGCAAATACATGAAGTACAGCTAGTCCTCGACTTACAACAATTCGTTTAGTGACCGTGAGAAGTTACAACGGCACTGAAAAAAGTGACTTGTGACCATTTTTCACACTTAGGACCGTTGCAGCATCCCCGTGGTCACATGATTTGCATTTGGATGCTTGGCAAGGGATTCATATTTAATGACGGCTGCAGAGTCCCAGAGTCCTTTTGCGACCTTCTGACGAGCAAAGTCAATGGGGGAAGCCAGAGTTACTCAACAACCATGTTATTAATTTAACAATTTCAGTGATTCACTTAACAGCTGTGGCAAGAAAAGTTGTGAAATGGGGCAAAACTCAACAAATTTCTCATTTCACAATGAGAATAAATTTTGGGGGTCGGTTGTGGTCATACGTTGAGGACTACCTGTACTTTCGGGCTTCATGAAGCTAGGTGAATGTGATGGTTCTGAGGTCACTTCTCCTCATGTTTTAACCCATATAAATGTGTGTTTGTATGCCTGCTGAAAGCCAGACTGAAGCATGATGACATTTTTGGGTGGCTGTGTTTGCAGTTTCCTGGTTATACGGAAGCATCGTAAAGATGAGTCTTGATATGAAATAATTTTCCTTGTAGCACATCTGTGCCGTAGCACATGCATTTGATGTCCTCTTGGATGTCAATGGGAGGGAATGCAGTGGAACAGATACTGCTTTGGTGTTGATAGATCCTGAGATGTGCTTAGTGATTGCCCCAGCAACCCTTCAGAGCAGCTGTTCGCTAACAGGCGACACTGTTATTGCTTCCTTTTCTAAAGTAGAGCAACTGGGCATTTACTGGGGCATTTATTTTCCATTTTGCAAATGGCAATGTGGGCCTTAGGTCTTTCCTGCAAGGGGTCTCAGTTATTAAAACTGATTAAACATGCCAGATTGTAGCAGTCAATATTGATGAGATTCATTTTGGAAAACTTAAAGATTCAGATAACTATTGTTAAATTTTGTACATTAACCATGACTTTCTTACAAATGGTCGCCAATTTTATACATCTCTGAAATGTATCCATGGGAAGTTTGTTATTTAATCCCTCCAATTACAGGTAATCCTTGATTTACAACAGTTCATTTAATGATCGTTCAAAGTTACAACAGCAGTGAAAAAAGTGACTTAGGACCGTTTTTCATACTTACGACCATTGCAGCATCCCCATGGTCATGTGATCCAAATTCAGATGCTTGACAAATGGTTCATATTTATGACAGTTGCAGTGTCCCAGGCTCATGTGATCCCCTTTTGCAACCTTCTGATAAGCAAATTCAATGGGGAGCTGAGGTGGCGCAGTGGTTAGAGTGTAGTACTGCAGCTACTTCAGCTGACTGCTAGTTCAGCAGATCAGTGGATCAAATCTCACCAGCTCAAGGTTGACTCAGCCTTCCATCCTTCCGAGGTGGGTAAAATGAGGACCCAGATTGTTAGGGGGCAATATGCTATTCAGTATAGTGTCTTTGGTGTAAGCCGTCCAGAGTCCTCAGAGAGTGGGCGGCATAGAAATATGACTAATAAATAAATAAATAAGCCACATCATTAACTTAACTGTAATGATTTACTTAACAACTGTGGCAAGAAAAGTTGTAAAATGGGCAAAACTCACTTAACAAATATTTCACTTAGCAACATTAATTTTGGGCTCAATTCTGGTTGTAAGTTGAGGACTACCCATATAGTTTGAGATCCTTATTCCAGTGTATGGCTATAGAACAGATGTTTTAAATAATGATTTTCTGCACAGTAGTGTTGTAGTATTTTGGGAAGAAGGATTATACTGAAAGTAGTGGAAAGGTGAAAATAATTTCTTTACTGTAGTTATTTTAATTACACAGTGAAACCAATGATATTGGTGACATTGTACTTTTCCTATTATGGCATTTGTGCTCTCAATGAAATGAGATTAATGCGTGTCAAGTTCTGTCTCATCTGGACATGCTAATCTTTGGTGAAATGTATTCAGAACATTTGAAGGAATTACATCATCCACAGCCAAAGTGATCGAATCCATGTGTTTATTTTTTGTATGAACAGAAATGCTATCCGCTGTCTTCGGTAACTGCACCGCTAGTTATTGGTTTTGTGGGAATGGATGCTTTCTTGTTGTTTAAATTTGGTAGCAATGGAAACCTTACCAGCTACCATATTTTCACGGTCATAAAAACTATCCTTGAGGTACTTGAGTGTGCAGAAATGGATATGTTGACTATGGAATTGAAAGAGAAAGAAGAATCAGAGTATTATCAAGTTTGGAGTAGATGGTATACGTGGCTAGAGAATAGGAGTAAAATTATTGTATAAGAATGATGTAATATTGATGACATTATGATTATATCGTATTTGTGTGTAAATATTATAATGCAAACGATTGTATAATATAGGATAGTGAACCATAAAAATAGAACCTATGTAAGTATGAATGTTACGGATGATATTGATAATGATATGGAAATGCTATAATGAGTGAAAATTTGTGTTTTGTTTTTTTAATGTTGAAAATGTTTAATAAAAATTTATTTTATTAAAAAAAAAAAACCTATCCTTGAAGAATCCGAATATCAGAAAGGCAGGGGACAAAATACCAGAGCAGCTCCACTTCTGATTCCTATGTAAATGTTTTTCCTTAGCAACCTGCCCAAATTGGGGTGGAAGGAAGTCAAAGGCAAAACATATCTGTCACAGGAGTTAAAATCAGAAGGGTTTTTCCTGCCCATCGTCATCCCATTTTCCTCTCAGCCTGCCTGGTCTGCACAGCGGGATATGCTGTACATTTAATAAACTTGTCACTTGAGCCCACCTTGCTTTTGGAAGCCAACAGACTGCTAAATTTGGGATATTATGTTTGCCCCAGCCAAGTATCAAGTTCTCTGGATCACATGTGCTTCCAGCTGGTATTTAACTCTGGAACCTCTGTGAAAGTGAAATGCATACTTCCCCAGACAGCCTCGATCAGAACTAAGGAAATCTGCTCCTTTTTTTCATTGTACTAGTCTTTTACCTTCGGATTTCTCTCAGTCCCCCCCCCCTTTTTTTTCTTTGCCATTTCCTTTATTGTGTCAGAGAGTGGAATAACTTTGAGGTTCAAATTCTGATCAGCATGTTTCTGATTCTTTTAGCCACTACGGAATTAAAGGACTTTTTTGCAAAGGCTCGGAATGGTTCAATCCGTCTTATCAAAATCGTAATTGAGGATGGTAAGTTTTCATTTCCTTGACATTTTCAACCTGTTTGTTTAACCCGCTTTGCGCCTTCCCAGCATCAATTTTTACAGAGTACAGTGGTGGGTGTTGTGCATTCAACCTATCAGTGAGCAATTCTGGTGGAAGCTGCTATAATATAATTACTCAGGAGTCAGGACCAACAACTGTGACTTCAGGCGACAAGTGTGGAATCAACACAGCTGTACATTTAAAGAAGCAAATAATGTTATTAGTTGTTCCTCCCCTTGGCTTCTTTTCCGACAATTCTCTTTGATGTACATAGTGCATTCATGTTTTCAATAATTATTCTCATGAGCATCCTGGGAAAAATAAACAGAAACTCAATAGCTAGAATAAAGGGGTTGTTGTCTGGACAAGACATGAACAGTTGTTTTCTAATGTGATGGTTTCTCAATAAAGCAGTTCTGTCCCAGATGTCAGTTTTTAAATTACCTTCAAAGTGTATGTCTTTTGGTGCAAAATTCAATAAGAACTCCCAGCACGGGTGTGTCAGCATTGCCTTAGTTGTAATATTGTCCAAGAATGGATCCCGTTCAGTTCGGTATGCTTTAACCAGATTAGCAGATATAGGAATGTCCTGGCTTATGAAATGATTTTGTTTGTTTTTATTTGTTTAGAATTTTTTTTCCTGTTAACTCCTTCTAGCAAAAACCCGTGGATTACATTCAGCCTTCAATACCCTTTTAGTAGAGGAGTGGACAAAGCCTACATTTGAGGATTGATGTTTGGGGTAGAATGGTACTATGTTTTAAGGGGCAGAATTGCTATGTGTGGCCTGGTAGGCACCAAGACATTCACATCGCACTTTAAAAATCTTAAAGTTCTGCTTACAGTAAAGAAATTAGATATTTGATTCTGCATATAATTACAACGGCAAGGATAGTTTATGCACAGTCCTGGAAAAGTAAAAAGATTCCAACAGAGGAAGAAATAATTAAGAAAATCCTGGACTGTGCGGAGATGGATAAATTAACGAAAGAAATAAAAGAAAAGGAAGATACAGAATATTGCAAAAGTTTTACAATTACATTTTCACCCCATTTCCCCCCCCCCTCAACCCACCCAAATCTCCCAACCTCATCCTCCCTAACCCTCCCTAACCCTCCCCTCCCTTGAATATTATCAAGTATGGAATAAGTGGTATGATTGGCTCGAGATTAGGGAAAGTAAATGTGAATAAACGATGGAGAGAAGAAGATGACAAATGTGTAAAATATTGTAAATGAAGAAAATTAAAAATAAAGGGATGATAAAGATAATGATAATAAAGGATAGGAAAAATGGGGAATGTATATAGTAGAAAGAGAACGAAACTGATATGTAAAAAGAAACGTATTTGTGTTTTGTATGTTGTGTTGTTCTAAAATCAATAAAAATAATTTTTTAAAAAAAATCTTCAAATTCTGAATGTTTAGGGTTTCCCCTAGTTGAGATCATAATTCTGCAAAGGTGATAACACACCTTTCACTCCTTAAAACTCACTTCAGTTCCTCATAACCCCAGAACTAGGCCCTGCTTACTCTGGTAATCTTCTGAAGTTACTGGTTATGTCACCTGTATCTCCTGTCTTGGGCTCAAAGTTAAAATGGAAAGAAAATGGCCCATCTCTGAGCTGGGCCCCACTGAACAAAGAGAACCCATATAGTGTGGAAAAACCACTGATCTGTCTAAAATGATTATCCGGTAATAGCTATTATGCTTTGAATGTTGGCTCTTTAATATTGGGTTATCAAACCAGATGTAATCATGTAGGGGAGAAAAGTAAGGGCTGTGTTTCTCAACCTTGGCAACTTTAAGGGGGATGGACTACAGTTCCCAGATTTCCCTAGCCAGCATTCTAGGGAGCCAAACTCTTAAGTTGCTACGGCTGAAAAACACTTGTTCATTTTATGTTTAGGAAAAAGTTGTACCTCTATTCATGTTACAGCTCCTCCCAATTTCAAAAATCCAAACATAATTTTTTTCCCATGAGAACTAGACTCTTGTTTTTCCAAATTGTTTATATTCTTGTTTACTGGAGATCAGTTACATCCTGACGGAATGCCATCCCCATATCATCTTTCAAATGTTCACCTTCCACTCTGCCCTGATGTGTTTATTCTGTTGCAGTGGATAGATAATGAGTCAGGAAGATAAACATTTATTCGTGACTATAGGCGATCCTAATATTTTTTCAAGTAGAAGTCTAGATCTGTGCACTCTAGAACTCTTATTATTTAAATTGCTTGGACATTATGTCACTCTCATTAGATTCCTATGTAAATTTCACTATAGGTAGTCCTTGACTTATGACAACAATTAAACCCAGAATTATGGTTGTAAGTCATGGTGATCATTAAGCAAGGTGCCCAGGTTATTGCCTCATTTAATGATCACCATCTTGGCTCTCCCCATTGCAGTCATTAAGCAGAGCACAGGGTGCTTGGAGTTGGGAGGCCTGGTGCAGGCTGTACTGCAACACTTCCCTAGCTTACACAAGAGCTGCCTGGGTCTCCACCCCCTGAGGTACCTGCTTCACTGGTCCCACACCAAGCACCTGAACGTTATTTATGTAACCAGAGGAGCAGTGCAACAGCTCTAACTTAAGGTAAAGGTTGTAAGACCCTTCATACGGCACCGTTGTAATTTTGAATGGTCGCTAAACAAATGGTTGTAAGTCAAAGATTACCTGTACTCTATAATTATCCTTTTGATTTGTCCCTCTATATACACAGACACATCCATTGGATTCATGCTTCTCCCTCCCCCCCGCCCTATTTTTAAATTAAATTATGTTACATTTACACACTATTTGGCAGTTTATTGGGAGACAAATCCTTATATTTTTTAGGTTATTTCCAATATACATGTCACTGTATGCAGTTCTACCTATAGAACTGCAATATACTATTGTAAGTTACTTTAATATGTATTTTTGTATGTTGCTTTAATTAATGTCCTTAGTGTTTGTATACCCTTCCCTAATACCATATTTTAAGGCATGATATCAAAAGGTAATTATGTATTCAAGAAAGACAGATTAAATCAGTCCCCAGTTTCTTTTCCACCCTTAACTGTAAACCTCTTTGAGTTTCCCCATTGGCTTAGGAATGATGGCAATTTGGCAGTTTATTCAAAGTGGAAGTGTTTTAGATCTTTCTCCACTTAGCTTACCAGCCCTCTAAAAAATAGGCAAAGTCTCACATTCCTTCATGGGACATGATTTTTCAAAGAGTACAGGAGAACTTTCATCCACTACTAAATAGGGACAATCTAGGCAGTGCTTCAGTTGCATACTCTTTGGAAGGTTTAGATCTTATCTGAAGCTCAGGTGGAACATGACCTTCCCTTCCGTTTTATGTCGCTGATGTGGTTGTTAGCTATTTAGAATGAGTAGATGCATTCTATGAATGCAACCAAGGAAGCTTTCTTAATCATCAGTGGATGAGGTATTTATATCTCTGTAATGTGCCAGTCTAAAACTTGAGAGGTACTGACGTAAAAGGAATTTAAATCATGACTCTTTCTAATATCTATATTTGGCGAACAGATAGTACAAGGGTCAACGGAGATAGAGGACAAATACTGAGATAATGGAAGAGAGGACAGGCCTCAGGAAGTCCTAGCCATAGCCAATTTAGGCTGACCTCAGAAGCTAACCTGGGTTAGAATTTATATAACAACTGCCTGGAAATCCTTAGGTGAAATTAGGATGTTGAAAAAAATCCAGAAGAAGGCAATGTCAAACGGCAATACCAAGAAAACTTATATCACCAAAAGTCAATTTTGACTTGAGGGGGATCTTTACCGTTTTTAAGGAGGACAGACACATAAATCAAGAACTCTGTTTTAGAGATTCTTAATAATATGGAAGGAAGGTGACTAAAAAAGTTGTTTAAGAAAATTGCCTGGTTGTTATAATTGAACAGACTGGGAATAGTTTAAGGAATCTGCTGTTGCTATTATAAGACAAATGCTACTTTTAACATGAATTATTATAATGGCTTTAAGAAAAGTACCTCTTAACTTTGTAGTTGCCTTGAAAATATATGCAGCAATTATCATGTTCTCTGGGGCTGATTTTTTGCATCATGCTAACTTTCAAAGGAGAAGAGGAGTTTCAAACAACTTTTCCCATGTGGAATGAACGTAGGCTCCAAGTTAATTGTGTGATGATCTATCAGTGTGACTTGTGCATATGATTCCATGTCTTGTGTGTGTTTGGCTGCTGTGAGAGGAGGGTTCGTGCATGTACTGAAATAAAAGCATGGGGGGTCTCTCACTTGTGCAGGGATCTCCAATCTTGGTAACTTTAAGCCTGGTGGACTTCAACTCCCAGTATTCTGGGAGTTGAAGTCCTCCAGTCTTAAAGTTACCAAGGTTGGAGATCCCTGACCCAGAGCACCCCTTTACTTCCCTATGTGTTATTTTGATGTTTGGGAGATATTCTTTCATCCTTTGCTGTTGATGAAAACTGCCATCTTTTAGTGTAAAGCTACAGTACATCCCATCCAATGGGCATTTATTTTTATAGCATACTTATAAGGATAGAAAAGTTTTCAATTTTGCCTTTGTTTTAATCAAAGCCATGACATATCAGAAGCTTTCTCTTTGCCATCATCAGTTTACTATCCATTTCCAAATCATCACTAAGCCACTTAAGAATTTAAATGTTTCTCGGTCTCTGCTTTGGTTGTTTTTTTGATTGGGTAGAAAGAATTCTACAGAACAACTCCTGGCTCTGAGAAACATCAAAAATCCATCTGACGGGCATTAAAAATAAGACAGCTGACTCCTGTACAGCACAGCAACAGGTTCAAAGTGATTTCCTATCCTTGGCTCACAGAGAGCGTTCAAGGAATTCAAAGCCATTTCAGCAGTTCCTGGCAATTGTATCAGTAATGAGAACTGCTCCAGGAAAATTATTTCTGTGGAATGTACTTTTAGTAGCTATTAAGGGGTAGGTGGGTTATAATATTTTCCCAGCTTCCAGTTGGCTAAATTGGGTTTTTAAAACAGTGTTTGTGAGGAAGAGAGGGAGAGACAGAACCCTTGCCTTAAATGTCTTGTCTTGATAAGAGAGGTAGATCTTCGAGTATTGTCTTCAAAGTCTGTCCATCCCTTTGTTTTTTTAAAAAAAATATGCTAACTTGTTCACTTTCATTCATTGCATCTGATGATGTATAACATACCATTTCCTCAAGGAAATACCAATTGTGAGAGGAATCTTCAAAACAATATTTTCAGCAAGGGAAATTGTCAGGAAAAAAGTTAAATGCAATCACAGTTCAGTGAGATTGTATTCAGTGAGAATGCAGTGGTTCTCCTGTTAGTATCTTTTTCTGACAGTCTTCCAGAGATGTAGGGCTATAGTTCATTGCTATCTTTTACCACAGAAATACAGTGAGCACCAAGTGCCAAATGCTAAGTAAAGAGCTGAAGTGCCTTGGTTAACAGCATTTGTATACTGTTTATCCACTAGATCAGGGATGTCAAACTCAAGGCCTGTGGGCCAGATCTGGCCTGTGAGGTGCTTAAATCTGGCCCGTGGGACCGGCCTGGAAGTAGCAAAGGATCAACCCATAGTGCATCTGGTAGCCAAAACGGGGGGGGGGCGCTTGTGGCCCCCTGCACCCTGTTTTTGAACTGGACGGCCTCCTGCAGCACTCTGCCAGCTAGAACAGAGTATCCCATTCAACTGCCTATGCATATTCTAGCCCAGTGGTCCCCAACCCCCGGTCTGCGGACCGGTGCCGGGCCGTGGAGTACCTGGCACCGGGCCGCACAGCGGCCGGGGGACATGAACGCTGCAGCGCAAAGGCTCCTGGGCCGTGCGCAATGGGCTGTGCGCAAAAGCTCCTGGGCCGTGCCCCCACCCCTGCGCGCGCTCAGCGGGCCGCGGCGATAAAAAGGTTGGGGACCACTGTTCTAGCCTATTCTGCCCTGAATTCCATAAGACAAGACATACAGTATATAGCAGAGTTCTGAGTAAAGAAATTGGTTATACATACCTTCTTCTGACAGCAGATTGTTAATTGGGTAAACGTGCCCTCAGAAGCATCTCTTCTAAACAAGAGCAAAAATTGGCAAGACAAAGCTATGTTACATAAACGGTTTCCTTTTTTATTTTTTTAAAGTTTAATTAAAGTTGTCATTTGTCCAAAGTATTTCTTTTGTTTTAGAGAGATTCTTGTCCTCAAGTTATAATTACTTGCTTCTGAAGAAAATTTTCAGATTTTTAAAAAGAAAGTACAGTAAAATTGAATTTTAAAAAAAACATAGAAATTGGAAAAGGTCAAATATCAGGTGCATCTAAATAATTGAGATTAAAATAATATTGCCTGCAAAGAGCACCATCTGTAGGTGCCTTTGTTGAAAAGTGGGGAGCTTGCAAGTTTTCAGAGTTCCCAGACATGGTCAGCCAAGCAATAAAACAAGCTTTCTCTAAATGTTGAGACATATTATCTGGAATCTGCAGGGAGACGATAGGTTTATCCTGAGGGCCAGTGCGCTCTCTTCCAAAGCTTTACGCAGCCTCTAACATTTTCTCACAATCATAGAAGCAAAATGGTTTTATAGGAATAGTTGTCCCAGATCTAATGTTTGCGGAAGATGGGTGGTCTGCTATTTCTTAATAGAACCCCATTTGTTCTTAGAGGGAAGCTAAGTAATGAATGCCTGGACATCTCTAAGAATAATCCATAAGTGGCCGAAATATGGATATTTCATGTGTAGTTACTTAATGCTTGACCATCATCACAGATAGAAAATGTAAGATAAACTAAGACCTCTGGACATTTGTTCTACAATTAATCCCACTCTGTTGGTTCACTTGATAGCCAGTATATTGTAGTGTAGGTGTTAGAAAAATATTTAGCTTTTTGGTGGGGGAGGGGGTATGTGGAGCTGACTGGAAGGGAGAAGAACCACATTACTGAAATTGGACTTAATTTTGCATCTCGGTATAGAATATCTGTGATATAGTTTGAAAAACTGATGTTGGCAGTTATATCAGAGTCCCTTCATCATTGCAATTTATAATTGGATCGTTTGAAGTTTCTTTTTTTCCCCTCCATGATTTCAATAATATTAGTTTTTCACCTTGTTTTGGAAAAAAAAATATTTCCTCTTCTGTAAGCCTCAAGGTTAAGGTGTGTCTATGGGTACAGAAACAAAGTTTATCTATGGCTCAAAAGATTGCAAAGACTTCTACCAAATTAAGCAAGAGGTAACTGTAATCTGTAGCCTGTAATGAGTCACCAGAGTCATCATTGATTTCAAGGACTTGGCTCAGGACTTAGATGGAGTTGGCTGCTCTCCATTCCTCAGAATGCTTGAACGGTGAGAAATGGGGGGAGGGGTTTGAAAGGAGAAAGGAGTGGGAAATGGCAGTACTTAGGGCTATAGGACTATCTTATGGTGACAATAGTGTCAGGAGAGAGTTGTGCTGGTTCTGAAAGGAGCTGTAAAATCATGTAACAAATATAATCCCCCTAGATAAGGACCCTAGAAGTTATCTAGAGTGATAATAAAAGAGAGACTCCAAACTCTGTGGAAAGAACTTCTTCCCTAGCTGAACAGTCCTGTTTCCTGATTCTTTTTAATTCAACTATTGTTGTTCATCTGGTCTGGTTGAAGGGAGCAAGTTTGGATCTAGCCTTCATTTACTTAACCTCTTACTGGCCTATAAATTCAGCACATGAGGCTTTCTGCACAGTTCTCTTTTTTCATTTTGAAGAGGGTTTGAACGCTCTCTTCTATGCAGGAAGGAAGAGTTCATTTACATTCAAAACTAAGTATTTTTCCTCTTGGAAAAATGGCAGCTGAACAGCATGGTTCATGTAAGACAGCATTCTACCAGATACGCTTGACTAATAACACACATGGCTTCAGCTGATTTCTTGGCTTTTGTGAACAGAGTACATCCGGACTAAGGGTGCCCTAACTCTTTAAGACTTCTCCCTAGCCAACCCAACAACTGGTGGCTGTAAACGTTGAGCAGAGAGATAGCTGTAAGTGTTGGTGTGGGAGGGAAAGTGATTTGTGTGGAAAACTAGAACAGCCTAAAGCAAATAAAAAAATTATTGTTCTCCAGTAGAGAGAACAGTAGTGGAGGAACAGGAGTTGTAATAGAATTGGGAAAGAGTGGTATAGTAAATTGTGAATACTAGCCTTTGAGTACTTGTGGATGTATTGCCTGGAAGCCAGGGGGGGTTGTGTTGTCTTTGTGGGGTTTTGAAGCCCACTAACCTGGATACAGGGGTGAAATCCAGCAGGTTCTGACAGGTTTTGGAAAACCGGTAGTGGAAATTTTGAGCAGTTCGGAGAACCGGTAGTGGAAATTTTAAGTAGTTCAGAGAACCGGCAAATACCACCTCTGGCTGGCCCCAGAGTGGGGTGGGAATGGAGATTATGCAATATTCTTCCCCCAGGAGTGGAGAGGGAATGGAGATTTTGCAGTATCCTTCTCCTGCCATGCCCACCAAACCATGCCCACCAAGCCACACCATGCCCACCAAGCCACGCCCAAAGAACCAGTAGTAAAAAAAATTGGATTTCACCACTGCCTGGGTATATGTAAAAGAACCCGTGACAGCTTGTGTTGTATGGCCAAAACAAAAATGCGAGGTCAGATAAATCTGAAAATGAGAATAAATGCTTTGGTTTGGTTATATGTCAGAGTAATGTATTCCATTGTACAGTTCTATATATGACCTGTGAGATTCTGAAATCTGCCCTACAGGCTCGCTTTACTCAGTTTACATTTAACAATAAACCTTAGTTTAGCACATCACTCTGGAGCTGGAACAATCGCAAGTTAGACGTGGACTTCCAGAGGATAAGGAAGGACTTCCCAGGTAAGGAAGGAGACTCTGCAAATTCCTTAGGGGAAGGATTTTCTTGCCTTTATGAATTGCTTTTACTTGGTTCCCATAAGGAAGCTAAGCATGGTCACCCCGTTAATAAATGGATTATAGACCTTTAAGGAAAAGGCTATAAACAAGTTGAAGAAATCAAAGATGCATCCCAGAAATAGGAAGAACAAACAGGTTCCATATATGTACATCATCAGTGGCTGAACTGTACATCAAAGAAACTTTACTAGCCCAGGACAGTCTGTGTACAAACTAGAGATTTTGTCTAGTATCTGTCCTGTCCTGATTTGAGAAGTCTCTTGGATGTATAGGAAATAGGACCATTCTGCTGATTAAGGTCATTCCGTGATGGGTCACATTTACCTGGATGGAATGGGCATCTCTTTAAATTTTATATAATGATACGAGGGCTGAACATACCGCATCCTTGTCAGTTGGAGAGAAGCTGTAAGGAAACACAGGCAATGCCTCTTCAGGGGATTTACTTAATTCATATGCCAAAAGGTAACATTTGTAGAGCTAAATCAAGACTAAGTTACAAGTAGTCCTCGTTTGGCAAACACAATTCAGACTGGCAACTTGGTTATTAAGTTAAGCAGTCACTAAATGAAACTTCCTGATTTTATTATCTTACTTCAGCTTCCTTTGTTTTAGGAACCTATGAAATTACAAATGTAAGGACTGGTTGCAAAATTATTTCTTCCATGCCTTTCCTAATTGCAAGCAGTGGCTTAGCAAGGCAGTCACTAAACAAGGACCATTTGTATATAGAAGTGATTTACAAGTTATAAATGCAGCATACTTCCTCCCCACATGCAAGCTGTATTATAACACTAAAATCAAAAGGGCAAGCAACAAAACCTATGTTAAATTATAGTACTTTTCTGTCTGTGCTGCTGCTTTTCACAGGTCTCAACCACCTCTCTCAACTGATAATGATAAGAGCAATTTGAGTTTTGAAATTGAAAGCTAAGTAAGGTTGAGCCCGATTGGATGGGAAGCTCTTTGGATTTGCAGGCCTACAGGATAGGCTAAGAAAACCTTTAAGGGGAAGGAAGACACTGGCAAACCACTTCCATGTAGCTGCCAAAGAAACTTTATGAACTGTTCTATAAAGTTAGGAGGAGGACTTGGGACAGACCCAACTGCACTTACAGTGGTACCAAGTAGCAATTAGTGGTCAATAAAGAGAAGCTAATAAATGATAGCTTATATTAGGAACAGTATTAGTGGCTGGAACCTAGGTGTTTATTTTGTTTCTGTGGCTATAATATCCCAGTAGAAAGAAGACTAAATGGAGACAAAATGACTTTTTGATTGAATTGTTGCCAAAAAAATTGCAAACTCTTGACTCACTAAGAAGATATTTGAACTGCTATTCTCCCACAAACTCTTTTCATATGTTGACATTGGCAGTGGATTATCAAAGAATGTGCCGTTTCCCCTGCTTTAAAGTTTTTACAGGGTAGTTGCAGTATGTTGAGCATTTTTGTTTTAAGGTTTTGCCTCTTAGCTATATTTATTTTCTCGGGACTATATACATACATACATACATACATACATACATACATACATACATACATACATATATTAGAACTCTGTTCAAATGCAGTATTTATTAAAAAAGGCACAGAATTGATCAAGTAGAGTAGAATAAACATGTGCAAATAACAGAAAATAAGAGAAAATCTTATTTTTGCAATTTCTTAAACCAGGTTTTTCTAAAGAGATGAAGACCACAAAGGATCCAATATTACATAATGCCTCATTTTGACACACAGTCTTCCCTGCACATTTGCTATACTTGTGCATTCTGAAATTTTGCTGCATTGAGCAGCAAGATTGGAAAACAATATTTGGATTTAGAAGCACAAATCTTACATTTGCAGACCTTTAGTGTTGGAGCGCAGTTGTTCTTTTACTGATCGTTTTGAGATTTCTCCATATTTGTAAACTGTCCAGAGTCACTTAGTAAGATAGGCGGTGTAGAAATTGGATAAATAAAATAGTTTTCTTTTGTTGACTCATTCCGCTATTACTTTAATGCTAATGGAAATAGGCCAGAAAGTTAAGACTCGGCTGCTTAGGAAAAAAAGTCATAATAGCTTACATAGAAAGTTTACACTTCATTGTCAGTGTTATAGTGTAATTCTTTTATTTGTTTGGGAATACATGTTACTTGCTGATTTCCAGTCCTAAACTGGCATAAGTGACAGCTAATGTATCATCAGTAAATAATGCACTCTAGTGAAGAATAGTTTCAAACATTTCTGTGATCACCTTAGATTGTGTTCTTTCTGTGAGTTGTGTGACCACATAACTAACTCTTTGCTGGAAAGACACGAAGGAGAGAGATTATAAGAGAATCTGAATGTGGGAATCTGGCTCCCCGAGAATTTAGTTGGGCTCAGACCTAAGAAGTGCAGCTTACCTAGATGCCTTCCTGTGATTATTCAGTTTCCTTCAGGTCTAATAATTAATAGTTGCACATCAAAGGTAGGATAATGTCATCTATGGATTTGCCCCAAAGGTGTGCTAGCAAAACAGAAAAGCAAGATGTCACAATTGTAAAGCAGTCTAGATGCCCTTAGGGTTCTATGTCTGGCTCTTCAGAGGGCACCTGCTTCATATTCTAATATGGGTGGTTCAGTACACCTAGTGTTTTCCATATTTATTCCTTCCTTCCTTCCATGTCTTCGCCACTCCCGGAAGGGAGGCCAGCTGGCCTCAGACAGAAAAATTACCTGACGTGATTTGCATATAGGTGTGGGAAGAGACCCTTTAAAGCAGGCACCTGAGGCTACCTTGAAGAAGAAACTTGTCAGCACTTGAGATTCAAAGGATGGCTGGGTAGAAAAAGGAACAAAGGAAAAGGAGGGGCTGAAGGAAAAGGGCAAGAGAAGAAGCAAATAAAGAGCAAATATAATAGGAGAAGCAAAGATTGTAAAAATAACCATGACTGCCGTTGGGTGTCAATCAAACAGTAGTTTTCCCATTAGGCTCTTAGCTGGGATCCAAAACAGCAGAGATCATGGAGAGAATTATGTCCGGAGCAGCTACCAAGATACTACCAAGAAAAAGATGGCAAAGAATCCCTTCAAAAGAGGTTGTTACAATAGGTTTGGGAGATGGACGTAAATAACAGAAAAGCAGTAGAGGGAAAGAGAGGTGGTTTTATCTTTATCTTGCTCATCTAAGGTAGAAAAGGCATAGGAAAAGAATATAACAAGTTGCTAGGCTAAGGAGGTGAGCTAAAGTTAGGCTACACCAGGGATTATTGAATATTGCTGCCAGATAATGAAGGAAGAAGAATCCATAATGAAAGTGAATAAATGACTAAGCACTTCACTGTTCACTTAATAGGAAACCCAGTTTTTATAATAAAGCTATGTCCATCCCAAACTCCCATGGCATGCCCAATGTAGGTGTGCAAGCTAAGTAGGTATAGGTATTGATATAGGGCTTATATACAATATGTATAAGAGGGGTGTGTCAGTGTGTGTGTGGGGGGGAAGGGAAGGAGAGATCCTACCTTGATTGGATTGGCTAATAAGGGGTTAATAAGCTCAAATAAACAGTAACATTATAGAACAAATGCTACTTTTCAGGATGAGAGGATTTCAAGCCATCAATAATTTCTTAGGTGATTTAGTGAGATGTTATTACACTTTCTAAGTCATGATTTAGGAGTTAACATTTTTATGGCTTATTTTAAACATGGGTAAAAGTAATGATGTCTTACATGATGTATTAACCTAGGTGACGAGTCCTCACTTGAAAACTATATATCTGAAATTGCTTTTTGCTGAATTATTGTTTGCATTTTTCTGAATGTTTGATGCCGATCCAGGTCTGTACATTTGGAAATATACTTTGTGGGAAATAGAATCTAGAATCTATAAAGATGTTGAGACAATAGAGTGCAGAGAAGTGCAACGAAGTTGATTAGGGGACTGGAGGCTAAAACTTATAAAGAACGGTTGCTGGAACTGGGCATGGCTAGTCTAATGAAGAAAAGGATCAGAGGTAACATGATAGCAGTGTTCCAGTATTTGGGGGGCTGTCACAGAGGAGGTGGGTCAACCTATTTTCCAAATCACCTGAAGATCAGAAAAGGAATAATGGATGGAAACTGATCAAGGAGACATTCAAACTAGAAATAAGGAGAAATTTTCTAACGCTGAGAACAATCAACCCATGGAACAGCTTGCCTTCAGAAGTTGTGGGAGCTTCATCACTGGACAGCCATCTGTCAGAAATGGTATGGGGTCTCCTGCTTGAGCAGGGGGTTGGACTAGATGACCTGCAAGGTACCTTCCAACTCTGTTATTCTACTATTCTATTCTATACAAAAAGGGTCACAGAGGTCTAATTAGGCGAATTGGCAGAAATTAGACTGGGAAGCAATATGCTATAGATTCATGGTAATACATTCATGTGGAAAACTGATTTCCACAGAGGTGCACGAAAAAGGTTTATATATCTCTACCACAGAAAGCCAGTTTGGTGTAGTGTTTAAGGCATCAGGCTAGAAACTGGGAGACAGTGAATTCTAGTTCTGCTTTAAGCACAAAACCAGCTGGGTAGCCTTGGGCTAGTCACTTTCTCTCAACCTAGAAAGGTGGCAACAGCAAACCACTTCCAAAATACCTTACCAAGAAAACTGGAGAGATTTATCCAGGCACCCTCCAACAATCGGACATGTTTAAATGGAAGGGGAAAAAATCTCTAACACAGCCTTGAGAAAAGCTTGAATATAGTTTTTAGAAGCGTTGTAAGTGTAACATGTTTCTCCCTCCCCCCCCTATTTTGATTAAAGCACTTTTACTGCCAGTTGAACTCTTCATAGCCTTAGTTGGAAGAGAAAAAAAATGAAGTATGCAGATAGAATTATCATGGCTTTGTTTTTGTTTGCCCCGGGTCATTACGTTCGTTGGGTTGTTTAGTAACAAGGGTGGTATTTGTTTTTGAATTCCTGCACTACAGCGCAATGAAGTTGCTCCTAATGTGACTGTCAGATGAGACTTGAAACCAAGCCTTTCCATTCTGGATATGTGGTGCAACTTTCCCGGATTTATCCTTTTCATATTGTAGGGATATATGTTTGATCGCTGTGACGCAATGAACAGCTTTATGGAGTTGAGCAAACGTTGTTGCCACCGCTGGTCAGCTGCTGTTCAGCCTGACCTAGCAGGTACAGAGTGAGAGCCTGGTTTGAGCTAGTGCATCTCCCCCAGTGCCTAACTAGAATGGCCCTGGAAGAAGGTGCCCAGGAACACGGAGGGGGCATGCTTTCACTAGCACCCCACTAGTCCCTCTGAAGATCCCGCTGCCAGGGCTCACCTGTCAGCATCCCAGCAAAATGGTCAGTGGAGCATGTCAGACTGAATCCACGAGGGAGAAATGGAATAGGCAGGGAAAGCTCTATATCAGGGATGTCAAACTGGATTTCATTGAGGGCTGCAACAGGGTTGTGTTTGATCTTGGGGAGCCAGGGTGGGCATGGCCAGCATGATGTCACTCATGTCAAGGGGGGCTGTGGTGGCCCAAGTGCTCTGCCAACGAAAGCAGGCTCCCGAGCTCCGTTTTTGGCTGGGATGGCCTCCTGCAACCCTCTGCCAGTGAAAACGGAGCTCGAGCGAGCCGCACCCGGCCCTCCCGAGCTCTGTTTTCACTGTCAGAAGCACTGTGGGCCGGTCCTTCGCTATTTCCAGGGTGGCCCCGTGGGCTCGATCTAAGCACCCCGCGGGCCGGATCCAGCCCCCGGGCCTTGAGTTTGTTTCACAGCCCTGCTCTATATTAATGCTAAGGATGCTTTAAAATGTGTTTTAACTTTAAACAACTTTTAAAATGAATAGTCTGTACATCTTAAAGTTGCCAAGTTGGAGAAACACTGATTTAAAGCAACCTCAGGTATGGACTGGAAGTCAGAGGGAGGCAGGAAATGAAGTTATCAGGTCCTGGTGGTACCCAGGGCAAGGTTCCAAATCCTGCCGCTACCAGTTCGCATGCGTAGTAGCGGGTGGGTGGAGCTTCCTGCCGTCGCTACAGGTTTACCCGATCCAGTGCGAACCGGTAGCAACCCACCACTGGTGGTACTACAGTTAGATGAAAGTGAGGAAAGGTTCTCACAGTAATGCCCAATTTTTCTACTTTGTGAAACTCTGGGAGGCTAGAAATGCTTAGAAAAGGAACAAGAGGCTTTACTATAAATAAAGGAGTCAAAGGGCCAAGGTGAACCAAGATTCCTGAGAATGGCTAGTAGTCATCCATACATCACGAGTCAAGTAAAAAAACTGCTGTTGGAGTTATTCTGGCAAGCTCTTTGACCTTCTGGACTTCCTTTTCATTTTCTGTATATTAGGAAGAAATAGGAAAATGAGTTATGATAAGATCCGGTGCTTCCTAAAGCATGTTGCTCAATCTTGTCATCTTAGAAAACTGTGCAATACTGTAAACAGATGATGCAACAGACAAATATTGTTCAGTCACATAAAACGGTTGCCAAGTGGTTCCTGGCAGAATTATGGCTAAAATATTCAAACTAAGAGCTAATGTTTTTATTTCAGAATAATCCCATGGGACACCCCAGCTGGGTGTATCTATACTTCCTATAGAAATGTAGAAACAGGTATACCCTCCTTCCCTTCAAACATAATATTAAACCTACTTATATTAAATAATTCTGCTGGATAAAATCAATCCTTGGGTAAAACTGGTCCTTCAAGGTCCCAGCACAGAAACTTCCTGCTCTGTGCTTTAATGGTAGCTCTTTGAGCCAGAAGGTCAGGCAAACTCTGCTGTTGATATAGTTTTTTTCTGATTGAAATGTACTCTTTATCTTGGGCATCATGAGTCGTTGTTTATAACTATTGTTTTAATTCATATATGCTGCCCAGAGTAACTTTTGTGAGATGAGTAGCCATATTAAATAAATAAATGAATGTTCATTCTAGTGGTGATCCCTTTGTGTGTGCTCTCTTGCTAAGATGTGATCCAGAATGATAAACTTTTTTGTAGCCTATTGGGATTACCAGATTATGACAATTTTTTTCTTCCTTAAATAGTTTATTTATTTATTTTATCTTTCATGCAAAAGAAGGATGGTTCTGCTCCTTAGAATCTGCTCGTAAAGGAGCTGCATCTTTTTTTTTTAATGGTCCAAAGTACTTCTTGAAGCACTACAACTCTAATAAGCATACGTGTTCTCCAAAAAGCAAAACAATGATGAGGTGGGGGTTGGCTTTATTTTGAAACCCTCAAGTCTTCCAGTCATACAATTTGGGGAAGGAGGAGGACACAAGTTCTAATCCTTTATCCCAAAGGTGTTTTTTGTTTTTTTTCAAGAGGCAACTGGATTTTCTGATTTTTTCTTTGAAGACGTTTCGCTTCTCATTCAAGAAGCTTCTTCAGCTCTGAGCTGAAGAAGCTTCTTGGATGAGAAGTGAAACGTCTTCAAAGAAAAAAACCAGAAAGTCCAGTTGCCTCTTGAAAAAAAAAATAAAAAGCATCTTTGGGACAACTAAGACCTGGATGACTGAGAATCTCCATAGACATTCTTGTCCTTTAGACTGTTCATCACACATATAAGAACCAACTAAGGAAGAGAGCCGCTGGGTTCTATCAAGAGCGGAGACAGAATCTATTCTAAGGCAAAAGCCATGCATGGTGTCATCATGTTAACTTAGCAGCTATAGGGAAAAGTCCATATTTTCATGAGATCGTAATCTGAATATTGAAGTCTCAGAACTCTGGGGCTAAAGCTGTTGGCAGAGCAATGACAGATTGTTTTATATTCATTCCCTTAACGTCTACCTCGTTAAGTACATTGAACTGGTGTACTCTTGGCCGACCTCGTTCTTTTTTCATTAACATGCACATTAAAGTTTCATGCCAAGAAAACTGGCAGTAAGTTTGACTAACAAGCCCTGCTCTGTTCCCAACCAGTCAAGCCTTTGAGCAATAACATCAAAGCAAGAATCAAAACTTAATCAGAACACTAACAGTAAAAAAATAACATACACAGTGCTGCCTATGATCATCATAAAAGATTGGATTGTTTTGATCCATGCATACACAAGATAAATACTCAGTCTGGTTATCTTGTGAAATGCAGGAAAAGTGGGTTTAACATTTCTCTACTGGAAACGTGTTTCAAAATTTGGGAGGCTACTACAAGGAAGGAAACCCCAGATTTTCACAGCCCTAACAAGAAACAAGAACTATTCCCCATTGTCTTGGGGTCTGTAGCGCTCCAGCCTTTACTCAGAATAAAGAGAGAAGATCTATTACCCTATAAATATTGTTGACTCCCATCATCCTTCACCACTAAATAAATTGTCTATGGCAGATGGGAGGATGGCTTTAGGTTCCCCATCCTAATTCTAAATAAAGATCAGATGCACCCTGTCTTATATTTTTTTAAACACTGAAATAAGCGCTTGGCCTTATTGCCATGCGCTCAAAAACCAGATTGGGCTTATTTTAGAGGAAACAGGGTAGTGATGTGTCAAATGCAATGTCTCCTATGCTTACTCATTCTTTCTCCTCTCACCTTATCTTGACTTCCAGAGCAGTTGGTGCTTGGAGCCTCCAAGGAACTATCTCGGCACTGGGATAAGGACTACGATTCCTTTGTGCTTCCTCTGCTAGATGAACTGCAGCCATGCTACATCCTTTATCGCCTGGATACCCAAAACGCACAGGGCTATGAGTGGCTTTTCATCTCCTGGTCACCTGACAACTCTCCTGTAAGCTTTCAACTTATTCCTATTCACAGAATACAGGTTACTAACATCCGGTTCTTGCTAGTTAGTTTAGTTGGTAAACTGAAGAATAAAACGTATGCAAAGTGCTCTTCAGAAGCATTGAGGTTGCTCTACTTCCCTTTTCCACTCCAAAACCGCTAATGGTTGGTGGTTGCAGGTGCCTTATATCTGTTTAATCTATAGCTCCTTCACTGCCAGCCAGGAACTTTCCAGGTGTCCATGATTCTCATAATCTCTAGTCAGCATAGAGTTTGATCATGGTAAACGTGTATGCAAAGCTGCTTGGTTTAGAAGCAGTTGTTACAAATGTGGATCAGGTATTTCTCATTCAACGCAGACTCCTTCAAAATGGAAGAGTTTGGTGCTCAACAGATCATTGGGAACTCAGAACTTCTCCCAGATGATTGAAGCAGATTGTTTCTGATGTGATACAGCTGTTCTAAGGGAGCGAAGGGCTAGTGGTCATGAGAGGATTAACGACCAGATCCTATAGATCGAGTCAGACAGTTGAGAAGCTCCTCCTCCTGCTGCTGCTTCCCAGCTTTCTGATTTGATCTGCTCCTATTCAGATGCACCCTGCCATTGCTCTATTCTGGCCTTTATTCCTAATAAAAAAAAAATCGAATTAGACTAATTGGATTTTCCTCAAATTATAGAAAATTTACAAACAATTGTTGAGACTTGCTCTGTGAGGTGCATCAGCGGAAAGGGCTTCAGCCCGAGACACTAGGACCGTTTTCGGTCGAGGGAATTGAGGCTCCCTTGGTTTTTACCCAATCTTACTAGCTGATTCTGAAAATTAAAGTCCAACATACAATACCTAGAAGTCACTAAATTGGTAAAGACTACATTATTTGTTTATTGGATTTCAAGGGCACCCAATTTCTAATAACTATGGGTGGCTCCACAAAATTAAAAGAACTCCACAAAAACAATATCCATAAAACAATAACTTTTCAAACAACTCTTCTAGATCGGGGGTAAAGGGGCAATTGCAGTCATCTTAACTGAAGGCTTGGGAGAAGAGCCAGTTTTTAGAGAACAGTTGAAGATGAGCAAGCGGGGAGGCCATGCAAATCTTCGGGAGATAATTTTTACAAAAGGCAAGTGCAGTGACAGAAAAGGCCCACTAGGTGACATTGATGGGACCTGAAGCAAGCCAAGTCCACTGGAGGGCACAGGGAAAGCAGATTTTTCAGGACACAGTTGCTTCCTCAAATACTGGTATCTAGGCTTTATGCTTGAATTGCATCTGAAGGCAGCTGGTAACCAGTGCAGCTTACATAGCAGGGGTCCTATATTTCCATTATTGTCAATCTACATTCTGGATCAGCAGTAACTTCTGAGAGGTGTTCACATGCAGCCCAGGGGTGGGTTCTACTTATCTTGACTACCTGTTCGCAATGGGGCCGTGCGTGCTTGCTTCGCTCGCGCTCACGCACTCTTCTGCGCATGAGCAGAAGCATTTTGATGACGTTGGGATTGGTAGGCAGAGCCTCCCGCCGGTTTTACTACTGGTTCTATAGAACCAGTGCGAACTGGGGGCAACCCACCACTGATGCAGCCCCATGTTTCACAAGCCTACAATATGATGCCGTCCATCCAACAAATTGGATTACTTCTATATAAGAAATAATGAAGTTTGCCCATGTATGTTGCAGCATGTAATCAAGTTTCTCTAATCTCTGAATCAAGGACGATCAGGCCTCATTAGTACTTGGAGAGAGATCACCAGGAAATCCCAAGGTTACAAGTTAAACTGCCAAGAAAACTACATGGATCTTCCATGAAGTCATCAGGAGCTGACTTGAATGCCTATTTATTTAATGAAGTCCAGAGTGAAAGAAAAAATACTTCCCTTCCATTTGTATTAGTATTGAGTCTTAAAGATGTACGTGACAAAATTGAGCACGACAAACCTTGACACAAAGAGTTGTTAATGTTTAGTTTTGTTATAATGGATTAAGCAATCTGTGATTATAGCTTTTGTCAGTCTTGGGGAAAAGACCTCTAGTTGTGTGAATTTCAGCTCTCAGAATTTTCAGCATGGCCGTGCTACTTGGGGAATTCTGGGAGTTGCACAACGCATTCAGAAGGTGCTTCTGGGGAAGATGGAGCTAACAAATTCATTTTGATATAAATATTGGTTTTAAAAGTCTCTCTAATTCCAAATATGAAAGGTCCTTTCTGATGGGTTTCAGAACCGTAAATAATCCTGCAACTCTTTTCTTTTTAGCCACTGTGAACTGGATTTCTGATGGTTAGCAGCCATGAATGTCTTCCTATAGTTCATATTCTTTTCTCTTTCTCTCTGTGCAACAAGGTTAGACTCAAGATGCTCTACGCAGCAACCCGAGCAACGGTAAAGAAAGAGTTTGGAGGAGGACACATTAAGGATGAACTCTTTGGGACACTAAAGGTATGGCAGTTGGTCATATCCACTGAGATCAGAACAATCAGAGTCATAACTGTTGAAGTTTGGAGTCCTGCTTCTAAAAGCCAGACTAGAATTTATCATCTACTCATTTTGAAATGCTTGCTTTAAGATTGCAAGGATTCTGACTGCACAAAAAAAAAAAAAAGAACTTGTGCTGTGTCTTCTGTTTTGCCATATTCACAATTGCAGAATATGCTGAGTTTGAACCCTGATAAAATGAGTGCAGGGACTAGAGTACATGACTTGAGACATTGACGTAAGATAGATAAAGATGTGCACAAGGTGATCTGTTTGTGCCATAAGAGCAGAGGTGAGCACTTCTATCCTGTGGAAGATTGCTTGTCTCTCACCTGCTTTTCTTTTGTCCTTTCTGTTATTTTGTTTGTTTATAACATTCAGTTCAGAGGAAGCCTGGTCCCGAAGTAGTTTAGATTGCTTTGCTGACTATACTAATTCACTAAATTGGAAGGTAGAAATTGGAATGCATGCATTGCATTAAGCCCTTCCCTGCTCTAGTCTCTTTCCTCCAAATTCATATACAGTTTAGTTTAGTTTAGTTTATTCATACTTACATGCCGCCCTTCTCCCGAAGAACTCGAGGCAGCTCACAAAGATAAAACAACGGAACAATAAAATTAATACTAAAATAATCCAATTAAAATCCCCAAGAAGTTAAAACTAAGACTCCCAGCAGATCAGGCAATTTGTTGGAAAAGCCATGTCTTCAGGTCACCGCGGAAAGAGCGGAGATCGGGAGCCATCCAGAGCCCTGTGGGTAACCCATTCCAGAGGGTCAGTGCGCCCACAGAGAACGCCCTCATCCTAGGCGCCATCAGCCGACATTGTCTGGCCGAAGGCACCCGGAGGAGGGCAGTCCTATGTGAACACACTGGGCGGTGGGAGGCCAGTAGGAGGTGATCCTGCAAGTACCCCGTGCCCGTGCCATGGAGGGCTTTATAGGTAAGTACCAGCACCTTGAAGCGGATCTGAAGGACCACCGGTAACCAGTGCAGCTCGCGCAGGAGTGGTGTAACACGGGAGTAGCGGGAAGCCCCCGTAACAACCCGCGCGGCCGCATTCTGTACCAGCTGGAGCCTCAGGGTGCACCACAAGGGCAGCCCCATGTAGAGGGCATTGCAGTAATCCAAACGCAGGATAACGAGAGCATGAGTGACTGTACGGAGGGCATCCCTATCTAGGAAAGGGCGCAACTGGCGCACCAGGCGAACCTGTGCAAAAGCCCCCCTTGTCACAGCCATCAGATGATCCACGAAGGACAGCCGGGAATCTAGGAGGACGCCAAGATTGCGAACCTTTTCAGAGGGAGTAAGCAATTCCCCCCCACATCTGGAGTGATGGGGGTACTAGACCATGAGATGCCGGTATCCACAGCCACTCAGTCTTGGGTTGAGTCTGAGCCTGTTCCTACCCATCGAGACCCGCACCGCCTCCAGGCACTTAGACATCACAGAAAGGGCATCCCTGGATTGATCCAGGGTGGAGATGTAGAGCTGGGTATCATCAGCATACTGATGATATCTCACTCCGAAACTGCGAATGATCTACCCAGCGGCTTCATGTAGATGTTAAAGAGCAAGGGGGAGAGAACCGACCCCTGTGGCACCCCACAGCTGAGGGGCCTCAGGGAGGATCTCTGACCCCCCGCCCAAACAAATTGCGTACGGCCTGAGAGGTAGGAGGAGAACTACTGTAGAACAGTGCCCCCCACCCCTAGCCCCCCAAGTCGTCGCAGTAGGATATCATGGTCGATGGTATCAAAAGCCGCTGAGAGGTCAAGTAGGACCAGGATAGAGGAATAACCCTCATCCTGGGCCTGCCAGAGATCATTCACCAGGGCGACCAATGCCATTTCCGTGCTGTGTCCACGCCTGAAACCCGATTGGTACCGGTCTAGATAATCCGTTTCCTCCAGGAATTGTGGAAGTTGGTGTGCCACCACAGACTCAACAACCTTCGCTATAAAGCGAAGATTGGAGACGGGACGAAAGTTATTCAGGGTGGCTGGATCCAGGGTAGGCTTCTTGAGAAGGGGTCGAACCACCGCCTCCTTAAGTGCGGCGGGGAAGACCCCATCCCTCAATGAAGCGTTGACAATCGCCTGGATCCAGTCTCCGGTCACCTCTCTGGTTGCTGCAACAAGCCAGGAGGGACATGGGTCCAACAAAGATGTGGAGGCCCCCAATCTACCCACAATCCTGTCCACTTCATCTGTGGTTACAGGGTCAAAGTCAACCCAGATGTTGCCTTCAAGACTTGCTCCCATCTCCTCGTCAGGTATGATACATGTTATGACTGTATCATGTTATGATACAGTCATAACATGATAAGAAGAAAGGGAGAGTTTCATATTGTGGATTGGCACAAGTCTGGCTATTGAGTTAATGATTATCTAAATGCTTTGTATTTTGTCCAATATAAAATTTGACTAGCTAAACTCATTTTACATATTGTGCAGAAAACCCAGCAAAAATGCTTACAGACCTGGAACATTTTTGAAAGTGCCAGAAGGGGGCAGTGTTGTCCATCAAATGATAGTACATTAAATTATACAGTGAAATGTTTTCATGTCTCTCTGCAAAGCTCTGTTATTCAATATGATTTGTGAAATCCTCAAGCAGCTATCCTAGATCCACCATCTAGTAGAGTTCTTTTTATATTGCTTATTTACTGAAGTTAATAGGCCTCTGGATCAGCAGTCACCAACTGGTGGTCCGCAGACCACTGGTGGTCCTTGAGAAAATTTTGGTGGTCCACAGAAAAATTATTTGCATTTTTTTTATATTGCACTAAATACTATTTATCTTTTTAAAAAATTCATATTGGTTATGAAATTATGAATTTGGTGGACCCTCAGGTCCGAAAGGTTTGTGACCCCTACTCTTGATCAGTGAAGTCTCTTGGTGGCTTACAGTACTGTGTAAAACAAATGTAAAATCAAAGCCTACTAAAACCAGTAAAATTAATAAACTGAACATTTAATCAACAGTTAAAAGACATAAAGATGCATTATGAAGATTTTTTGAAAAGCTAATAAATTTGTTGGACTGCTCAACTCCAAGGGGAATGCATTTTAATGATGTAGAGCAGCAATAGAGAAGGGCCTGAAAATTCATCTTTAAAATGTTAGTGTCACCATCAGTCAAGTCCCTGGATGCTGAAGGCGAACCTCAGGTAGTCTCAAGAAGTATGGAGGAATAGCTTGAAAGTGGTATTTTTTCAGATCTCTATTGCCATGGAGAATTTTAAAGTAATGACCAGCAATTTGTATTTAGTCCAGAAACGAGTTAACACCAGTGCAGTGCAATAAACACAACTGTGATATGATTTCTTCACATTTTTCTCATAATCAACTTGGCCTCCCAATTTTGGATCATCCAAAGCTTCTAGTCTAGACGGCTTCAAGGCCCAACCCTGAGTGGATAAAGACAATCTTGAGGCAGCTGTAGGCAATCACCTCAGATGATCTCAGCAAGTGGAGATTCATTTAAGAAGATCCATTGAGAAATGTGTCATGGCACATTGACCATTATATAATGCAAGTCTAAGTGGTACCCATGACTTACAATGGCTTTCCTTCAGTATTCCCCAGCCTCCCTACTTCCATCTGATTTTTAAAAAATATTTAAAAATATCTTAATTTTTAAAAATGAATGGGAAAACTAATGTGTTACAGAGCACCAACCTCAAGCATAATTTGTCCTTCAGAGAAGGCTTCCTGGTCCTCATAGAGCTCCCAAGTACTTTCTTACAAAGTAAAAATTATAGAGCTCCAGCTCAGTCCTTTTTTTTGGAGCTCTTCCCTGCACCCCTTAAACAAAAAGAAAAGCTGAGATAATAGACCAGGGGTGTCAAACGCACGGGCTGGATGCGTCACACACTGGCCATGCCTATGCCTGGATTAGCGAAAGGGGGGGAGGGAGTCGCGATTCGTCATGTGATGCCGCCATGACGACGCGAGTTTGACACTCCTTTAATAGACAACATTTTGCAAGGCTAGAGTAGGTTGTAAAGAACAACTTTGTCAGTTTGCATTGGTTCGCACTTTTATGGCTAACCCAACCAATTAAGGCAGCCATTTTATGAATGTACCCTGTGTTCTACTTTGAACCAGTTTCATGCTTTTTGTGCGGTTGCTTTTCTGTTGGACCATAGGAGGACATCTCGCTCAGTGGCTACCAGAAGCATGTGTCTTCTTCCTCTGCTCCAGCTCCTCTGACCGCAGCCGAACAAGAGCTTCAGCAGATCCGCATCAATGAGGTAAGAAGAAAGTTTACTGAGCTGTTGATTATGCTACAGTTCTTTCTTTCCAATGTTAAAATTTTCCCTTGGTGCTTTGTGTGTAAAACTGTTACGGTGTCATTTAAAAGCCATGCATTTTTATTCAGGTGCAATTAGGAATAAAAGTTTGTTTTTGGAAGCTGTCAGATAGCCATAGTAGTGTTCGCGTTTTCCATTTGGAAGGAAGAGCTGTGCACTGCAGCTAGGAAAATGGGAAGTTCAAGGTGCTTAAAAGGGAGAGAAAGGCTTCTGAAGTAGAGGAATATGCTGGTTGATGCTGCCCATCTCTTTTCTTATCACTTTTCCTTCGGTGTTTCATTGATTCTTGGAGGGTGGGGGGGATTGTTTCTTTGCTTTTCCACCCTTGATCAATTCAGAGCATAGTTGTATGGGGGCAAATGCCAAGGCTTACAGCTATCATTTCCAAGGCAGTAGCTATCCTGTAAGTGACCTGCAATACTTCAGCATCCATGTTTTTCTTAATAATCGTGCTTTCATTGATTGATTGGTTTCAAGTATATCGCCCAATTCAAATGACTCTGGTGGTTAGGAGTAGGTAACGCCTGTCTTCCCAGTTACAAAGTACCACTATCTTGAATCCTGGAGAAATTCGGGTTTCCTCCAGAAATAATGGCTGGAGGAATAATATTTGATCTGCTTATCATAAAGGAGAGACAATGCTCATAAACCGATTTCCTGTTTTTAGTTGGGTGGCATAGGTTGCACGCTATTGAACATTCAGCTGTTTATGTGGTTATTTATTTGTTAGATATAGATGCCACGTTTCTTCCAAGAACACAAGTTAATTCCTAAAGCCTTCACTTAAATCTGGTCCTAGTCACATAATAGTTTTGCATTGGTTTGGAGGTTGTAATCACACATTAAGAGTAGAAAGTTGCAGCTAGTGCAGCTGTATGAAATCTGAACCAAAACATTCATGGTAAAAGGATAGCACAGTATTACAGCTAGTCCTCATTTAATGACCACTCATTCAGTGACTGTTTAGAGTTAACAAATGAGTGATACTTACGAACAGTCCTCAAACATCCAGCCACCGCAGCATCCTCATTGTCACATGATCATAAGATGGGTGCCTGGTACCTGATTCGCACTTACAATTCTGGCATTGTTCCACTGTTACATGATTGCCATTTGCAACCTCCCCCCCCCCCCCCCCCCGTCCTGTCCCATTGTACTTGTGCCGGTTGGTAGAGAGTAACTTACTTACTGGAGCAACTTGCAACTTCTCCATTGACTTTGTTTTTGGAAAGCTGGCAGGGAAGGTTGCAAATGGGAATCATGTGATTGTGGGATAATGGATGATGCAGTGCCTCATGGGCTGTTCATGCAGCAGCCATCCCCAATCCCATTGCACTTGTATCACACCTCGCACTGTGCCTGGCCTGCCAGTTCGCTTGCAAGCTGCCTGCAATCCTCGCTTAACGACAACAACCTCAAGTGCGGGGATTGCCATTGCTTAGTGTTGCGGTTACATGATGTTGTGCTTTACGACCACATACTTAGTGATGGAAGTTCAGGTCCAGTTACCATTGTTAACCAAGGACTATCCGTAGTTCATACAGATTTGAAGTATTTGCAAGGCACACCTGATAGCATTTTTCCAGTATTGCACAATATCGGAGACCTCATATAGTGTTTTTTCCTGTCATTTCCTGAATTAGTTTTTGAAGTATTGAGTTTTATTTGTTCCCTTAATGCGATTTGTACATTGAGTTGAATAATGTTTAACCTGCCGGGTCTTAACTGTAGGACTTTCATCTCCCTCTGGCACATGATTATCAAGTCAGAAGATGATTTAGCAGCCGGGGTGAGATTGCTGCTTGTGTGTTTCCATTTGCATTTATTGGCCCAAGCTCTCTGTGAGGTTTTCATCTCCTACCGAAGCGGATGATTAAGAACCCTGAAAGCGAGCAGAAAGAAATTTCTCTCAGTTGCTTGTGCGGTAAATTTATAACTGTGGTAACAATTGACTGATGTTATGTATGAGCTTTATATCCCACCTCTTCCCCACGATCCCGTTGTGGTGTAGCATTCTTGCCTCCATTATATGTGATATGTGACCCAGCCCTTTCCAGGAGATGCTGATCATATTGCCATAAAATTGGTGGAGCCTGTGAGCTGCCAGGAGACTCAAGGTTTTGACTGAGGGATATGGACAGAGGTGGGACACGAGTCCCCACATATGCAAACCATAGGAATAAGATTTTAAAGCCACCATGGCTATGCTGTCTTTGAGAGAAAGTGAAGGATATGGAAATGGAAGAAGGGCTTGTTGACTGAAGTACAAAAGATAGAGACTGAAAGTGACTGAGGTAAAATAGTAATGTTTCTAATCAGGAAATATTACTATTTCTTTCAAGTCAAGAAACAGCATATTGACCAAGTTACCCAAAGCAAAATCTCTTAAATTGAGATATAGCAGTGAAAGCAACATAAGTCTTGTCCTACCTGTAACAAGACTGAAAAGGACTTAAAAGTTCTGGGGGTGCTACTTCGACTGGAGCTGGAGTAGGCCAGGGATGGATTTGGGCATTATTATTTCTGAATTCTCCCAAATAATTCACTCTTGCCTCGTCCTTGTGGGTTACTTGCCAAACCCTGAACTTGGAATATTTGCACGAATTCACATTGGAGATCAGGTGGAAAGCTAAGAGTTATTCATTGGGAAAGATACTAGCTTAGAGAGCAGTGTGCCTACTTCTCTTTGGGGAGGGGGGTGCAAATCCTTTTTGGGCACTGGGCCTAAAAGCATATCTCTTTCACGTGTTTCCGTAATCTGAATCTGTTGAACTAGCCTGTACCAACTGTCAACCTAAATATTACTAGCGAGGGAGAACAAAGCGTCTTTATAGAGAGATCAGCCTTCCATCAGACCTGCACACATCAGGTGCAGCCAAATAGCCTATTTGGGCCCCCAACTGAGTGTGCAGCACTCCAGCCCTGCCTCCCCTCCCTCCCATTCTGCAGCTTTCTTTAAATATGACAGGCCTGGAGCTTAGCTTCCCACCGCCACTTCTGCATGGCTGAGCGATTCTGATAGGTTGCGAAGAGAATCCCTTTCGGTTTATGGCTCCATTTCTGGGTCACCCTGCTTGTGATCCAGTGTCACTGGCGGCAGATGAGACAGACATCCGTTTTATTTTAGAGGATGCTCAGAAAATTGATTATCTTGCATGAAGCCTGAATAGACAGCCCGGGTTTTTGCATTCTGTCCTCACGTTTGATGTGTAGGAATTGGCCTCAATTAGATCAGTATGAATTCACACACCACGTTAAAGTGATCACCTGCTTTCTCTGATTTGGGCCTGTGGATCCTGGCATGGTTGGGTGTAAACTATGGACTGTAGTGTAGTACCGTTATATACTTATGGATGTGAAGAAATCATAGTTAAGGCCAGTTTGGGGCAGCCAACTTCCATTTCTCCTTGTTAGGACGCTACTCTGAAGTAATTAAGGGTTGCCTAAGATAGGCTCTGGCAGTTTAGCTTAGTGCTGCCCGCAGGTTTCTTAAGCCATCAGGAAAGATTTTTTGCTGACCTGAGAACTAGGCCCAATCTTCTAGAGCAGGGGTCTCCAACCTTGGCAACCTTAAGCCTGGCTGGGGAATTCTGGGAGTTGAAGTCCTCCAGGCTTAAGGTTGCCAAGGTTGGAGACCCCTGTTCCAGAGTTTGCACCAGAAACTCTTGCCTTGCTCCATTCTGTTTTCTGGACTAATCCTACTTTTAACCAGGTCAGAGCAGCCATTTCTCATAAAGCTCACTCCAGATTAGATGGCCAGTTAGGATTACACCCAGAGCCTCAACTACATTGTGCTGGTTACTCTAGATGCATTTTTCAAGGGGCAAACTGTAAGATGGCTATGCCATCCCAACCATGATGCCTTACTCTGAGAACCTCCTTGGACTGTTGCTTAGAGAGCAGCCGGTCAGCCAGCCCAAGGCCAAGGGACATGTTGCCGCTTCTGAAAAATGAGTATGCACAAGGGAGTGGTGGGTCCATCTCAACTGGCAGGTCCTCTTGAAACTTTCTGCTGCTCCTCCAGTATGACAAAAAGCAAGGTCCAAACTCACTTGAGACCACTTTGCTGGTAAACTCATCACCTGAAACTTGTTTTAATTTTGGTTTGATTGAAATGGATTTCTGCCTCTGCCTTGTGGGATAAAACAGGGTTTCTATGTGTTTCTATGGTATGCTTTCTGTCATTTCTTGCTCTTCTATTTCCTTGAGGGAAGTACAGTGTTTAAATTATGTTATGCTTGTGGAATGTGTCGCTTTTGCCACTGATTTAATAGGTGCTAGCTTCATCAGACTTTCAAACCTCTCCAAGGGCCTTAGAGTTTTTCTTTCTTCCTTCTTTCTTTACTTCCTTCCTTCCTTCCACCTATCTATCTATCTATCTATCTATCTATCTATCTATCTATCTATTTATCTATCTATCTATTTATCTATCTTCTATATCTCAATCATTAGAGACTCTCTAGGTATCTTTTATTCACACGTTTATTATACCTGTTTCCCCGAAAATAAGACATCCTCTGATAATAAGCCCAATCGGGCTTTTGAGCGCATGGGCTAAAATAAGCCTCCCCCCCAAAATAAGTCCTCCCCAAAAATATTTAAACACAGAGCTGGAAATCAGGTAAGACGGCAAGAGGAGCCCCATCTTGCTCCAAGCACCCCAAAATAAGAAGACCTCCCCGAAAATAAGGCCAAGCTCTTATTTCAGGGTTCAAAAAAATATAAGACAGGGTCTTATTTTCGGGGAAAACACGGTAGCCTCAAATACTAGTGCTAAACTCAGGCTTAGTTGAGCTGTCCAGGCATGGTAGCATTACATTTAAAAAATTTGCCAGGTTTTCTGATTTCACAGAACAATGTAAGGAGCAGTTTCTAACCTTTTTTTTTTAAAATAGCGACTATTCCATCAACTTAAAACTTTTTCAAGACAATCACATAAATTGGGAATAAACCTTATAAAATCCTAGTGATTTATTACTCTCAACTGTAAGCATATTGCACTCATTACAGTTCATTTATCTGCAGTAAGTTGCCTTTGGGAAAGAGAGAACATTTACCTAATGTGAAAAATGATTCAGCTAGGGCCACGTTATTTCTTCCCATTCCCCGCAGATCACTTGCAATACTCTTATGGACTATCATTGGTAACCAGAGAATGGGATATCATTGCTTCACAGTTTAATCTCTTCCTTTCCTCTTCCTTTCCTCTACTTAAATTGTAGATTGCATCTGAGCAATAGAATTTGCTTTGCCAGAAGCCCTGATGGAGAATTTTTTTTTCTGGGTATGCAAATAAATGCCCAGAGGATTTCAGGAAGTCCTTGAAGCTGAATTGCTGGGCCATTGAATGTTTACAATTGCCTGGAAAATTCAAGGAGCTGATCTAAAGGGTCCTTTAGATAAATGGCTGAGGCCCTTGGTGTGCACTCCATTGGCATGTTAGGAATGCCAGCTGGATTGATCAGGTAGAATATCCTGACTTTTACACTTAAATAAGGAACATTAGCAGATGCAAATGATAATCTCCTAGCCTTGAACCATACCTTTCCTGGAAGCCTGACCTGTTGGTAATAAATTGGGCTTTGTGGACAAAATCTCAAACTTAATCCCAAATCTATTTATCAAACTGTGAATTTCTGTAAGAGAGCTTGTTTCAAATACATGCAAGTCAATGGGATAACTGCATTACATTGGAGGATTGTTTGAGTGGGTCTTTTATAAAGAGCATCTTTCAACCCAAAGAGAACTGAGAAGGTTGTTTTTTGTTTTTTGTTTTGCTTGCAATATTGTTTGTTCACATCTGCAGATTTTCCAGGACAAAGTTAAGAATGAAAGGCCCTGCTTTTCTTTCCAAGCAGCGTACTTAGTTCAGTGGGTTTTTTTCTCAGATAAACACGTATAGGATTGCAGCCTAAATACCATTGGCTCCAGTGCAGAAAATGATCAATTGGTGTAAGATTGAGTTGCATGTGGTTATTGTGTGCTGCCTATATGAAAAACCTGAAATGCCATATTGTGCTTCAATAGTTTTTGTCATTTCCTCGGAACAGTTTTTTTTTTTTAAATGAATGATCTTTCTAGCATTTAGAAATAGGGATAAAGTGCACAATAGGTCATCTCAGAATAAATATTTTCAAATAACAACATATTTGAAAACAGTTTGAGCATATACACTTATAATAAATTACTGCTATATCAGAAAATTTTAAAATCTGGCAGTGCATTTTCAGACCACAAAAGAAATATCATTAGGACCTGATCCTGTCTGCTTTAGGAATGTGGTCCCTGCTGCAAATGCACCGATCCTGGAGAAGTTGCCCACTCCTGCTCTCAAAGCAGAGCTGCTCGCTCGGAGTTGCCATTAAGTCAGCTCCAAAAAGGGCAGGAGGCATTTTCCATTTAGATTATCCGATATTGTAATTGCGTTATTTATGTATCTGTGTGTGTGCTCGCATCTTGTTGCATTGCATCTTGTTCTTTAAACTGTTCTGACAGCATTGCTGAAGAGAAGCATGCGAATGAATTACATTAAAATGAATTGCACTAGATATAGAAATCTTCATTTTCATATAGAGTTCTTCATTTCTTATTGGTTTGGTAAAGTGCTATTAGTTTTATAAGCACCTTGGCAGTAGAGTGTTGATTGAAATAATATTTTATACCTTTGGCCCTATATCATCTTTGCTCTTCAATCAGCTATAGCAATCCTGGTGGGCAATCAGTCATGAAACATGACCTTTTATATGTTTTATTTCTCCTTTCACAGCACACCTGGATATAGCACTGAAGCCTTATATCTATGTGTAGGAAGTTAGCACCCACCCCTCTCCTAGGAAAATGAAATATTCTAGGAAATATTAAAAAGGCAGAATATTATATTTTCCCTAAAGGAGAAACATGTTTCTAAAGACAAACTCAGAGCCTCAGCTCCCTGCCCCCCCTCTCCCCCGGCTGGTGCCAACCTATCTACACGACAAAGGCTGGGCCAGCTTATCTACAACACAAAAGACATGGCCCTCAGGACATGATAGGATTAGCCCTCAATCAAGATCCAAACCAGGACAAAGCCATTAAGCCATAATAGGAATTGCCCAAAAGCCCATTTATTACATCATCACCCAGCAAGATTCAACCAGGCCTGGGAGTCTGACAACCAATCAGAGTACATTCCTTACATAGGAACAGGAAGCTCCAAGGTGGAGCCCAAGAGAGGGTATAAATCTCTCTCCCTCTCTCACCCATGTGCTCTTTTTGCCCAGGACCTCAAACCATGTGGTCCTTCCACCATTAATCCATCTTTCCAAGCAGTCTCCATGTTTCCAGTGTCTTTCTTCCCACTTGGAATTGAACCCAGATGGACATTTCTCCCAACATACGGTTTTTCATTTTGTCCGATCTGGAAACTATAGTTGTTGTCTTAGGAAAAGTCAGCCTCTTAAACGACTAGAGTTGTAGCGTGTTTTTTGAAAGTTAAAGATGTCATCGTTTATTTCTGAGTC
Organism: Pantherophis guttatus; assembly: GCF_059756535.1. Lineage (NCBI taxonomy): Eukaryota > Metazoa > Chordata > Lepidosauria > Squamata > Colubridae > Pantherophis > Pantherophis guttatus. Next base: position 211,971,296 of record NC_142064.1, read on the forward strand.
ATGTGAAAGAAGGAACAAAGAGGAATTTACTCCTATGGAAGTTTGCTAATCCAAATTTAGAACATCCCATCTGGAACCCTGTTCACTGGCTACTTGCCTTTGAAAGGAAAATAAAATGCATTGCAATCACTTGAATACTTATGCAAATCTCACCTAATCTTCATGTTATTAAATGATTTTTTTTTTTAGAAGGCCACAATTAAAGCAAGAAACTATGTTACAATTATGGCAGAAATACAGTTTTCTGAACCATTTAATTAGCTCAAAATCCCAGGTCTTTATTTTCACTGGGTTGGTTAACCTTTGTATGGCTCAATTACATTGCTTGTCTGTTTGAGTAGTCAAGAATTGTGGGAGGCTTTCCATAATGTGGGGGCCTTCTATTTGGTCATTGTTTTGTGTCTGAGGTTTTTTTTAAAAAAAATGAAATAGATGTGCTAAGCTGTAATAGGCTTGACATAACTCCTTTAACCTGTTTGTTAATGTAAAAGTAGTGGAAAACTATCCCTTTGTTTCTAGCAGTTTTGCTGTTTTGTTTCAGTAAAAAGAACTGAAAGGTTCTGGGAATACAAAAACAAAATTCAAGAGCTGCATGTGACTACGGCACCCAGACACACACACACACACACACACACACACACTGTGGTATATCAGAGGATTTTGGCTCTCTATATATTGTGGGTACTTCTGGAGGAAGTCTGTGGTTATATTTGTTTGTGTGTACTCCAAGGATTTTCAGTCGCAGCTCTCCAGCAGTGATGAATGGGGCTTCCTCCCAAGTTACTTGGGATGTATTTTGGGGGGAATAAGTGGTGTAGTATATTAATATACAGTAAGTATTAAATCCCTGTGGCCAGCTTTTTTATGCATAACATGATCTATTGCCTGCCACTTGATCAGGAGAAATTATTTTATTAAATCATTCTTGGTGGGTTTTGAACTCTTGTGTCTTCTCTTCACCTGCCCTCAGGATTCAGATTCCCAGGAGTCCTACAGTGAGATGGTAGGCTTGATGTTACGCATTTCTTCTCAGAATTATAGCTCTTCCTTGGAGCTTATCTTTTCTTGCATGTTTTAATCCTAAACCTTCTACCCTCCAACCTTGAAGCATTTACTTTAAAAAGAAATAATTCCTTCCTTTCTCTACCAGTGAAGCTGTAACCCTAACAATTTATAGATGCCTCTGCAGAAAAATATATGTTGAATGAGTTTGTAAGATGTATATATAGAACAAGTGTTTTATCTAAAAGAATGGGATTAATTACCCCTTGATTTGTTGAACCAATCCACTGCTGGATTGGTTCAGCTCATCCAGAAAAAGACTTGGGAGCTCCTGAAACAATGTTTGGAAGCTGCTTGGGTCTATGTGAGATTGACCAAACTAAGACATAAGCAAAATAAGATACAGGCGGAATTCGTGGGGAAACCAAATATTCTTAATAATAAGATTATAAATGGTCTTAACTGTAAGTGCCTGGTTTTTGTTTTTGTTTTTTAATTCTAAGGATATATTGTGGGAATCCTACTAGATTGGAGACGTTCAAGAGATATGGAGGTCAAGAGTGGCTTTTATCACTATTATATGGTCATATTGGCTAGATGTTTGCTCAATTATTCATGCCCCAGAGACGTCTAGACTGGCATAATATAAAACATTCTGTCTGAGGCATTGAAAAACTTCAGCTGGTATAGAAAGTGGGCATTTCACCACAGGTAGTCCTCAACTTATACAACCATTCATTGACTGATCATTGGAAATTACAATGGCACCGGGGGGGGGGGGAACCCATGATCACATGATAAACATTTGGACACTTGACAACTACCTTCATTTATGATGATTGCAGTATCCCAGGGTGATCGCCTTTTGCGATCTTCTGACAAGCAAAGTCAATGAGGAAGCCATAGTCTCTTGACAATCGTGTTATTAATTTAATAACTGCAGTGATTCACTTAAATGTGGCAAGAAAAATCATAAGATGGGGCAAAATTCACTTAACATCTGTCTTACTTAGCAATGAAAATTTTTGGCTTAATTGTCGAGGACTACCTATATTGATAGATAATTAGATGTGTAGAACCTAACCTGAGTCATCTGTTTTTCACAGCAATACTGGTTACGGGTTCATTTCCAAGTCTCTTTCCTAATACCAATATGGTGTAATGGTGAAGATAACGGACTTGTACTAGGGATAATGAGGTCCAAGTCCACCTTTAGCCCTAGAAGCTGAGAGTTTGTGTCAGCCACTCCCTCTTAGCCCAACTATCTTGCAAAGGCTACTTTCACAAGAATAAATGAAGGGAGATTCTCATGAGCTTTTTAACAATAAGTGGGATATATTATCATTTATATCTAACAAAGAAAGAAAGAAAAATATAACAGTGTAAAGGACTATTTTTACTTGTACCAGGAAAGTTTGTTAGCTTATTTATCAAACCTAGAGGCCGCCCACTTCACTAACAGAACATTTAAAGTCAAAAATTTCTTGCTTCAGATTCCATCACTGTTAATATTTATGAAAATTCTTAAGCCTGATTTATTTTTTTTCATGTATCTCCTGAATCAATATTATTACTCTGTTGTGGGCTATTAATTTAGCTATATCTGGTTTTATTACTATATAGGATGTTATAAATGGTGGTATGAAATTCCTTTATCAATGTTTTCTTATTGTGCTTATATTGTTGTGCTTTATCATTTGGTACTTTAATATCGTAAGTTTTCTTGAGTAGCTCTTGGGCCGTAAAAACAGCCTAGAAATATTTTCAGTCAATCAATACAAATCTTTTTTTGGTTTTCCTCCTTGCATTTTAAACAATATCAGCCAGACATCAGCCCGATATCAGCCCTGTGGTATCTGTTTCTGCCTTCCCCTGAGCCAGAAGCACTGTAAGAATGTGTGTGTGGATTGCAGAAAGATTTCAGTAGTGGTCATTTGCAGAACCTGTAAATGTAGATCTATGTACTACAGTCATACATAATAATCAAAGTGGCATGCAGCACTGTCTCAAGGTACTTTTCCAAATGAAAAGTATTTAGTGATACTGTTTTTCCAGCATTTGGCTAGTAGGCTGGTTTATATAAAGAAAAACTCTGCTTCAAGATATAAACATTTTTGTCAGCAGTTACATGTGCTTGGTCCAATTCTAGTTGTACATGTTGCAGCATAGGCATTAAAAGCCATCATATTTGAATCCAGGTAAAGCTGAATGTTTGGAAGTCATCGCAGGCAGTTGGATGCTCTGCTAAACAGACTGTGTGGTTTATTGAATGATAACCTACAACCAAGGTTTCAGACCAGTTGTCTTCTATTAAGGATTGTTGTTGAGTGTCCCAAAGGTGCTTTTTCAAGAGGCAACTGGACTTTCTTGTTTTTCTTGGAAGACATTTTGCTTCTCAGCCAAGAAGCTTCTTCAGTTCTCAAGAAGCACCTTTGAGACAACTATGACTTGGATGACAGAGAATCTCCATAGATTGTTGTTGAGTATTATTAGTACATTCCAGGATAGATGGAAGTTGGGCAGCATTTCTTTTATTTCTCTTATAATATGATGTCATTTTCTTACTTCCTACTGGCAGATGGTTTTGGGCTGCTGCTGCTGCCCATTTGTGGTAGAATACCCTCATCCTGAGGAGGTAGGCCATGTTGCCTGCATTCTGTCTTCTGTTACGTTTTGCAGAGTTCTTTCCCTTCCCTTATTTGTTTCATCACATTCTCCTTTATATATTTGCTCCACAATATTCCACGCAGGGTGGATTTGATTTAAATCGAGTCAATTTAAATCATGATTTAAATCACTAGTAAAGACTTGATTTAAATCAACTCGATTTAAATCATAATTTTTAAAGAGCAACTGTCATCTCTACTACTCCGTTGACCCGCTGTTGACTCACCAATAGTCCCAGTGTTGCAGAATATACAGCCTTGTGCTACATAACTAAGCTCCATTTCATGCTGAATAAACTAAATTATTTATGTATCTTAAATAGAAGACTATCTTACGATAGATTTTTACCCCAAAAGTTTTTTATTAAAATAAATTCAATAAAAATCAAAAAATCCGATTTAAATAAAAAAAAACGATTTAAATTAAAAAAAATCTGATTTTTTTGATTTTTAAAAAAAAATCATTGATTTTTATCCACCCTGATTCCACGTTCACTTTCTGTTAATCAAGTTCGCAAACTTCCCCATTTTAGATCTGAAATCATCTGACTCAGTGTATCTAAAGATTATCTAAGGAGCCTTCTTAGACACGTTTCTCAGGTGGCTGGATTCAAAATAAAGTATATGTAAATCTAAGTCTTGAATTTGTTGAGCTCTTATGGTATATCTAATGGCTATTAAATATTATGAATGGATCTGAATCGTTTATCCCAAGAAAAGACTATAGGTGTTTCTAGCATTCCTTAAAAGATACCAATATACAGGAGCCATAAAGTACTGAGAAACTTTACGACCACTCTTGTTTCTTCAGTATTCTGTTACTGAAAGAATTGATGTGGCTTCATGTCCCCATAAGCTGCTGCTGCCGATGATGATGATGATGACTGGGTGCCCTCAAGTTCTTCTGGACTGCTGATGTCTGCCTGGACAAATCCCTGCAGCTTTCTTGGCAAGATTTCAGAAGTATTTTGCCATTGGTTCCACCCTAGTACCTGGCCCAAGGTCACCCAGCTGTTTCTGTGCCTAAGGCAGGACTACAATTTGCAATCTCCCAGTTTCTAGCCTAACTACTATACTGGGTTCTTAAACATAATCCAGGGATGGGCAAATGTGGCCCTTTTACAACCTGTGGACTTCAACTCCCAGAATTCCTGAGAGAGCTTACTTTATTATATGGTTTTATGTTTGCAAACTTTTTTCTCTAAACTGCTTTGAGAGAAATACGGTATAAAAGATAAATTACTTAAAGGACAATATGAATTTCTAATGGAAAAAAAAATTGGATTCCCTGCATTTATTTTAGAGTAAACTGCACATATAGGTTGGTTTTTAAAAATATTCAGTGATAGTCTCCGTCTCCCCCCCCCCACACACACACACACTTTTCATAGCTTGATTTTGTAAAAGCTAAACGAAGCCTTGAGAACCTCAATGTAAAGTCTTAAGTGGTCAAGTGAGTTCGTGGATACACCCATGAAATTTTCCTGGCAATAATATACAAGTGGTTTGCCTTTACCTTCATTTAATATTTTTTAACTTCCTGCAATTGTCTAGAGACCTGGAATTCCTTTGTGATCTCTCATCTAAGTGCTATTCTAAGTGTCTGACCCAGCTTAGGTTTGAAACTCAGACAAGATTGGCAATGTGCTATTACCGAGATTTTTTTTTTTGGTCTTGAATTTCTTTCAAACAATTCCACTGCTTTTATTGTGTTGATAAATTTGGCAAACATATATTACTAGTTAATTTACTATCATTTCTTTTTATTTTTTGATTGTTACAAGAATTTTAAAAATTCAGTTTATCTCAACAAATGTATTTTAATTTGAAGAATATTAGAGAATTTGTCAAAATTCAAACAAAGAATCAAAACGTATATTGATTTCTATCTCACACTGATAAGTTTAGTAAGCCTCTTGGGAGCTCCTGATTAATTACACTGTGTAGTAAATATGTCCATACGTGACGCTAGGAAGGGCTCCATTTCTCTAAATTTTGGTTCAAGTAGGTGAGTCTGGATTTGCATCTCTTTTAGCTTCCACTTGTATTATTACACCCCTCCATCTGATTATGGCTGCTTGATACAAAACATGCCAAAAGGTTGCACTGATTAGAAATTAGAGCCAATGCTAGATTAGAATGGCAAATTATTTTTTCCTTTAATATTAGGATTCAGACCACAAAATATAAAGAGAAAGGGTTGACGATATGTTCTTCCCTCCCAAGGAAAATACTGTTCTTAGAAGTTTGTATTGGCAAACAAAGGGGGTCTTCGCTCTGACACGAAGAGCAGAGTGCTGGGAATTTTTGATTATGATTGTATCATGGGCAAAGCCTGAGGTACAACCCACCCCCCACATCATTGTGATCCTATTAGTGTTGTTTAGAAAATGAAGAAAAATACCACATGAAAATGAAGATCAGATTTCTGTCGCTTCATATGCCTCCCGCATTATAGTCTGTAGAATTCTCTTACATTTAATTACATTATTTTTATGATCAATCCAAGGTTTTGTTTTTTTTTAGAGCGGGAAGAGAAATATCTCTGTAGCATAAGGTTCAGGTGGGAATACAGTTTCAAACAAAGCTAAGCAACGTCATGCCTAACTAGTACTTAAATGGGAGAGATCCAGGGCAGACCCCATCTGAAGGTTAGACTGTGAAGTTTAAAAAAAAAAAAAAAAACACCCTGGAAAAATGCATTGTCAACCCACGTTCACGTTGTTACTAAAGAAACTTACATCGATTAGGCCATGTCAATCAAACTCTGCTCCAGAGCCCCAAGTGTTAAACTAGCTCATCCCCCAATTTGTTATGAGGAAGACTCAGCATGGACAGGAATTCAGCCCAGTGAATTTAGAAGGAAAGAGGGCTAACCACCCATTGACCTTTAAACATATAATGTATAATGCCTCCATAAAGTTCAACTCTCACTGTGTTCTGGCTATGAAAAGGTCAGAGTTCTGATCTTTATACTTACTTGCATTAAATTTCATCATCCTGGTTGAAAAACTTAGTTATCTTGGTTAGAAACACCCTAGAACTATTGTGACTCATTTGAGCGTTACTACCTGAGATCATCAATCATTCACCTATTGTAGACCATGCCCATAAAAGTATTCCCTGTCCTTTGGTCAAAGGTAGCAACTGAGGTTATTCAGTGACATCTTTCAGTTTAATCACTTACCGCTCTTTCAGAACTATAAATAGTGCTTGAAATGGTCAAAAAGCATTATATCAATACAGAACCTTTGGTAATATGTTGTTTTAATTTCATTTCTTTCATTCTGAGAGCTCCTACCTCTTGTTTTCTGTTGGTGGTTTTTTCAAAGATTCATAAACTCAGGATAATTGGTATTTACCAGGTTACCTGACTATCATGGTTGTTGAAAGCACAGGCGCTCAAAATTTGACGCCCAGGGCTTTCACTTATAGAACCTATGCCATGCTTTGTGAGCAATACTTGCTATTCTATAGAGGTGCAAATTATATATTTAATAATATAGGATACCAATAAAGGAGAATATTTATGACTCAGGGTTCTAGCCTTTTTTAATGTTACCTAGTTTGGGTAATGAAACATCTGTAAGAAAACAAACAAGCTCAGAGTGCATCAAGGACTCCTCAATAATATATAGCGATAGCACTTAGACTTATATACTGCTTCACAGTGCTCTAGAGCCCTCTCTAAGCTGGTAACAGAGTGAGCATATTACCTCCAACAGTCTAGCTCCTCATTTTACCCACCTTGGAAGGATGGAAGGCTGAGTCAACTGTGACAGTCAGCAGAAGGAGCCTGCATTACTGCATTCTAATCACTGTACCACCAAGGCTCTCCGTATGAATATGGCATCATCCTTAAAAAATAAAGAATAAAAATAAATATAAAATATAAAATAAAATAAAAATAAAATATAATTATAAAATAAAATAAAATAAAATAATAATAAAATATAATTATAAAATATAAAATATAAAATAAATAAATAAAAATAAAAAAAAATCGGCATACTTGAAGGACCATTCAAATGAAAGATATATATCAGAATGGAGAAGATGGATTGACTATATTCAAAACAAATATCGGACTAAAAAGTTTCAAATAGCTTATGAATGAAACCAATATTTTCTTTTTGAATTATGTTTTGTTAGTTGAAAGGGGAGTTAAAGAGCAAGAGGGAGTTTGGAGACTACAGAAAGTTAGCATATTTTAGCTTATGTTTGTTAAATGTTATACCCTGAATTTGCTCTGGGAAGTCCGGGGGTGGGTGGGGGGAGGGAGAGGGGATATGGGGGGTGGGGGGAGGAGGGATGGGAAAAATTGTTGTAATACTTGTTAAAACTTTTTAATAATAATAATAATAAAAGTTTATAATTGGGTACAAATTTATCTACACGTTTTCAGAAAAACCCCAGTCTAAACTGCTTTAGAACTTTTGAGGGTAAAAATCTGTAAATAAAATAAAAATTATGTGGGATAACTGAGATTAGAAGTAAGAGTCTAGACTATTCTAGAGCCTAGAAATAAAAAATGCAAATGTTTCATATATCTGAAAGTGTCACTTCCAGCACTTGATGAAAAGTAGACCTAGCCAGTTCTATTTTACAAGTGATATTTTGTTTGCTACTCAATGAAGCATGTGACCTAGTTTTTCTCCTCTATGAAGCATGAAACTAAAATCTAATGATTTTCCCTCTGTTGATTCTGTGTGGAGCTATAAAGCTGCTTTTGTACTGTTAATTATTTTAAGAAGAAAAAATTATGCTGATGTTGCTTTTAAAATGTCATTCTTTCTCACCTAACGAATCGATTCTTGCCAGAAGTGACCCAAAGAGGTAGCTTTTAAAAAGTATGTGTCATACTCAGTATTAACCTCTTTAGCTTTACAAAATTGGTTAATTGTTACTGTAGCTTATGATGAAAAATTCATTTCCTATTTTCCTTACAAGCTGCCATTCAAAAGGAAAAGATATTTTTCCCCTTTGTCGTGCCCACCAGACCTTGTTTTTGTCAGTATCATCTCCAGAATGTTTATAAAGCCAGTTATATCTGAGATCTACTCTTCTGCTCGCTTCCAAAATATGAAGCCTTCTTCTTCTATATTAGGCATCACATTGCATTGGCCTAGAAAGGGCAGTCTGACATGGGCTGCCTTTTTAGAAATCTGAGAAACTTCCATGGACGATGTGGGTGGTCAAAGGATAAGTCGCTTGCCCAAGAAATTCTGTACGCCATACAATCAAAGGCATGTAAATGTGGATGTAACCCCATTTAACTCTGGGATTTACATCGGTGTAAATGCCTATCGGTGTGTAGTGCATCTCCTATCCAGCTTTTCTGTTCATTCTTGCTTGGACAAAGACAAAAGAGGGCAGGGTGGCTTTAACAGTTGAGTAGAGAATGGAATTTCAGCAGGTTATGCAAACTACACTTGATGGATTTCTTTTTTTCTTCACAACTAATAAAAGCACAAGAGACCTTCCTTTTTGCATCCAGCCACAAGCCTCATTTGTTCTGGCCATTTGCTGCCTTCGTGTATTCTCCCTTCTTCCTAAGGCTGGAATCATAAACGCACTTCCCTGGACCCCATTCAACCCAATGAACTTAGTTCTATTTGGACTTGAGTGGAGAGTTCTCAATGTCCACCTCAATCCATCCCACCTCTCTCTTTTACAGATTTTTGTAATCCGCGCACAAAGACAGAGAGAGAAAGAGAGAGACATCCTTTAAACCAGGGGTCTCCAACCTTGACAACTTTAAGACTTGTGGACTTCAACTCAGCCTGGCTGAGGAACTCTGGGAGTTGAAGTCCACAAGTCTTAAAGTTGTCAAGGTTGGAGACTCCTGGTTTAAACTCTCTAGTCCTACAGGGAAGGGGAAGGAAAGGTAGAGCATTACAATGGCTCTTTCTGAAAAGATCCCTACACTTCTGGATGCTAGTAGCATGATTTGCCTGTTACATCTCTATCTTTCTTGTACCTCTATACTTTTTTTTGGTCCATCCTTCAATGGACAAAAGTATAAAATAAATGCAACGATATAAAAGGAAATACATGCAGGGTTTCACTTCAGTCTGTTTTTTTTTTTTTTTTTTTTGCACTCCTGTTGCCAGGTCAAAACTGAAATCAGCGTCGAAAGCAAACACCAGACTCTCCAAGGCCTGGCCTTCCCTTTGCAGCCAGATGCACAACAAGCCATTCAGCTACTAAAGCAGAAGAAAATAAATTACATCCAGCTGGTAAGGGATTCTTGGGTAAGGGTGGGGGTGAGGGTAGGGGTGCTTTCAGTTTAATTGTCCCAGGTTTTACTCGTTTCTATGCATGCTCTGCTTGCACAAGTTGCACTGTTGGAGTTTCCACCTCATTGTTATTTTTGTTTCCTCTTGCCTTTGTTTCAACAGAAGCTGAACCTGGAGCAGGAGACCATAGAACTGGTCCACACAAAGGCTACAGAAATTGCTGATCTGCCTAGAAGAATTCCTCAGGATTCTGCTCGCTATCACTTCTTTCTGTATAAACATTCTCATGAGGGAGATTATCTGGAGTCAGTGGGTAAGCTGTAATCAATTCTACAGCTGAGGAAAGGTTTCACTCCTCCCTTTGGACACGGAGTGGGTATTTTTGCTACCCCCTAGAATGGTGCTGCCATCTGGGGAGAGAGTTTAAAACCTCTCTGGTGGATTCCTTATCCAAGCACTCTCAGTAATTAGAATAGGTGAATCTCCCGGCATCCCCAGTCCGGCTGGCTGGGAAGTTCTTTTGCCTCTCTACCAGGGGTGAAATCAAGCAGGTTCTCATAGGTTCTGGAGAACCAGTAGCGGAAATTTTGAGTCGTTCGGGGAACCGGCAAATACCACCTCTGGCTGGCCCGAGTGGGGTGGAAATGGAGATTTTGCAATATCCTTCGCCCAGGAGTGGGGAGGGAATGGAGATTTTGCAGTATCCTTCCCCTGCCAAGCCCACCAAGCCAGAACCGGTAGCAAAAAAAAATTGGATTTCACCACTGCTCTCTACCTAAAACTGATCTGCCTAGCGCTGAAAAACTCTAAAGAAGGAATAAAAATATTCCTACACATAGCCCAGAAATGCAGTGCAAAACTAAACAACTTCATCTCAAAGGTGCTCTTTTCAAAAGACAAGTGGACTATGAGGTTTTTTCCTTGAGGAAGAAGAGGTTTCAAAATGTCTTCTTCCTCTAGGAAAAAAAACATATAGTCCAGTTGTCTTCTGGGGGAAAAAAAAACACCTTTGAGACAACCATGACCTGGATGACTGAGAATCTCCATAGATATTTAAACAACTTCATGCCAGTCCTAAAACAAAAAAAGAGAGACTTGAATTCACAGCCCAGCATATGGGGAAAGTTTTAATTTGTTTCTAAAATCAATGCCCAATTTGTGTGTGATAGATTTTAGATATAATAAGAATTGGTATCATTACATCTGTGCAATATATAAACAGTATACAAATACAACTGTATTTATTTGTTTTGTCACATGCTATTATGGCATGCAATGGCCATTATTTCAACATAGATTAGTGGAATTAATTTTATGGGGGCCTAAGAATGCCTGATCTGCTTTTTTCTTTCTCCTAGTGTTTATCTACTCCATGCCTGGTTACAAATGTAGCATCAAAGAGCGTATGCTGTATTCTAGCTGCAAGAGCCGATTGCTTGACTCCATAGAGCAAGATTTCTGCCTAGAAATTGCAAAGAAGGTAAGTTCATAAGCATCTGGAAGAAAGACAAATTCTCTTCCATTCTAACTAGGCTTTTAGAGTTTTAACCAGTATGGAAGAGGTTGATGTGGGGATCTGAAGATTGAAGCAACCAGAGATTGTTGGAAGGACATGCTAGAAGCAGCTGTCCTAATAGCATGGACAACATGAAAAGTAAGATAAGACTTTAGTGAACTCATCTCTAATGAGAAGAGGAGATGTTCAAGTCCTGAAAATAAAACCAAAACAAGTTTAAAAATGGCCCTGTGAAGTAGGAGCAGAGTGGAGCGGAGTGGAAGCTGGAAAGCTATGGGGGAAGAAAAATATAATGAAATACCATTCTTCTTCTTCTTGTGCCATATCTGTCATCGGACATTGGCAATCATGTTGGCAATCCTGTTTTGTCAACAGCCACATGAAAAAGTGCTGCTGAGTTTTGTTCAAACCAGTCCCTCTTAGCTTTTGAAGCCATGATGTTCTTCTGCGTGGACCTTGTTTGCCTTCAATCTTTCCCTGGAGGATTAAGTGAAGGATGCCATATTTTTCTGGGTGTTGCATCACATGTCCGAAATATTCTAACTTTTGCTTTTTAATGGCTTTGATGATTTCCCTTCGCTTTCCCAGGCGGCTTATCACCTCCTCATTTGTGATTTTGTGGAATACCATTACTGAGAAGAAATTCCCAATCTCAGTTGGGTTTCAGGTTCTCAGTGGCCAGATCTAAGACTACTCTTCCTTTCTCTTTTGTATCAGATTGAAATCGATGATGGAGCTGAGCTGACGGCCGAGTTCCTGTATGATGAGGTCCACCCCAAGCAGCATGCCTTCAAGCAGGCTTTTGCCAAGCCAAAGGGTCCTGTGGGAAAAAGGGGACAGAAGCGACTTATCAAAGGACCAGGCGAGAATGGAGAAGACAGTTAAACCCAGAGGAAGGGTCAGCCTCCAGCATTGCAGCTCCAAGGAAATCCACTTCTCTGCATTTGAGCCTGTCCACTGAACTCCAGAGCCTTTTCCCTACTTCTTTTCTCAGAGTCATGTCCATCGGTTTCATTAACAGGGTGGGAGGGGTGGAATCGGGGGACAGAGAGGAAGAGGAAGAAGACGGCATGCTCTTTTTTTTCTTTCCTTTTGCTCTATGGTGATATAAATCTAGGGAGAAGGGGTTCCCTAGAGCTTTTTGTCCTTTGTTTTTTTTTAAATATTTCTTACAATAGATGCTCCTGTTATTGCTTCATCTTGTGGCCTGTTTTACTTGGAATCTGCACCACTCAAAGAGTTTTGTTTGCCTCTCATCTGAGAGAGTTATAAACTTCTACCTTGGGTGCTGTGACCCCCATCAAAGAGAGGCACTGTTTGTATGGTAACAATAACTTAGTGGCACTCCATCCTGTCAACACCATTCCCTTATCAAGGGAGTCTGTGTCCTTAGTATTTGATGCAGTGGTCAGTTGCCTATTGGTTAAGGCAAAGAGCAGTAGGTCCCACGGATTGTTTTTGAGGTAGGGTGGAGTTGAGGGGATGAGGGTAGTGCTAAAAAGACCAGTCAGATTTCCTCCAAAATAGAGGTGCGTCATTTGGGTTTTAAGAAACTGTTTGTTTCCCAAGCTACTGAAGAAGTAAAACTCTCATTTTGTTCAAGAGTCCTGATAATTCCCTTCTAGGCCTTAATGTTTGTGGGGGAAAATATCCATCACAAATCCAGGGATGGGTTGGATTTCTCTTAAAAGATGTTCTGCTTCCTTTCTGATTTGCAGAAAGCTATTTACACTGCCTTTCTTTCTTCCCTGCCTTATATCTTGATGGCTCATTGTGTGATGTTACAGCCTAGGATAGACACATGGATGGTTAGGAACTGGGAGCATAATTGTTATCCTGCCCTTATTGGCATCATTTTCACTTAACTACATCAAGATGGCAAGAATCACCTCACGGGTAGCTCTCATATGCTTTCCCAGGTCACACTTTCCACATGTGCTAGCTTGCAGCCTAACGCAGCATTGATTTAACTGAGATTATCTTCTGACTTAACTGAGAAAGTAGATTCCTTCCTGATCTGTGTTTTTGCCCATCCACACTGGGCATCTAAGGTAAAGTCGCTTGGTCCTTGGTCATCTTATATTTACTCAATTGTTTGTCCTCATCCTAGATCATGACACCTAACCAATGCATCCCCTCATCATAGATCTTTAGTTATGTGATAGAGCTTTGCCAGGCCAAAGGAACATTAGCATTTTCATTGGTCGCAGAATACTGATGGGCTCTGTTTTTCACAGAATGTACTTTGGCCAGAGGACTGTTCATGCCATGTGTTAGATACTGTCTGCCAAGACTAATTGTTTTAGGTCCATGAAAACCAGGTGGAAGGAAAGGATAGCCCATGGCATGAAATTGTTACCCATGTACATGATGGACGGGCTTTTTAACTGTCAAGGAGTTTGGGAAGAGTCTTGATGATCAGCTTTGAAAGTCTAAAGGAGAAGCAGACCATGACCTAATCACAAAAAGCCACAATTGTGACTTTGGGATTGGGAGCTCCTGAAAAATCATTAGAGCAGGTAAATTTGTTATACATAATGAAAACTCCTATGTCCCCAAGGAGCAATTTATTGGTCTGCTTTTATATCTCATTCAAGCAAACAATTCCGTATGAAATTAAAAGCCTTTTTTTTTACAGAGCCAGTTGTATGGTATTACAATGTATGGTGGCCTTGAGTGGAGTGGTGTTTGTATAAGAGCAAGGCTGGATGTGCTCTAGCTCACTCTTTCCCCCGTAAGGCTGATCTGCAATTTAAGAAAAAAACAGTAGGCTTTGCCAAATTCCAAGTATTCTGGATGGGGGGGAAAAATATAGAATCACAATTCTAAAAAAAACCCCAATAGAATCACAGATTCTCAAAATAGGACAAAATTTAGACATTGAGATCCAATCCCCTACTCACTACAAGAATCCAGATGAGAATGTCTGTGATGGAAGTCGTGATATGCACCATCATTTCATGGATGGGGAAAAGTGTAAATGTTAATTTTTCTTGATTTTGTTTTTAACTCTTCATCTTTTGCACCTTAGGTTTATTGGGAGTCCTTGGGACAGATATCTTTATAATTGAGGTCTCTGTAGTGTTTAGAAATAAACAGATCTTGCATCCAGCATATAATTCTAAGACAATAATTAAATTCAAAGTTTGTCTTAAAACATGTTCAGACAGCAAAATTCTGCTTTAAATAGGCATAATGCAGGGATCAGCAACTGAAATACAAAATTTCAGCATAACACTGGTCAGTGCACAACATTTCAATTTTATTTTTTGTTTTTTTTAAATAGGTGGTTCTTTGGACATTTTGAAGGCTCTACATTGCTGATCTTTGGCACAATGATTTCTTTAACTACTTTATTTTTACTGTGACCAAATCTCAATCAGTTCAGCTAAATCTAGAGATTATGATATTATTCAATAATATTTGGATTTGGACCTCTGCATTTTCTGCATCATATATGCAGAGATAGCTTTGTTACTTTCATTCTATGTTTTTGTTGAGAGCGCTACACTCTTGTAATAATATGATTTATTGTTTTGTCCTTTTCCCCCTAGGCAAAAATTATATTGGTCCCTATTATATTTTGATGCAGAAGAACAAATATTTGCCATTCCAAAACTGATAACAGCTATTACTCTGATCTTGAACTCACATTTCCTTGGGTTCACGATGAGATATTAAGCATACTTGGATGACTACTGTTGGCATTTTCCTTGTTTTCACTAATTGCATTAATTAATCCACGTGATTCCAACAAATGGGGCAGAAAAGCAAGTAAGCAAACATTGCCTTTGTTTCATATCTTACTCCACCAAATTAGTCTGAAACGATTCCTTTGTGGTATTATTGCCAAATATCACCGTGCAATGATGGTAGATCAATCAGTACTCTCAAATGTATGCCGAGTGGTAAATGAGGACCGATCAGAACTTCAGTGAAGGGAAAAAGGCAAACAGCCTGCTTCTCAAGCTGACCCTCCACAACCCACCCTTTCCCCTTCACAATGAAACACGAAGAGCCACTCAGCCTTGCAAAGAGCTGCTTCTCAGCTGTCTATCTGATCTTAGTAGCTGCTGCCACATTATGCATATTCATATTGTGTTCGTGGCTGGTGAATCCCTTTTCTTATTTGTTGACAGGAAGACCAATAAAATCAGCGGTGCAGTGTGCAAATCATAGTGATATGTCTACTCTATCAAAACCGACTCTTCATCCCTACCCTCACCCTGTTTTCTGATCCAAGCTAACAAATGGAGACTATTTGGAGTCAGCTAGACTCCAGAACTCTGTTTTCCTTGCAGTTACGTGATCTTACAAACTTACCATCAACACAATTGCCAAGTAGCAAAAAAGTTCCACAAAAATGTAGAAAGGACTCCCCATCGTGGAATAGTCTCTGAACCAGTTAGCTTGGATCAGAATGTATCTTGCTATTTATATCCAGGATGAACACTTAATCAAAACATTTATTAGATCTGACCAATACTACAAAATGTTGAGGGATTGCAAGAACATACATCTCATTATAGAAATAAAGTTTTGTAGGAGTCCCAAAATAATTTTTCAAGAATTATATGTTTACAGTAAGACCTTGCTAATACTCTTAACAACTATATTCCTTCCTGTGTGCACAATTGAAATGATAGTAGTTTTACACTGACATCTCTAGCACACTAAAAGAATGTCTAATTGACTACATGGTTAACACTGTAAGTAGTTTTCATTGGCCATTGCGCTTAACTCGCTGCAGATGAAAAGCAAGCTAGGAGTGATTGTTTCTTTATCCATGCTAGTAATTTATCAAATCTTCCATAAGAATCAAGGTTTGGAGTTTGGGAGATGCACATTCCTGACTGGGCTATACGATGATGTAAATTTGGAAATTATGGGGAAGGCAGGGCATACTGTTTTGAATGCTGTATTTTCTAAAAATTAAAGTATTTTTAAAGCAACCTGTTTTGAGTATTTATTTAGTAGACTGAGATATCTGTTGATACAATTGGCCATTCCCTTAATAAACAGCTATGGTAAATTTTATGTCTCAGGAATTCATGGAAACTAGTGCTACAAGGTGGTTGAATTTACCTTGTGAGGCCAGATGGTTTGATGTTCATCATGTAATTGCAAAAGAGATCATGTTTGCAGATCTGCAATAAACCATGGATTCCCCCCCCACCCCCACCCCATTTTGTACACTACATATATATAGCCTGCATTGGTGTGTTCACATCTCTTCAAGGCCCTATCTTGGTTTGGTTATTAAGGATACCAAGATCAGTTTTATTCTCCAGGCGTTGATAGAGGAGCCCCTCCAACATTGTTCCTTTGTTTTTGCCAAAATACTGAAATCAAATCTGTAAGCATAATGTTGATTCTTAAATATCCAGCAAGGAGAGCTTTATTGCTGGCATTCTTAGCCTACACAGTTTAAAAGCAAAACTTATACAGAATAACAGACTTTGAAGGGATCTTGGATGTTTGCTAGTCCAACCCCTTGCTCAAGCAGGAGCCCCTGGCCTATACCATTCTGGATAAATGGCTCTCTTCTTAAAAACTTCCAGTGAGGGAACACCCACAATTTTTGGAGGCAAACCGTTTCACTGACTTAATTGTTCTCATTGTCAGGAATTTTCTTCGTTCTTTGTTGGATCTCTCCTTGATAGTTTGCTTCTTGTGGTGTTTCCCTCAGGTGCTTGGAGAATAGATTGATGCTGAATTCTCTGTGACAAATATTCAAATATTGGAAGACTGCTATCATGACACCCTTAGTCCTTCTCTTCGGTATTCCAGATATACCTAGTTCCTGCAATCGTTCATCATGTTTTAGCCTCTACTCCTCTAATTATCATAGTTGTTCTCCACACTGTTTCTAGATCACAAATATTTTTTTGTATTGTGACCAAAGCTGGATACAGTATTCCAAAGGTGGTCTTACCAAAGCAGTACAAAGTGATAGTAACACTTTGATACTATCCCTTTGAGGTGTTAATAACATGTTCAGTTAATTTCATTTGATTATGACTTACTGACAAATACATTTCAAGTACAGGTTTAAAAATGTCTTGTGTGCCAAGAAAGATGTCTAAACTGCAGCTGAAGCATAGCGAAGAAAACATGGTATATTTATGCTGAATTCCAAAGCTTTGTAGGTTGCCCTTTTAAAGCATGGCACTATCTGGTCCTAAATACCAAAGAAGCATTGAGATCCATTCATTTCTTCTTTCTGTGTATCAAATGCCATCACAATTCCATTATGGATTCAATTCAGTGTTCACAGCTCACATGTTTTGGTGCAAGAAGAACCTCAGCTATAACTCCCCAAAAGAATCACAAAAATACCCTGTGAGAACTGTATTCATGAGCTGGTTTTTGGCACAGATGCTCAGTGCATTTGGGGGCATTATTAGATGAGAGACATTTGAGAGAAGTTAGATTTTTACGTACTTAGTAATGGACAGGAAAAATATTCTAGAGAATGTACTTGGTGAACATAGCCTGAATTTTCTGTCTGGGATATATTAAAGCTAGAACTTCTGTGGGGTGTGTAGGCACCATGCATTTCATAATAAGCTAGTCAATTTGTAATTTAAAAGCAAAGGAATGTCATTGTGCCATAGCTAAAACTGAGTATTATGCCTCCAAATTAGTAGGCCACGTGGCATAATTCCCTTGCCCAGGATTTAAGTTAAGTACTTAATACATCGGATAGATCCTCACACAAAGAGGTGCAAGTAAGCAGCTTACTCAGTAGGCATCTCTGCCATCAGATGATGAGCCTAGATAAACATGATCTGCTATAAACAATCCATCTTTATTTAACATCCAGGTTTAATAGTAAGCCAAGAGCTGTCATTCTCCAAGAGAAGAAGAGGCTGGAATCAATTCTAGTTCGTGTATAAGCTGTTCATTTCATAATTCCTGCTCTGAGCAAAAACAGCCAATTAATTAGGTAGGGCTTTCTTATTTTAGGCATAAATCTACGTGGACCACAGGTATCTACATCAAAGATCCAATCCGAATTCATAGGGAGCCTTGGTGGCGCAGCAGACTAAACTGCTGTTAAAGTAGCACTTAGCTGCCAGCTGCCTGCAATTACTGCAAGTTCAATTCTCACCAGGCTCAAGGTTGACTCAGCCTTCCATCCTTTCGAGATAGGTAAAATGAGGACCTGGTTTGTGGGAGCAATAAGCTGACTTTGTATAAAATAGAACACCGCGGGGGGGGGGGGCAAAAAGCCCTACTAAGCAGGTATATACAAAAGTATGAAGGCTATTGCTTAAAAGCATTGTAAGCCACCCTGAGTCTCCAGAGAAGGGTGGCATATAAATCAAATAAATACATACATACATACATACATACATACATACATACACACACACATACATACATACATACATACATACAAAAGTATGAAGGCTATTGCTTAATGCATTGTAAGCCACCCTGAGTCTCCGGAGAAGGGTGGCATATAAATCAAATAAATAAATAAATAAATAAATAAATAAATAAATAAATAAATAAATAAATAAATAAATAAATAAATAAATAAATAAATAAATAGGGAAAAAGTGGTACAAGTAGTCCTCAACCTATGACCACATTGGAGCCCAGAATTCCTGTTGTTAAATGAGACATTTGTTCAGTGAGTGTTGCCCTATTTTACAACCTTTCTTGCCACAGGTGTTAAGTGACTCACTCCAGTTGTTAAGTTAGCAACATGGTTGTTAAGTGAATCTGGCTTCCCCATTGACTTTGTCAAAAGATTGAAAAAGGGGATCACATGACTTTGGGACACAGCAACGGTCGTAAGTATGAACCAGTTATCAAGCATTTGAATTTTGATCTCATGATCATGGGGGTGCTACAAAGGTTATAATTGAAAAATGGTCATAAATCACTTTTTTTTCTCAGTGATATAACTTTGAATGGGCACTAAATGAACCTAGACCTGGATTAAATTTACAGCTTGGGGAGTGTGCAATAAGTAGCATTTTGCTCCCATGACACAACTGCAACTCTACTTCTTTGCTAATATTGCAGTTCAGTTCATGTTCTGTGGACACCAGATTAGCATTAAGCTAATTTCCATTGCTGTAGCATTGCACACAAGGGCTGTTCAGGCTGTTATAGTCATCCCAGCACATGAGCACGTGTGCATCTGATAACCAAGAATTTGCAGCCAGTGGCTTGTTTTCTTCCATGGATACATAATAATACCCGTCCCCCCAATCTGTCTCTGATAAAAACAGCATTCCTGTTCTCCACCCTATGGATATGCTTTTCTGCACACTTTTTCATTTTCTTGTTATTTCAACTTACATTTTATACTTTAGTAATGTTTGTCACAGCATCTGCCTCCAGTCTCTTAAAGCACAGAATGGTCGTATAGTAGGAGGGTTATAACTGTCCCAAGCCATGGGTGTGTGGGTTAGCAATCCAATAAACTTTAGAGATGATGGAAAATATTTGTAGCTCGGGTGGCAGATGTTGTTGCTGGTTTGTTCTCTGAGCTTGCTGTTAAATCAAGATGCTTCAACCAAAGTTCCGCTGATGATGTTACCTAGCCTAGTGACAAAATATTTGGAAGCCAAATAGCAAGCTCAGAGAACAAACAACCACCAATACACTTTATGATGTTTAGATCGCAAATGCTGATATGTATGACAGCAGTTATATAGAACAGGGTTCCCCAACCCACAGTCCATGGACCAGCACTGTTCTCTCACATGCCAGAAACCGCATGCAAACAAGTGAAGCCCCATACATGGGATGAAGGCAGCACACGAAATTACGCCTGGTCTGCAGAAAAACTTCTCTCCACAGAACAGATCCCTGGTGCCCAAAAGATTAGGGGCCTTTGATATAGGACAGGGCTGTCAAACTCCTGGCCCAGGAGCCGGATGCATCAGGCACTAGTCACGCCTGGTTTAGCAAAGGAGAAAAATGTCACATGACGTCATGAGTTTGATGCCCCTGATATAGGATATATGAAATCTGAATCAACACCAACGAACAATCTAGGTAAAGGTCATTGTGTGACATAACTACTCTCTTGAAGCGGCCATAACCAGCTTGCTAACACAAATACAGCTTTTCCATCAGGAATGAGTGAGAAGGAAGTTAGAGCAAAGAAACAAAAATACCACCCCCAGAAAAAAGAAATGGTTGGCAACCAAAGTTAAATGCTGCCTTCATGATTCCCATCTTAGCAGGAACGTGTAAGCATTAATCCCATCACCTTTACAGGAGACAAAGAGAGGTGTGGTTGGGTTCTACCGGGTTGCAGAAATTGGCTGGCATGCAGTGGAGGGCCTTATTCTACTTGCAAAAGCCTCCTTTGCATAAGGGCTTTGCAAACAAATACTGCCCTGATCATACGGAGCAGCATCGGAGAGTGAGCAGCCCTCCCCTCTGTAAATTGTGCTAGGACGTTGGTGAAATCATTCTATGACTCATCCATTGGTACAGAGTAACTGCATAATGCATTGCACATTGCAGGGCTCCGGCATGATCCAAACTCTTGCAGTCTGAATGTGCATTGAATTTCTCATCACCCTGCAAAGCCACTCTATCTGCATTTGTCTGTATTGTCTGAATGTGGCTCCTTAGAGCAACATTGGGTTGCTTTTAAAGCTGCAATCTTTTCCTTGAGGACCCACATATGTGTCAAGCTGATTGGAAACAAGGCCAGTTTTTCCTTGGGCAGGGATGCTGTTAAAGGTGAAGGCTGCACCTGCTGGACTTCAACCTAGAGTTTTCTAGCCCGCTTTTCCTCTAGATATAGTATGTCAACTCACTCCCTCCAATTTCAAATTTTAAACTTACCCTGTGAGGTAGGTTGAGCTGAAGGAGTGTCTAAAGCAGGGGTGTCAAACTCGCAGCGTCACGGCAGCGTCACATGATGTATCGTGACTTTTTTCCCCTTCGCTAAACCGAGCATGGCCCTGGCCAGTGCATGACACATCCAGCCCTGGTCTAAAGTATTCCAATGCTTTTAGAGCAATGGCCCTGGATGTAGCAACAGCATCAGTATACAGTACAAAGAGAGGAGGAAGACATTAAAGATTTGAGAGTTTTCAGGAGACAAACAGCCATGAGAGCCAACTCATATAAATAAAAAATGTTCATGGCTAATCAAGATGAAATATATTTCTGGCTTCCAGTACATAGCATTATAAAAGAATGAAGCACCAAGGCACTGAGGGTCACATGAAAAATATTTAATTTTAAAAAATTAAGATTTCTCTCCCCCATTCCTTGATAAGAGAGGTAGCCTGACAAGTACACATATTTACCTACATACATATTTCAATTAAAACAGCACCAATCACATTTTGGAGGACACCTAGTTGGTTCAAGTAGGAAAGGTTTGCTCTGTATATAAATAATGTGCTTAGATCAGTTTTGATTCAACCAAAAGAAAGAGGAAATTACGGTCTTTGTCACAGTTTAGGAAAACGTGCACCTCAAATATTAAGGATGCTTGTATGCTGGTGAGAAGTTTAGAGACTAAAAAGAATGTTATTTGTTGTGTATTGCTGGGGTAGGAATGAAGTTCTGCTGGAGAAGTAAACAAAAACAAAAACAAAAAACAAATCCAAATAGTTGTTGTGATCATGCAGTTGCAACCACCTTCTCGACTTTTTTGAAATCCCCCCAAAAAACTTCTGGGTAGAAAATCTGTGTTCTTCCCCAAGGGCTAAGCTTCAGCTCCAACAATCCTTCATCGATGGCTGAGAGATATACACGAGCAACCTCTGGAGAGCCCAAGCAGCCCATCCTTGGTGTATGGGAAGTCCTGCATAGATAGGACTAATCCACACGTGCCAACTTTCCCAGTGAAACACCACAAGAGAAGGACATCCTGGGAAGTCAGGGAGAGTTACAGCAACTCGACAATGCCTCTTATTACCCAACACCATGCCTGTACCTTTCTCACATGGAAAGATATAGGATTCACTTTACAGTATTGGCTTCACAATATTTATAGCAACTAGTCCAAATGCTCATAAATACCTTATCCAAAGTACAGACAAAACTGTGCTGTAAATGCACCAACTGTCTGCCCACAATCGCACGCTGTGCCCCTTGAAAAGGCATCTTTTGCCACTCCATCCCTTGTAGCAATGACAGGCGAACTCCTGTTCCATCTTGACCTTCTGCTGTTGGCTTAAAGTCCTGTTTGCCAACTCAAGAGTGGAGATGCCCTCCATAGGATTAGGGCCAAGGTGTAAATAAGCGTCAGAGTCCATTCTCCGGCGAATGCAGCGGCCATGATTATTGCAGATATGACGGCTGCAGAGCTCAGTTGCCCTGGTCACGTTGACAATATATGGGCCTAAAGTGCTTGTCAGATACTTGTGAACCTTTAAGCAATTGGTCTGTAAGAGAGGGGAAGATATACATTAAGAAACACAGCAATTACCGTAATTGATATAAATCCAGAGAAAAATCTGCCTGGCTAAGGCTGAATCCATTTTAGACGTACAGCATTCTACCAAGTGCCTAAGGAGAAAGTGTTTTCAGTATCTGATTTTTTTCTCTCTGAAGTAGGGCTAGTTCTCTAATTTTGGGGTAAGAAATCTAAAAAAATGATGTGATCCCTAGAATACCTTTCTTGGGGGGCTACAGATTGAGGAAATTCATGGGATAACAGTTTTAGAAAGTCCAAATTGAGATCACGATCCACTGACAGACTATATGGAAACATTTTTTTTTATTTATTACATTTCTGCACTGCTCAAAAATGACTCTGAGCCGTTTAGAGAAATTGCCAGTCTTAGAACACTTCCCTTGTTATACCAATGAGAAATCTCAGAAAGGATATTGTTTCTCTTGTGTGTTTTATTCATGCATTAATGCACTAAACTGCACTAATACAGTATGGAACCTGTAATAAGAGATGGTCAGCCTAACACTTCAATCTTTCCTTAAAGGCCAAATTCAAGGCAAGCCTGCCCCATGCGGCATTCTCACCAAGGGGAATAATGGGTCTTGGCTGTTCCATTTGAAACAGTTGTCAGAACTCACATAATGGAATACCCCTCTAAATAAAACAGCTCTTCCATATTTCTTTGTCAAGAAACCGAAGAACAGACAGACCATAATTACTCCTCGCAGTATCTTTCTATCTATGATGGATGTTTAATTTGTTACAGAATAGCTACTAACGATGCAAGACTTGCCACGAACGCTTGAAATAGTATAACCCAGATGCAGGATGTCACTTCAAAGCGAAGGATAAGTCCAAAGGTGCATAACCAAATGTTGCTGAACGACAATTACCAGATTCCTTCACCATTAGCCAGCCTGATAGGGGCTGCTGGAAGATGTAATTCAGCCACATCTGAAATGTGACACTTTGTCTATCTCTAGACTGTCAAAAATATTGATTTTTTTTTCCAATTTCTCATTAACACTGGATTTTAAATCTCTGATGACCCCTTTATTTATTACAGAAATAAATTGCACTGTATGCAAGCTGATCTAAAAACTACCAGGTAATAAGAGATACAGACAGCCTCAGGTCTACCCTCAACTCTGTGGCAAGTAATGAGCAAAAATGAATTGAAAAAGAAAGAATAAGACAAGAGGATGGAGAGTTATGGAACTACGTTACCCGGTTCCGAGAATATTCTGCGTCTCCCCAGAGCACAAGGCCATGAGCACCCATGGCTGCAGCCTGCCCTATGGTGTACTCCAGGTCTGTCTAGAACAGCAAGAGAAACCATCACAAAGAAATTAGCAGCAACAGGATTTAATCCTCCTTGCCCCCTTCTAAATTTTAGATTTTTGTATGCTTTTTCTATAGTTTAACATTTTATTGTCTACTGTCCAGAGTCCCTCTCTGAGGAAGAAGGAACAGTTCAAAAATGTGAAAAAAATAAATACCCATATTTTTCGGAGTATAAGGCGCACCGGAGTATAACCTTAGTTTTTGGGGAGAAAAACAAGAAAAAAGTTGATTGGCAGGTGGATCGGCCTCCCGGAATACCCCCAATCCGCTGTTCCCAGTGGTGAATTTTAGCAACTGGTTTGTTGGTTGTGAGCTCTGTGCCTTGCTTTTTTTGCTTTTTTTTCTGCCTCTGAAAGCCTCCGAAACAGAACTTCAGAAAAAAAGTCTCTGAAGCTCTGTTTGGACGCTTCTTTTCTGAAGCTTCATTTCTGATGCTTTTTTCAGCCTCTGAAACCTCCCTTTGAGAAGCTGGGTGGGGCTACATTCGGAGTATAAGACGCACTCAGATTTTCATCCTCTTTTTTGGGGGAAAAAGGTGATCTTATACTCCGAAAAATACGGTATATAATAAACAAGAAAGAGGTCGAGACTTTTCTGGTGAACCTTGTTGGAAGAAATATCCAGGTCCAATTCCAAGCCGGGAGAAAGGCACTGGAAATAAAATGGAGGCTGGAGGCTGATTGGAAAGAAAGGTTCCCTTTATTGATGAAGCAGAACCACCAACCACATGGGATTCAGGGACAGCAAACAAAATGGAGTTTAGAGTGGGTGAGTTTTTATACCTTCTGGATTCCTATGTGGGTCATGTAGAGATTATGTAGGGGTCATAGCTGCCTCTATAGGCAAAAGAGAAAATGCAAATTCTAGGTGTTTGTCTGAGCTAATTTTGTCAACCTTTTGTTTCTGTCTTGACCCAATCTTTCTGAATGGATTACCAAATCTGCATTTCTAAACACTGGCCTCCTCAGTTTCTGCTTGGGGCAGGCAAACTGGGGCTGTTTTTTGCCCTCCTTAAGATTTTCTTTTATTTTTCCTACAGGGGAATTATTTTATCCTGCCTTTTTAATATTTCCCAAAATATTTCATTCTTCTGGGGGAGGGGGGCTTCCTACAACCTCTTGCCATTTACTTTATGAAAACTTGCTTCTAGAATTGTTCCCTAGTGATGTGATCAGATTTCTTTAAAAATGTAGCCATTTACAAATCACAATACTTGATGCTGATGATTCCATGATACTGGAAGTTTTAAAAATTCCTATTTTTCTGTCTGTTTTTTTTTAAAAAAACTGATCTTATTTCTGAATCCTTAGGACACTTACGGTAACCTCTTCCATGAGAAATAAAATCTCTCTGTTAAAATTCTTGCTCTAGTGTACAGAATACAAAAAAATGAATGCGAGTTGTCAGAAAACATGTTCCGCTTTAATAGACGCTTGGGGGAAATTTCCTAACCCTACAAGTAATAAAGTCAATTATCACTTAATGGGATATATACAGTCAGAGACTGGGTACTTATCTGTCAAGGATGCTTTAAGTTTGGCTCCTGCACTGAACCTGGCCTAAATAGCCCCTCCCAATTGCATGATTCTCTACACCAGGGTTGTCAAACTTGTGGCCCACGGGCTGGATGCGCCACGTGCTGGCCACGCCCACACACGGTTTAGCCAAGGGGGGGAAGTCACAATACACCACGTGATGCCACCGTGATGACACCGTGATGACGTGAGTTTTACACCCCTGCTCTACACCATTCTCTCAATCAAGGTATGCATGAAAACAAAACTCGGGTGGGTTTGCCATGTTGAAGCAAGGGTTGGGAAAAAGGGTTATTTCTAGCACAGTGAGATCATCCTCCTCTAGTTTTTTTTCCACATGAATTTATGACAATAATCCTATGCAAGGCATTTCCTCTTCTGTCAATCCATCTTGGTGGGGGTGGGTGATGGACCACAAAGGACCCTTTCTTTTGCTCCATTCCTCCCCAATAACTGGAGGTTCACCTTCTCTGCCAGCTCTTCCTGGTCTACTTTCAACAAGAGGCCCCCATGGATCATTTCCAGCGTGCTGATCTCCCTGTTTACACAAGTTTCCTGCTTCGATCCTTGGCGCACATAGGGCTGTGACATTCTTTAAGTGCTTCTCCTCTATCTATCCACTCATCTACCTATCATCAGGGTTATAGCCTCCATAATTGGACTGCCATCCCACTTCAGTTAAAATATACATCCACTTTTTTAAAAATGTTCCTCTTCTGTTAATTTTTTTTTTAAAGTAGAGCCAGGAACAAAGCCCTTCTTGGCTTCACAGAGCTCCCTTAAGTTAGATCAAAGGAGCAATTTGATACAATGTGGTGCCTTGACTCAAAAACTACCAAAGAGACGGAGAGGCATCAAAGAAGCCAGATGAGAAGAGCAAAGCTGCTTTCACTTAGAAATAGCACCTTGCCCCAGTTCAGCTTGAAGGGAAGGAAAAGCTCCACCAGCCAGGAAGGGGTGTTGCTGCTCTTTGGGAAGGGGACTACAACGCCACCACCTGGGAGTAAAGGCCTCATTTACTACAGCTACCAACAGTCATTCTTCAGCCCCACACAAATGCAACCCCCTTCCAAAGGCTGAATGAACTGCACACTGCTACGAAAGGCAATGTGATACATAATAATGCTGCACAACGAACAAATACAGAACTGTTCCCGAGATAATTGAAAATTTTCTGTATCAGCAGAAGAAGGTTTTTAAAATGGTGAGCATGGCCGATACCATGATGTAAAATGTTGAGTGCGGGTATTACAGGCTCTGCATTAGCCCCAGGTTGCTCAGGATTTACAGCCTAGGTTAAATAGGGATCTTACAACTAGACGGGGGAAAAAAATAATATTTTTTTAAAGGAGGGCTGGAAGCAATTATGTGTATCCTGCCCATTCAAGAGGAAGAGTGTTACACAATTATTTTTAAAATACCTCCATTTTTAAGTACAGAGTATGTTTTAATCCAAGTGAAATGGCTCACTCACATCACCCTTTCATCTCTCAAGTGATTCTCATTTGGATGCCGTTTGGCATCTCTAGCTGAGAAACCTATGGGACAGCTCTTCTCCCATTCCCAAATGAAGCCTGAAACTTGGGAATCAAATTCGTTTCTTTTTGTCCTACAAGATTCCATCCACAGGTCAAGTTTAGTTATCACACAGTTCCCAAAAAACAGGCACAGATTTCTTGATGCCCAAGAACTCTGCTGGACTCAGAACAAAAGTCCATGGGGAAGCAAAGGAAAAACAGTGAAAGAATCTCACCTGGCTCAGCTCCTTCAGGGTGTAGGTGTAGAATGGCCTGGCATACATAAAAACAGGGAGGGAGTGTTGGGCAGAGGGCAACTCGGCCACTCTCAAGGCTTCACCCACTTTGGCTCTCACAAACTTCTTCCCTTGTGGGGAAGTTCTCAGCATCTCTTCCATGTAGATGGACGGGTAGAGGGCCCTGCTGTGCTCCCAAAGCCAAGAGAGGTCATTGTTGCGTTGCACTTCCACCGGGGGACAGTGCCCCGTGAAGCCCTCAAAGTCATCCAAGTAATCATAGTTATAACAGTCGGGAAAGAGGTAGTAGCCCCACCAGCCACTGGGGCGCAGAGATTGGGCTAAGCGGAGAGTATCTGTCATAAAATTCTGGGCAGCTGTCTCAAACTCCCATTTGGCCTCCAGCTCAGCTTCATAATCAGATAAATGGGGGTTTCTTTGCTTGACCAAGAGGAGGGACATGTCCCGGTAGATATTTTTTTTGTCCCAGTTCCGAATCCACTGAGGCCTCCAGTTCTCCCAGTCAATCACAGCGAGACCTGCAAAAGAGTGTGAGGGCATGGCCACAGCAATGTCCCTTGTCATCTTCTCCAGGTGGTCTTTCAAGCTGACGTTCTGAGGGCAGCCACCATGAACCGCAGTGGGTGGCACCGTCGTGTTCACGTAATAAGGATATAAGCCTAGTTGATCATAGTAGAAGATGGTAATGTTCCCACCCACAAAGGCTTCCTGGGAATTAACCAGGATGCCGTAGGAGTCCAAGGGGAGAGGGACATCGTAGGCAGCAGCACAGCGAGCCGTTGGTGCATTCCAAGTCACTAGGAAAGGTTTGTCTTTTACAATTGGAGGCAGGGCTGGTTTCAAGTTATGAGCAGCAAGAGGAAGGGCAGCCGGCCCATCTGGGAAGAGGAGCAGCAGCAACAAGAAGGTTTGATGACCCAGAGAGTGGTAGAGCCTCAATTGTGTCGAAGCCCATTTTAGCACCCCGGATGACTGTGACGTTCTTGAGTGGTGTGCAATCCTGCAAGAGGACAGAAGACACTGTCAATAAAGCATCAGCATTGCACTGATCGATTATCAGCCATCACTCCTTCTAAAATAAACCTCCCTGCTCTCGAATGGCGATTCGCCCATTGCAAACTGGTTTTCCCTGACAGACGCTGAAGACTCCAGGGTCATCAGAAGCACTCAACATTTTGACTATAGACCTTTCCAGCAAGCCATCCTTTTGTTGGACTTGAGAGCAGCCCAGAGCCCCTCAATCCTCCAGCAGGGTGCTATAAAAAGTACCATAAAGCTCCCTCCCTGGGTCGGAGGCGGGGTCAGGGGTCAGGAACACCCTGGGGTTGCTTAAGGGGCTTGGAGACAAGGGCATGACAATGAATGAGAGTGCACTGAAAGCCTTCTTTTTCTTTCCATGTAAAGCAGCACAAGAAGGAGTCTGCCTGTTTGCTAATTGCGGCTGCTGCCGGAGATTTTCCCCAAGCTAATTTAATCTGTACTGTAATATCGGTGAATGGAGAAAGGGAGGGGGGGAGCTAATGCTGGTTAGAAAATATTCAGAACTGCTTCCTATGCTATTTATGAAGTGGCGGGGAGGGGGTGTTTCACTTTGCTGCTGTGGTTGTGTCATTTTCTCATTGGTCTTTTCTCTGTCGAGATTCCAATCCATTTGGAATTTTTAAAAAAGAAATTCCATGTGTTTATATTTAGTATTCATTGCCTCTGAAAGAATATGGAGACAAAGTTCTGAATCCAAAACCCCCAGGGGCTACGGTCCCTGGTAGAAAACTGTGAAGAAATCTGGATGCTGCTTTCCATTCCTACCCTGACATCACAAGCTCCTCTTTCCTTATTTGTTTGGGCCAATTCCACCAGGAACTGAGCAATCACATTAACCTCACTCTGCATAGGTCACAGAGCAGACATTCAGCGATTGCAGTCCTCGATCATTGGTGACTTCTGTTGAGCGCACTGTTCCCCTGGAGATAGAAGATTTCTCAGCCAAATGCATTATCCATTGATGTCTAGCCCTCTCTTAAAAAAAAAAAAGTAGTCATAATGCATGCTGTAGTTGTTAACAGTACCAAAGTCTTTGGCTAAGTTTCCACCAACTATTAAGTCCACACACACTTTAGTGACAGCTGGAATCTCTAATAAATTAGACAAGAGATGCTAACCACCTGTTTGTTTGCATTCTCCCCTAAACCTAGCAGTAGCTTTGTTTAAAAAAAAAAGAAAAGCATCTGTCCATTTGATGGTTCAGTCCTTTAAGGTTTCAGAGCGACCCCCCCCCTCAACCAGCCATGTAAGAAATATATCCTCATACAGCAGCAAGCCATCCGTGAATCTATTCAGCCATCCATGTTTTCTGCACACGTGTTTCTCTATTCTAGCTTTTTATTATATAAAGTGCCAGAGTCCTCTAGAGTTGGGCATTGTTTAAATCAACATGAATGAATACCTAGATACATTTCAAGTGGAAATGTACTTACAGCTAGGGTTCTTGCAAAGAACAACAAACAGGATGGATTTAGAAGCTGGTCCATGAATTTTTCCCCTCTGCATGTGTTTGCTGTGTTAACCTGATATATATCCTTTATAAATTAGCTATCTAGTCAGCCTGGATGTACTGGATTTACTACTGTACAAGTAAAAACAACCCAAACCATAAGCACCAATAGTAGGGCATAGCTGATATGTTGATTTTGTTTAAAAACACTACTTAAATCAATCAGCCCAAAGGGGAACAATTACATACATCCACTAAGATAATAGTAAAAGAAAAGAAAATAGTAGATTTTATCAGAACCTGATCTTCAAAAATACATTAGGGAGCTGGAAAATTGTAGCATTCCATAAAGGCAAGATTAGTCTTACAATTCACAAGCGATCCTGGTTATTGCAAGACAAAAAGAAATGCAAAACTTTAGATTGAAACTTTGAAAAATACCCCAGCCTCCTTCTTGGGTGGCAAACTCTAGGGATAAATTCTGCCTTCACCAGAGAGGGCCTTCTACTGGATTCACTCTTTGCTTACATCCCAGGGGAAGTAGTTTGAAGCTGGGAATCCAGATGTTTCTTTAGTCACCTTATACTTAAACAGCTGGGTTGAGGTTGGGACAAGAGCCCAGGGCTCTGGAGGTTTTTTGTCATCCCATCTGGACAATTTTTTTAGATCAACCTTACATTGGTCTCACTGTTGGATATACTCATTCATGCAGCCCTCAACCAGTAAAAAACAGTGGCACCAATTGCATTCTCTTCCAAGGGTTTTGAATGCTGTTGGGTGAAATGGGGGAAGCACTGAAAGGAGAAAGGAAAAAAATGTTGCAGCAGAAGAAAAAGAACAATTAGGAATGATGGAAACTGGAAGATGACTAAGGGATCGTAAATTTAACAGGAAGATCAGAAAAAGCAACAGAATGAACAGGAAAGGAAATGAAGGCATACTGTAAAAAACCAATTTCTCATGTTTTATAATAGAGAGGACAAATAGGAAGATCTGTTTCTCTTGCTTTTACAATATTTAGAATCTAAACTATGAATAATGGATCTAATACTAATCAATCTCTTTAAGGAGACTGAGAAGTTAAACAAGGTGAGACAGAAAAACTGTGGAATTTTTTGAGCTCTAAATTCATCATTTACATGGGGTAACAATGGAGATGCACACCTGGTGGTTGATAGAAAAAAGTACTTAGATTAGTATTAAGTATTAAGTACTTACTTAATACTCGGGACATTTCTTTCCGAGCCTAGACAATTTAGCATGAGATCATTTCTTAATGAAACCTCATTACATCTGATAGGTTTAGACATATTGAGTTATGATGATATAAACAGTGGCTGATTACAGAAGTGATATTATGTCCTTCTTCCTGTGACTCAACTGGGGAAAAAATGCCCAACAGCTTTTCAGCAGTTCTCCATGTAAATTCAATACCTTAGGAAGGTACACAGACAAGTCCAGGCATTAAATGCAGCTCAAAGGTAACTTTAGGGGAGTGATACTGAGTGAAGGGAAGTATGACCAATGTATGAAAGAAAGTCAGATGGACAAATGTGTACTGCTGAAAGACATCCATTATTCTCCTCTCCATTCAACTATTTAGAAAGAAAATTGTAATTCAAAAATGTTGATTTCTATCAACTTCAAAATTATACTAACTCCTGAGGCTCAGATGATGCAGCTCAACTTCTAGAATACTTCTAGACATAGACACAGCAATGCATTCAAGAGATGCTATGAAAAAATAACTTAAGATTTGCCTTCTGGTTTTATTATTTTCTTATTATTTGTTTATGAAATTTGTGTACCACCCAAAATCAGCCAGGCTTCAGGTGGCCTATAGAATTTACATGATAGAATAGAGTACAAAACTGGAATAAAATTACTTAAAATAGCAATTGGACTAACAGGCTACATTGTAGGAAATGGTGCTACTGGACTTTTCCTACTGGAAAAGTCATCTGCTTTCTGGAGGCCATAAATATTAAGGCCATCCACATTTTGGGCAACAAGCCATTCTAGAGGAATAGAGTTGCTACTGAGAATACCCACCATTAGGCCAATGAGGGACTTTAGCAAATGATCCCTCATTGTCTGGATAGGATGGGCGGAAACTATTAGGGAAAGGAGGTACATAGGATACCTTAGCCCTGAACATATAGGACTTTACAGGTAATAATTGCACCTGAAATTGCACTTGGAAGCCTACACAGGTGTAACATGGCAATGCTATTACAAACACTTTGTACACATGCCACTGTATAATAGGTCAGATGAAACTTTGGGGCAGTTTCCCCTATAACATCAATTACAGTAATCTAATTCAGCTACATCAAGGATATGAGTGAACATCTTCAGTACATCCTGTTCCAGGCCAGGACATGGCAATCACACCATCCAACACTCTGCAAAAGCCCTACTGGACATTCTCTCTTCTGTTCTTCAAGATGGGAACCATACAGTACATTTAAGAGGGTCTCAGACTGTGAAACTGTTCTTTCCAGAGGAGAAAATCCCCATCAAGAGCCATAGATGGTAGTTATGGAATCAGTTATCCTGAATCAACAGCCACTCCACTTTGCTTGGTCTATTTCTGTGTCTTCCCCACTCCCCACCATTCATATCCTGATAACTACCAGAACTGGATAATGACTTCTAATCCATTTTGCAATAGGTACAGAATTCAGATTATTACTAGGTACCATCTTCATAATGATAACTTCACACCAGACCAGCAGACATCCTCTCCTAGCAATTTGACATAGACTGAATAGGGGAAAGAAAACATTCTGTAATAAAAATGTCCATGTCTCCAACCTCACCTCTTCTCACTGGATCTACCTGTTTAGATAGAAGTAAAACCAGCATAAGATTATGCCTCCAACTCACACCAGAAGGACGATGTGGTTGACATTATTGAAATCTGCTGAAATATTTTTATTTAATTCCATTTAAATGGCTATTTATTTTACTAAGGTGACTCTGGGTAGTGAACAGAAACACCAATATAAATAACTAACAAAATAAACACAAAAAGCAAAAAAGGACAACTGAACCTCCAGATACATACCGTAGGTCATCCATGGGAGCAACTAATGTGGTTTGTATCTCATGCCCAAATCTGAATCCAAGGGTCCAGATAGTTTATATCCTCCAGAGCCCTGTACAAATTTAGCTCCACTTTCTTAATAACCATTATAAAAAAAACATCTTAAAGATAGGTTGATAATTGTGTAGTTTTGGGGGTTTTTTTGTCTTATACATCAAACAAACATTAAATCTATAGCGGTCTACATCACAGCGTGAGAAGGAAGTAAAATTGTCCCATTACATATATAGGATAGCCAAGAAAAATCTATTACGTATACCAAGTGACATGTTTATCATATACATCAGTTTGCAGCTCGGTTTGACATCCAATTATACCATTGACTCCAAGATATATAATAGTCTGTGTCCCCTCGTTCTTTCAGTATCATAGTAAGCTGATCTGTGTAGTTTTGATGCATCCAATAAATTGCTACACCTGTGCCTTAAAATAATAAATTTTCACCAGAAACTGTTCACTTTTTATATCCCCAAGTTCCTTGGTACACAAAAGTGTCAGAATATTCATGAACTGAAATAGAGGCATGGTAACAAGGTCAGCCAATGAACAGGCATAGCAACAGATCAGCCAATGGGAGTTGAAACAGTTTGGAGTCTGGGCGTGGCTTAACTTCTGAGTCTGTCTGCTTACAATTGAAACTGAAACTAGTCTGCTGTACTCTGCTTGTGTTTCGCCTGTAACTGCTACCACATTGGAAGAATCTGCTGTTGGTATTGTACATTTATTCCTGGATTAAATTTTGCAACAAACTCTGACAAAAAGACCTTCACAGGATTTGAAGGGCAAATCAGGGGAGATCCTATTAATTGTTTCTCTGTTCCAGGGGTCAACAAGGAACTGAAGAGAACCTTCCAGTCTATTTAGAAATTTTCCAACTCAAATCAGTTGAGAAACTTGCTGGATCCATTAGATATCCGTGTGACATTTTGCAGAGTTTAGTGTCTCCATTGTCTCAAGGAAGTAATCAGTCCATGACAATGGACCGAAGGAAAACCCTCCAGAACCAGATCATCATACATATGCTCCGAGGTGAATACCAGATTTAAAATATGGCCAGCAATGTGAATCAGGTCAGTGATTACCTGGGACAAATGCATGGTTGTCATGGTAGAAACCTGGACCTCTTAGGTTCCCTGATCCCAGGGAAAGGTGGTTGAACACCCAGTACTAAGAACCTGGACAAATCTACAAGCACCTTTATAACAAGATCAAGAGCTCAGTGAGGAATGCTGCTGTGCAGTTGGGAAGATGGGATAACAGCAGTACTTACATGCACATAACTAGCCAAGATTCCACATCTGGCTATCTGTGAATCAATGATCCTTGCAACTAAAGTCTCTTGCAGGGATGAAATACAGCAGGTTCTGACAGGTTCTGGAGAACTGGTAGCGGAAATTTTGAGCAGTTCAGAGAACTGGCAAATACCACCTCTGGCTGGCCCCAGAGTGGGGTGGCAATGGAGATTTTGCAGTATCCTTCCCCTGCCACATTCACCAAGCCACGCCCACCAAGCCACACCACCAAGCCACACCACTCCCACTAAGCCATGTCCACAGAACCGGTAGTAAAAAAAAATGGATTTCACCACTGGTCTCTTGATATGCAATTGCCACACCATCTCCCCTAACCCCACCTCCCCCAATGGAGAGCAAAACATGAAACCCAACTGGGAAGATCTCCATGAGAGGGATCACCCTTTCTTCCTCCAAGCTAAGATCAGTAATAATGCAAAGTCTGTCCTCTTATCCCTGATTGGACAAGTTAGCTTTGTTACAGGCAGACCTGACATTCATTAGCAGCATCTTGAACTTAATGTGTCTAGCAGTTCCTAGTTCCTAGTTGATTTTTTTTTTTTTTTGCCCCACTGGTATTGTATATACTTCATATCAAAAATGCCCTACTGTACTGTATTTTTCCTAACAATATAATTAGCCAATCTTTCCGTTTTTTCTTATGTTGCACCTTTGTAAGCAGCTGGCTTGATGACTGTTTTCATTCTCCAAATGGGAGGCTAAAGCGGAAAGAACAGCTTAGCATCAGATCAGGCCATTCAGTGAACACAGAGCTTAGCAAAGTCCTCAGGAGATTTCCTGCTCTGGACTTGTGCTCTTAATATTGCATGTGCCAGCTCACTTAAGTTGTAGAAGTTTGCTGGAAGAATCTGGCATTAGGCCCAGAATCCTTTGGCAGAGAAATTAACAGGCCAGATGAGAAACAAGAAGGGGCAGAGATATCTCTTCTTTTCATGGATGGAATTTGTGACATGACGTTCAAAAATGAGTTATCCTTTAAGGCAGAAGTCCCCAGACTTGTTTGATTTGGAATTAAGAGAATGTGCCTCTTGGGGAAGACGCTTTTCCCATTTAACCCATTGTTAGAAATCAGGTGGGGCACCACCTGTAAATCCTACCTGTAGAATTCTAAGTGCACAGCTGACAAGCTTTTAAGGTACATTGAAGAAAACTTTTTCTTCAGGTCTTGCTGAATTGGCAAGTCATGGAATGTCAGTCATGCAATGACATTTCTATCTGATTAACTCATACTTTTATTCCTGTTTCACTCTTTTGTAAAAGCATGAGTATCTAAATAAAACACCAAGTTAGAGAATTTCATTTCTAAAGACACTGTGCCATCATGTATTTCAAAATATGTTTCTATTTGTTAATCATAAAGTTCTTTGAAAACTGAATCTATTGAGATTTTTCAAATAGGAACGGTTTACACTATTTGTAGCTAACATGGAAAGGCAACGTGATAGTGCTTTAATATATTAAAAAATAGTTGTAAACTAAAAAAAAAACTAAGAAGAAAAAGACAGGACTTACAGCAGTCCGAGTCTGTTTCTCATTCTTTCACACACATGCATTTGTTCACGCACCCCTAACCAAAACAAATATTGCTAGAGGGAAGCAGAAGATCATCTACACAGTTCATTAATTTGAAATAAAGTTTGTGTTTTATTAATAAAAGGAGAGAAATGGAGTTGGGGAAATCAGTTTGAGTACAGCATTATTTAATAGAGTCAGAATCAAATTGGTCGCATAAATTTCCAGTACAAATTCTATATTTGTGTACTTGGAAGCACCTCAGCATTTTATAACGTATAAGCCAAGCCATCTAACAATTCCTCCTTTCAAGGGCACCCAGAATGGTGCTTTCTGTTCTAGCTACATGTAGGCCTAGGGAGCCAATTAGAACTTTCCTCTAGAAACTAGGGGCCAGGTGCCGGAGGGGGCCAAGTAGTTGTTGGGACTTATGGAGGATAGAAACTTTGCTGTGCTACAAATTTTGACTGTACCTTTCCCTACTGCTCCCCACCCTTGCTACTTAGACTTTTAATAACAAACCAACAAACAAAAAACCAAATGCACCTGCAAGCCACCAATTTGGTGCCACGTAGTTTGGCTTTAAAGAAACATCTCAAGATATTAAATTACCAAGTAACCATTCTACAGAGAAAAGATTGTGGCCAATTGGCAAAGGCCGAGGCTGAGAAAGAGATTGAACAATCAGCCTGCAATAGAACTTGACTCTACTCTGCTAATCTTTGGACAAACAAATACATTTCCAGAAACAAATAAGGGGAGGGGAGTTAAGTTTCAGGAACTATCCAGCCAGCAACTCAGCCTCTTGTGCTAATGTAAGTTCTTGAGCAGATTTGTAGTTCTAAAGTAGAGACTGGGTGATTAAAACTGATTTGTTTTCATGACTATTACAGTCCAGCCCATTTTCTGGGAGAGAAGAGTTATCCCATGGGGCTGAAGGTTCATGCAATTAGCACTGATGGTTTGAAAGTGCCCTTCTGATACATATGGGAGATTTATGGTCTACTTCTTTTGAGGGAACCGTGGCCTCAGCATTATGAACAACTATGGATTTTTCAAACTGAAAAGCCAGGTGGAAGTTCAGGTTAGGCTTTTCTAGATCTAACCTATTTCCACTTAAATACTCCCATTTTTCATGCAGCTTTTGACTTACTGGACATTTGACTGAGCACCTCTCCTTTTCAACCAAGACTTCATTAATGTCTGAAAACTAACAGCAGTATATTGGAAGAAAGCAATATTGGATATCTAGGTCAGCCTAAGACAAAAATGAAATTAAAGAATAAGGTGCGTTAAAAACTTTACTAAGAAAATGACTAACTTGCCCTGTGACACTCTGGACTACTTTCTGGCTTCTAAAAGAACAGGGGGGGATGCAGCCAAAGTGAAGCAATGAAACCTGCACAGCCTTCCCCAAATCAGCCACTTTGTTCTGTGGTTGGTAGCATTACACAAATTAAAACAAATTAACTAGCACCCAGGGGGTGCGTAACAAACGTTTCACTTGCGTTTTTTCTATTTATTCCTTTCCCCCACAACAGTGTTATCATATACTCATCGTCTACTCTTGCTATTTTCTGCACATGGCAGGCACTCTGCAATTTTGGGTTGGATTTCATCCAATTTACACCTGACTTGGTTTTGAAATAAATGCTAGAGAATTCAGAATACTTTTTATATCTGAATATGATTTTTTTTAAAAAAACAAGCCTGCATCAGGACTAGTATATGAAAACAAAATCACAAAAATAAGAAGCCACCAGTGGTGTGTGTGTGTATGTATGTGTGTTTAAAGCAAGTTGTAGGCAATTTAACAAGGCAGGCTTCTTTAAGGCAGTGATTTAATTATGAAATTCCAGAAGGAAATCGCATAAGAATCCAAAGGCAGTAGATTATCACTATGTACTAAAACGGAGTAGTACAAGTAACAGCCGAAAAAAAATCCCAGTTCCTCTGGGCAGAAAGATATAACAAAAGCCAAATAGAAAAAAACGGCGACAATAATAGGGGGAAACTGAAATGTATTCTGCCTGGGATTCCTGTAGAAAGAGGCAAACGGGAAAAATACAGATAGAGCAAAGAAAGAGGGCAGGGATTCATTCCAGGCAGCAGAAAGAGAGCTTCGGGCTATCTGTAGCATCCCATTTCCCAGGGCTCTTTTTCCCAGCCCTGTGCCACGGCAAAAATTTCCTCAGCCATTCCTCACCGCCAGCCAGCTTTGCCCCTCTCTCAGCAAGAAGCCAGAGTCAGGGGAAGCGTGCCATGAGTTGAACCGATGGGCATTCAACCAGCTCAAAGGCGGAATCCCCACCGTAGCCTTCTCCCCTGCCAGCCTCTAAGCTGCAGATTGAAGTCAGGTGAATCCTGGCTCTTTCCCACGCAGCCCAACCCGGACTGCTTTCATCCTCCCTTCCCAGAGGAGGACAATGCAAGGAAGGGTTGCTAGCAGCACGCAAGGAAGGAGGAAGACAAAAAGAGAGAGAGAGAGAGAGAGAGAGAGAGAGAGAGAGAGAGAGAAAGAAAGAGAGAGAGAGAGAGAGAGAGAGAGAGAGAGAAAGAAAGAGAGAGAGAGAGAGAGAGAGAGAGAGAGAGAGAAACCCACCTGAAGAGTTTTGCAGCCATGGGACTGAGCGTCTGCTTCCCGGGCTTCCTTGTAACACTCTGCCCACTTTGATATCCTGCCTCTTTTTCAATTCAGGCTGTGAAGCCTGGAGTATCAGGGCACCTGCTAAGCCGGCTTTCTCCGTGGGTCCCTCTAGCTTGGACCAATCCCCTTTTCCCTCAGGCTGCTCCAAGAGCCTTCTTGCCTCGCACCTAGATTCCCATCAGCTACGTTTTGCCCATCAGTTTTATACCAGGAGCCACCAAGGAGGTCTTCTTTAACTGGGGAGAAGCGAAGAGGAGGGAAACTACCTGTGGCTGCTCTCCCCTGCCTCCAGAGTGGTACGATCCATGTCTGGTGCTCTCGTGAACAGCTGTGTTTATGTGCACCTCCTCCGAGCTAACCTCGTGCTCCGTTTGCGGTGCGCGCCTCGCGTTCATTCAATCGGACAGAAAAAAAAGTCTTACTACGCCCGGCCCATTCAGGGACTCTCTGCCATTTGCAGTGACGGGCAGGAGCCACAAGCCGTCCCGTCTTTTATTGACTCTCCCATCAAGAGACGCAACCTGCTCTGTGTACAGAGGGCTTTGCTTCGTTTGCTTTGCTCTTATGCCTTTTGACCAAGCGGCAGCTGGAATGTGATCCCCGCGGCTGCTTCCACGGAGAGGTCTCGGTGTACACTTCATCAAAACTTCAAACGGAATCAACTCGGCTCAGCAGCCGCACTGGGCTCTTGGAGACTTCTGACTTGCAAACTTGAGAGAGCAGGGACAAGCCTGCCCCTTTCTTTCCCTCCCCCCACCCCATGGAAAAGAAGCAGGGGCGGTCACAAGAAAAGAATAAGATCCGAATAAGAAAATAAGATTATTATTATTTTTTGACAAGGAAACCTTATCCTGGATTTCTGAGCAGAGCAGATCTGGCAGAACTCCTCTACTTAATACATGGCAGTGAGCCGCATTGTCATGGGAAGGCTTCTGGCTTAGTTTCAAGGTACCAAGACTGGTTGGTCTGTCTCTGCTACAGCCCTGGACCTAAGCAGGATGTCACTCCCCTCCCCCCATACAGGGTTTTCAAGATACAACATTGCAGTGATAGGTACTGGATTTGGCCAATTTGTAGCTCCGAGCAAGGCTATAGGTTTATTTTATTTTATTTTATTTTATTTTATTTTATTTTATTTTATTTTATTTTATTTTATTTTATTTTATTTATTTATTTTATTTATTTTATTTATTTATTTATTTATTTATTTATTTATTTAATGTATTTATATGCCGCCCTTCTCCAGAAGGACTCAGGGCGGTGAACACAAGTTAAAAAGATGTACAACAAAATCCCATTTTAAACCAAATTAACTAATAAATAATAAAACCCAGAATCGGAGTCAGCCTATTTTCTTGAACAGCCAAGTCTTCAGGTCCCGACGGAAGGAGCGGAGATCAGGAGCCGTCCGGAGCTCAGTAGGCAACTCATTTCAGAAGGTGGGAGCACCCACAGAGAACGCCCTACCCCTGGGCACCGCCAGACGACATTGGCTCGCCATTGGAACCCTGAGGAGAGCAGCCCTATGTGAGCGAACAGGACGGTGAGAGGCAGGCAGGAGAAGGTCCTGCAAATATCCCGGACCTAAGTCATGTAGGCCTTATAGGTGAGAACCAGCACTTGAAGCGTTACCTGTTTGTTACATTAAATGCAGCCGGCTTAAACCAAATATTTTTCAAATGCAGTTCTGAAAGCATCTTCAGCAGCTAACAGGTTTCTCCACCAATTGTCATATGTGCAGTAGCCCATTTCAGTGCGAAGAAAGAAAGCCAATAAAATACAGAGAAGTGGAGCATATTTCTTTGCAGCATGGTTTGGTCATTAAATAGCTTTCGGGGCTTCAAATGGTTCAATACTTAAAATAAGCAGAGCAGTTCTCTTAATTCCTGACAAATAACAAATCACTTTTTTCAAAAAAACCCGACTTCCAGAGACTTCGGATTTTCCTGGACATCCTCCTTTACTAAGTCATAGAGGTTGACAGATGGAAAGAATAGAGGGGAAAAAATTACATTAAGGTAGATTGTGAGAAGAAAGCTATTTATAGGTACCCATTCTGAAGATCTGAAGGTGAGAACTTCGCACAAACAACACTAACCAGTGTGGCTGGTCCTATCGTTCAGCAGAGTGAAGTGATTTGTGCCAAGCACTGCCATAGGAAGAACGGAGAAATAACATGGAAAGAAATAGGGTTTTTTTTTAAAATGCTAATCTTGGTGAGGGTGAGTGATGGAGCCCATTTGGACTTCTCCCCACAACCTTTGGAAATGAAGTACATTTTGGTAGAAGCTGCTACCTTCCTTTAGCCCTAGTTTAAGGGACTGGGGGACCCAGGTTTTCACCACAAATGACTTCCTGCAAATTAGGATGTTATTTATTTAAAGTGTAATAACCCCATGAAGGTAAAGATAAAGATTCCCCTCGCAC
The DNA here is from genome assembly GCF_059756535.1 of Pantherophis guttatus. NCBI lineage: Eukaryota > Metazoa > Chordata > Lepidosauria > Squamata > Colubridae > Pantherophis > Pantherophis guttatus. The sequence continues at coordinate 212,012,263 of NC_142064.1, forward strand.
ATATATGCTAGTCATTCCCGACTCTAGGGGGCGGTGTTCATCTCTGTTACAAAGCTGAAGAGCCAGTGTTGTCCAAAGACGTCTCTGTGGTCATGTGGCCGGCATGACTAAATGCCAAAGGTGCACGGAATGCTGTTACCTTCCTACCAAAGGTGGCCCCTATTTTTCTACTTGCATTTTTTAAGTGATTTTGAACTGCTAGGTTGGCAGAAGCTGGGACAAGTAATGGGAGCTCACCCCATTATGCAGCACTAGGGATTCGAACCGCTGAACTGCCGACCTTTCGATTGACAAGCTCAGCATCTTAGCCACTGAGCCACCGCATCCCTGTTAATAACCCCATTATCTGAATTTTTTAAAAAAACCCTTGGCTTTTCAGAAGAGCCTCATTCCTAGGGCTGAGAGAAAGTGATCACCCCAAGATCACCCAGCTCAGCTGGCTTTATGTCTAAGGTGGGACTCCCAACTTTCTTAACCACCACACCAAACTGGATCTTAGGGAAGAAATGTACTGGATACTAAAGCTAAATACTTAGTACAGATTTCTTCTTTTGAGACAGTGAGAAGAGAGAGAGAGAGAGAGAGAGACCACTTTTATTTTTGAAATGTTATTTCTCTGACTCTCTGTCTTCTACAAACTTGCTGTAGCAATTGCCTCAGTATTAGCTATACAGGTAGTCCTCATCTTACAACAGTTCATTTAGTGACCATTCGAAGTTACAATGGAACTGAAGAAAAGGGACTTATGACCATTTTTTCACACTAACAAGCGTTGCAGCATCCCCAGGGTCATGTGATTTACATTTGGACACTTGGCAACCGGTTCATATTGATGAGGGTTGCCGTGTCCTGGGTCACGTGATCCCCTTTTGCGACCACCTGACAAGCAAAGTCAATGGGGAAGCCAAGATTCATTTAACAACCGTGTTACTAATTGAACAACGGCAGTGATTCCCTTAACAAATGCGACAAGAAAAGTCATAAAACGGGGCAAAACTCACTTAACAAATTTCTTACTTAACAACATAAATTTTGGGCTCAATGGCGGTTGTAAGTCGAGGACTACTTGTACAAAGAAAACAGAACAGCAAACGAACATCCCTTAAAGAGTTTTTTAGAAATAATGTCTTAATGTCCATTAATGTCCAATTCCTGTCTTTTACAGTACCCTCTTAATCTACTTATGGTAAAATTTACTCAAGAATCACCAGGACAGACTTTGCCCTCCCCCCAAATTTCCAAACCCAAATATCTAAAGTCCGCTGGATCAGCTCTCTCTCTACCTGCCTAGCGGCACTCTCAGATTATGCTTGCTCTTTCTTATCACTTTGTTGTTGTTAGTTGCGAAGTCGTGTCCGACCCATCTCAACCCCATGGACAACGTTCCTCCAGGACTTCCTGTCCTCTGGAGTCCATTTAAGCTCACGTCGACTGCTTCGGTGACTCCATCCAGCCACCTCAATACGCCAAATAAATAAACAATTATCATTCTCAATATCATATTATTGTCATTCTCTCCCCCCCCCCCCCGTCTTTAGGGTCACAAGACGCCTCTTTCTCATTCCTTGGGGACTGCCACTGAGCAAAGCAATGGGCTTGTCTCTCCATCTGTGCCACGGCCACCATCCTTGTCATCTCTGGCTTGCTTGCCTCACTCCCTCACATCCCCTCCCCTGCCTTGCTCTCTTCTCTCCTCCTGGTCCCTGCTTGGCCTCCTGCATTCAGGAAAGGAGCCAAGCCATGAAGGGGCTAGCCCAGGCAGGAATGGAGCAGGTGCGAACACGAGACTGGTCAAGTGGCAGCAGGGAGAGGACTGTGCCAGTGAAAGGCAGCACGCAGGGAGGAAAAGAGCCAGGTATGTGGAGAAGCCCTATTAGATACACACACACACACACTTTTTCTGGGACATTTGCTATGAGCCCATTTAACCAGCCCTGTTATTCTGCTCCTCTTCCTCTCTGCTTCTGGGAAATCACTTTGCTTTCATGAAATCGAGCCTATTGAGGATAATATACACTGGATATTGCACAACTGATTGTATGGACTCGAGAAGACTCTTTGCGATGCAATGCTTTTTTAAAAAACTCATTGCCGGTCTCTGGAGAAATTAAAGACCATCTGGTCAGACAGGGAAAAAAAGAATAGTAATGCACCTCCATAAAAAGAGGGGAGGCCAGAAGGCCCTGAAGCTCTGCTAGAACTTCCTGGCACGTTTGTGACCTCATTCCATTAGTGACATGCCCTAATCATCCATTCCCCTGCAACGGGAGGAAAAAACATCCTTCCCACCTTTATCTCACAAAAAGTGTAACTCCAATTCTTCATAAAATGGCTCAAAGGGCTTCTGGTTCATCACAACAGCATTGTTTACTTGGCTTCACTGGCGGCAAACATCACCAAGCTGACAAGGAGAAAAATAGCCGAAGGGCAATATGCATGAAGGAGAGATGGTCCTAAACATATAAATGCAGAGTGAATGTTGTAGTAGTGGGGTTGGTGGAAGTTTCTACCACAACTGTAATTTGCCATTGTTAGCAAGATCTTGCTTTATCTTTATTACATTCATGGTTTCTTAGAAAATAAATTTATGCCCATATTCTGTTCACAGTGAATTTGTGCAGGTGGATCTTTGAACCTGATCGTTACAGTAATGCTCCTACACCGAGCAGCGATTTCCCCAACTTGATGCTTACTAGGTATATTAGAGTACAATTCCCATTCTCCTAAACTGGTTAGAGACTAACACTGCTAGATGGCCATATTGTGAGGATCACAGAAGATATGAGGAATTGATGTTTGTATGTTCAAAAGGCATTTGCTCTGCAGTTAACCATAATTTAAATTATGATTTCAGGAGGCAAAGGTGCACAGAAGACTTAAGTTGTAATCAAAATAAGAAGGAATAAAACAAGTTCAGCAGGACACGTATGGGCTCAAGCACACTTGCCCGATAGGTCCTGCTCTAATTCTGAGGCTAGCACAAACAAGTGGAACAGATTGCAACCCAAACATTGAGTAATCAAACAATTGGAAGTAATGCTCTACAAAGAAAAATCACAAAAGTTTCAAACAGTGGAGGAATTAAAGGGAATTTGTTACGAAGGAGGAAAAGACTCAAGGATGCCTGCTTAAACTTCAGCAGGATTTTTCCTCCTAAAACATTAAAGGGAGGAAAAAATCACTGCTGGGAGTATTGCTCCCAAAACATTAGAAAGTGTTAGAAAACTAACTGCAGCTCTGTGTATGTATATTTTTTAAGGATACACTTGCTGTATTTTTAAGAGGTGTGTACATAGTAAATTCTTCATTGGTGCCAACAGTAATATTTCCCTTCTGTGCAATCCTGAAAATGGCTTGGAAGCCCTGTATCCTATGACATCTGGTTAGCGCTGTATGCATATACGCTTTCCGGTCCGATTATCCTTTCAGTTCCCAGTGCAGATGGCTTGTCTGTCACAGCCCCAGCAAGTGGCAGGCCGACATCTGGAGGCTGGCAAATATCACCGCCAACCGGAAAGCCCTTCATTTCACCAGACAGTTTTCCCTGGTTCTCAGCTGTTCAGAGTCATGAAAGATAATTCAGCTCGGCTGGGATTTGGCTGATTACAAAGGCTTGCATCCAAAGGCATCTCTCGACTTCTGTTGCGCTAAAGGAGAATCTCCCTGAGCTGTTGGGATTTGTGGTTTCCTGAAGCCTATGCAACCCAGTCCCACCGGCTGTGACTCATTTCACAAACCAGCAACGCTGGAACAGTAGCTATTTGTCCCCGCACCCCCTGTCCCTGTGTACCCAACTGCTCTCCTTTCTCAGCAACAGAAAAGAGGCTCCAGGGAAAGACTTGTGGGACTGGGGGAAGGAATGCAGACACAAGCACAACTGGAACAGTCCCGGGCAGCCGGAGGGCCTTCAAGGGCTGAGGATGGGTTTCTTCAAATGACTTGGTGGGGTGGGGGGGAGGAGAGAACAGCTGCAATTTCTTTCCAGAAAGCAGCAGAAAATTGGACCTGCCATTTAAACCTTCAGAGCAAACTTTGTGCCTCTCTTGTCTGTTCAAAGACAGCATCCAGATTTCCTAGCAAGTTGGACTGTTCCAAACATTTACAGTACATGGTTCTGTTACTGTGATTCAAACCATTTGAGATTATTCCCAACAAGACAGACCCAGACTTCAGAGGGTAATTAGAACTGCAGAAAAAACAATTGCTACCAACCTGCCTTCCATTGAGGACCTGTATACTGCACGAGTCAAAAAGAGGGCTTGCATCCTGGACATAAACTGTTTCAACTCCTACCCTCAAAATGACACTATAGAGCACTGCACACCAGAACAACTAGACACAAGAACAGTTTTTTCCCAAATGCCAACACTCTGCTAAACAAATAATTCCCTCAACACTGTCAAACTAGTTATTAAGTCTTCATTACTATTAATCTTCTCATTGTTCCTATCACCCATCTCCTCCCACTTATGACTATATGACTGTAACCTTGTTGCTGGTATCCTTACGATTTATATTGACTGTTTCCTAATATGATTTGATTGCTTATTTGTTCCCTATGACTATCAGTAAGTGTTGTACCTTATGATTCTTGACGAATGTATCTTTTCTTTTATGTACACTGAGAGTGTTTGCACCCAGACAAATTCCTTGTGTGTCCAATCACACTTGGCCAATAAAGAATTCTATTCTATTCTATTCTATTCTATTCTATTCTATTCTATTCTATTCTATTCTATTCTATTCTATTCTATTCTATTCTATTCTATTCTATTCTATTCTATTCCAATTCCAATTCCAATTCCAATTCCAATTCCAATTCAATTCCAAGTGCTTTGCATGCTTGTTTTCTCTTACACTTCTCTGGACATCCATTGGTGTCCCTTGTATGGCTGATAGAGAAACTGAAGTTGATACTGGCTTGGTCAAATTCATCTCCTTTACTCATCAGTGCTTGAAAACATTTAAAGGACTGGCTTGCTACTAAACGTGGAGAGAAGGGCCAATGTGGTGGCAGGAACAAAAACAGCCTGGGTCCAGACATGCCTTAAAAATTGCAGTGAAGTATATTGACAGCTGATAGTTAATACATATAATCCTTCACTTTAGACTATTCATTTAGCAATCGTTTGAAATTACAATCGTGCTGAGAAAGTCACATCCCTGCTATTCGTGTGATTATGGTCTGGATGTGTTGTGGTGCGCCAGCAGCCTGCGGAGCTGGCAGCGGAGTCTGACAGCGATGAGGCTGAGGAAGAACATGGGCCAGTCCTGGAGGCTTGGGAAGGCCCGGATGAGGGCTCTGCGTCAGAGGCAGAGATGGGGCCAGGGCCATTGGGGAGTGATGTGCGGACTCCGGAGCCTCTAGAGCAGTGGTTCTCAACCTTCCTAATGCCACGACCCTTTAATACAGTTCCTCATGTTGTGGTGACCCCCAACCATAAAATTATTCCTAAAACCATTGAAAATATGTGTTTTCCGATGGTCTTAGGCGACCTCTGTGAAAGGGTCGTTTGACCCCCAAAGGAGTCGCGACCCACAGTTGAGAACCACTGCTCTAGAGGCTGACAGTAGAGAGGCAGAGGAACAGGAGGAGCCTGTTCCTAGTACACGTATGAGAAGAGCTGCCAGAAGGCAGGAGCAGCCAAAGCAGAGAGGACAGCTCGTGAGTAGGGCCAAGAGATGATTGGTCCCTCCTATAAGGCTTAAAAGACCAGCAACGGCTCTTGGCCTCTTTGCCGGAAAACAACCGTTGAGAGAATTGCTTCTTGTTTGGCTGTAGTTATTTCTTCTGTTCCTGAACTGTTGCCAAGAAAAGCCTTTGGCAGTTTGCCTAATTATCCCAAGGTCTGAGATAAACTAAAGACTGGTGTTTTAAGGACTTTGCTTTCATTTCATTTAGAATACACTGAGAATGAGTTAATTCTCAGCTGTTTTAATAAAATCTGTTTGTTTTTTGGAACTGTTTTGCATTTAATATCAACTACGTGGGCCTGGGTCACAACAGGGTGCTTGGCAACCAGCACTTGTGAGATCACCATTTGTCACCTTCCCTACCAGCCTCCCATAAGCATACTCAATGGGGAAGCTGGCAGTCACATGGTGAATCACCATTGCAGTGATTCACTTAATGACTCTGGCAAACAAGTTTGTAAAACCGGGCGCAGTCACATTATGCCCACTTTAACTACTGCACTGATGAACAATGAATTTCCTGGTGCCAATTGTGGTGGTTAAGTCAAGGACTACTTGTAGCATCTCAATGGCTCAGCAATAAGAACAACAAAACAGGTTCCCTCTTTCCGCTACTTTTCAGCATTACTTGGCAGGTAAAGAAGGAGACCAGTCATTAAAAACATTGTAAACTCATTTTGTCTCCTACTGACAGCAAATTTTAGGGCAAATATATGCTCAAAATCACCTTATTCTTTAATTCTAAAGAGTTTTCCTCAAGTTGCACGCCTGAGCATTACAACCCCCATTTTGACTATATTGGCTAAAACTCTAGGAATTGTAGTCTCAATATATCTGAAAGACATAATGTTGTGAAAAGTTACTTCAGTGCACATTTATTTATTGTATTTATTTATTGGTTCGATTTATATGCCGCCCTTCTCTGGAGACTCAGGGCGGCTTACAATGCATTAAGCAATAGCTGTCATACTTTTGTATATACCTGTTTAATAGGGCTTTCGCCCCCACAAGCGGTGTTCTTTTTTATACAAAGTCAGCTTATTGCCCCCACAAACCAGGTCCTCATTTTACCTACCTCGAAAGGATGGAAGGCTGAGTCAACCTTGAGCCTGGTGAGATTTGAACGTGCAGTAATTGCAGGCAGCTGGTGCTACTTAACAACACTTTAGTCTGCTGCGCCACCAAGGCTCTTGTAATAGATGTTAATGTTGCCTCTTCCCCCACCACCACCCACCCAAGCTGAAATTTTTCTTTCCCCTTTCCTGTATGGATCAATAGATTAAAACAGATACATTATCTTATATGTTTCACTACACCTCTGAGAAAGACATATTCTTAAATCTAATCTTTGTTATCCCTGGATAATGCCAGCAACTAAAAACATTCAGCTATATTTGATCCAAAACTTCCCTAATTTAAATTTGATTGAACATTCATTCATGGCATTATTTATTTATAATTTAACCAAAAGAAAAGCATTTCCTTGTGATTAACTCATCACAAATCAAATTTGCTCTTTGGAAACATGGATGCAATAACAATTTTGTTCTGACAAACTAATCAGATCTGCATGGTCATTTCCCTGTTTTCAGCACTTACACAGAAAAATAAATACTTATAGACAGCTTTTACAATTGGCTAGCCAATAAATTCAAGGGGAATTCCTAATACAATATAAAAAAGATGTTGAGACTCTAGAAAGAGAGTAGTGAAGAGCGACAAAGATGATTAGGGGACTGGACGATAAAACATATAAAAAACAGTTGCTGGAATTGAGTACGTCTAGTTTAGTGAAAAGAAGGACTAGGGGAGACATGATAGCAGTGTTCTAATATCTCAGGGTTGCCACAAAGAAGAGGGAGTCAGGCTATTCTCCAAAGCACCGAAAGGCAGAACAAGAAGCGATGGATGGAAACTAATCAAGGAGAGAAGCAACCTGGAACTAAGGAGAAATTTCTGACAGCTAGAATAATTAATCAGTGGAAGGACTTGTCTCCAGAAGTTGTGAGTGCTATAACACTAGAGGTTTTTAAGAAGAGATTGGACAACCATTAGTCTGAAATGCTATAGAGTTTCCTGCTTGAGCAAAGGGTTGGATTAAAAGACCTCTAAGGCCCCTTCCAACTCTGTACTTCTGCTTAATACATTTTGGAGAGTGTTACTAATGTTTTTGTTTTGTTTGTTTTTTTAATTTGATTTATATGCCACCCTTCTCCGGAGACTCAGGGCGGCTTACAATGCGTTAAGCAATAGCCTTCATACTTTTGTATATTTATACAAAGTCAGCTTATTGCCCCCACAAACTGGGTCCTCAATTTACCTACCTTAGAAAGGATGGAAGGCTGAGTCAACCTCGTGAGATTCCAACTTACAGTAATTGCAGACAGCTGATGTTAATCACAATGCTATCAGTCTGCTGAGCCACCAGGCCCCTTTGAATAATGAAGATGAACTTGAGGTTCCTATTACTGTCTAATGAAAATGTTGTATCAAAATGTTCAAGTGGTGATATGGATTACTCTGATAGAGCTGAATAGCCCCATCCCTGCTTTTTTTTTTTTTTATAAAAGACACCAGAGATTGAGCCTAGCAAAACTCATGTCCAAACCATTGAAAGTTTGCTCATGCTTACCAAATTCATAGTAAAAACATCTGCAAGTACAGGGAGCCTTCAATTTATGACCATTTGTTTAATGATCATTTTGAAGTTATGACATGGCTAAAAAAAGAGACTTATGACTTGTCCTCATACTTAGACCATTGTGGGATCAAAATTTGGGTGCTTGGCAACCAGCATGGTTTCCATTTGCTTCTCAGTTGGCAGCCAACAAGCAAAGTCAATGGAGGAATGACTGTGTGATTTGCTTAACAACTGCATACACAACAAAAAGGTAAATAAAAACTGGGTGCAACTCACTTAACAATTGCATTGCTTAGCACTGGAAGTTCCAGTCTCAATTGCAGTCAAAAAGTTGAGGTACAAGAAATCAGGAGGCAGGATAGAGTTCCAAAGTATTACCAGTTTATTCCATGCTACCTACACACGAGAATCAAAGCAAATTGGTACTAGATAAGTGTTGCAATATTTTTAGGATCAGACTCAATAATGATAATAATGATTAGAGGTTCAAATATATTTCTCTTTAATCATAACAGGCATTCTATATTCACTGAATATTCACAGATAGAAGCCAGGAAAATGGTGAGGGTGGCTCCTTATATATACAAAGGGCGGAGTCAAGGATGGGAGTGGTGAATTATGAATACATTAGGAAACAAAGAATAAGTTAACCCCCGATATCCCATATATACATTATTTACACATTAGGGAATAAGGCATTTACATCTGACAAATCCCCCTCTAAATGCCGGTTCGCTATACAACACCAATTACATTCAGATTCAGGACAATATAAGACATATAATTTTGAAGTTAAATATTTGTGCTGTTTAGAAGGTAAAGGCTTCATTAATATGTCAGCTAATTGTTCAGAGGTATCACAATGCACTGCTTTGATAAATCCATCTTGAGACAATTGTCTCACATGTTTAAATTTTATATCTATATGCCTGGATCTTTGTCCAATGGCATCGGATCTGGATATTTCAATGGCTGCTTTATTATCTTCATGCATAACAAAAGGTAAAGCAGGTTTTTTCCAGACATCTGAAATCAAATCATTAAACCATACAAGGTTATTTGCAGCTTTGGATAAACAAACATATTCCGCTTCTGTGGTTGAAGTGGCTACCAGTTCTTGTTTACCAGTGTACCAGTAAACTGGACAGTTATTTAATAGAAAAATATAACCAGAAGTGCTCTTTCTGCATGATATATCTCCAGCCCAATCCGCATCTGCATAACAAGTAAGTTTTGGTTCTTTGTCATTACTAGGTTCTAATACTAAACAAAAGTCTAATGTACTTTTTAGATATCTTAGGATTCTTTTGACAGCTTCCCAATGATACATAGTTGGTTTACTAACATGTCTTGACAATAAATTGAGAGGTAATGCAATATCTGGCCTGGTCCAATTAGATATATAAAGAAGTGAACCTATGACTGATCTATAAAATGTATTATCTTTGAATTCAGGGGAAGACTCATCAGTGTTTCTAAGGAAATCAGTTTGCATAGGAGTGTCACATGGTTTAGCATTGTTTAAATTGCATTTGTTTATAAGTTCAATAATCTTATCTTTCTGAGTAAGTTTGAATCCCCTTCTAGTCTTGTTAATTTGTACACCAAGGTATTTGTTTACTTTACCTAGAGATTTCAACGAAAAATGTTCGTTTAGCTTATTTACAAAGGTTTCTCTTCTCTCCTTGTGTTTTCCTATATATAAAATATCATCTACATAAATTAACACGAATTCAATGTGATCATCACTTTTTTTTACAAAGAAACAGTTATCAGCGGTAGTAGCGTTAAAATCCATGGTCTTAAGTACTTTTACCAAACAATCATACCATCTTTTGCCAGATTGTTTTAAACCGTATAGACTCTTGTTCAATAGCCAGATTTCATTCTTATTAGTGTATTGACTGTGTGGTGCCCTTACATATATTTCCTTATCTAGTTTTGCGTGTAAGTACGCAGTCTGTATGTCATATTGAAATACATCAAGATTGAGTGCAGATGCCACTACCAGAGCTGTTTTAACACTCTCTGTTCTCACTGTAGGAGAGTATGTGTCAGTATAGTCCTCCGGATATTTTTGTGCATAACCTTGTGCAACTAATCTGGCTTTGTATAGAGTATTGCCTCCTTCTAGATTCTTAATTTTATAAATCCACCTAGTACCTATGATTGTTTTATCTTTAGGTGCAGTCGCAGGTGTGAATACATTTAATCCTTGCAAACTTTCCATCTCTTTTTTCATAGCTAGTTCCCATTTTTCCTTTTCTTCATAAGGGAGTTTTAATACTTCCTCATATGTATTAGGTGTTATTTGTTCACCATCCATATGCATTATGTAATCTCTGTATTTACCTGGTATTTGATTTCTATTGTTTCTAATAGCTCTTTCAGGTTTGCTATGGTTGTCATGCAAATATCTTGCTTCCTTTTTAGTTAATGTGTCTGTCTTTATTTTGTGCTGACTATTTGTCCAAGTTTTGGTTTTGTTTGTATTTTTGTTGATATTTCGATTTTCTATTGTTCCTTCCTCACAAGATTTTGTATCTTTGCATTTATCTGGAAATATTTCATTAAGATGTAATTTAGACCAATTGGCTTGTTCATGGAACACAGCTGTTCTGGAGACTATAAATTTGTTATTATTATCAATGAATCTGTACCCTTTGGTGCCAGTTTCATATCCCATAAATCTTAATCTTCTGGATACGTTTTCTCCCTTTCTTCTCAACTGCTTAGGTATGTGTACGTCTGCTGTGACTCCAAATATGTGCATGTGTGCTAATTTGGGTTTCCTATTATACATCACCTCATATGGTGTTTTATTCACAATACTGGACCAGGTTCTATTTTGAGTGTAATTTGAATAATGTAAGGCTTCTGACCAAAATTGTTTGCCTAAACCAGCATCCTCTAATGTGCACCTAATCATGGTTTGTAGTGTGGAATTCTTTCTCTCTGCAATCCCGTTTTGGAATGCAGAAAATGGACTAGACGTGAAATGTAGCATTCCTCTATCCTTTAACCATTGGGAGAATTCTTTAGACATGAATTCACATCCCCTATCTGTCATAATTTGTTTTATTCTGATATTATGTTGTGTTTCTATGCGTTTGTAGAATTCCTTAAATTTCTGAAAGGTTTCATCCTTGTGTTTTAATGTGTAAACAAAACCATAGCGACTGTAGTCATCTACTATTGTTAGGAAGTAACGTTTTCTATAAGTGATTGATGGAGTTAATGGACCAACTAAGTCCATATGTACTAAGTCAAAAATTTTGTTAGTTGATCTGTTGGATTTTTTTGGCCTGGGACTAGTTTTTAGTTTAGTGGATTTACATACTGAGCATTCCAAATAATTTTCACAATTTTTTATTTTGACACCTTCTGCGTGTTCAGTCATTTTTTGTACTACAGGAAAACTTGCATGTCCTAACTTCCTATGTAAGATGTGAGCACACTCATCATGAATTGGTTTACCTATTCTTGGTTTCTTCTCTTTGTGTGTATTTGTGTGATCATGAGATATTTCATATTCATCATTGTCACTGTTACTAACATTTTCATCATCTGCCTCAATACAATCTTCCATATTTGAGTCAATGTTATGTAACCATCTTTCTTTTGTTACCAGATAGGGTAGGCCTCCTTTAATCATCACAGTACCTACATTTGTTTTGTCCTTCTCTAAAGTTGCTTTCCCCTTTGAGAAAACTATGTTGATATCAGAATCTCTACTTAGTTTTATGACACTTAGTATGTTATGAGGTATTTCAGGAATTAACAATACCCCCTCTATTTTTCCTAGACCAGGCAATGTTATGTTTCCTCTGCCTAATACTTGAACCTTTTCTTGATTAGCTACCTTTATTACAAACTTATCTTCTGTAAATGAAGACAGAATATTTTTGTTATTAGTGGTGTGATTGGTTGCCCCAGAATCGATAAGCCAATTATTGTTCTCATTTTGTTGTGTTTTAGTGCTGTCTTGTTTATTTAGTCCATTCAGTGAACCAGATTTTCTCTCTTTTGAATTTTCTCTACCCCCTCTACTTTCTCTGTAATTTGGTGGGCTTCTATATTTATATCTATCTGTGGAAGACTGTCTATAATTGTATCTGCTTCTATATTCTGGCCTATGTCTCTCCTTTGATATTTTGGGACAGTCTCTTCTATTGTGTTCCCTGGACCCACAATTGTGGCATTTAAAAGTTTCATTGTATTTTTCTTGGAAAGCTACCTTCCTAAAAGATTTGTGTTCTGTGTGATTGCTAGAACGATTTTTTCTTGAATTGTCTTCAGCTATCAATTTGTTAGATAGACTCTCTATGGATAAATATCCTAGATTGATGGTGTCTAAGTGTGACATAAAACTATCCCATGATGAATCAAGTGAATTGATAATAACACTTTTCATTGTTTGATCTGAAATCACTTCCCCCCTCAGATGCAGCTCAGCTCTTATTTTGTTTAGAGATATCAAATGCTCACTTATGGAAACCCCTGGTTTTACTCTAGAAGAAAAGAAATCCTTAGACATTCTTGTAGTGGTAGCTACACTGTCGCTGTGAAACAGATTAAACATGCATTGAATTATTTCTGAAACAGTTAGGTTTGGTTTGATACTATGATACATTGCAGGAGATACGCTAGATATTATTAAGAAGAATGCTCTATGATGTAAACAATCTATTTTTAAAGTCCAAGGTCTTCTTGGAGGACTAGTGATAAAGAATAGTAAATTTTCTTTCATAAAGACAACCTGGAGCTGTTGATACCACTCTTGCAAATTAATGCCATCAACTCTAAGTTTTGGGAAGTCACTGGGTAAGTTTCCCACATTATTTTGTCCATTACTTACAACCTGAGGTAGTCCGTGATCTCGCAAGTGCAGGAAATTGCAAAACGGCATGGGGATGCTCGCAACGAGTCTGCGTGGTTCTCTGGCCAGTTCAAGTCTTTCCGGACCGTCTACGTGGTTTCGCACATGCGCGTTGCTCATTTCTTCTTTGGCATCGTCGTGGAAGGTTCTCTCCATTTCAGCTCGTTCGCTCTGCTCCTCTTCAGACGAGTCGGTCTCTGGCTCGGTTTTAGGAGTTCTGATGGCGGCGACTGTTCTTCTCTTTCTCTTGTGTGCGTTGATATTTGATCCGGTCTGCGGCATGGGGCGGAATCGGCATGGCTCTCTGGGCTCGGGCGTCGTCGCTCTCGAAGTCAGGATGGGAGCGTGTAGGTCTTGAGGTATCGGCTTGTTCTCTCGCTTCTTCGTTGGCGCTTTGGAAATTTTTAATTTTGGCCCAAATGCAGCAAAAAGCGTCTTCATTGCTGATTTTATTTGGGATTTGGTTAAATCGTCTTCGCTTTCTGATTCGGGTTCTTCTGGAGATTTCGAATCTTCCTTTTCACTTTCGTCGTCTGATAACGTTTTTCGCGCCAGAAATTTTGAACTGAGCATTTTGATTGGCTCTGCTTCGCTCCCTTTGGAGGCTTGTTGAAACCAAGATGGCTGCCATTCAAAATTTCGCGCGGTATCACATCTTTTCTTTTTCATAATGACTTTCTCTGTAGTCATATCACTCACAGTTTTTTGGTCTTTGGGTTTCTCTTTGACGATGTTTTTCTCTCTCGCTGCTCCGCTGTTTTTCAGCATTTCTTGGAGATTCGCGATGAGACTTTCATCATTCTTCTGGCTTTTTAATAGCTTTAATATTTCTGACCTGAGTTCGTTATTTTCTATTTCGATTTCCTCGTGGTCATTATTTTCATTTATTAGTTCTTCTTCTTCTGTGGTGTACTCTTCGGATTCTCTCGAAATCGCGTTTGTGGATTCGTTGATTATTTCTTGTTCAGTTTCTATTTCTTTGCTGTAGGCCCTGGTGTTGGGCCTATCTTTCTTAGACATTTTTAATTATTTATTGAGTCAATTAACCATCCTCTGCTACCATTTTGTTGCAATATTTTTAGGATCAGACTCAATAATGATAATAATGATTAGAGGTTCAAATATATTTCTCTTTAATCATAACAGGCATTCTATATTCACTGAATATTCACAGATAGAAGCCAGGAAAATGGTGAGGGTGGCTCCTTATATATACAAAGGGCGGAGTCAAGGATGGGAGTGGTGAATTATGAATACATTAGGAAACAAAGAATAAGTTAACCCCCGATATCCCATATATACATTATTTACACATTAGGGAATAAGGCATTTACATCTGACAATAAGAGTTCTAGGGATTGGATTTGGGTCTGTTGTGGGAGAGGAATCTCTTTCATCACCTGTATAAGAAGATGTCACATACTGGGCCAAACACAGAACTGTGTATTATGGCAGTCTTCTTCAATCTGAAAGAGCTGGATTTCAGTTTCCTAACCCAATCCCTAACCCATATCACTACTGGAAAACACCAGTTTAGAAAAAGGCCATTCATAGAGGAGCACAGAGATGGTCCTGAGAAAGCTATTTAACAGCCTAGCCTAGCTTTGAAAAGGAGAACAAATAAACTCAAGAGTTTCCCCCACTTCTCTTTTAAGAGAGAAGAGAGTATGTAGCCAAGAGATATGAATATTCCAATTTCAGGATTCTATATTCTATCATGTAACAGTAGTCCTTCTGGTGTCATGTTTCCTCCCTGATCTACTCTGAAGGGTTAACACAAGTTAATTCCAGAGCCCTGAGCACTGATTTTTTTTTTTTTAAATTATATTACCTATTACGATGAGCAGATCACATCCAGACCCTTTTATAAGCAGGGCATGCAAGGGGTTAAATATTTCTCATGAATCTTCTTGAGTATGTAGCCAAGAGATATGAATATTCCGCCTTTAAGGTAGAGATTTACCAGAACTGTTTTCTACAGCACACACCCTTGGGTATGGACTGGAGCATGTTTTTAAGTCCTCTCTATATTTTCCAGCAGCAGATTCCCCAAACTTCAATTAAGACAACCTTTCTGAACCAATCAGACAGTATCAACTTAAATGAGGCACTTTATTAGAAAACCAGCCACCCCAACAAATATCCCTCAGATAAAAGGAGGAGAGAAATGTTCACTTCTGAACCTTGTTCATTTTCTTTTGACATTCTCACAGGTATCATAGTTTCAGTAAAACTATAAGATTTCATTTCTGTTGCTGGCATTCAGATATTAGTGAGCAGGTATATGCTTGCTTAATATGGACAAAACTATTTAACACTCCTTAATTGCATAATAAAGACTTTGAAAGCATTCAATTTCCCAACCTTTCAAAGAAAGATTATGCAGAGGTGGGGGTGGGGGGACAATTTCCTGACTATAATCCATAAAGTCAAGCAATTGTAGCAGTCTTTTTTCATTGCGTTCCAATTTTATAGAATTGCAATGTGTTTTTTTCCCTCTTTTTAATGTATTGGAGTGGTTTTGTTTTATTGGGATGCTTTATTTTACTAAAATCACCAGCTTTTACCAATCTAGTCAACTGATTTGTGTTTTTCCCCCCCTGGGAGCCTCTTCAAAGGGGACACAAAAATATTTTAAGTAAATGCAAATCAAATAGAGTAAAATAAACCTCAATTATTTCCCCTCTATCAGCAGGAGACAATCTGATGCCCTCCAGATGTTTTAGAGCAACTTTCATTAAACTCTGCTAGCCTGGTTAATGATAAGGAATTGTGAGAATTCCAGCATAGCTAGACGTGACCTTCACTTCATTATCAAAGATACTAAGACTCAGCCTGGTAAAATAACAGCAAACAGCTGGTTCCAACTCCATAAAGTCAACATTAAAAACTAAACTTCTCCAATATTTGCATGCTGCAGGCAGTCTATCAGAGCCTTTAGATCAGTGTTTTTCAACCTTGATAAACTTTAACGGGTGGATTTCAACTCCCAGATGCTGACTGGGGAATTATGGGAGTTGAAGTCCACCACTCTTAAAATTCCCAAGGTTGAGAAACCCTGCTTTGGATGTGGAAAATGGCAAGATCGTGAGTTTTCAGTATCTTCAATCCCCCTCTTAACAGTAAGAGGTTTACAAGTTTCACTTTCCACCATAAATCAATCCAAACTCAACCACTACCCCCCTTTTTTTTCTTACTCAGTAAAGTCAACCAATAATTCTAACAATTACCAGGAATTCAGATTGACTGAATTCAGAAATAATTTATTTCTAGGAAAACAGGTTTAGAACTTGCCTTTCCAGCTCTAGCAAGCCATTACAGATTGATGGGGTGATGGCCTGGGAGTGGGGACATCAGCCAGATTTGCCACATGTTTTCATAAAGACGAAAATCAGATTTTACAAATATAAACTTTGCCTTCACATTGCTATCTCTCTCTTATGCACACTCTCCTTTTGTCCCTAATTCTTGACATTTCTATTAGGAATAGGTTATTTTAAGAGATCATTTTATTCAAGAAAGGAGATTCTGCAGAGCAAATTTTGCATTTAGCCCTAAATTTTGTATTAGCAAAAGTGCCTGCATCATAGTCTGACAGCATATCACTGGGGTTTAAAAGATTATGTTTATAGGAAACAACTATGTTCTCTTTTCTTTAAAATCATTTGTACAATTGGTCATTCCTCACAGGGCACCAATCATCAATCTCTTCTGAACTATTTTGGCATCTGTAATTATCCTGTGTGGTACTTTGATATATATGGAACTACACAATTCACAAAAGGTATTAGTGAATTCCTGACATGTGAAATACTCTACAAAGAAATGGAGAGAACAGTCTACCAATGTTATGATACCATACAGCAGCTGGATTTCAGATCAAATTAATTTCTGTCTAGTTATCCTTGCATTCATTCACGGTTGATTTCCACCTAGGCAACAGAGATACTATAATTCTCTTTATAGTACAGTAAATTGGTTTAATTTTGACCGCATTTTGACAGCAACTTGCTATAATATTTCTTCTTTGTGCTCTATTCCCTTGAATAGCACACTTCCTAGCTATTCACCTCAAAATGCGTTAATGCAGATGTGTAGAGATTCTTCACCATACCAGCAGCTACAAACACGGCAAGTGTGCAACTTCATAATAATTTAATGTTTATTTATCTAAGCAAATCTGTTTGAATCATTTGAATTTATCTCTGTTATCTGAGGAGCTGCCTCATCTTGAGGGGTTTAGTCTACCCCACTTGTTCCAGCAGAAAGAGCGTACTTCAGATCCCATCTGCCAAAGAATTGCAGCTGGCAGGATCCAGGAGAAGAGCCTTTTCTGCTGTGGCCCCTGCCAAAGCCAAATCTGAAATATCATTTTGGAGATGGGGCCCAGTCCCACACTCCTGGCCTTCCAGAAGAGCTGAAAACTTGTTCTGCCACTCGGCCTGGGGCTACATTGGAGGTAGCTGATGGGATAAAGAAGAACCCCAGTATGAGATAGGCAGCATAAGGGAGGGAGGGAGGGAGGGAGGGAGGGAGGGAAAGATAATAGGTAATTTTTTCAATCTTCCAAATTTATTTATCACTCATCTGGTGGTTCAAAGTGACTCTGAGCAGCTTGCCTGTTAATTTACTTTGTTGACTTCAACATCAGATTGGTTCTGGATAGATGTTTAACAAATTTCATAGAAGTGCATAGAGAATTTTTTTCAGCAAGAACCCATAAAGTTGTTTACATAAATCCCAGCATCTGCCAATCAGGTTGAAAATTCTTGCGGCTTGAGGAAAATCAGCTTTGAAAAAAATGTTGCTCCATTACTCACTAAAAGAACAGTTACAATTTGAGGTTTCTCTCCTTAAGCCACTAAACAAATTGTAATATCCAGAATTTAAGCCTGTTCTTATTCAGATTAAAATTGCTTACATTGACTTGACTTAGGAAAACCATTAAAGTATGATGTTATTTTTAAAAATGCCTGTGAATTTTTGAACTGTGATACTGAAGATTACTTAAGACTCAACCTATATATGACACTGAAAATCTGTGTTGTTGTTTTTTTAAAAAAAACAGATTTACCCTAGGCCTGTATAAAATGTATATCTACTTTTGTGCAACAGGGATGGAAGTGGGAGTGGAACAAGTCTTCTTTCTAGACTTCCATGTAACCATGGGACATACATGCACAATTTTTGGTTGGTTGGTTGATTTCGTTTCTGCTGTTTGTTTGTTACATAGCTTTACATACATTTACATAGCTGTCCATCTTATACTGAACTCTTCTCATTGAGTCAGTCTAAAATCTTCCTTAGTTGCTCCAGTATTTAAAGGTATGTTTTACCCTTTAAACCAACGGTTACATCTAAAATGATATAAATCTATGACATTTTGCACCAATTACCACAAAGAAGATGTAATCAACCCAATACCTATTGGTCATTGCAGGCCAGAGTCAACTATGCCCTCTCTCTCTTCCTGTCCTTAGGCAGGACTCTCCAAACATTAAAGTAGGAGAGTCTAGCTCTTGAAAACTGGACTATCCTTCAGTGTGCTACTTCCTGAAGCTCATGGATCATTACTCAGTGGCCTCTGCCATTTCATGAGGTAAACTGGCAAAGTCAATTCTCCTGATTTATGTGAGACTCCTCCGGCCTGCTACTCAGTAGATTGGGAATAATTGGCTTGGAACAAGCATTTCAGTCTACATGGGGGGCACTGATGATGTTACATAGTTAGGAAATGAAACATCTGCAGGCAAACAACTGACTTGGAAAGTGCCAAGGACTCAACAATTCAATCCTGAACTACAGATATTCTCTTCTGTTGGGATGAACCCTCCTGTGTGGAAAGCACATTAAACAGGTCTGCCTATCTGCCAAAATCATCCACTTCCCCTCTGATGATAGCAATAGCACTTAGATTTATATACTGCTTCACAGTGTTAAGCGGTTTACAGAGTCAGCCAAATTGCCCCAGCAATCTGGGTCCTCATTTTACCAACCTTAGAAGGATGGAAGGCTGAGTCAACCTTGAGCCGGTGAGATTCAAACTGCCAAATTGCAGTCAGCCGGCAGTCAACAGAAGTAGCCTGCAGTATTGCATTCTAACCACTGTGCCACTGTGGCTCATGATGATATTCAGAAAGGGGAAGGCAGAAATACTTGAGAGTTTAGCCAGTGGCTTTGTTAGCACACCCTGTATCCCAAAATCAGGACAAACACCAGAACAGATGCAATAGAGGGAAGATAAGGACCAGTCAATGATATGCCTGTATAGCTTTCTGCCACTTCAGAGAGGGAAGGATATTACTTTAATGAATGATGGGAGGGGAATCAAGCTCTCTGCCATTTTTCAAGGTGAAAGTAGATAAAGTTGAAAATAGGTGTGAAATTCCCCTAGAAGTATTTCTCCAGGACTATACAGTAGTGGCCAAAATTGTAGAAACCTTTTGGGGAAAGTGTATTTTTGAGGTTTGATGGCTAATAACACCACTTTCTTTTGGAGTTTCAAACTGCTGGAATGGCCTGGGAATAGCCCAGACCTTAACTCAATTGAAAATCTATGGAGCCAACTAAAGAAATTTGTTAGTCAGAAGCGACCCAGCAATAAAACCCAGTTAATAGAAGCAATCATTCAATCTTGGATTCACATTATAACAGCTGCAGGACTAAAAGACTTGGTTCACTCCATGGGAAGATGTTGTAAGGCCATAATTCATGCTAAAGGTTACCCAACTAAGTATTAACTGACATGATGATAATTTTTGTATATCTCGTTTTTTCTACGTGTTTCACTTTTATTCTTTATACTGTAACTGCTATTCTAATAGCAAATCCTTCATAAAAGTTATTGCATTACATTCTTGATTAAATTATCTTTCCATTGATATATATAATATTATGCTACTACTCCAAAACAAAAGTGGTGTTATTAGCTAGTTTTAGAAAATACACTTTCCCCAAAAGGTATCCACAATTATGGCCACTACTGTATCTAAAATAAAAGGAATCAGGAACACCAGGGCTGTTAGTTAAGCTGGAATGTTGAAAAACATCTTGGAAGAAGCCTATAGCAAAACACTTCTGAACTGTTGTCAGGAAACATATTGGTATCCATAGATCCCAGAAACAGCATTCCCCTTAGGGTGCTTCACCTTTACCTTACTAACAGCAGAAGTTACTTTACAAAAGTAGATGTACTTAAGTCAATCCAGTTGAGCCTGCTTTTACCATTGCACTTCTGAACTAGCATTACCTTTTGACATCTACATGATCTCATGCATTTCAAAAAGGATGGGCAGCTGCCATGATATAAACTTGACAGAATCATTCTGCAGCTGCTCTTGGTTCTGGAAGAGGCTGGAAGAGAAAAGGTCAACTTTTTCAAGTCTCAAGGACATGGAAAATTGCGATTCAGTTGATCTTGCAAGGGGGGAAAAAAGAGTATGGTTAAGGTGTTCCCTGTTAATTCCAGGCTGATTCAAGCTTTACTTGAAATAATATACTGGGAGTTATAAAACCAGGCTTAGCATGCTATATGAACACAATCAATGTCAATGTCAAAAAAAAAAAAAAATGGAACAATTCCTGGAAGCCATGGGGATCAATGACTACCAGCCCTGAAGACAGTATGACTATCTCTGAGGTCATCTGCTGGGAGATTAGTGGTCTTCCTTCTATAGTTGGTTGGCCACTATGAGAATAGATTGCTAGGTTAGATGGGCCAGGGTCTGTTCCATAAGAGCAGTTTATCTTCTTAAATCCTACCATACTCAATCCTACATTATTCTTTGTTAGACATATATAAAATTTCACATAATTGTTCACTTGAAGTATTACTACCACTTTATAAAACCTTGTAAGACCGCACCTGGACTACTGCATCCAGTTTGGGTCACCACATTACAAAAAAAAAATGTTGAGACTGGAAAAAGTGCAGAAAAGAGCAACTAAGATGATTAAAAGCCTGCAGATTAAATATATGGAGAACGGTTGCAGGAACTGGGTATGGGTAGCCTGGAGAAAATAAGGAGTAGGGGTGACATCATAGCAGTATTCCAGTATTTGAGGGGCTGCCACAAAGAAGAGGGGGTTAAACAATTATCCAGAGCAGAGGTCTTTTGGACCTCAGGGACCACTAAATTCATAATTTAAAATTCTGTGGACCACTAATATGATCTACTTAATGACCGGCTGGGTGGGCGTGGCTAGGTGGTCATGTGACTGGGTTGACATGGCCAACTTGATGTCACTCACATTGAGGGGCACCTTGCTGGCCTCTACTCGCCTCCCCTCCCAGCCACTCCTTGCCTGTCTGCCCGGGCTCCTTAGGACCCCAGCAGGAAGCAGTTGTTGGAGCTAAGCAGCCACCATGAGAAAGAGTTGGCAAAACAGCTGGCTCAGTTCAAATTGGATCTGACTGAGAAGCACCTCACTGAGGACTACAAGCATAGGCTTTCCAAGCAGAGGGAAGACCTGCAGGAGTGCAAGGCCAGGTACTGGCACCTGGAGGCTCAGCAGGCTGAGATAGTCAGCCAGTTCCAGGCTGGAACTGGAACAAGGCCCTCTGGCTCTTCGCCACCAGCGGCGCTTCCCTCCAGCCTTTGCCCAAAGCCCCACACCAGGAGGCCAAAGCAGACCCCTAGTCAGAATTTCTGCCCCACTCCAACCTGCACAAAAAGACCCCAAATGGGGAGACTTTTTGCAGTAACACAAGCGTTCATTGCACGTATCTGGCCCAGGGCCCATAGTTTGAGGATCCCTGATTTAGTGCAATATAAAAATGCAAATAATTTTTCTGCGGACCACCAAAATTTTCTCATGGACCACCAGTGGTCCACAGACCATCAGTTGGTGACCACTGCTCCAAAGTACCTGAAGATCAGACAAGAAGCAATGGATGGAATCTAATCAAGAAAAGATCCAATCTAGAACTAAGGAGAAATTTCCTGACGGTGAGAACAATTAACCAGTGGAACAGCTTGCCTTCAGAAGCTGTGGGTGCTTCATCACTGCAGGCTTTTAAGAAGAGACTGGACAATTACTTGTCTGAAATTGTATAGAAATTGCTTGAGCATGGGGGTGGACTAGAAGACCTCCAAGGTCCCTTCCAGTTGTGTTCTGATTGATTGCAATTCTGGACAGCTTTTTGAATGTGATGTTGTCAGGTCTACAGGATAGCAAGTTTCAGTCTGCAACCTTTGAGCTCAAGGTAGTGATCTTTGTAGCAGGTCCCTTTAGAAGTCTTGCCTTTTACTCCAGATCCCTTTCAACACTTTACACATAGGTCTAGCTGTAGTAGACACTGATTCTAGAGAAGAACATTCTCTCTAGAGCAGGCCTGTCAAACTTTCAGCCTGTGGGCGGGATGCATCACACTCATCCACAAAGGCTAAAAAGTTACTATATGACACGATCGACTTTGACACCCATGTTCTAGAGCTACTATCTGTTTCAGTAGACAGTGCTGAACCAAATGGATCTATTCAGTCCACGATACACTCATAACTACTGAACCTTCACAAAGTACAACAAAATAATAGTGAAAGAGGACACAGACTTGTGGAAGAAGAGTCAACCAATCCAAAAACAGAATTTGAGCAACAAAAGTTGATTCCCCCAGGCAGAAGTCAGAAAATTTATTTACCTAGGACAGGAGCTCCCACCCCTGTCACCACATCTTGCTTGAGGACTCAAGATATGACAGTGGGAGGGAGCTCCTGTTGTCTGAACCAGTCCAACATAGAATTATTGTCTGAACAAGTCAAGCACATGTTGGAATCCACAACAAACTTTCCCACTCCATCTCTTTTAGATCAAGACCTTTGTGCTCCTAGCAATAGCACTTTGAAGTTAGCTGAAACAATCTGCTAGTCATATTTGATGCGACTTTATTTCCTAATGTTGCATGCCAATAAGTTTGAGTAACATAATATTAAAGCAAAGTGACAAAATTAATCAATGACCCGTCAAACATTTCTACTCCAAATCCAATAACAAAGCTATCACATATTTCAGGGGTGCCTTAGGGTGGCAGTTGCTTCAGACAATACATACTGGGTTACGGTGACAACAGTGAAGTAGGTGGAAAAAGATGTGGGGTACACAGTTCCTATGAACTCCAAGCTAATAAACAAATAATTGTTATTAAACATTTACTCAATCTTTTTTGCTAACTGGTGAGTTATTAAACATACGCCCAATCTTCCTGCTAACTGTGAGGATGCAATCCCATCATTTGTGTGGAAATAACACTGAGCCATCTGTGGAGGAAACTACAGCTGCTGCTGTACATGAAAAGCATTACCTTGTCCCCCACTATAAGGAGCCAACTACTTTGACACATCGGAGAAAGAACTGTTCAAATCATGACTCTCAGAGCACATTAAAAATCAAGTTACACTCAATTCCTTCAGCCCATTTTGTGGTTTGTACTACAATAAACATTCTGTGACCAGATCAACATGCTATATGCCTGAGTTTTACAAAAAGGTAAGTAATGTTGAACAAGCTTCCCTTTTCTGTCTGACTATTCACTTATTGCACGGTAATATTCCCACAGACATTTGCAATGTTTTAACAATGGGCTTCTGAACAAGGGCAGGGTTTAAGCAAAAGAAAAAAGGACATTCTCTAAAGACATTATATTTCACAGCATCATTGTGGCCAATTGTTTTTAGCAAACAAGGGCATCTTACAAATATGTGGTAATTACCAGTATATTTCAGTGGGGCCATGCGTCATCCACATAGCATCATCAGTTAATTTAAAAACAAATAAACTCATGATCTAATAGCCCAGGTACTGTATTGCAGAACAATTTCAGGGCAGCTTTCTCAAACCAGATGTCCTCCACATGTGTTATACTAATTGTCACCATTCCCAACCAAAACTCTCCTTTTCAAGTTGGGCAGGAATCATGGATGTTGGACTCCAAGAGACCTGATTGGAATGGCTTAAGCAAGAGGAAAACCACCACCAATAGTTATAGGAAAGGGAACCCTTCACATTCAAGAGATATGGGGTGGAAATACTGTGCACAGAATGATGAGATGATTAGCTAAAGGTAACCACATAGAAGGCCGTCTCTTAGTTTTTCACACCACAAATCTACCAGCTCCTTTTGGAAATGTGCAGCAAATGGGATTGATTCCCTTTTGCCTTCTTTGTTTTTGCAGTGGTGCTTCATCACCATTCAGTCAACACCAGTCCCATTGGGCAAACTTCCATCTTTCTCTCTGACTCTCCTGCATTTCAGGTCTCTTCATGAGAACTTCATGGAAGATGAAAAGCTGGAATGTTACACACCCTGGACTTGGAAAGGTTCAAAGCTAGAGAGCCCTCAAAAGACAAAAGACAAGGAGGAGGCTTAGTAACAGCAGTTGAGCCAACTCAAGAGGCTATTCACTGCTGCACCCAATCATTTCTATTGTTTTCAAACATCACCAGGGGTTCTCCCAAGCCCACATTCAGATGTTCACCTTACACATATTTTTAAATCTTGCAGGATTCAATCTGGATCGGTCACCATTTTTAATCTTCCCCTACCTCAATAAGATGCTTATTCTGCTAAGCCTCAGAAGCAACAGAAACAACCTCCCCACTACACACTATTTCATGCAGACGGTCAAAGTTGTTCCCACAACTGCACAGGCTCAAGGATGCCAGGACTTCTTGGAAAATCTGGAAGAGGGTTTGGATGGATGGATGGATGGATGGAATAGGAACTGAAACAAAGAGAGCAAAGCTCTTGTAAAGGGTGGAAAGAAGAAAGGGGAGAAACAAGAGTTGGGTAAAAGAAAGACCTGAGGCCAACACAATATATGGTCACACACCCAAACCTAGATAGAAATGGAGGGGGAAGATGAGAGAGAGAAGGAGAGGGAGAGGGAGAGAGAGAGAGGAATGGAGGGAGGGAGGGGGAGGGGGAGGGGGAGAGAGAGAGAGAGAGAGAGAGAGAGAGAGAGAGAGAGAGAGAGAGAGAGAGAGAGAGAGAGAGAGAGAGAGATCCTTCGGCAACTTGGAACCCAGGTATATATGTTCTTTAGGAGCATGCGGTAGCTCGGCTTCCTCTACGTACTGCCCACTAGATGAATTGGTCAAGGGCAACGATGGGAACTGTAGCCCGACCTAGGAGGGGATGGCCCTCCTGAAAAACTAGCATCACAAAAGCGAGCCTGTGTAAAACAGCCGGCTACTCGCCGAACCCCCGCACCCCACCCCCTTGCAAACAGATCCAGCTACCCTCAAGAGGATAAACGAGGGCAGGGTGGAAAAATTTCTGCTAACAAAGAAGTCATTGACCACTTCGGAGGAGAAAACCGGGGCTGGGGGCTGATCAGCCGGAACGACCCAACGAAAAGAAAGAGGAGAGGAGGAGATGCCAGTCCCGCGCGCCCGCAGGGAAGCCGGGTTACCTTTGCCGCCCGTTCATCCCTCCTAATTCCGACATTCCGCTCGCACCACCGCTCTGCTTGCCAAAGGCAACCCAGGCATGCCGAGGCTACTTACCTTCGACCACCCCTTCACCTGCTGGCCACGCCCTGCCATTGCGGGCCACGCCCCCATCGCCCCGACCCACCTGGCTCCGAAACCTCCCTAAATGACGCCCTCGCTGATTCAGCTCTGCCTTAGCAGGAAGAGGCATCGATGGGTGCAGATACTGTAACGCCTGGCCTCGTCAGGTGTGGCGGCCCCGCGATGTCCCAGGACTCGCGCATCGAAGCAGGGGAGGGATGATGGGGGAAGGTGGGGGGCAAAGAAGGAGACGAGAAACCCACCGCACCGCCTTCCAGCCAGGGCTTCTCTTTCGGGAGCAGTTTTCCAGACTCCCCAAAAAGTCTAGCTCCGGAGAGTTTTCAGAGCTCAGGAAGCAGACGCCTGAACCCCCGTTACTTTCCAAGGGTTGTTGGGCTGCCGTTTCCTGCCTCCCTCAGTGTTAGAAGTCAGGATGGTTTGAGAGGCTTACTTCAGCAATCTAGAAGTTGGGTAAATATACTATGAAGTCCTTTACACTTTTTGTCATATAAATGAGTAGCTGACACGTGGCATTCTTATTGTGGCTGTTTATCAAAAAGCTCCAGTTAGTAAAGAAACCACAAGATCTCTCAGTGAAACGTTCAAGAGATTTTGGGCTTCTTTGCACAATAAGCTGAAAAACTTAGTAGGAAATTAGTACAATACACCAACATTTGGTTAATTTGAAACTTGATTTCCTCTTCCTCCTCCCCCTCCCCACTGCTGTATTGGGGCAACTCAGTGTATATAATTCAAAGTATACACTTTGTTCAGTGTATAATTCATTGTCCCATGTAGATTCAGAAAATAAGCAATTTAAGCTTGGTGGGCAAACCAAGCCATTTTAAATTTAGGTGTGTGTGTCTCTGACATTTTGAAACCTTGCATATATTAGAAATAACTTGTTTTCGAGCACAGAAACTAACATCATATGACATTTCAATAGCAAAGCTTGTAACATTCTAGTTCAGTCTTGCCTAATCTATAGGAACAATCCAATTTTTCCAGTCCTGCGGGTCTCATGTTGGATGACAAATGACAGGAACTGGCCATCACCGAGATGGAAAAGATTGCTGTAGTTTTCCCAAATGCCTTGCTATGCATAAGAAGCTGATCATCAGAGCAGGATGCTTTATAAAGGGGATGAAGATGGGGATTAGCAATTGGTATAGCAGCCAGTTTCTACTCATTTGCTTTAAAAAGGAAAGGAATCAAACTCTCAGCAAGCTTAATGGCTGTTTTGCTTTTGTTTCAGTCTCTTGTTTGGAGCCTATCTGATCTTAACATGGACTATAAAGCTCAAACTACCAAGATTAGATTTCAGAATGACAAATAGTAAAACAAGACAAGCAGTTGTTAAGTCTGCATTTGTAACTGGTATATATTCGTGTGTTGCTGATTTAGTTAAGTTGTGCTGTTTTGTTCTTACTTTTTTGTATTGCATTTCATTGTTCTGATGTGCTTGAGGGGCCTATGACCTGTCCCTCGCTCCCTCGCTCCCCCTTCCCTCCCTCCCTCCATCCTTCCTTCCTTCCTTCCTTCCTTCCTTCCTTCCTTCCTTCTTTCCTTCCTAATTAGCAGCAGTTAGCCACTATCTATATCAATCATCATCATAATCATTTTAGCTATTATGTATCCATAGCAGGATGAAGGCAGCTTCCGCATGTTTCCAACTTATACAGTCCTGAGCTTTCTTTTGCCAACTGGGCCAGCAATATTTGCTGATGATGTTGATCCATCTTGCTTTAGGTCTCTTTTGTGGATGCTTTTTATCAAGTGGGATCCATTCTATGACTGCCTTGGTCCGCCTGCCATCAGTTCTTCTTGCTATGTGACCAGCCCATTTCCATTTCAATTCTTGATGATATTGTATACTTTTGTTTGTTCTCTAATCCATGTGCAGGTCTTTCTTTCTTGTCTTGTAATGCCAAGTATGTATCTTTCCATGGCTCTTTGCACCACTCCTAGCTTTTGTATCAATTGCGGGGTTAGTGCCCAAGGCATATATTCTTTCTAACAACTCTCCCACACTGATAGGAGTGCTGGAAAGAGCCATTGGTGAGATACCATGACGTTTTTCCACTTAATCAATAGGAACGGGCAATTTAGATTCTGCAGGATCTGATCCAGTCCATTCCAGATTCCAAAAGGTCAGAAAACTAAACCTCTGGTCCTGGTGACCGACCCAAACTGGATCCTGCAACATTGTCCTGGGTCATGTATAATTTGCCTTCATTTGTGAGTTTAGATTCTCTCAACTAGTCTAACAGAAGATTGCTATTTCCAGCGATAACCCTTCACTGCCATCTGCTGACTAAAATATTGGAGTAGGTTGGGGGGGAAAATCCAAATTGAATATTCCACTATAATATTAAGCAAGTGTTCTGCTAATGGGTATTTTTAAAATTTCACTACTCTAAATAAACATTTGATGAGACCAGTAAACAAAGTTAATTTTCTTAAGCTTTCCTTTGTTCATTTTCCATAACTTTTCTCATAACTAGCCCAGAAGGTGCCATTAGATGAGCAATGTGGCAAATTTACTGAAACAATGAGTCTGATTTCCTTGGGGATGAATAAATACCGAGTCCCTGATCACTTCCTGAATTGCTCCAGACATCCTTGTTGGCAAGGGGAGTATTGATAAGGCTTTGTTGCATCAACAGCTCTTCCTCTTACATAGATTAGTAGCCTTGATTGTCTGAGAACTCCATGCATTCATACACGCCTTGCCTTGGGTATACCTACTGCTAAGAGCTAAAGGAGCTTCTTGGATAAGAAGCAAAAAGTCTTCAAAGAAAAACCAGAAAGTCCAGTTCCTTCTTGAAAAAGCACCTATGGGACATGACCTGGATGACTGAGAATCTCCATAGACCTACTGCTAAGATACAGTAAAGGAGACCAGCAGGGTCCTGACAGGTTCTGGAGAACCGGTAGCGGAAATTTTGAGTAGTTCGGAGAACCGGCAAATACCACCTCTGGCTGGCCCCAGAGTGGGGTGGGAATGGAGATTTTGCAATATCCTTCTCCCAGGAGTGGGAAGGGAATGGGGATTTTGCAGTATCCTTCCCCTGGAGTAGGGTGGAGATTGGATTGGATTGGATTTTGCAGTATCCTTCCCCTGCCATGCCCACCAAGCCCCGCCCACCAAGCCACACCATACCACACCACGCCTATCAAGCCACATCCACAGAACTGGTAGTAAAAAAAAAATTGGATTTCACCACTGGAGACCAGTCATACTTTGTGAGCTGATGCCAATCAGCACTTGACTGGTAAAATCTATGACTGCCAGTGGATTTTGTAATGTAATCAGTTGAATTTTCAGCTGCTCTTCCTCCCAATCTCATTTCCTTGGTAGAATTGATTAGCGCAGCCCATTACTGCAGAAATGACTGGATATCTGTATTTACACAATAGAGTCTGGCCTGAGGAAGATTGGCCCAATGCATATTGAGGCTAAAATGGCCCCACTTCGGACTCCGAAGAATCAGATTTCTGGGTTTGTAGAATGCATTGGATCTAAAATGATTCTAGGCCAGGGGTCTCCAACCTTGGTAACTACAAGTCTTAAAAGTTGCCAAGGTTGGAGACCCCTATTCTAGGCAGCACACTGTAGGAATGCAATCAGTGGTTTCCTATGCATCCAACACAGTGCAGGCAGTCCTCAATTTACAATCCCCGTTTGGGACCAGAATTTTCATTGCTAAGCAAGGCAGTTGTTAAATGAGTCATGTGGTCATTAAGTGAATTCAGCTTCCCCCGTTGACTTTGCTTGTCAGAAGCAGCTGGAAAGGTCACAAATGTCAATCGCATGACCCAGGGATGCTGCAGCTGTTGTAAATACAGGCTCGTTGCCAAGCACCCGGATGTTGGTCATGTGACTGTGGGGATGCTGCCATAGTTATAACTGTGAGAACTGGCCATAAGTGACTTTTGTCAGCGTCCCTGTAACTTCAAACAGTTGCTAAACAAATGGTTGCAAGTTAAGGACTACCTGTTCTGAGTTTGTACACTGTATTAGTCCTTATTGTAGCATTCTTAGTTTCAGTTTAGCAGTCTTTAAATCCAGCATTGTGTCTTCAGGAGAAACTGGTTAAAACAAGCCATAGTTTAGCGTTGTGGGTAAACTCAAGCAATACATGTATTTCACAGGCAGTCAGAGTTATTTATCTTTATAAACTCACAAATGTACCTGGTCGTTCCTATATTTCATGTTACATAAGCCAAACGATTTGCAAATAGACTTGCTAGGATGTGGAGTGAATTTAATCTCTTGAATTGAAGGGCTGGATCCAGAGCTCTGCAAATGATTCAATCTATTCCAGTTTGTTCTGGAGACTAGATAAGCCAGCTCTGTCTTTGAATCTAGAAAATTTCTAGAGGAAGGGCTCTTGATTTCAAAAATCAAACCTCTGTTCACCGATTAATCAGTGTGAGAAAGAGGGCTATAAAGTTTCCATTTCATTTCATTAATTCAACTTTTTTTTTTGACAAAAAAATATTTTTTTAAACAAATATAAAAAACAAATAAAAAAAAACCATCTTCAATACAAATACAAACAGTATGTCGGTTGGTTACAAATCTTTTGTGCATCTTCACTCTATTCATATATATCCATATATTATTATCCTCATTAATCATATATTTAACTATGGCTGTTTCTTCCCTCGTTTCATACAAAATAGTCTAGAATTTGAGTTAATTTGTATTATGCCATACATTCTCCTAAAATCATTCCAATAATAGTACATCTTTATATTGTATTTTATATGATTCTACCTTTCTTACATTAAAAAAAATCTCAATCATATTTCATTTCCTTTTTTTTTTTTAAGTGCAGCATCAGCAACTTTATTTACAAATACAAAAGAAAAGAGAAGGAAAAAAAATTCTTCAGTTATAGTAACCTGTTTATGAGGTGCACGGAGAGTTACATTTTTCAAACACGGGACGATAAAGTATCTTTCACAATTTCCCCAACTGGATTTCACCGTTAAAGCACAAAGGGATATTGAATAAAGTGAAGTGGACAGT
The DNA here is from genome assembly GCF_059756535.1 of Pantherophis guttatus. Lineage (NCBI taxonomy): Eukaryota > Metazoa > Chordata > Lepidosauria > Squamata > Colubridae > Pantherophis > Pantherophis guttatus. The sequence goes on from NC_142064.1 coordinate 212,043,025, forward strand.
TTTGAAAGAGCAATATTACTTAAGCGTACCTTAACTTGAGATAAAGACTGCAACCACCTCTGCATGTCTTCAAATGTAATTCTCACAAAAGTTCTGCACAGCTCTCTAGAATGTGATGACTTTCTCATAAATACTTCAGAATAGGGTTGTTGGTTTTTTTTTAACGAAGGATGTAGTGCATCTTCTAAATGATCTAGACAGGCAAACTTCTGGTCCTACAAAACACACCCCACTCCGAATATTTATAGTTTTGAAGCAGCTATTTCCTTCTCTGTCTGTTGCAGAGGCTTCCTCTTCGTAGGTTCGGATTACATGTTGGTTGTGTGTTCAGTTTTATATCTGAGATAGCAGCTGTTGCAGAAGAGTTCGCTGTTGCAGATATGGACATGTCTTTTTATCTAACCATTGGTAAAATAAATCCTATATCTTGTAATATTGTTTATCTTCTTGTTCTCTAATTTTAAATGTCAATTTACTCATTTCTGCACATTCCATTATTTTCTTAATAACTTCGTCTTGCGTTGGTATTTTCTCATTTTTCCAATTTTTGGCAAACACAATTCTAGCCGCTGTTAATACATTCACAATCAAATTCATTATTTCAACTTTAATTCAATTTTGTCATGATTATTTTAAGGATTTTAACAACTACAGAATTTTGTTTGCCTAGTGCACAATAGTTTCATACAGTATAATCAACATAGTGTGTTTTGATTTCTCAATATAGACCAGATGCTTAATGGTCTGAAGAAGTCTGCAATACTATTATTTCTGATCAAGACTCTCTCTGAAATTAAACTGACTTCAATACTATATCAGAAATTATATTTTTTAAAAAATTTAAATTAATGGTTTTTATGAATTAGAGCAGTGTTTCCCAAACTTTTGACATATGTGTACCCCTTCTATAATTTTTGTAACGCTGAGTACCCCTCATAAAAAACATATGCTTTAATAAAAATCAAAATATATTTATTTTTTATTGTTTTGGTACATACACAAAATAAACGAAAGTTATATTATAAAGAACATTTATTTGATTCAATGAGAAGGATGAAATTGTTTATGTTGAGATGACAGATCATCATAATTTGGTTCCCTGGTTGTTAATTTTAATCTGAGATGCGGTTCCACGTCCAATAGTCTGTTCCTTTTTTTCGACTTAATATCTTTCCTTGTTCTGTGGGCGCAGCTAAGCACGGTGCAGTGGATATTCCCATGTGATCCCCACAAAACTCCGGTGCAACGCATACCCCCACCAAACTCTTCCCGTACCCCTGGGGGTACGCGTACCACACTTTGGGAAACACTGAATTAGAGAATAAAGAATTGCAGTACCTGTTAATAGAACATCAATAGATACAAGTTTTTTTTTAAAAAATGTTACTTCTTTGAAGCTAATCCATGAAAATATTTTTATTTTCAATCTATTGGATTCCTCATGGAATATATCAGAAGAGATTTTTTTCTATGGTGATGTAAGAAACTTGAAGGTACATTAATGTATACGATCGGTTATGTTTGGTTTTGGTTTATTTTTAGAAGAATGTTGTAATATATAAAAATAGAAGTCTGGATAATCATTTTCAAGTTGCAATTATGTTATATTGAATTATATTCCAAAACAGTGGAACTCATTTTTGAGAAGCTTTAGTTTTATTGAATATAGAATAATTATATTGAGGGAAAAATAAAAACTTGGATTCAAAAAATGTGTAATTTATCCATTCTTTAAAAGTTTACTATTTCTGCTAATAAAAAAAATGATTTCCTCCCTATGGCATAGATTTCATATTAAATAAGAATAAACCACACATTTAAAAATATTTAAAATAAATTTATTTTTATTTTTTGTTTTAGTATTGCAATTTTACAACTAATGAATATATAAATATTTCTCATTTTTTGTTTTTTTACGTTTTTTGTTCCTTTCTTTTTAAAAATTGCAATAATTCCTCAAAAAGCTTTACAATTTTATTTGGACTTTCACAGAATTAAAGTGGTGATAAAGGCATCTGATTTACTTTATTAGAATTTTGATCAAGTAAGCTTTTGTGTGGAATAGAAATGATTAACTATTAATCATTATTTAATTAATGTTTAGAAAGTATATGTATTATGTTGTACATGCTGTACATATGTATTCGTACATGCACGAATTCCTTGCAAAGAGTATAAAAAAGTACTGTAAAGAAAAGCCTACTGTCGCACTTTCCACTAGGGGGAACATTTATATGAAATAAAGCTACAAAAAATTATAGAGCTCTGAAAAATTCTTAAGTGCAGTTACAGCCCAGCCCAGCCCTATAGCCCAGCATGCTGGCTGGGGAATGCTGAAATTGAAGTCCACACATCTTAAAATTGCTAAGTTTGAAAAATAAAGGTTTCATTGTTATAAAACTATCAATAGGGGAACATGGATTCCCTGACTTTTACTATCAGCACTTCTGCATCACTGTTACTAGCCTTTAATACCTTCTAACAGTAATAGAGAAAGCAGAAAAGTAATAGAGAAGGTAGAAATCAAATATATTCCAGTTTTTTCAAAATCTTTGTTCTACTTTTGCGCAATATAATATTATGGATATCAACATATCTATTACTGGTGTAGAGTAGAGTGGAAAGAGAAATAGAACTTTTGAGGAAGGGATGGATGGAACCAAACATGTCTGACAGGCAGAGGACCCATGCCCCCCCCAGTGGCGGGTTGCTCCCCATTCAGCCCGGTTCGGCCAAGCCGGTAGCGGTGACAATGTGACATCACCGAACCAATTCTCTTTGTTTGGGAGCTGGGCCCTCCCGCCTGCCCCCGCATTATTCCTACCTTTATTTCTTCTTTTTTAGCCCAGCTGATAGGTGCAGCAGAGTGGATTGCCGCACTCAGCTGGGCAGAAACTTAACATGCATGCGCAGAGCACAAGTTTGGCGCGCATGTGAGGGAAGCCAGCATGCTTGCGGTGATTGTGCACAAAGCGCGTGCACGAAGAGAACCAGTGGTAACACTGGTTGGAACTCACCACTGCCCCCCCGGGGTGGGTTCCAAATTTTTTTACCACCGGTTCTGTGGGCGTGGTTTATTTGGTGGGCGTGGCTTGGCAGTCATGTGACTGAGTGGGTGTGGCCAACTCAAAGTCACTCATGGCAAGGTGGGGCGGCACCTTGCTGTGAGTGACATCAAGTTACCACACCCACTCAGTCATATGACCAATGCTGCAGAGACAGGGCGATTTCCTACATACCTTCCCCCCCTTTTGGGCTGATAAAATAAAAGTCTGCTTGCCAAGCAGCCCGAACTGGAAAACGGGGGCAACCCTTCATGTCTAGAAAAACAGGCTTTCTTTTAATTGTCTCATCAAACCACAAACTCTTCCGATCAAAGCTTCGGTCTCTGAATAACAGCTGGAGGTTCTGGGCTCCCTGAATCTGGAGGGCTGCCGTCTTTTGTATCTCTCACAAGGTGGACAAAACCTCACCTGGCCCAGATGTTGCCATCTGTAGTTTGGGGGGTGAAGACGTGCCTGAGCTTTTAGCATCCCCCTGCAACTTCCCTACAAACAGATGATCCGGGTATTGGGGGGGTCTGGGAGTTAAGGGGCCTCAGTGCAGCCGTTGACAAAGGCAGAAAGGGGGCTTTTCAGTCCTGGGGGGTGGGCAGTGCCCCTCGGCTATCCTTCCACGGGCTTCTTGGCAAGCAGCTGCCAGGCAGGAGGACTGCTGCAGTAGGAATCCCGGGTCGGACGAAGAATGGGGAAGCGACTAAGGGGGGAGAGAGGGACAAAGCCCCCTTTACGTGGATGCACATAAACAAGGGGTGGGATTTTGACAAACTTCCCCCCCAAGACCAAGAAGAGATTCGCTTCCCTCTAGCCCCCCCCCCATTTCCAAGAGCCTCCAACTTTGCAGCTGCTGCTGCTCCTCGCCTCTCCTGTCCTGGAAGTGGAACCAGGTGCCATTCCTCCCCCGCCCGATGGCTGCAACCTCGGAGGGAAAGAGGCAGGGGTGAAATGCTCCCGGTTCGGACCGGATCGCCCGATCCGGTAGTGATGGAGATGGGTGGTTTGGAGAACTGGTAGCAAAAATCCCTGCCCACCCCCCAATGCCCAGCTGAGCCGCACAATCATCAGAAGCTTTTTTAAAACTTTTAAAAGCATTTTTTCTACAACCCCTTTGGCTGAAAAAAGGCTTTTAAAAGTAAAAAAAAAAGCCTCTGATGATTGTGTGGCTCAGCTGGGATTGTCAAAGGCTTTTAAAAGAAAAAAAGCCTCTGCCGATCAGGCAACTCAGCTTGGATCGTCAGAGGCATTTAAAAGAAAAAAACCCTTTTTTCCTTTTAAATGCCTCTGACGATCCAAGCTGAGTTGCCTGATCGGCAGAGGCTTTTTTAAAAAGCCAAAGAGGTTGTAGAAAAAATGGTTTTAAAAATAATAAAAAAAAAAATTGGCCACACCTACCCAGTCACATTACCACCCCCCACCAAGCCACGCCCACAGAACCGGTAGTAACAAATTTTAGATTTTACCACTGAAGAGGCGGCAGTGAAGCCCTGTCACCTGGGAGAGGACCATGAAGGGACATATAACACATCCATCACCATTGCCGCCGCTTCTTTTGTGTTGGCTTCTCGCCTTTCTTAAAGTTGATCGTGAAGAGCTGGAAGATGTTGCCTTAGATTTCCCCCAAGTCATTGTTGGAGTGTCAGAGATCTTCACCGTTTCCTCTTTCCCTCAGAGAGGCTGCCTCCAAGTCCTTGCGAAGGGACAAACACACATGCCCTGCCCTGTCGCCTCCACTGCTGCTTCTTTTACATTGGCTTCTCACCTCTCTTAAAGTTGATCATGAAGAGCTGGAAGATGTTTTCTTAGATCTCTGATGCTCCAACAATGACTTGGGGGAGATCTAAGGAAACGTCTTCCAGCTCTTCACGATCAACTCTTAAGAGGCGAAAAGCTAATGCAAAAGAAGCGGCAGTGGAGCTGACAGGGCAGGCTGTGTGTGTGTGTGTCTCTCTGTGTGTGAGGGTGGACATCCGGCTACCCTCCCCCAGCACTGCCACTGCTGCTGCCCCTCTCACCTCCAGCACAGCAGCTACCCACCCACCTGCCCACCCACCTACTGGCCAGGCTGGAAGGCAGGCAAGCATGGTAAGGCCATGGGGAAGGGAGCTAGCTAGCCGAGTGGCCCTGACATGCTTGCCTGCCTTCCAGGTGGTCCCCGTGGCCAGGCCCGCTTGTCTGCCTTCCTCCCCCACCACCGCCTTTTTTTTTGGCTGCTTACCTTCCACGGTGGCTGGTCCAGAGTCAGGAAGGCAAGCTGACCCGAGTTTTCGGCGGCCCCTAGCCAGCCGCCACTGCTGGAAAGCGGCTGGCCAGGAAATCTCCGAAAAGGCTTTTTTGCCAGCCACTTTCTCCGCAGGCTGCTGAAAAGTACCTGCAGAAAAAGCATATACCGTGTTGCCATGTTCTTTGCGCATGGGCATCCCATTAGACTTGCAAGGCAATGGGATGTGCATGCACAAAGAACATGGCGGTGACGAACATGGCGGCTGGGGGACCAGTTCGGGGGCATGGCCAGCCAGCCATTACTACCGGTTCTCCGAACGATGAGAGATTTTTACTACCGATTCTCCCGAACTGGTGCAAACCGGGAGCAACCCACCACTGCCCCCCCGAGACCTGTAGAGTGAGCAAAGATACAGTATATGCCTATGGCCCATCATGCTTTTTAGAAGGGAAGTCCCTGAAGAACATAGCAACTGTTTAATTCAAGGTTTCTTCCTCAATCCAAAAATTGGATAACATTGAAGTTCTTAGATAAGAAAGCCCAATTGCTAATTGGACATCAGCAGGTGAGACAGATATGACATTTGCATTACAGGGCTGCTGTGGAAGCAGATAATAATGAAAGGATATAAAAGGGATGTTTCAAATTACAAGGTTGGTCCCATTTACCCAAAAATGCTAGCAAGAAAATGTCCTCAGTGTACTGTAAAAAGATGCAACACCATGCCAATAATGGCTTTTTTTCCTACTCAATTCTGCCAAACGCAGCGGGCCAAACTATTTCAGCTGCAGGTGAAAGCTATATGTGCCAGCTATTTTTCCTTTTGGTTAACAGAAGCATATTCCAAAAAGGCTGAAGAAAGAATTCAAAAAAGGATTGTGTAAGCATACAAAACATCTGTTAATACGTACTCTAGTAGTTCAAAATAAAGTTCAAGGTCCTAAGAGTTGCCAGATTAGATTCATAGTTCTTATGGATGTATCACAACATACTTAAGTCTGCAGTCATATGCACAAGCTCACACGCATTCATACACTTTATTTATATGGATGTAATTCCATTGAACTCGTTGAAGCTTATCTCTAAATACATATGGAAGTCCATCAAGTTTCCTTGGGAGACTGGTAATCTAACTTTATCTAACAGGCAACCTACAGGGTATCAGATAATACGCTTATTCCACCTTGTTCAGTATGAGAAGTTTGGGAATTTTACTAGATTTTAATAAGTGAGAAAACCAGGTATTGCTGAAAGGGGCAACAGTCTACCCTATGTTTTAATAACTCTAGCCTAACATCTAATAAAACTTAAGTTTGCTCCTTTACTATTCTTGTTAAAATACTTTTCAACCTTCCACCCCTATTTCCTTTTTCTTCAAACTTTTTTCCCTAGAAATACCAAGTTTGCTCACAATTGTATATGTACACTTTTGATGGCTTGTAATAAAGGCATTGTCCAAATATAGATTTTGGTATTGCAATAAATATGCATAGATAGTACTATTTGGCAAAAACAAACAAGGTATGTTTTTGCCAAATAGAAGCAAGCACATCATGCCAAGCCATAAGCCTGGTTTAGCAACCAAGATAGAACACTCTTGGAATCTAACTATGGCTTCATCTTATTTTGTCTGTGTAAAATCAGACTGTTATATACAGACTTCACCCTATCTGTGTCTTGATTAGGGAACTAATTAGTTGCATCAAAAAAAAAAAAAAAGGTACGCACATATGTCCTAGTTGTTCCCAACTCTAGGGGGTGGTGCTCATCTCCGTTTCAAAGCTGAAGAGCCAGCACTGTCCAAAGACATCTTCATGGTCATATGCCGCCATGACCAATTGTCAAAGGCGCATGGAACGCTGTCACCTTCCCCCCGAAGGTGGTCCCTATTTTTTTACTTGCATTTTTTACGTGCTTTCGAACTGCTAGGTTGGCAGAAGCTGGGACAAGTAACGGGAGCTCATCCTGTTACACTAGGGATTCGAACTGCTGAACTGCCTACCTTTTGATCGACAAGCTCGGCGTCTTTAGTCACTGAGCCACCGCGTCCCGATATAGCTACATCTAGTCAGGGACAAAACAAGACCTTGAGGAACCTGTGGAATGTTAAGAGGGATGGAGCTAACCTGATGTCCAGGAGAATATTCCACAAGGGGGAAGGCACCCTGGCAGAGAAAGCCTACCTTCTGGGACCTGCCAAATGTAATTCCCTGACAGACTGGCACCTCTGGTATGCCCTCTATGCCAGATCATACATATATTTCTAGTGTTTTGGACTTGAAGTACAAAGAAAAGTCCTCTAGTCCTTAATAGCTAGCCAATGTTTCTCTTTCGTTTTTCTCCTGTAGAAGCACTAAATATGTGGTATTCCTTCTGCACTCTGCTTTACCTCTTGCTATAAGTTGGCACATATCCCCCTCAAAGTGTGGCTGCATATAGATAAAATGTACAATGAAAATGTACAAGTTCATCTCATATTTAGTTTAAGTCATGGCACCATGTTACTAAAAAATGAAAGCTCGAATGTATTTATTAACATGGATCAGTTATATATTTCAAAATTAGTAGAAACATATTTTATATCTATTTAGACATGACAATGGGAAAAATGATTATAGAATAAAGAACTGAAAACATCATCTTAAAGTTTATTTTCCAGAAATTTGTTCAGACCATAGAGTAAGATGCACATAATAAGCTATAACATATATCTTGAATATCTGACTTCTAAACATAAATGAAGCTGCAATTTGTTTCAAGCAGTAGCTGACACAAGTTTACTCATTCCACTGAAGTAGGATCGTTCTCTTTCACTCATAACTTCAAAGTGCAACGGTCGACTACAGAAGTTACACTCCGCTGTGGAGTGGGGTTTTAATTCTAGGCCCACTTCCTTCCAGGTACTTAACAGGTTATCTGCAAGAAAAGGAAAACATAGTTGATAATTTAAAGAAGTTTACTTTCTTCCTCAATTGTAAGCTTTAATTTGTGAAAACATATTAATGACAAAAATCCAGCAAAACCTAAAACACTGGTTTTGTTCTTTCAGTAATAGATTCACTATTGTCTTAATACTAAATGAGTTAATTGCACATAAAGATTATCGTACTTTTCAGAGTATAAGATGCACACCTTCCACCCTAAAAGAGGTGGAAATATTGGTGCATCTTATACACCAAATACATCCATTTTTGGCCTCCAGAAACCCACCCCACTTGTCCTGTTTTTGCCCAAAACAGGCCCATTTTTTGCAAAAACGGGGTGCACAGAGGATTTGGGAGGCCTGGAGAGTGCTCCTGGGGGCTGGGGAGGGCAAAAACGTGATGCATGGGGGATTTGATAAGCCAAAAACGGGGCGTGTTTGCCCTTCCCAGCCCCCAGGAGCACTCTGCAGGCCTCCCAAACCCCCCAAGCATCACATTTTTGCCCTTCCCAGCCCCCAGGAACACTCTGGAGGCCTCCCAAACCCTCTGCGCATTCCCGTTTTTGCAAAAAATGGGACACGCAGAGGGTTTGAGAGGCCTGCAGAGTACTTTGCCCAGAGAGGGCAAAAACTTTTTGTTTACCTCTTCGAAATCTTGGTGCGTCTTACAGTCTGAAAACTACAGTACTTTTAAAAAGTTAAGTACTACTACCATTTAAGCATGTATGTTTGTGTGTGTGTTATACATCTCCTAGTAAAATCTTAAAATAATTCCAAAATCTATTATCTCTCTACCAAACTCTTTCTCTAGAAGTTGAAAAGTTAAAACATGCTAACATGTTTTGTCCCTTTCAAATGCTTTATACAGCCCTAAAACACAAATATGTGCTTTTGACACTTGTGGCTTATAGAGAGGCAGGAGATCATAGTCTATCATCTGAAGGGTCAATTCAAGAGCAAGTTATCAACAAGGAGGCATATTTGATTGAAGGCCCTTCAAAAATGAAACCAAGCAGTATTGATGATAATTTGTCTTAATTACAGAAAGAGGAAATTATTTAAACAAGTGCAGCTAAGCTAGATCCTTACTACTAGTCATAAAAAGCACTTGGCTAACAGATCTTATATTGTTATCATTGGTTGATTTTTCCTAGCTGCTATATATGTTATTTATAATTTTCTTATGTGTTTTTTCTTGTTTTTAAGTATTTTTAGCTTGCTGGAATTATGACATTTGGGACTGGCAATGAATAAACAAACTCAGCTTAGAAATTGAATGGTTGATACTGTTCTCTTTTTACAGCTGAGAAATTGCATATACAGGCCGGCAACATAGCACTTCCTTTTTCTATATGAAGATGTGTTCAGCAATGCATATTCTTGTCAAGTAACACCTTAAAGCTGTTTTTTTCACTCACCAATAAAATAATTCATCATTTGTGGGGTATGATGTGGTGTTGGGGCAATACGCAATAACTCTTCTCCACGTGGCACAGTGGGATAATTTATTGCCTGGACATAGATGCTATGTTTGTTCATCATTTTATCACAGATCTCAGTATTTTTAGCAGCATCTGCAACCTAAAGTTAATAAAAAAATCAGATGAGTTTCTAGGCTGGAGGCACAATTTCTTTTGACCAACTATAACTGTTCCTGGAAAAAAGTCAACCATTACATGGAACATTACTTACTTCTCATAACTGTGTCTTATCTTTGCTAATGAGATACAAACTATATAGAGACAATAGAAAAGTGGTTATGGAAAGAGCAGAGAAGGCAAGAGCCAGAGGAAGTTGGGAGAAGAGAATGGAACTTTTCTTGCCATCATCAGAGAGGGGGTTCTTTCAGTTATGTAGCCCCAATATATAATCCACTGCAAGGAAATTTGCAGCTCTGATGCACTCCCTGTATTTTTGAACTGTGATATGAACTCTTGGGAACAAATATTTTGTGGCAAACTGCTAAATATTAGATGCATGATTCTTGGTGGGGAAAAAAGGGTATGTCCCAAAATGACAAGAGAAAAAAGTGGCCCCATTCTATTTGGTATCATATTGGCATGCTATTGGGCCTCAGATGACAAAGTGATTTTTTTTACGAAGTACAGCTCTCAGCTCTCCATGTCCAAGATGCAAGTACCAGCAAACATCCTTCTATTCTCTCAAAATGTCAGTTAATCTTCACCATGTTAGGTATTTTCGCCAAGCTCTGTTAACTGAGCAATTCATTTGCTCTGGAAACAAAACAATTTTTCATTACCAAAAACAGTATGGAAATCAAATAACTTCCATCAAAAACTGTTATCACCTAATAATTCTTGAAAAGGTTTATTTTCCAGTCACCATCTAATTTAATGAGTCCTCCCCCATCCCTCTATCCATTTCTTTCTCTCTATACATGTCCGTCTCCCATTCTATGTATCAATAAACACAAACACACATCTCCTATATATGTACCCCAGGGGTGAAATGCTCCCAGTTTGGACCGGACTGGGCGATCCGGTAGCGATGGCGGCAGGTAGTTTGGAGAACCAGTAGCAAAAATCTCTGGCCCCCCCACCCATGCCCCCCCAATTGCCTGGTCCCCACTTGCCCACTTGCTGCTTCTTTCGGGCGTGCTCACTTTTCCTGCCTTGCTTCAGCTGCTGCAATCAATTGCATCAGCTAGCAACTCAATCTGTCTGCCTTGTGCCTTCAATTTGGTAAGTAACTTTTTTTTTGAGCTTTAAAAAAAGTTAATTGGGTTTTTTTTAGGAATTTTATTTTTTTTTAGACAGCAATTTAAAGTTAAGGAAGTTTTAAATTTAGCTGCTTTTATCTAAAAATCTAAAAATAAAATAAAATAATTAAATAAAATATTTGTGCAGCTTTCTGAGATTTGGTTTGTTTCTGTAGTGTTTCACTCTAACTACACAAACAACAAAATCTCACAAAGCTGTATATGGAATTTTGTGTAGAAAAAGTGTGAAAGTTGGTTTTTGAGCTTTTTGTGGCTGTGTGAGGTTCCTGCTTGTTGCAGGGGCCATTTTGGGTGAAGTGCAGCTGCTTTTACATTGTGTGTGTCAGTTGTGTTGTGTTGTGTGTGTGCAAAGTGTGAAAGTTGGTTTTTGAGGTTTTTGTGGCTGTGAGGTTCCTGCTTGTTGCAGGGGCCATTTTGGGTGAAGTGCAGCTGCTTTTACATTGTGTGTGAGTCAGTTGTGTTGGGTTGTGTTGTGTGTGTGTAAAGTGTGAAAGTTGGTTTTTGGTACCTCTTATTGTTTTGTGTACTTTATTTTTATTATTGATTATTATTGGCCACACCCACCCGGTTACCTGACCAAGCCACGCCCACCAATTAAGCCACACCCACAGAACCGTTAGGGAAAATTTTTAGATTTCACCCCTGATGACCTCCTATATAGGTCTGTGCATCTCTTCCACCTCTTACCGTCTATCTACTCCTATTCATTTATGCAACAGAACTAGCTATACATATATTAGGTTTAATACACAAAGTTTAACAAAAAGCAAAAAGTTATGATCTTTAAAGACATGTCTTTCCTCTATGCTACAAATTGTTGATGCTTCCAAACTTTATTGTAAAATCATAGCATGCTAAATATTTACCCTGATAGGAATGATATGACTGGGACAATGCACTACAGGAAGCCCAGCATCCATCAGTATTTGTCTCATGAGTTTAACATTACGTTGGTGTTGTCGACGAAGAGCTTGCCCCTCTGTACTTTTGAGTGTTCTCACAGATTCTAATGCACCAGCTAAAAGCATGGGTGGTAAGGAAGTGGTAAAAATGAAGCCAGCAGCATAGGAACGGACAGTATCTATTAAAGAACTTGTACTGGCAATATAGCCTCCCACACAACCAAAGGCTTTACCTGAAAGAAAAAAAGTAAAAGTCTCAGTTCTTGGCATCTCTCAATCAATACAAATAATACAAAAACTGGTATCTTAAGCAGTACTCTTCTAGTAGCAAATCTTCTTGCAGGAGGTACCTTTATCATAATACTGCCATCAAGTATTTCTGAATTTATTTTCTATACTATAAAGTAACACCTTAAATAAACCTTACTACATTCAAAATAAAGTAATGTGAAGCTTTCACTTGAAGTTTTGGGACATGATAAACTCTCCATACAAAGGTAGCAATTGTTCACTAAGTGAATTGCATGGAAGCTTAGATTTTGTCATCTATAACCAAAATTAGGAAATTGTTGTATAATGTTTTGTCATCTCTAATATATGTACTTATTTGCTCACTGCCTTTTGTGCAAGATCCCAAGAATGCAAACATACCAAACTCCACTTGTAAAGCAATCTACTGGGAAAGCATACTTTGGGTAAACCAATATCTCTAAATTGCAAAATGGAGTTGATTACAGTCCTCTCTCTATTGCATAATACTAACTGTCAGTTCATAGTTCCTTTAAATTTAAATGGATTAAATTAGTTTCCCATAGTTCAAATTATGCTTTGTTTGCCTTAAAGATTTTCAATCTTATATTTCACCTGTAGAAAATACTGCTTTCTACTCTATGTATTTACTAGTTCTGTTCCTACCAAGTGTCCTTACACAATTCCCTCATCAAATAAAGATCAAACCTGTCTTTAAAGATCTAAAAAGAAAAGCAGATTTTTGTAAAGTTAATTATATTTTCAGAAGATATTTTAATCTGAAGATAGAGTGGCCAGATTTAACCCAAAATCAATTATCTCTGAAGATTTAATGATTATTAATCACATTTTGACTCATTTTACTTAACCTTCAAACTAGACCTCAGCACATATGAATATACTTACCAAGTGTTCCAGAAATAATATCCATTTTATGCATTACTCCATCTCTGTCTCCAATGCCACCACCACGTGTTCCATAGAGTCCAACAGCATGTACTTCATCTACAAATGTAATTGCTCCATGCTCATGAGCCACATCACAAAGCTCTTCTAATGGACAAACTGCACCTAAAACAAGGTTATATTTATATTTTGGTTTTTATAAGTATCATTTCCAAAGTTTCAGTAACATGTGCCTCAGACATCAAACATACCATCCATTGAATGAACAGTTTCAAATGCAACAATTTTTGGAACAGATGGATTAGATTTTTTCAGGAGTTCTCTGAGGTGACCAACATCGTTATGTCGAAATATATGCTTTGGTACTCTACTGTTTCGAATCCCCTGAATCATAGAAGCATGGTTTCCTGAATCTGAGTAAATTTCACAATCTGAGAAAAGAAAGAAAAAAAAAAGAATAAATGCAACCCAACAGTTTAAAACATTACAGTCTGATCTTCTTAACTTGGGTACTTATTGATTTACAAAATAGAACTGGGGCAACTGACTAAGCAAGTTGGAAACCAGATGATTCCAAGTGGCAACTAATACCTCATCCTCAGTAACAGCAGCAATTTCATGGATCCCTCTAGCTATGTATCAAATAAAAATCATGAGGCAAGAAAACTCTTCCAACTCCCTCAAATATTGGAGCTACAAGCAGATATTACTAAATTGCTCTTATCTAACATCAATTATCTAACATCTAAGGGATGCGGTGGCTCAGTGGCTAAGACATTGAGCCTGTCAATCGAAAGGTCAGCAGTTCGAATCCCTAGTGCCGTGTAACGGGATGAGCTCCTGTTACTTGTCCTAACTTCTGCCAATCTAGCAGTTTGAAAGCACATAAAAAATGCAAGTAGAAAAATAGGGACCACTTTTGGTGGGAAGGTAACAGCGTTCCGTGCACCTTTGGCATTTAGTCATGCTGGCCACATGACCACGGAGACATCTTCAGACAGTGCTGGCTATTCAGCTTTGAAACAGAGATGAGCAGCACCCCCTAGAGTCAGGAACGACTAGTACATATCTGCGAGGGAAACCTTTACCTTTAACATGGATTTCAATTTTTGTTTTTTGGCAACAATTACAGAAATCCAAGTTGTTATTTTTTTTTAAAAGGGTGGAAAACCCGATAGCTAGGATAGTACATCGAAAAGATAAATTTTATGCTAGAGATACAGTTCTTATAAGGTGATAACAATGTTTTGGAGTTACACTAGTGCTGCTATGACATGTTTCCTTGTTTTATGAAATGTTTTAGAAATCTAGTTTAGCATGATGGATTCTATCAAAATTAAGTTTTTCTTGATTGTATGGATTTTAGGAGAATCTTGCAAGAAAAATACTCAATTTTATTAAAGGTAAGCATAAGCATGTAGGTATATCAGCATATATCTTATACACCTGGTTTTTAAAAGAAGCTCCTGATGAAGAGTTAGCAAAAAGTACAGATATGGAATTACCATCTACCCTTAATAAACTACTAAAATTACCAGTTATGGTTAAAAAGTTATGGTTTTGAACCAGCAACTATTCTTATTTGCAACAACTGCATTTAAAAGGAAATCAATGCAATATAGTACAGGTAATCCTTGTCTTACAACCATTCATTTAGTGACTGTTTAAAGTTACAATGGCACTGAAAAAAGTGACATGACCATTTTTCATATTTACGACCACTGGAGCATCCCTGTGGTCATATGATCAAAATTCAGATGCTTAGCAACTGGCATGTATTTATGACAGTTGCAGTGTCCTGGGATCATGTGATCATCCTTTGCGACTTTTGACAAGCAAAGTCAATATGGAAGCCAGATTCATTTAACAACTGTGTTGCTAACTTAACATCTGCAGTGATTCACCAAACAACTGTAGCAATCAAGGTTGTAAAGTGGGGCAAAATTCACTTAACAACTGTCCTCCTTAGCAATGGAAATTTTGGGTTTGATTTTGGTCGTAGGGTGAGAACTACCTGTAGAAGAAAATGCTATGGAATTGTTATGTAAAATTATTTACTTTGTAAAATAATAGGAAAAATTGGATCTTACCTGGTAGCATTTTAGCTAATGTGAAGAGTGTTGAATCATTTGCTACAAAGCAAGAAGAGAACAAAAGAGCAGCATCTTTTCCATGAAGATCAGCCAATTCTTTTTCAAGATCAACATGAAATTTGCTGGTTCCCGAAATATTCCTCGTGCCTCCTGCTCCTGCACCATGTTGTTTCAGTGTTTCCCTGTGAGAAAGGTTCCAACAGTGGCATCAGTGGCACTACTTGGGATAACATTATACTTGCAAATTGGGTTTATGCTATTTCATATAATTATTTCTAGAGTACTTAATTATCACAGATTTTATCCAAGATTCCAAAATCTTAATGAACAAGTAACCAATTTGATGAATTTAATGAATAAGCCTCAAAAATAGGTTCTGTCTCAAAAAAGATTATTTTTTTTTTTAAAAAAAAAGGACTGCCAAAAACGCACACAGTTTAATCAAGTAATCCAGTTTGGATCATGGGGCTGAATCCACATCAGTCATGCTTCAGAGCTGACCCAATGAAATCACGAGATACGAAGCAGTAACGACCAAAGCTAATCTCACTGATTTTACAATTTTACTGTGGCCAACTCTGCACAGGAAAAGAAATCTGGGCATCTGTTGCAGTATTCTTAAAAGAATAGTAATACAAGAGCTTGACATTTGAAGGGAATGACTAGAGTAGAAAGTGTTAGCATGCTTCGGGTCCCTTCTTTGAAAACTTGCCACCTAGTGGGACCATGGAAGCATGCCTTTTCTATGGCTGTCCCACATTATGGAATAGAATGAAGTTATCCAGATCTGGTTGTGGGGAATTCCGGGGGACGATTCAATGCTGGATTTTTGTTTCGATTTTATGATTTATGGTTTTATAGTTACAGGGTTTTACTGCTTTTGGGAGCCACAGAGACTTGGGTGTAAGATGACTGGCCACACAAAACTTTTAAATAAATAAATATAGCTATTCTATTTTCCACTGGACCTTCGGAAGACCAAGTGGGGAAAAGGGTTGCCTTGAGGTGAGATGGGCAACAAATGAATTTAATAATAATAAGACAGTATTAGGTACAAGAGGGATCCTCAAGATTTATCTGACACAGAACTTCATAATCAAAGAAGATTTAGAAATTAACTCATCTGGTCACCTTCTTAAAACGATTGTACAAAATTCTACACAACACTAATTAAAAACACTTTATTTTTAATTAAAATACTTACATAACAGCTCCACAAACTCTAGGGTGGCGACTCATCCCAAGATAATCATTGCTGCACCAGACAGACACTTCTTTCTTGTTGATTAAGGAGTCTGAATAATCATCTGCCAGGGGAAAAATCTGGGCTCTTCGATTCACAGTTTTAAACACACGATATGTATGATCTTTTTTCTTCTCATCAATCTTCTTCTCAAAAAACTGATCATATTGAAAAGTCGAGACAGCTAAAAATGAAAATACTAAGGTGAAATATTATTTCTATTTAGATTTAGCAAAACATTGAAAGCTGAAAGTTTTGATTTCTATCAGTCAGTTCAATAAAGCTAATCCTTACACTTTGGCAAGTTTTCCTGAAGCAGATGAGATACCCTTTCTGGCCTCTGCTTCAACATTATGTCCTGGAATTTCTTCAACAAGCCATTTTTCTTTTCACCATCCATCTCAGCATTAACCTCAACAGTACTTTCTGATGTTTGGGTAAATTCTATACAATAAAATATAGTAACATTAACAATTTAAGAAGCCATTCCAGAATAGTTGAATTGTTCAAAAAGATTTCATATACAATATTACTGAACGGTTCTATATGTTACGTTTTTCATATGTAAAGCCTGTTTGATAAATATAAGCTATTACAGGGATTCTCATGGGCAACAACTATTTTATATGCCTTTCATTTAGGATACGGCGTATGTAATTCATTCTGATTGTGGCCTAGTGTCATTCAATAAGTGTCATAAAGAAGTTTTATTATTTAATCCAGATGAGTATTAAATATCAGCTAACAAAAAATCTAAGCCAAACAGAAAAAAGAGCTCAATGATACTTTAAAATCTGGGTAAAAAGCACTCCCTTCTTTAAATCAAAGTTTGCTGCAATTATTAGACAAGGGAAGTATGTAAAATCAATAGATGAACAACATGGGATTTTAAGCAGAATTACTATTTATTTATTTATTAGATTTATATTGCCGCCTATTCGCCCATGACGACTATTTGAAAAGTGTTGCAAATTTGTATCTGATTTTAAAAGTTTAAAATTTCTCCTCTTTAAATCTGCTTAGCACAACTCCTTTTTGTATGTTGTATAAACAAACAAACACTCAAGACTTTCACAAGGGCAACACACCTTTTCTTACAGCTTGCATTTCTTCCACATCCTCCTGGAGTTCCCGGCTGGCTTCACAGAAAACATTGTTTCCTTCATTCACCTGAGCTGCCAAGAATGGGCATTTACTAACAGGAGCTTGATTAGCACTTGGGCTACCAGCAGATGGTTCACTTACAGAAAGCTGGGGTCTGCTTGGGTTTTGCTTAGCCACATCTGTGGAGTTTTTGTTCTCTGAATGAAAAAATAAATCATTACGGAATAGAAAAATGTGAAGCGGTCATTGAACAGGTATTTTTTATGCCTCTGTACTTTGTGTAATATTGCTTACCGTCAAGAAGAACATTCTAATAGGAACATTATGTATTCTTTTAGTGTCTTAAATGCACCTTGTGTGCACTGCATTATTCAAGGTCCCTTAAGTATCAAAAAGATGGGTTTCCTTCAAAAACTATTAGCATTGAAGATATTTTCTACTCAAAGCCTTCCAAAGAGCAGATTTAAGCTATCCAGCAACTCTATGCCTTAGACTATGCTGTCCATTATTTTGCTTTCCTATAAATATTTTTATATTTATTGTCTAACAGCACATTTATTGAAAAACAACTTCATTTCACTATTTGCATTTTAATAACTTGAAAAATCCAGATCAGCTATACTTTCCATCAGCTGTTTTGACTGAATACATGCATACAATTGTAGCCAACAGAATCCTTTGCATGCTATTGTGTTTGCTCTGAAGAAAATTGTTAGATAATTATATCTACTTATAAGAATAAACATACTATGAAGTTCAAACAATGCTGTGAATTTATAGCTTCTAGAAATTTCCTTCCTATTAGCAGGCTTTAGAAGCCTTATTACTTAATGCACTAAAAGTATACTTTAGTAGTGCCTAAAACAGTTGTTGAAAATATTTTCTACAATAAAAGCAAGAGATTATAACAAGCCTTTTTCCATTTGGGGCAGCTATAGCATACTGCTCTACACAAGGTCAACTTAGTTTGCATGCTATTTTTCTAGCTTTATGCTTTTCTTCACCTCTGTTCCTAGTTTCTGCTGGATGCAAAGTACATTATACTTTGGCCTTTAACTCATGGAATGATGTTCAAAGTTTAAATAGTCTGCTGACTTTCCCAAAAATTGTCAGATAGACTTAACATATGAAATGTTATTATCAAGTCAATTTATCAATTAAGAAATAAAGTGCAGCATGCTTCAATGCAGTGCTTATGTCCCAGATTACTTCTAAATGGAATAAATTGTTAAACAATGTATACAAGAACATTTTCCCCATGTGAGGCAAAAGATTTTTGCAAGATCGAATCAGGGTTGGTTACTGGGACCAGAGGTTTACTCTTCTTCAGACCCAGATTTGATCTTGCAATATTATCCTGGGACACGTATATTTGCCTTCATTTGTAAAAAAATTTTTGTTCATGGCAGATCAAATTAGTCAATTTAATAAGTGTAGACTTACTCTCATTGGCAGAAGTGGATTCTTCGGTTTGCTGGCAGTGAGTTGCTGAAGTGCTTATAGCTCTTGAAGCAGGCTTGGTCCCAACTTCCATCATTTTGGGGCAATTCTGAGCATAGAATAGAAGGGATTTGCCAGCTTTCTGCAAGAAAGCCTGGGATACTCTTGACAGGAATGGGCAACGACGGACAATGGTTTCCATTTTCAGAAGTTTGGCTGAAAGCATAAAATAAATCTGCACCTCATATACCCTAAAATGCAAACAGAAAATGTACACAATTGTTTACTTTCAAGTTAAATGCTTGGGGTTTTTGATATACAATTTATCATATTTAGAAAGTACTGTAACAAAATAATTCACTCACAGAGCTTTGGATCTATTTGAAGCTTTTATATATACATGAGATACCTTACAGCTTACACTATCTATCTACAGGCTAAGTCTTGGGGAAAAGCCTTTCTTTTGCAATAGTGCCTATGTGTGAAGCAATCTTTTCACAGCTACAGCAAGTTAACAAATTTAGTACAACCACATAAAATCAGACCACACTAAGCTGTATGAATATCTGGAAACATTGATATACAAATTCAGAATTATGTACCTCTTGTACTGCTCTAAAGACAAATATGTGATATACTGGAAAATATATTGCAACATAACTTTTTTGCTAAGTAGTTTGTTCTGCACCGAGTTATCGGACTACAACTTAAACCTTGAAATTAACCTTCCATCTATTGGAAGGGGCAGGCTTTGTGTACCTAAAGTTACCCTACAATATAAGCAGTGGTGGGATTCAAGTAATTTAACAATCGGTTCTCTGCCCTAATGATTCTTCCAACAACCAGTTTGCTAAACTGCTCAGAAAGTTAACAACCGGTTCTCCCGAATTGGTGCGAGCTGGCTGAATCCAACCACTGAATATAAGTCTTTGAAGTGTTAACATGATCTTGGAAGCAGCGTTTCCAAGATCCTGAAATAATTGCAAGGGATTATTCTATAGCATAACCTATGGTAAATAAAACAATTGAAGGAAAGAAAATTGGGGGGGGAGGATCCAAAACTAAACCTAACTGGTACCCTAAGTTGACTGTATGGGTGCCTTCAAGACAGCCTTGACTCCTGATGACTGCCTGCACAAGTCCCTACAGTTTTCTTGGCAAGGTTGCCAGAAGCGGTTTGCCATTGCCTCCTTCCCAGCGCTGAGGGAAAGCGACTGGTCCAAGCCACCCAAGCTGCCTTTGGACCTCAAGAGGCGACTAGAACCGGCGTGTTCCAGGTTCTAGCGCCTGCTGCCTTTAACCACGACACCAAACTGGTCCCCAGCTGGTCCATAGGTGCTTGAAAACCCCTTCCTAAATGTAAAGAGGCTTCAACCCAGCAGTCCCTGAGATGCCCTTTCTCCCTGGGACGCAGCCAGGCCGGGTCGTTTGGGATTCCTGGCCAAGAGAGCGCCGTTCTCTGTGGCGCCTCTTTTCCTTTAAACCGAGAGACAAGGGCGGGGAGGGTGAGGTTTCCTCCCGAGGACGAAGCCCTCTCCGGCCGCCGCCTGCCACCGCCCCGGCGATTCAAAGAGGCGGCCAAAGACGCTCGCCGCCCGTCCCCGGTTAAACCCCTCCGGCGCCTCAGCTGGGCGGCCTCGCACAAGGTCAAGGCGAGGAGAAGCCCCCCCGCCCCACCCGAGCCGCCGCTTTCCTCCTCTCCTCCCCCCACGCCCCGAACTCCAGGCTGTCCTCGCGCTGGCCGTCAGTCGCGCGCGCGCACCTCCCTGGCCCCGCCGGCCCTCACCTGCCAAACCTTTTCCCGTTCTGAGAGGTTCGCTCGGAACGCTTATGTATATAAGTTGAGCGCAAGGGCGAATTGCGCAGGCGCGGACGGAGATGCGCCCCCGGCTGGATCTTGGCAGCTGCGCAACTTGGAGCAGTCTCGCAAGAGAGACGGAAGTAATCCGTCTCTCTGTTGAATGTATCGCTCCGCGGCGGTTAAAAAAAAAAGAGCCCTTTGGGTCCCGCCGCTTTCTTAGACCGAGATGGAGGCGGGGGGGGGGGGGGGGTAGGTGGGTTGGGGGGCGTCGCGGTGAGGAAAGAAGGAGGCGATAAGGGGAAGGGAACGCATCACGTTTCATGAATAAGCGGAATTGCAGCCAGTAAATACTGTAGAGTCGGAGGTGCTGATCTCTCCAAGGGAGAAGGGTAGTTAGGCTTTGTGTCTGGTTATCTCTTTTCTTTTCCAAGCTTTCAGGCTCAGAGTATGTGTATTTCGTAAGTATAAAACAAGTTGCTGCCTTAATGGTCGCTTTGCGACTTCTTCACGTGCCCCTCGCCCCCTTTTCCGGAAAGTTGTTCCTAAAGTGGGCAGGGTAGGTAGTCACGCGAATGCACCGATCCGTAGCGGTGAAGCCAAACTAGGACACGGAGCACCCTCGACCGGTTGCGGCCAGAGGTTGCGTAAATTCCTGGGATGAGTGTGTGCTCAACGTGGGGAATTTCCCCTCCTTGTCGGCCTCTGCAGCGGGAAGAAAGGAAGGAGATCTTTGGAAAGATGCACTTTAGGCCCATATAGGAAACTTTAGGAAATCCGCATGAATAGTATTTCTTTTTTAAACAATAATTTCTCTTAAAAAGAAGTCCATTGGATTCAAGCTAACGCGCTTGGATTGCAGACAGGCTTATTTTAACCTCTATTCCTAGGAGTGGGAGTTTTGTATCTTCCAAGTGGGGAAAAGGAAAGATTCTGTCTTTTCAAAGGGTAAAGTATTCCCTTAGATCTTCCTCCTTTCTGTTAATGAGGATGGCCGTCCTGTTTGCCAGGCTCGGAGAAAAGCGCAGATAGTCAGGATGATCTGGATCAAGTTTGACCCGTTTGTCCTAGGTTGGAAACGAGGAGCAATCAGAGCTGCCAATCTTCTCTTGCCTTTCTGGAAAACCTGTTCCGCAATCTCAACTCTACAGTAGTTTGCATGGGAAAGTCTGTGTTCCTACCAATGCCTGCTGGGGAGGAAAGGTTCTGGCTTAAGATACTTCGGTGAACCCCGTGATCATTAAAATGATCATTAAAATCATTTAGCATTATGTGTGAACCCAGCCAATTGTATATTTAGTGAAACTTGGCTTAAGATAATAGGAAGCCAACCTACACATATTCAAATGCATGTGCTCTCTCAATAATGGCTTCAACTTTTCAGAAACAGATCGGTGTTGTGAATGGGGTCATACCTCAAACACTGTATCTTAGGCACCTCTGAAAACTACAGAAAAGCTGTTTTTTCAGCTTGTCACAGCACAAATAAAGCTGGTCTCCAGGGCTGAGAAGCAGGGCTCTGTGGTCAAATCTCCAATCTTCATTACAGGTGCTTATTGTGTTGCTTGTATTTTTACATTATACATTAGCCTTTTATCACCAAATGGAACTTAATCAATGTTTGCCTCAGGGCAGCAGAGGCAGACTTCATTTTATACTTGTAGGCCTGATGCTCTATAATTTAAGTTTAAAATGTGAACTGGCAAAGACATAGAATGTGTTTTTTAAAAAAACGTTTGAGTTGGCATGTTATGAAACTGTTGTAACAATGGATGGGCAGAGTGCAGGCAAGTGAGGGATGGACATGTTTATAGCTGAAGAAAAACAGGGCATCCAAAGACACCTCCCATACAATAAAATGCTGGCCTGGACCCAAAGGCTTGGCTAAAATTTGACTGAAAAATTCCAGTCTACACCAGCTAAGAGAGATTTGATTGTACTATCTATTCACTAAATTTGCAAGCAAAGGTATACTGTATTGGGAAACGCTATCTCTTTGTTTAAGGAAAGCAGGGTTAAAATTTGAACCTGAATGTTTTGGTCTTGGTTTTCAATAGCTGAAGTGTAAAGTAATTTAAAAGTTTAGCTAAAAATTTAGTTCTGCAGCTGTTGAACTGCCTTTCAGAAGCAAGAGGGGGTAAACAACTTGAAAGCTAGAAAGCTTCAAATATTCCTTATAACAATATATTTTTGTAAAGCAAAGAGAAACCCTCAAAATGAACTATAATATATAATTATTTTTGAATTGCAGTGGTAAGCCAGACAATATTGAGAAGTCTGAGCTCTGAAAGGAATTTGCTTCCTAACCAAGTCCATATTTATTTTATACTAATAGTGGTAAGTAGTGCTTTACCACAATGTATGAAGGCTAGTCCCTTTCCCTTTCTCTATTTGGTTCAGAGTTAAAACGTGGCTGTCTTTCTTCTAATAAAAGAAAGTGGGCAGGGAACAAACAGGAGTAGGCGTGTGACTTATTTCCTGATTATTGCATGCGAAAGTTGTGTGACCTCAGTGCTATGATTCAACAATTCTGAAGTTTGATAATTCACAACAGTAATATATGCAATGTAACCAATGAAAACAAAATGACTTCAGGGATATTGGAAGAGTTTCTGTTTCTTAAACTGTATGCTACTACATTGCTTTTTTCTACATTCTCAGGTTTACGTATTGTATTATTGTTTATTTTTATCCTGCCTTTATTATTTTTATAAATAACTCAAGACGGTGAGTGTATCTAATGCTCCTTACTTAGTTTCCGGAGAAGGGTGGCATATAAATCAAACAAACAAACAAACAAACAAATAAAATAAAATAAAATAAAATAAAATAAAATAAAATAAAATAAAAAAATATAATATAATATAATAATATAATATAATATAATATAATATAATTAATATAATATAATATAATATAATATAATATAATATAATATAATATAATAAAATAAATAATAAAATAAAATAAAATAAAATAAAATAATAAAATAAAATAATAAAATATAATATAATAAAATAAAATAAAATAATAAAATAAAATAAAATAAAATAAAATAAAATAAAATAAAATAAAATAAAATAAAATAAAATAATAAAATAAAATAATAAAATAATAAAATAATAAAATAATAAAATAAAATAAATAAAATAAAATAAAATAAAATAAAACCACGCTAGACCTGGTTTTTGTCTCTGGTCAGTGGTTGAGTGATCTTGAGATAGGGGATATAGTGATCGAGCCCTTGTCATGGTCAGATCACTCCCTCCTTCGCTTTGACCTTCGAACCGCCACACCCCGCCGCAGGGAGGCGGAACCACTGAGGTGGTACCGCCCCAGGCGCCTGATGGATCCTGATAGGTTCCAGACGGAGCTTGGGCCATTTCCTGAGGCTCTGGCACACGGCTCGACTGAGGAGCTGGTGGCCGCCTGGGATAGGGCGGCCGCTGGAGCTTTGGATCGGGTCGTGCCTTTGCGGCCTCTGACCCGGCGTCGATCTCGCCTGGCTCCTTGGTTCACCGAGGAGCTGAGGGAGATGAAGCGCCGGAAAAGACGCCTGGAGAGTGGTTGGAGGGCCAGCCATTCTGAATCTGACCGAACACTGGTAAGGTCTCATATTAGGACCTACCTGGTGGCGATAAAAGTGGCGAAGTATAACTATTTTGCCACTCTTATTGCGTCATCAGATAATTGCCCGGCTGCCCTGTTTAGGGTGACCCGCTCCCTGCTCCACCAGGAAGCGCGGGAGGACCCCTTGGAGGGTAGAGCCGAGGATTTTGTACAGTATCTGTATGACAAAATCGCTCAGATTCGGGAACATCTGGACTCTGACTGGATAGATTCAGCGGGGAGGACAGAGGCAGGTCTTGTGAGTATTATCTGGGAAGAGTTTGATTCTGTGACGCCCGAAGACGTGGACAGGATACTGGGCAGACTGAGCGCAGCCACATGTTTACTGGACCCGTGTCCCTCCTGGTTGGTGCTGGCCTCTCGGGAGGTTACACGAGGCTGGCTCCAGGGGATTATAAATGCTTCCTTGAGTGAGGGTGTCTTCCCTGCCGCCTTGAAAGAGGCGGTGGTGAGGCCTCTCCTCAAGAAACCTTCCCTGGACCCGGCAGTGTTGGCAAATTATCGTCCAGTCTCCAACCTTCGCTTCATTGCGAAGGTTGTTGAGAGTGTGGTAGCGCGACAGCTCCCCCAGTACCTGGATGAATCGTCGTATCTGGATCCGTTCCAGTCGGGCTTCAGGCCTGGGTACAGCACGGAAACGGCATTGGTCGCGTTGGTTGATGATCTCTGGAGGGCTCGGGACAGGGGTTGTTCCTCTGTCCTGGTCCTATTAGACCTCTCAGCGGCTTTTGATACCATCGACCATGGTATCATGCTGCACCGGCTAGAGGAGTTAGGGGTGGGGGGCACCGTCCTACGGTGGTTCTCCTCCTTTCTCTCTGACCGGTCGCAGTCTGTGTTGACAGGGGGGCAGAGGTCGACCCCGAGGCCCCTTGTATGTGGGGTGCCACAAGGGTCGGTCCTCTCGCCCCTTCTGTTCAACATTTATGTGAAGCCGCTGGGTGAGATCATCCGTGGTTTCGGGGTGAAGTACCACCAGTACGCTGACGATACTCAGCTGTACATCTCCACCCCGGACCACCCCAATGATGCCCTTGAAGTGATGTCCCGGTGCCTGGAGGCCGTGCGGATCTGGATGGGGAGAAACAGACTCAGGCTCAACCCATCCAAGACCGAGTGGCTGTGGTTTCCGACATCCCGATATAGTCAGTTGGCGCCATCACTGACTATTGGGGCCGAGTCATTGCCCCCCACGGAGAGGGCTCGCAACTTGGGTGTCCTCCTGGACTCACGGCTGTCTTTAGAAGAGCATATGACGGCCGTGGCCAGGGGGACTTTTTATCAGGTCCGCCTGATTCGCCAGTTGCGTCCCTTTCTGGATCGGGACTCGTTAAAAACGGTCACTCATGCTCTTGTCACTTCCCGCTTGGACTACTGCAATGCTCTCTACATGGGGCTCCCCTTGAGGAGCACCCGGAGGCTCCAGCTGGTCCAGAATGCGGCCGCGCGGGTGGTTATGGGAGCGACGTGGCGCTCCCATGTGACCCCCCTCCTGCACGAGCTGCACTGGCTCCCGGTGGTCTTCCGGGTGCGCTTCAAGGTTTTGGTTACCACCTTTAGAGCGCTCCATGGCATCGGACCGGGGTATCTACGAGACCGCCTTCTGCTACCAATAGCCTCTCACCGACCAGTACGCTCCCATAGAGAGGGGCTCCTCAGGGTGCCGTCGGCCAAACAGTGTCGACTGGCGGCCCCCAGGGGGAGAGCCTTCTCTGTGGGGGCACCTACCATCTGGAACGAGCTCCCCCCAGAGATACGGAAGATCCCGGACCTGCGCACGTTTCGCCGTGCTCTCAAAACTTTTCTATTTCAACAAGCTGGCCTGGCCTAACTCCCCTCTTTTAAATTCTTAAATTTTAAATTTTTTAATTCATGATTTTATAAATTGGGTGTTTTAATCTGTGTTTCGGCCGAAATATTTAATAATTTTAAGGGATTTTTAATATTTGTATTGTCTGTATTTTATCTTGGCTGTTCACCGCCCTGAGTCCTTCGGGAGTAGGGCGGTATAGAAATTTGATTAATAAATAAATAAATAAATAAATAAATAAAATAAAATAAAATAAATAATAAAATAAAATAAATAAAATAATAAAATAAAATAATAAAATAAAATAATAAAATAAAATAAAATAAATAAAATAAAATAAAATAAAATAAAATAAAATAAAATAAAATAATAAAATAAATAGCAAGCAAGCAAGCTTGCTATGCCCAGTTTTTCTCCAACTTGATGTTGCATTCTGGAGGCTTCAGAAGTTTGCATTTACCATTGGGTATTTACTTTTTATAGGGGTCAGGATTGGATTGTTCTTCTCTTAAAACTTCAACATGGCTATTTACAATTCTTGGATATATTCACAAAGAAAAATATGCTGTTTCAAATAAATGGCCTGTGCAGTCCCTTTTCCCAGAGAGGCCAATTAATTAATAGAATGGTCATGCTCAGTGCCCTACCAGCCATCCTCTCATGTTTCCCATGGTATTGAAAGACATGGGACCTCTTAACAATAGTTATAATATCTATTAATCACAATTAGTAATTTTATTGCATTGTTAAAAGCATAAAAGTATATTGTAGATATTGCACATGTACTGTATGCTTTTCCTCTTCTTCCCTATCCTCCCAAATCCATATAAAATACTAAATATCTCATTTTATAGATTATTTTGACAATATGGTAGGTAATAACATCAGCAAGATGGGATATTATTAGCATACTGTAATTGAGTAGCGGTAGCTACAGTGCTCTGTAGTTAATCTTCTCTTTCAGTAACTATTCTATTCATTTTATCAGATACACAGAGCTACTTTATGAAGAAGCAAACTTCAGGCATAGCCTTTCATTTCTGCTTTATGAGCTCCAGTGATCAAAGGGTCGTGCAGTAAAGCTTAATTGGTTTAATGAGACATATCTTGTTGAATGACTCCTTTGAATCAGAAACAAAGAATATAGGCAGCACTTTATGGCAAAGAAGCCAGACTAATGTAAGACCAGTAGTGAAAAAAGGAAGAAAGAAAGGCTAATTAATTTAAGACACTTTAAGACAGACATGGTTGGCTATGGGCCCTAGTTTCTTAGCTGTGCATTTAATGGAAGTCTTTTTAAATCTCTTTTAGTTTTACGATTGATATAATCTGAAGGTAGAAGAATTATAAAATTGGACATCATAATTATAGAAAAACCTTTGCATGTTGCTATTATATTTTATTGAAAGAAAATTTAATATTTTAATAATTTATTATTCCTATTTACTGTTAAAAACTAGTTTTACCTGTTCCCCTTTTTCCATGTTCTAAGGGTTGGAGGTTGATGGTTAAAATTGCACAGACACTTAAGACATTATTGTACCAATGTTAGGAAACTGCAGTCATAAGCACATTCAATTGAGAATTAAACTCGCTGAATTTACAAATCATATCATCATCATCATCATTTTAGCCATTGTCTATCCACTGTAGGATGAAGGCCTCTTCCACATGTTTCCAACATATACAGTCCTGAGCTTTCTTTTGCCAGTTGGGCCTGCAATACTTGCTGATCCATCTTCTTCGGGTCTCTTTCATGGATGCTTTTTATCAAGTGGGATCCATTCTGTGACTGCCTTGGTCCACCTGCCATCAGTTTTTACTATGTGACCAGCCCATTTCCATTTCAATTCTTTTACTCTCTTGATGATGCTGAGCAAGTGTCTTTCCATGGTTCGTTGCGCCACTCGTAGTTTTTGTATTGATTCTGAGGTTAGTGTCCATGATTCACAGGCATATGTTAGAGCAGGTAGCACACTGATCAAAAACTTTTCTCTTAAGGCATAGGGGGAGGTTGTTCTTGAAAATTATGCTTAGCTTGTCGAATGCCTGCCAACCATTTTTAACAACGCCATTCAATTTTCTTTATTGTATCATCTTCCATTGAGATCCATTGGCCAAGGTTTATGTAGTGGTCTATTATATATAGTTCTTCTCAAGATATATATTTTTTAGTCCTTCAAGTTAATTTATTAAAAATAGCCTAAATTATATAAATGATCACAAGTGATGCAATATCAACATAAAATTAAGTTGAACTGCCTCAGCCAGGCTACATCAGATGCGATGGAGTTGTCTAAAATTTAAGGGATGGTCCCCGAGAAAAATTGCTTTGTGGCATCCATAATCTGTTTAGTAGAATCTTAAATAGATTTCACTGAATTTAAATTACCTTAGCATTTTATCCAAAGTTACAATACTATTTCTTCAAAATATCTATATATTTTAAGAGCATCCAGATTAAAGAAAGAAAATAAAATACAGAAGTTTCAACTAATGTAAAAATCCCATGATGAAAAATGCTGTTACTGAAGTATTAACACCATGATGAGCAGCAAAGGTGTAATTATAGCAATACTGGTGAGAGTCACCTGTTTTCTACCATCACATCCACCCCTGATAGTTAAATGTGCCTAAAATGCACAACTTTTCTAGGCATTTCTGAAAGGATTCCAGTCACAGTGGTTTTTGTAACAAGAAATAGTTTACTTGTCTCAAAGGTCCATGGTAGTAATCCACATGTGAATTCTTTAGTGAATTAAAGGAAGTGCTAATTGTTTCATAATGCTGCTTACAAAACAAATTCCTTGCCTTAGAGATTTCTAATAGCATTGAAGAGAAAAACGGTTCATACTATTGCAAATGATTTAAATTCATATGTATTGTATGGATGCAGTTAAAGAAACAAATATTCAGTGGTTACCATGTCAAGAAAAACAAAATTATAACCACACTACTAGATGTTTAATTAATTATTTTGTTCCCAGAAATGGACATCTTTTGGGTGGCGCGGATTACGTTTATAGTAATTTTGTGGGGGCGGGGGGGAAGGAGGTTTGTAGTCATTGGGAAATCATGCGGGGTGGCAGGGTTGCATAGCACATATGGTTGGAATTTGGAAGAGAGATTTAAAAATACGCTATTTGTGCACATCTCTCACTTCTGCTTGCTGGAAGATCATGCCACTACTGATTTTTGATGCTTGTACTAATGAAATGTAATGATGCAATCATACCAGGGGTGAAATTCAAAAATTTTCTCTACCGGTTCTGTGGGTGTGGCTTGGTGGACATGGCAGGGGAAGGATATTGCAAAATCTCCATTCCCACCCCACTCTGGGGCCAGCCAGAGGTGGTATTTGCCGGTTCTTTGAACTACTCAAAATTTCCTCAAAATTTTTCTCCAGAACCTGTTAGAACCTGCTGGATTTCACCCTTGAATCATAGCTTGACTTTAGGGATCTCCAAAATAGGATTCTGAAGCAAAATAGGGCCTTGAAGCCATAGGCTGACTATTCATATTTTTGCTAATTGAAATAAATAGCTTCTGACTCCATTTTGCAATTTATTTGACAGCTTACCTCCATCATTTTTTATTTACTAGCTCAATTGTTACACAACAACGTCATATAATTAATATAATAAGCTATGGTTTTTTGGATAGAGAACACAAAGCTTTATCTGCCTAATTATCACTCTGGATTCATAAAGAGCAGGCTTAAAGGGATGAGTCATCTCTGAGCATTAATGCCTGAGCAGCAAAATAATCAAATGTTACTACATCCTTACTACTAGATCCCAAATGAAAAGTGGTTAGACGTGTTTGCTCAGTTTGGATGGTTTGCCTGCCAGTATCTATTATATTGTCTTTTGACTGAAGATGCTATAAGATGCTGTCAAATTGGAATCCATTTACTGCATTGTTTGATCTGCATTAGAAATTACAGAAGGCAAATGCCTTTAATCCAGACTCAGTCATTCCTGTTACTTGTCCTTTTTGGGGCTGGCCAACACTGCATCTCATACAGTGTAGCATCGATCTGTGACTTTTTAAACCAGCTGTGGCTTTTCTGGAATTGCATGGCTATTATGGGAAAAGATGCATTTGGTTTAAAGAAATACAGATAGGTAAGTATGCTCTGAAGCATCGTTTTGCCTTTGAATCTGAAGTGCTGCACAACCCTGTCAAAGTTATTAAAAGGGAATGTTTCCTTCTGAAAGAAGGTGCCGACCCGAAGCAGATTTCCAACTATAGACCTATCTCACTGCTTAACGCAGACTACAAATTATTTATGACTATAATAGCGGAGAGATTCAAGAAAATTTTAAACCGATGGATACATAAGGATCAAAATGGTTTTCTCCCAGGGAGACAGATTAGAGACAATTTGAGAACAGTTTTAAATACCATTGAATATTATGAACAACACCCTGGAAAACAGATGGCTTTAATGTTTGTTGATGCCCAAAAGGCATTCGACAATCTGAATTGGACCTTCATGATAAACCAAATAGATCTAATGGGATTCGGGACTAACTTTAGGAGGATGATAGAGAATATTTACCAAAACCAGAGGGCAAATATATTAGTTAACGGAGACAGAACCCAGACATTTCAGATCCAAAGAGGAGTCAGGCAGGGATGTCCCCTATCCCCCTTACTTTACATTCTAGCATTAGAGGTCTTACTTAGAAGGATTAGAACTAACGAAAATATCAAAGGATTGAAGATTAGGAAGGAAATATTTAAAACACAGGCTTTTGCGGACGATGTTGCCTTCATATTAGAAGACCCATTAGACACCGGCTCAAAATTAATGCAGGAAGTTCAGAACTATGGAGAAGTCGCGGGCCTTAAACTTAATAAGAACAAAACCAAAATAATTGTGAAAAATATGACAAACCTACAAACGAAAGAATTAGAAGATTTATTAGGCCTCCAGGTAGTTAAGAAGATAAAATATCTGGGAATATGGATTACGGCGAGACTCTCTTCATTAAAAGATGATAACTATAGCCCTTTATTGCAGAAAACTAATCAAGACCTTGATAGGTGGAGGAGGCTTAAATTGTCCCTGACTGGTAAAATTGCGGCGATCAAAATGAATATTTTACCGAAATTTCTATTTCAAAATATACCGATATCACTAGATAAAAAATTTTTTTCGGATCTGAATAAACATATCAGGAATTTTTTGTGGGAGGGTAAGAAATCGAGGATTTCTCTCAAGACACTTCAAGGGAAAAGAAATTTGGGAGGGTTCGGGCTCCCTGACTGGGAATCATATCAAAAGGCGGCAAAAATAATTTGGATAAAGGAGTGGATCAAATTACAAGAAGGTAGAATCTTGACACTAGAAGGACACGATCTCCTTGAAGGATGGCACGCTTATCTCTGGGACATAAAGGATAGGAAGAAAACTCATTTCTATAAACATAAAATTAGAGAGACATTGATCCGTACGTGGCTGGAAATTAGACAGAAGATATATACCAAGGTTCCTAGCTGGTTGTCGATTATGGATGCTCTAGTGGCCCCAAATAGAAGAGGGAACTATAAAATGGGCACATATAAGGATATCTTGGATGAAGAAGGGAAGCTCAAGCCCTTGGAAGTGTTGAGGGACCAGGGGTTTATTCTGGATTGGTGGAAATATCTTCAGATTAAGTCTAGATTTCAAGAAGATAGAGATAAATGTGGTATTGAAATGAAATATGGATATTTTGACAAAATTATTTGGGGACCAGATAAGAAAATGCTATCGAAAATCTATAACTTTATATTAGATGAGGATAGAGCCGAGAAGATAGCTAAAAATCAGCTAAGCATTTGGGAGAAAAATTTAGGATATGGCCTTAATTTCAATGACTGGGAGATAGCTTGGAACAGAAATCTCAAAATAACGAAATCGGTAACATTCAGGGAAAATCACTACAAAATGCTGCATAGGTGGTACCTAGCCCCGGACAGGCTGGCCAAAATATTTCCAAATTCCTCTGCTTTATGTTGGAAATGTGGAAAGACGGTCGGCACCTTTTACCATCTGTGGTGGACTTGCCCTGAGACCAAAAAGTTTTGGTTAAAGATCCGACTCTGGCTCTCGGAAATAATGGGACAAGATGTAGCCCTGGCCCCGGAATCCTTCCTCCTAGGTATGATTGAAGATGGTCTCGACAACAATAAAACCCAACTGGCAATTCAAATTATTACTGCGGCTAGATTAGCCTTTGCGAAACTCTGGAAATCCAACTCTACCCCCTCTGAAGAAGCATTAATAAATAAAATTCTAGAGTGCGCAGAGATGGCTAAATTGACGAGCGAGCTAAAAAATGAAGAGAACTTCAAGTACTACGAAGTATGGGGAATTTGGTATAACTGGTTAAAGAATAGGATAAAAATATGATAATAGGCTACGATTTGTTAGACACCTGAAATGGACTTAATTGTATAGAAATGTAGAGAATTGTATAGAACTGTATACTGTATAGCTATGGATGGAATTCACTTAATGTTTGATCTATGAAATGTGTAAACATTGCACCTCGGATCAAGATTGTGATTGTACATTGTCTTTTTAAAAAATTGGAAAATTCAATAAAGTATTTATAAAAAAAAATAAAAAAAAATAAAAGGGAATGTTTCCATTTCCATACATATTCATTAATAGTTCTTTCTTAATATCTTTACTTTAAAAGACTGTAGTACCAAATTAAACTCAGTATTCATGATACAATACATAATTATTTTTGAAATGTGCAAACATTTTGTTTTATCTCCCCAACAATACTAAGGAAGATATCTTTGTTTTTACAGGTACGTTTATGGTTTTGGTTTTGCACAATCCAGTTTACTTTCTACTGTATACTCTCCAGATTCAGGAGAGCCTTATCTTTAGCTGGATTCAATGCTTTCCCCTCAGCTGTCTTGGCAGGGAAATATAGGAAAACCCCATATAAAAGGCACTGTGATATGGGTACCATAGAAACCATGGCTCACGTTCTTCTGTGTTGCCAGTTCTTAAGGGACATTTGCCACCAGTTGATTACCCCTTTTTATTTAAATTTCTGGGGCAGTCTATGATTTTTATTTGCACTGTCTCTTAAACAATCAAGACAAATTTATTTCTCTTAAAAGTAGCCAAATTTTGCTATATTATATGTAAGTGTGTCCCACAATCATTCTTCTTGTTAGGGGATAGTTTTCTGTTGTTCGTTTTGTTGAATATGCTTTTACTGGTCAATGACCAAAATAAAGGTTTTCTCTTCTACTGTGTGCTGATATGAATTGCGGAGGAAATAAAATGTCAAAATAACCTAAGGAATTGTAATACTGAGAGAAAGAAATATATATGGGAAACAAATGGAACATGGCAAGAATGAAGAAAACAACAAACTAATCTGGATTGAATTATCTGTCTTGCTGGATGCTAAACATCCCTGCATTTTAAGCAATAAGCAATAAGTAAACAACCATAAAGTAATAAGAAATCATCAACGCCTATCTCTCAATACTATAATATTGATAATTGGTCCCTAATAAAAAATTCTCCTTCACAGTTTCAACCCTAACTCAGCTGGGTGACTTATGTTCAGTCATTCTGCCGGAGACCAACTCACTTCAGAGTTTCGTTTTGTAAAGAAAATAAGAGAAGAAAGGAGTATTGGATATTGGATGTTGCTGTCAAAGGGCTAGAAATAATTCAAAAATCATTCTCTGCATGCTCCCCTTATCCTTTTTTTAAATGCTTATAGTATTTAATTAGGTAAGCAGATAAATATATGGAGTTCTATGATGAGGAAATTAAATCTGCTATTTCATCATCAACTTTATTCACTTATCTATTGCCAGGAGAACAGGAGACTTGACAGATCAAAGCAACACAAGATAATGGATATGCTAGCAGAGTTTAAAAATAAGGCCACATGATTTAAAATTGTGCTATTAAGAAATTGTCCCATTGCAATTATTGTAATTGCATAAGTAAGTGCACAATCCTCCAGCTACTCCTTTTTAGTCCATGTATGATATCCCTAAGATGCTAGTGTAATGGTAGTGTTTGCATGCCAATACCTCTTAAACATTTTTAAACTTTCAGAAATGCCATTTGCATGAACGCTGATATTTTTGTCAAGGGAACCAGGTTAGTTGGTACCAGTAATCAGCTATTTTGTTAATTCACAGTACAAATCTTAAATATATAAAAGCGAAAACCACTCACACCGTAATAATGAAATCTCCAGAACCGTAAAGCCTACAAACTTGAAATTTGCCACAAATGTTCATCTTGGCTTTTAGGTGCTCACTAAGAAAGGATTTTTCAAAATGATCACCAGAGCATTAGTATTTCCTATATTATTATTAACATGCTCTGATGCTAAGGAGTTCTACTCCCTCTCCCCACCTGAAAAAAAATCTGTTCCAAATGTAAAACACAAGCAGAGGAGAGGAGTTTCAGTTTCAGTTTTACTTTCACAGCAGCAACCAGGGGATAGGATAGGGGAGGCTTCTGTGGGGCAAAGCTGAGGGAGAGAGGGGGATAGGATAGGGGAGGCTTCTGTGGGGCAAGGCTGAGGGAGAGAGGGGGATAGGATAGGGGAGGCTTCTGTGGGGCAAGGCTGAGGGAGAGAGGGGGATAGGATAGGGGAGGCTTCTATGGGGCAAGGCTGAGGGAGAAGCAGATAGAATAGGGGAGGCTTCTTGGGGCAAGGCTGAGGGAGAGTGGGGATAGGATAGGAGACATTTCTGTGGGGCAAGGCTGAGGGACAGAAGGGGAAAGGATTGGCCAATCGTAACTACTCAGTAATTTTCAAGTTGTGTCGATTTATCAAGCCCCATCACATAGTTTTGTGGCGAAGCACGGGTATCCAACTAGTGTGTATATGCTTCAGTGTCCTCACCCTTGACGCATTTCACATAGACCTTGAACTTCAAGTGCCCTGAGAGTGGTTCTTTCAAATTCCTGATGATGCATGGATCAAAACAAAATAATTTCTTCCCAGGCTATTTATTTTGAATATGGCATAATTCATTTTTATGAAGTTCCATGAGAGATTGTTTTCTAAGTCCCTGAGTTCAAATAATTATAAAGTGTTGCACTGGCTTCATTGTTTTTCTTACTAATGTTTCTAACTTGTTTTCATACATAGTTTTATTTTTTTTATTAAAAAAAATTTCTCTAAGGACTTATATGTTGACCATAATTACAGTTTCTCAGCCTTGCAAGAAATGGCTGAAGTCCTTATTAATGCTTAAAATCCCTCTTAATTGCAAGGGAAAGATCCCTTAGATATGTCTGCTATTGGAATGAGAGCACTGCCTATGGTTAGATAAGAGCTGGATCAAAAGTTTTAAATCAAAACAACTCCGCTTTGCAGTTCCTGGAGTGTAGATGACACACTATATTTCTCTATTAAATTCTTCAGTTTGTGGCTCCTCTTAGCCAAAAGACTTCTGTGAGAACAGGAAACTCCAGTGTAGTTGTAAGTTAATTCAGAGCCTTTGATTTATTGATTGCATTTATAGTTCACTTTTCCTCTGAAAGCACACAGGGTAGTACAAATTAAGAATTCTCCCCTAATTTTATCCCCAGAGCAATAACTGTGTGAGAAAGACTGAGATACAAACTAACTGATTCAAAAACATCCAGTATACTTGTGTGGCCCACTATGAACTTGGATCTTGGTCTCTTTAAGTCTAATGCCAATATTTCAATCCCTACACTAAGGGTTATAGTCCAATTGAATCCCTCGCTTGCCAGAAAGGAGAAGACCAGACAAGCCTCCAGAGGAGAAGAACTGCAAGGGACTTTCCTCTTCTGTCCTGCCAAAAAAAAAAGAAAAGAAAAGAAAAGTTTCTCCAACTGAGAGTTGTTTTGGGACTGTGAAATCAAAGCCATCGGCCAGAAAAAGAAAAATTCTCGTTTTAGTTGTAGCACCCTGTTTTTTAATAGAGCTGAAAGTTAAGAAGGTAGACAAGAATTCTGTTGTGCTTAGCGATACTTTGTGACTGAGTAATAATGCTAAATCAATTAGGCTATGTATTTTGTTTAGATAAATATTTATTTAGTAAAAGAGCATTAGTCAAACATTCAGTAAATTAGTAACACATGTCTGAATTCTTAAGTTTTCTAAATAAAGCAACTGGGGCAAGTAATGTTCTACATAACATTGTTGCTCTAGTCTAGAAAGTACCAGAAAGCAACATTTTATGAGCCCCATTGCAGAAGGGTTTGAACCTTCCCTCAATTTGAGTGCATACTGTAGTCACTCCAGAGGTTGACATTTTCTATCTCACGAAACATTTGATTTGACAGGCCTGCCCAGTCACAAGCCTACTATTTAAGAGGAAGTAAAAGTTACTCCTAATCCAGAAGTTTCTCCTTACCATTCCATGATGCCTTTTCCATTTTTTAGGAGCAACTGAGCACCTCTCCAAACAAAAGATTCAATTGTAGCTATTTTTATTTTTTAAAGAATACTTTGAAATAATAATTAAAAAAAACAAAAAACTCCCAAGCATTTTAACTGCAACCCTCAAGTGACACAAAGAGTCCTGCTAGTGACAAAGAGGAAGTACGCATTGGAATATCAGAAATATACTGGCTAGGCACTATTGAAACAGACTATCAGCCATTCAAGACCCTGTGTAATGATGATAAAAATGTGTAAACATGATTCTAATGTGGAACAAAGCCACAGCTAAGACTTCTTGAATTAGAATTTGTCCTCTTTTTTGTCAGAAACTCTGCTTAGGGCATCCTGCCTGTCTTTGTCGCTGAAGATCAGCAATCTCTGTAGTATCTGAGCTGGGCCAGCAGTGCTGTTTACAGACCATCTTGGTTATGGCTTTCAAAGGAAACCGTGTTCTTGGAGCAAGAAAGGAAAACCCCAAATAATTTTCAATTACATTGAGATAAAGTTGGATTCTTTTTGCTGAACTGTTACATGCATGTGGAAACGTAGCTATGGTTAAATCTCCTTTCCTTTTGCACCCTTTTTGAACAAGAAATTTTGACTACAGTATACTATAATTCTTCCTGCTTCCTTATCACTTGTCCTTGGTTTTCTCTCTGGCCCAGCTAAGTCCCCCCACCCCCCAGTGTGAGTAAATGCAGCTGCCCTTGGAAGGAGAAAAGGGAGGTGCAGTTGCCCAGACTAACTGCAGCCATTCCTCCTCCCCCACTTGGGACCTCAGAGTGTCTTCCGCCTTGGTCTTAGATACAAGGTCTTTTCTCTTGTATACAGCACATTCTGCAAAACATTTCCTTCAATGTTTCTGTCTCCTCTTTACTACAAAATCCTTAAACACAAATGCTTCCCACATTGGAACATCAGGTAGAAAACCATTATTTGTCACCAGATCACTAGAATTCTCTGCAAAATCACCCACACCACAAAGGACTGGGTAACCAGGAAAATAGCCAAGACCAATCCCATTGCTTGGTTATGCTATTCAGATACACACACACACACACACACACACACACACACACACACACACACACACACACACTGCAGGTGGTATTCAGCAGGTTCTAACCAGTTCTGGAGAACCAGTAGAAGAAATTTTGAGTAGTTCAGAGAACCGGTAAATACCACCTCTGACTAGCCCCACCCCCATCTATTCTCTGCCTCCCAGGTCCCAGCTGATTGGGAGGAAATGGGAATTTTGCAGGATCCTTTCCCTGGAGTGGGGTGGGAATAGAGATTTTACATGCCATGCCCACCATGCCATGCCCACCAAACCACGCCCACAAAACCGGTAGTAAAAATTTTTGAATCCCACCAGTGACACATATATATCATCCTTGCAGATAATCAATATGGTGTGCTTAATACTTTGAGCCTCTTGTTCAGTTTTACTGTTCATATACTGTACAGGTGGTAAGGTAGGCTGGTCCATGACAAATACTGCAGCTTCTGGGCTATGGTCTTAAAGATTATCCGTAGTTCAACTGAAATATAACTCCTAGGTCAACTGAAAACAAATCTTAGCTATAAAACAGCAAAAAAAAAATGCTAATAAAATAATCATATTTGCTTTATATGGATGATCTGAAGCTTTCTGGAAAGTCAGAAATCAAAATCCCATCATTGACAAATACTGAGAATTTTTAGCACAATGGAATTTAGACCTAGAGAAATGTGCTACAGTGGTAATAAATTGGGATAAAGTCATCAGGATGAAACCTACAAGTGATCTCCCTGAGTCAATCTGAGAGCGAAATGGGCAGTATTTACTTTTTGATAAATAAATAAAACTAGGCATTTTAACAATTGGATAACATCAACCATGGACAAGTTAAAATGTGACTAGTAAAGAATACATCCCAAGAGTGAGAAAATTGCTAAAGATAAAGCACCATCAATACTGGGGCCATACCAGGGGTGGGTTCTACTTACCTTTACTATCAGTTCGCAGCGAGGCCGTGCATGTGCAGAAGCGGTTTCATGATGTTGGGATCGGTTGGCGGAGCCTCCCGCCGGTTTTACTACCGGTTCTATAGAACCGATGCGAACCGGGGGCAACCCACCACTGGCCCACACCCACCTGTGTTTCATATACTGTTGGAATTATTAACTGGGCAGAAACTGAACTGGACAGTTTGGACTAAAAAATAAGAAAATTCATGACTATTCACTGTGCACTACATCCTCGTAGTGATATTAAGATATGGATCATATTTGCTTCACAGAAATGGAGGCAGAGGTTTTCTTTGAGTCACACTGTTGAAGAAGAAAAATATACATTGGCTAACTATATAAAAGAGAGGCAAGAACAAGCATTGATGCAAGTTACAAATTGGAATTTACTAAAGATACAGAAAACAAAAAGTATCGAAATAATGTAATTATTTTGAAAAGCATTACATGGTCAGTTTCTACAAAAGATCAAGGTGACAGTAGATAAAGATAAAAACCTAGCAATGGCATTAAAACCCTGGCAACTGGAACATTTAAAGAAACCCTGAAAGTTTGATTTTGGCTGCGCAAGACCAAGCTATTTCAACCAATGAAATCAAGGCCTGAATTGAGAAATTGTCTAATAATTCAAGTACAGACTGTGCAATGAAACAGAAAAAACAGTAGGTCATATATTTGGCTCATGCAAGATTGCACAAGCTGATTATAAACCATCTAACACAGTTGCCAAAATGATTCACTGGAACATCTATAAAAAATATCACGTGCCAGTAATGAAAACTTGGTGGGAACCTAGAGGTGAAAATCCAGGTAGTCTTAAACTTACAACCATAATTGAGCCCAAAATTTCTGTTGTTAAGTGAGATATTTGTTATGTGAGTTTTGCCCAATTTTACAAACTTTGTCACCACAGTTTTTAAGTGAATCACTGTAGTTGTTAAGTGAGTAACACGGTTGTTAAGTGAATCTGGCTTCCCCATTGACTTTGCTTGTCAGAAGGTCACAAAAAGTGATCACATGATTCCAATCCAGGACACTGCAATGGTGTCAATATGAATCAGTTGCCGAGCATCTGAATTTTGATCACATGACCATGGGGAAGCTGCAATAAACATAAGTGTGAAAAACGGTCTTAAGTCACTTTTTTCAATGCCATTGCAACTTTGAATGATCACTAAATGAATGGTTGTAAATTCAGGTCTAACTGTAGTAGAAAATGAGCAGGTTAAAATATTGTGGAATTTCTGATAAACTGATAAAGTCTTGGCTCACAACACACCAGATTTAACTGTCACCATTTGTCAATTGCAAAAGGGAGCTTTATTTGGATTAGTTTACATACTTTTAACACAATCAAATATCAACATCTGCCTATACTAAGTTCTTGGAAAGGACTCAATAGGTCCACAAGAATACCAAATCAAGTCTAAGGATTTGGCTGACTCTGCAGCCAACTATAATAATATATAAAATTATCTTGGGAAAGAGTGCATATAGGT
Organism: Pantherophis guttatus; assembly: GCF_059756535.1. Taxonomy (NCBI): domain Eukaryota; kingdom Metazoa; phylum Chordata; class Lepidosauria; order Squamata; family Colubridae; genus Pantherophis; species Pantherophis guttatus. Next base: position 212,083,064 of record NC_142064.1, read on the forward strand.
AAAATTCTCAGAACTATGAGGAGGCACATATGAATATGATGATGTATATACATTTTTTGCCTTTCTAGGTTGAATTTGCAAACTCTTAAAAATAATAGGAATATGAGCCTATGAATGTGAATGAAACTCCAAATGGGCAGATTTGCCTTGCTACTTTGAAATACCTGGAATAATCCAGTGGTGGGTTGCTCCCGGTTCGGTCCGGTTCTATAGAACCGATAGTAAAATGGCAGGAGGCTCCGCCCACCCGCCCACCCGCCATGATGTCATTGTGGGTGATCTGTGTATGCTTCCCCTGCGTACCAGTAGTAAAGGTAAGTGGAACCCACCCAGGGGTGGGTTCTACTTACCTTTACTACCGGTTCGCAGCGGGGCTGCACAAGCGCAGAAGCATTTTCATGATGTCGGGGTTGGTGGGTGGAGCTTCCCGCCGGTTTTACTACTGGTTCTATAGAACCGGGAGCAACCCACCACTGAACCCACCCCTGGAATGATCCTATTACTAAAACACTCCATTTGTTTTAACAAATGCCTCAACATTGTTACTAATCTTCCATTGTACTGTAGCATTCCACATGCTACATGAAGTTTCTGTCTGGCCTCCACCACTAGTAAAATAATTTTATTCACTCAGCAAATGAGTTTCTGTACTTATTGCCTTAGCACATGGAAATAAAAATATATGCCAAAATTACCTGATGCTTGACATTTCTCAGAATAAAACACATAATAAATTTAACCCATTCCTGAATATTTTAAAATTGTACATAGGACAAAGGTCCCATTTATTTGATGTAATTAAATATTTACCTACTGTGGAGGTAATTTACAAAATAATCAATGGTGAGCTATCATTACATATTTTCTTGGAAAAATAAAGGACAAACCTGGTAAAAGGGCAAATGTCAAGGGCGTTTATAAGGATAAAAAAGTATTCTTTTATGATTATAACTCTGCTTTACAACAGAAAATTCAAGAGCAAAACCAAAGAAATTGAACATAATTCAGTTTCCATATTTTTCACATTAATGTGAAAGATTGTATTGTAGTAATACTTGTATGGTAAATTATCAAAATAAAGGATAAAAGTGAGATTTTGAAAAATCAATCTAAAGGACAGCTTTCTGAAATAAATGACTGTCCTTTATAATAAAGAATGTGTGGTCACTGTAGCTATAAATCTTTTTCAGTATTGGCCAGCTGGAATTCCCATGGCAACTGGTATGCTGAATTAAAGCAGCTAAAAGAAAAAAAACAAACCTAAACTCAAATGAAATTGTTAGCAATATACAGCTATTAAAATATTATAAAAAAATACAAAATACAAAATAGTAGCATTACAGGAGTACTCTAAGTCTTATGATGCTAGAATATTGGGGATTCAGACATAAAGCAGTTGAGTCTCAAAAGCAATGAAATAGCAGATTGATATCAACATTGTATGGTGTTTGTGTTATGTTACAATTCCAGCTAGATTAATTTTAGGAGCAATTCATAAATGTGACAGTAATTTGATACCTGAGACCTCTACACTTTATATTTTTTGGGTATTTTCATTATCTGTTGATGTAGGTATGCATTAGATCAGGAGTGTCAAACTCAGGCTGTGGGTGGGGGGTCGCCCTGGAAACAGTGAAGGACCAGCTCGCAGTCCCTCTGCCAGTCAAAACGGAGCTCAGGAGGGTGAGGGCTGCCCTTGCGACCTCCATTTTCACTGGCAGAGGATTGCAGGAGGCTGTTGCAGCTGAAAATAGAGTTTGGGAGCCTGCTTTTGCTGGCAGAGCACTTGGGCCACCACAGGCATCCCCAACACAAGTGATGTTGAGCTGGCCATACCCACCCTGGCCCCCCGAGGTCAAACACAAGCCTGATGCAGCCCTCAATGAAATTAAGTTTGACACCACTGCATAAGATGTGTGTGTGTGTATATATATATATATATAATTTTCCCCAGGAGATAACATGGGATTTCCCTTTATTTCCAGAACAAGAACTTGAAAAATAGTTTAACTTCAGAGAAAGGAACCAGAGAGGAAACAGGTCTACAAAAATATTCCTATGAATCAATGAGTAATTACAGTTTGACCACAGTGCACGTCACTACAGCGGAGTAGACCAATGATCTTTGTGCCTGTTCAAGGGCCTTTGTTACTGTTTAATGATCTGCTACTTTAAAACCACACCTGGACCAAACAGCTTTTTCTGATTGTCTTTCCACAGGGGGTAGTTCTCTGACTGCCCTTCTAGAGAACTGTCCTCTGCAAAAAAAACCATGGCAGGTGGTTTCCTGGTCTGATTTGTAAGGCTATGCTTCTGGAGTTTGTTTTTTGTGTGGCCATATACATGCAAACGCCGATTTGACATATGTAAAAACCTGAGCTGCATAAAAAAAAAAAGCATCTTCCAAAACTCCCAAACTCCATATTGAAAAGTCAGAAGCTTTAGTTTCTTACTTGAAACATGGCATGTTTCTGTAAAAACCACATTTTTTTCTCCATATGAATTTAGAGCTAGTTACCCACCTTTATCCAAATCCTGGTATAGCAGGTGACACCCCAAATTCTATTTTTGGAAATCTCTCCTACTATAGATGCTGAAAATCAGGGGTGTGCTTTACCCATTTCTCTACTTGAAGAATGTCCTCTTGCTGTTCTCCATTAAATCCCATACTTGTAGGACTTCAGTTGGGTCTATAATTTAGGATTGTAGCAGGTCTGTAGTTTATATAGTGCTGTCTGTTTTTAATTACTCATTTTGATTTCATTATTTTTTTCTTTTATTGTGCACTTTCTTGGAAAGTACCTTATACTAAAATGCAAACATAACATTGAAATTAACCAACACCTTGTTATCTTCCTGCATACATTTTCATAAAGTTTCATAGAGCACAATATTGTTTTACATATCCCAAATCTAAAATGCTACATTCCTTTTTATTAATATATATGAGAAGTAAACATTATGAAAATTAATCGATTTTCTTTTTTTTAGTTTACTTCCTTTAAATATTGCTCACTGATATTTTTGTTTTAGTCACTTATTCGTTTAACTTCTGTCTTTGTTAGTTTAGCCAAATAGGAAGATTTAACAAAGACACCAAATCTGTCATGCGTGGGGGTGGGGGTGGGGAATCCCAGTTAAGGAAATAATAGTTGTTTGGTATTTCTCATACCGAGGGACTTCCGTATAGAATAGGATTAGGATTCCATGTCCAAGCTGCAGAGGCCGTTTCCCAGAGTGGTTGCATTTCTGAGAATTACAATCCCAAACCTTAGAAAATCCAAAGTAACTTCTACTTTGTATTTCTGATTTCAGGTTGAAATTCAGCTGAGAAGTATCTCCTTGGGCATTTGTAGTAGAAACAGCTTTAATACCAAACAGTCCATTTTTGGTATAGGTAGGCCTGGGTTGGCCATCCAGGTCCCATCAATGAATCAATCTCATCTCTGTTGGTGTGCCTCTTCTTTTCAATAGCACCCCCACTCTGATATTTGTATGGTCCAAACTCTGCTGTCCCTTAGGAGGTCCCTGAAGCAGGGGTGAAATGCTCCCGATTTGGACTGGATCGCCTGATCCTGTAGCGATGACGGCGGGTGGTTCGGAGAACCGGTAACAAAAATTCCTGCCCACCTCCCATGCCCAGCTGAGCCGCACAATCATCAGAGCCTTTTTTTTTTTAACTTTTAAAAGCATTTTTTCTTCGGCCGAAAAAAAATGGGATCATCAGAGCCTTTTAAAAGAATTTTTTCTACAACCTCTTCGGCCAAAGAGGTTGTAGAAAAAATGCTTTTAAAAGTAAAAAAAAAAAAAGTTGGCCACGCCCACCCAGTCACATTACCCCCCCCCCCAAGCCACGCCACAGAACCAGTAGTAATAAATTTTACATTTCACCACTGCCCTGAAGGCCTTACTTTGCCTACAGACACTGGGCTAGAATATGGTGTGTATATGGTTGTCAATCCTTCCCTGGCATGGTTGCTTTTATTGTGATTCTTTTGTCTGTTTCTACTTTGTTATTTTTTTTTTCATCCTTTTGTAAACTACCCAGGATCACTTGGCAGGGAAAATTGAATAAATAAAAGAAATGTACTCAGTACTATAGAGAGCATTTGAAAACCTGGTGAGCTAGATTTCTCAATGTCAAAATTATCACATTAAAATAAAAAAAATGATACATTCCAACAGGAAAGGTTTGCTGGCTAGTTCCCAAACAAGTTTGGCAATGCTTGACTAGACTTCTAGGCTCAAACTGAGATGAAGGCTAGATGAAGACTTTTTTATTGAAGGCTAATATGAAGCCTCTGAAAGACTTGAGCTGTGTTCTGTAACATGAACATGTAATCTCTCCTTACAACTTAATTATAGCAGTTCTTTCCCCTACCCTTCCACAGTTTGATGGACATTTTGTGGCCTTGAAGCTGATTGACTCCTTGTGGTAGACAAAACTGTCATCTCTGCTCTAAAAAGCAGTTAGGTTTTCAACTATCCTGTTCTGCATTCTACAACGCTTCCCATTCTGTGTGTCTAGAAGAAGCAGGAATCCCTGTTTCTTTTTGACCCAACAGTATGACACAAAAGGAACATTTCTCCTCCTTGCTGCATCATCATGCTGACTGGGACCTCCCCTTTCCTCTTCCTCCTTGGAGTCCTATTCTTTGATAATAGCTGACCAGTCAGCCTCAATTTCATCTTTCTTTCTTTCTTTCTTTCTTTCTTTCTTTCTTTCTTTCTTTCTTTCTTTCTTTCTTTCTTTCTTTCTTTCTTTCTTTCTTTCTTTCTTTCTTTCTTTCTTTCTCTTCCTTCCTTCCTTCCTTCCTTCCTTCCTTCCTTCCTTCCTTTCCTTTCCTTTCTTTCTTTCCTTCCTTCCTTCCTTCCTTCCTTCCTTTTTCAGGAAGCACAGTTTCTTCCCATCTTAGAGGTTGTGAAGCAATAGAAAAATATGTTTCTACACTTCTCTCCTTGGTCATCAAACTGTCCATTGCTTAAGGTGACCAGATTTTAACATTGGTAAAGCGGGACACCATTGTGGGTGTGGCTTATTTTGTGGGTGTGGCTTGGAGGTCATGTGACTGGGTGGGCGTGGCTAGCTGGTCATGTGTCCGGATGGCCATGGCTATGTGTATAGGGACTACTCAGAGGGCTGAAAAAAGTCATTTCTGACAGATCCTCGCACTTTTGACTGGTCCTCACACTTATGACCATCCACACATTTATGCCCGTGCAGCATTCTTAACAACCATGTCACTCATTTCACAACTGCTTCTCTTCACTATGGTGACAAGATAGGGCAAAAAACGTAAAATGTGAGGACAGTCGTAAGTTTGAGGACTGGTCAAAAGTGCGAGGACCAGTCAAAAATAACTTTTTCAGCCCTCTGAGTAGTCCATATGCACAAAAGGACTAACCAGAGGGCTGAAAAAAGTCATTTCTGACAGGTCCTCGCACTTTTGACTGGTCCTCACACTTATGACCATCCTCACATTTATGCCCGTGCAGCATTCTTAACAACCATGTCACTCATTTCACAACTGCTTCTCTTCACCATGATGACAAGATAGGGCAAAAATGTAAAATGTGAGGACAGTCGTAAGTTCGAGGACTGGTCAAAAGTCTGAGGACCAGTCAAAAATAACTTTTTCAGCCCTCTGAGTAGTCCATATGCACAAAAGGACTAACCAGAGGGCTGAAAAAAGTCATTTCTGACAGGTCCTCGCACTTTTGACTGGTCCTCACACTTATGACCATCCTCACATTTATGCCTGTGCAGCATTCTTAACAACCATGTCACTCATTTCACAACTGCTTCTCTTCACCATGATGACAAGATAGGGCAAAAATGTAAAATGTGAGGACAGTCGTAAGTTCGAGGACTGGTCAAAAGTGTGAGGACCAGTCAAAAATAACTTTTTCAGCCCTCTGAGTAGTCCATATGCATAAAAGGATACAGCAATAGAGAGGGATGAAGGAAGGCAAGGGAAATTAGAGTAGGAGTGAGGGTAAGAGATGGAGGAAGAGAGGAGGAGAAGGAGAAAGGAAGAGGAAGTAGGGAGGAGAAGAAGAGGGTGGGGGGGAGAGAAAGTAAGAAGGAAAGAAAAGAGAGAGGTGGTAGGTTTGAGGAGAAAGATTGCTGTACAATAAAAAAGATGAAAGGGAAGAAAGCCAATCCCAAACAAATATAAAGATATTAAGATAAAGAATGAATTGTTAAACTTTAAAGAATAAAAGAGAACAAATATGAATAAATAGCAATAATTAGAAACACACATACAAACATACAATGTATTTTCTTTGAACAGAATATTTGGCTGGTTCACAAATTTAAACAGTGTTTAGTCATTTCAATTAAATTTACAATTTCTATATTTCCTTTTTGCCATATTTATTCCTCATCTATTTTTTTAAAAAAACAATATTACCCTTCATCCTCATCTCTAATCTTAATCAAATTCAATTTTTCCCTTCTATTCTATATTATACCCCTTCCCATTGTCATCTATTTTTATTTCCATCCTCACATTGGTTAATTATGTAATTATGTAATAGAGTTGTTTAATACAAATTAACATTTTAATATAAATCAATTAGTTATATAACTATCTTTTTTGTATATTAATCAATATGAACATGAATATTCCAATTATTTCCATGCAATCCAATTTCTTACAAATCAATTAATTATATTTACCAATAATAATAAACCAAATAATTTCCCCCATATATTCCTCCAAACCACAACTTAACCATTTCTGCTTTCAACACAATATACAATTAATAGTATCTCAGTTATTACAATTCCCTAGTTAAATAGAGCTTTTTTTCTTTTGTGTTTTAAAATCTTGAACTCTCTTTTGCCCTAAATTTCCCATTGTTTGCAGTTTTGCACCTACCTTTTTTGGTGAGGAAAAAGAAAAAGAAATCTCTCTGTGCCTCATTTTGTCACGTTGCAGCAAAGACCCTGCTTTACTTTCGCTTTCGCTTTTTCAGCATAGCTAGGGGAAAAAAAATCTGCTCCAGGAACTCTTTGCAGCTAGCAACAGAACAGAGTCCTGCGCAAAACAGCTGAGAGCAAATCAGCTGAGAGTGGGGAAGCCGAGCTAATCAACTTGTGCTAATTAACCTATGCGGAAGCTGTAAGGGGCTGTTTTTTCTATTTTTGCAGGCATCTGTCTACTCATTTGTTTTCTTTTAACACTGATCAGCTGTAGGGCGGCCCTTTGAAGCCCCGTGGCAAGAGTTTAAACAATTTTTTTTCCCTCTAGCCATCAGCTGGGACTCAGGAGGCAGCCGGGACTCAGGAGGCAGAATGAAAAATCGGGACTTTTTTAAAACGCCGCGGGACGCGGGACAAATTGCTAAAAATCGGGACTGTCCCGCCAAAAGCGGGATGTCTGGTGACCTTACCATTGCTCCTCTATACAGGACCAAGTTGCCTTATTTCTCTGTGTTAGAATTGCTGATAGCTGCAGTAGTTTTATTGTACAACCAGTTAGAAGCAAAGAACCTGAAACAAGACTGGCCCTTATAATAACAGTTATTATACCAATTTTTCTTCTTCATTTCTCCATTCAAGTAGAGCTTAATAATCAATATCTGAAGCTGAGCTCTCCCGAAACATATTGTGAATTCTAGACCTCTGTTGAAAATCATATGGTTGGTAAATCACCTGAAAAACCTGTTGAACAGGTTGATCTTGATAGCCAAAAAACTGCATTCTTGCTGATTGAAAGGATAAAGGATATTGTTACGGAAAGTTAAGTAACTGGATTATTTTTATTTTTGAATTTCAATTTCTTTAGAGTAGAGACAACTTCTAATTCGTTCAACTGTGACTTTTTTGAAACTTCAGGTTACGTCTGTGTTTCTCAGGCAACTGAAGAATGTGCTTTCCCAACCGTCTCTTAAATCCTTGTCAGATCAGGGACAATCTATCAGAGATGGACTGTTTCAAGGTGGAAGTGAAGGCTTGAGAGGGAATAAAGTTGGGCTATGTTAATGAAAACTTTAGCTACTACAGTACTAGGATGACATTTGAGATCCTTGACACATGGTAGATTGGTGATAAAATTCAGGGCAATTGTATATCAAGGCCTTCATATGCATATGCAAGTATTATATGAGTGTACATGACATAAAATTTTTGTGCATTTGAGGAAGTAGATTCTAGTCCATATTTGTTTATGCCACAATCAAACCTGTTAGTTTCAAGGAACCCAAAAACTCTTTATGGATTCCAGCTTTCAAGAAGCTGCCAGTAAACATGGATACAGGGTTTGTACATGAGAGAAGAATAAAGTTGGAATTATTCAGTAGAAAAATAGAAGGCAAGAGAAAGATTAAGCTTCATAAAATCTACCTTTATTTGACATACATGCATGGCAGTGGACTCTTTTCTATTGCTGCGTTCACATCTTCCTAGGAATGGCTAGAGCCCATGTTTAAGAGAACAAAGAATAGTACATAACAGTTCATGTAGTCCTACTGCAATTTATTATTTACAAAGTGGTTTTGTTGAGTATGGTTGCTGCACGACACATCGGCTCATACTGTGAAAAGATTCACCTATTAAGTTGTAGCTTGCTGTTTTTGACAAGGAAGCTTTGTTGTTGTGTTCTTTTCATATACACCGCCTGTGCCAGCAACCAGAGGTGGTTTTGACATTTCTTTTGTCACACTCCAGGATTTTACTTCAAGTGCCCATCAAATTGAAGCAAAGGTTAAGCAACCATAACTAAAATCTTTGTATGGCAGCAGCAGATGGATAATATAAAGCCTGAGGGATAAGGATTCTTACTTTGAATCCAGGGTAATTCATTGGCAATATAAAATGCATTTCTTCTTTTTAGGTCAAACTTCTATAGGAGTATGAAGAAGTAAACTGAGGACATATTTTAATTACTGGATTCTACTGTGATATGTCATAATTACCAACATGAAAGTAGCTGCTTGGGAATAATGAATTTTGTGACTTGCTTGTATTAGATAACAGGTATAATGTTTACTTATATAACATAGTGATGATCGTTTACAACATGAGGCATGAAAACCAGAGTAATTAATCCAGGTTCTAATGCCATTCAGGTGCATAATACTATAATGCCCCTAACACCCAGGAAGTGTGAATTTGGGCTGAAAAACATTGACAGTTAATCCTAAACATCTGGAGGACACTAAATGTGGGAAGCTGAATTAACCATTTTGCTTTTTCTTTCTTTGTGTTCAGGTGCAAATGCTGCTTCTCCATCCAAAAATGCACAATCTATACAGAGGGAGGGAAATATCAACAAGATTACAGGAATCCCAAGGTTATGAAACTACAAAGATCCTTTGGTAGGAAAACAAAAGCTTTTCATTGAAAAAAACTGCAATCAAAGTTTAATGATGCTGTGTATGCATGGAGGCCATGAATACTGGCTGATTGTTAGAGAGGGGACAGAAAACTACGCTGGGCATGAAATGAAACTAAGTTTCCTGAAGAAGGGCATGGATGACTGGAAGTATAAAAAGCTGATTTCCTTATGAAGTATTTTGTTATAGGTCTCATTGATCAGGGGCAAGTGATTTTGTTCATTGTAGTATCTAGTAGAAAAAAGTAGAAAAAAGAAAATGGATTTAACTTGTTTGTTGCATAATTACTTGGAAGTAGAGTGATTTTTAAAGCTAGTTGCTCTATTATGTTTCCTTAACAAGCCCAATAAAAGATGGATAGAGAAATCTATCTATTGTTTATAAATTGAAATATATTTTTACTTTAAAATGTTGGTTTCCATCATCAATGTTGGTAACCTGTGAAGCCGTTGGCATCATGTAGAGATTAAAAATTTGAAATACATTGTTTATTTGTAATTATTATCTTATTATGCTAAAGTACCGTATTTTTCTGTCAATAAGACACATTCCCCCCTCCCCCCAAATTGGGTGGAAATATCTGTGCATTTTATAGAGCGAATGTTGGCGAAGCCCTGCCCACCCGCTGGCCGTCACCCTTTGGCCTCTGCCTCCCAGCAATTTGCCTCCTTGCATCAAACAGCCTGGTCAGCTTCAGCACAGCCTGATTTAGCACAAGCAGCTGATTGGCGTTTGGATCAGCCTCCTGGAATACCGCCAATCAGCTGTCCCATGCTGTGGGGATCACGGCCGCCCATTGCTGCTGTCACTGCCCATCGCCATCGCCACCTATTGCCATCTCTGCATGCCCCATTTTTGGCCTCTGTGCACCCCATTTTTGGCCTCCGCGTGGCCCGTTTTGGGCCTGTTCTAGGCGACGGGGATTGAAGTTGATGCCTATCGCTGCTGAACAGTGGCGGCAATGATTGGCAATGGGAGGGATCCCTGCCGCCTGGAATCGGCCAAAAATGGGACATGCGGAGGCCGAAAATGGGGTGTGCAGAAGCCACAAATGGGTCCCGCCGAGGCTGTGATAAGCGGCGCTGATGGGTGGCGATGGCGGCGATGGGCAGTGGTGATTCCCACAGCCTGGAACAGCTGATCGATAGTATTCTGGGACATCGATCCAACTGCCAATCAGCTGTTCGTGCTAAATCAGACTCTGCTGAAGCTGACCAGGCTATTTGCTCTTTGCTGCAAGGAGGCAAATTGCTGGGAGGCAGAGGCAGATTTTTTTTTCTTGTTTTCCTCCCCAAAAGCTAGGTGTGTCTTATGGTCCAGAGCACCTTATAGTGCAAAAAATATGGGTAATCAACAAAACAGCATTGAAGCATAAGCTCAAAATTGATAAGCATAAATACAAAAAAGGGAGAGAGGAGGATAAAGAACGATTGGAAATACGTTATAAACAAAACAGTTCCAAAATGTTAAGCATATTCTTTTTTGCCATGTTCTTTTTCCCATATCCTCAATCATCTTTTTCCTTGCTCCCCTTTGTTGAAGAAAGATGTTAGCAAACAACACATACCAATAGTCCCGACAAGCAGTTTACTGTCTTCCTTTTACCAAAGCTCAAGGCTTCACTTTCGTCTATTACTCTGTAGTCATTCCTCAGGGGATTAAGGCAGAGGGATAAGCAGAAATGCCATTGTTGTATTCTAAAGATGCTTATTTTTCTTTTCCTCATCCTAGCTGAGAAATGGCATTGAACTGGGAGCAGAGGGCACATCTGTGTCCACAAACTTACAGTGAAATTTTTCAGAGAATACTGAAGTGATTGAAAGCAATTTAAAAAAGAAACAAAGGTCTGGAGGAAAGGCTTGGGAAAGTCAGTCTTGGGACATTGCAGGAAGACAAAGTACATTTCACTTTGATCATTTGATATAATGGAAAAATAAAACCCTGCATTTCGAAATGAAGTTCTAGAATATACTAGATTAATTTTTAATTCCTTATTTGTGATAAGGTGAACATTTTTTTTTTTTTTAAAGAAGTTGAATCTGGATCTGGACTTTTGCAATGTGTATGAAGGCATGATTTGCCATATTTTTCAGAGTATAAGATGCAGCTTAGTTTTTGGGGAGGAAAATAGGGAAAAAAAATTTGCCTATAAGGTATTCATCTGACTAGCGTTCTTAGTCTGGTCAGCTTCAGCACATTAGTTTGCTGGTTTTTATCCCCTGCTTGAAGTGAATTTGAGAGAGATAAAGGAGTCTGGAAGGGTGATTAGTTAAATGGGTATATGGATAGGAGGTATATTACCGTAGGAGGATATAAAAGGGAGTAAGGATGTAATTTTATGAAAAAGAGAGGTAATTCTGGTATCAAATTATAACAGTAAGAAATCCTACGGATAATATTTTTGAATAGAGACAATGAATGTAAATGACAATGTAATTAATGCAAAGGTATAACTGTAGATATATATTAACACCATGTAACCGGAAATAGTGCAATTGTACCGTAATTCTTTAATAATAAAAATTAAAAAAAAAAAAAGAGAGCTTCTAAAGCACAACTAATCTTTGGAGAGAGAAGCAATGAGAAAAGCAGGCAAAGCTCGGAAGATCGCTTCACTCACTAGCGCCTCTTTAGAGCTGAAAAAAACTTCACTGCTGAGAGTCAGAGGGAGCAGGCAAAGCATGAGATAGTGCCTCCTTAGGGCTGAAAAAAAGCTTCGAAAAAGCTACATTCGGAGTATAAGACACATCCAAATTTTCAGTCTCTTTTAGGAGGGAAAAAAGTGTGTCTTGTACTCTGAAAAATACGGTACTTTACTTCTTATAATTATGCAAATCTTACTGCAGGAAGAAAATAAGACCAACAGGATAAAGTAGGTTATAAGCTATTTTATATTTGGAAATATGAAATAATTTAGTAATCAAATACTTTATATTAAATCAAATATCTTTTATTTTAAAAAACAATCAAGGTGGCTTACACATTTTAGTGCTATCTCTTAGGGGAAGATGGCTACTATCAGTGCTCTTCTGAAGATATCGTATAAACAAAGATTCTGTATTTTTTATTATACCATGTATGTCACTTTTTCAATCAGGATATGTATTACCTGCCAGCAATATGTTTCCCTTGAATCTTTCCTTGTACAATTAATTGAAGTAGTTAATATTCTAATCCCCAAATATAGAAAATAACTGAAAAAATATAGAAACCTTTTAAAGACCAAGCATTGCCAAGCCCCAAAAGTAAAGAAACAGAAGAAAGAAAACACTCTTAACATATTTTAAGATTGAATCAACAATATCAAGATAATCTGCATGAGTATGGCTACCAAAAAGGCCATACTCCCATTACCACCCACTAAGCCTCAAATGGCCACAAAATCTGGAGCAGTAGTTGATTAGATAATGCATTGTGTCTTTTAAATAATAAACTTTAGCACCAAACAAGGCACGATTGTAGCGAATTCCTATTATATCATAGTGGATAGTTTTATTTGTAGAACAAACTAGACAACCCATGCTCCATTGGGATATCATTTCAGCGATATTTCCTTACCTAAACAGAGACAGAATGATCAAGAATGGGCAAAAAAGCAGTGGGAGCAGGAGCTTCTATCAGCTTCAGTGAGCTTTTTTGTGGGAATCTGCCAGGAAACATTAGAAATCTTCCCCCTGCCCGCCTGGCCTGTGGCTGTTGCTGGGTGAGGGAGGAAGTGAGAAATTGCCACAGTGGCTGGGAAACTGTTACAGGATATTGAATATGAAGATTATGTGACCAAAACAGCAGCCCAGCAGCAGCCAATGGTACTGAAGCAGCCACATTTCTCCCTCACCCCAATTTCATTCCCTTGGGAGTCATGGGTTCCAGATTTTGGACACATTCTGTAAATTAGCCTATTTGAGGTACTTTGGTTCACAAATGGTTGCCCTATGGTGCATCATTTTGTTCAGTTAACAGCCATGACGAGAGTTTGGTTGAATGTAAATTGGCTTGAATGTAAATTGGGTAAAAGATTTTGTATTTCCAAAAACAGGGCTCTTTAATCCCTGTCCCTGGATATCTTCTTCTAGACAGACAGACAGACAGACAGACAGACAGACAGACAGACAGACAGACAGACAGATCTATCGATCTATCTCTATCTCTATCTCTATCTCTATCTCTATCTCTATCTCTATCTCTTATATACATACATGAGGACCAGTGGTGGGTTGCTACTGGCTCACCTCGGATCGGGCGAACCGGTAGCAGTTGAGGCAGGAGGCTCTGTCCACCTGCCCAGACATCTCTGCGCATGACAGAAGTGTCATGTGTGTGCATGAAAGCATGAATGCCCACGAGCAAACCGGTAGCAGCTGAAATTGAAACCCACTACTGATGAGGACATCCAGGAACTGAAATAAAAGAGCCCTGTTTGTGTAAAATAAAAACAACCTGATAAAGTTGCTCCATCTTCCAAACTGGGGGTGAGGGGGAAGGGCAATATGGCATGTTTCCAAACATATCAAGCACCAGTCTCCTATTAATTTTATTTTCTATTTTTCTGGAGTACGCAAAGAGGCTAGAAATTAGCTCCATGTTAGCTTTCCATTTAATTTTTATAAAAATATATACAACAAATCCAATAGAACCTCATTGAGGACCCAGGATATATGAGATTGGAGAACATTGCAATTGCCATTATTGTCCTTTCAGCTTACCACAAGATGTTGCATTGCTTGAGTATAAAACTGGAATGCTATTTTCAAAGTTATTACACGAAGGAGAGAAAATAGCGGTTATCAAAGACAGACAAGTGAGAGGGCATCACTTGAAAGGTAAAGTAAAAGCCAGAACATGATGGATCTCGCAGGCTCAATGCAACTAAGCTTTCAAAATGTCTGTAATTCCTTGTTTCTGTGGCATATTGCAAAACAAAGCAAGAACAACCTAGTGTAAACTTTTATTTCCAAGAATGTTCTTGCATCCCAAGGGTCCCTCAGTTTGGCAGTATATCTACCATCTATCAAGAAAAAGGACAGAAATAGGGTGGAATAGTAAATATACTGGCAAAGAATGGACTAGAGGGAGTGGCAAGAGGCATTCTGGTTAATCCTTTGCTTTTTAACTGGCATATTTCCATGACAGCTATTTTGTGAGTGCTGTAATTGAAAATCCAAACATTGTTGTGTAAGAACAGGGTGCAGTATCTTCTCAACAACGCATATTAACCACTCCTCCTATTTAAGATCCTGTGTTCCAAATCATGTACCTGATAATTAAATTAATAAAGTTATTGGCACTCTAGCCAATCATTTGATCGGGGATGTTTGTTACACTTTGCTTCAATTCATGCTGCTTTTTCTGAAGTCCTGCACTGACAGTGATCAGTGACACACAAACTGCCCTGAAGCATTTTGTTTAAAAGAATCCATGTGCTTCATTTATTTTCCTCTTGCACAAAAATCTTTCTGGAACTTTGGTGTCATTATCTAGTATCTACCTCTAAGGGGTTCTTTTCTGTCTTTCAGTCAAAGTAATATTTTAGAAATAAACTATTAAGCAAGTCTCTTTCCTCTTGTGAATATGTGCTGTGTAGCAAAATAATATCTGTATTTCACAAAAGTCTAAGTGTAGCATTAATTGTCATAGTCTGCAGGCATGTATGTGGTTAAAGTCTTAATTAAATTTGAATGTATATACATAAATATTAAATACATTTAATTATTTTTAAAAAAATGTTATCCTTTGCCTAGGATACATGCACCAAAAATTAAAAACATGATTGTTTGCTATAACATGATTATACCACAAACAACTTTCAATAAATAGGTTCTAATACTACTATAAAGTTGAAATATAAAGTAATATCAGACCATAGTGAAACAAAATACATACTCAATGCTCAACAGCAGTAGAACTCTAAAAGCCATTTAAAAGTCCTAAAAGTGTTACACCCTTGAAAGCTATAGTAAAAACAAAAACAAAAAATGGTATATCCAACACATTACATCAGATTGAATGTCAGTTAAATAGAAGATGGAAAGAGATTCACACCTAAGGAGCCATATTGAAAAGGATCAATTTGTTAGCTCATTTCTTGTTCCAGAATCAGGCAATCTATGTTTTTTTATTGCATGTGGCTTTTTATGGATATATCCTGATTTTCAAACCTAATCCTAGGCTAAACCTGGATTCTTTTGGTGTGCCTGTAAACTAACTGGCAGTTAGGGGAAATATATTAATTTCTAGGTGTTCTAGTTAATGGCTATGCTGTTCTAAGTCAACTTCAGTTTGGAAATTATCTTCAAAGGCAGTCAGAAGACAAGTCCCTTTATTTATATAGACATGTTGCACTGACACTATCTTGTAAGATACCATGTATTTCGTAAACTAGACTAAATAATAAATCTATAAACTTACAGTATTAAAAACACACACACAGTACAACTAATTCAGATTTAATATAATTAATCCAAGATTATTGTTTGTTTGTTTGTTTGTTTGTTTTGTTGCATTTCTATGCCGCCCCGCTCCCAAGGGACTCTGGGCGGCTTACAACAGAGAATAAAACAATGCAACAATATCCCATACAAACGTTAAAAGAAGACATTAAAACATTAAAACACATACACTCCAATTTGTTCAGTATTTTACTTTAGATTGTTGTTCAGTATTTTACTTTAGCTGAATCATTGAACAGCATATGTCTGTGGGTGGAGGAGTCAAATAGATGATTTCGAAAGTTTTCATTGTTGGGTTGCAGCTAACTGCCAAAGTGTCTGCAAAATACTTGGATTGAGGTATTAGTAAAACAGGCACATTTACAGCCTTGCCTTTCAAGTGAGGCCCTGTAGTATACAAGATTACATTAAAAAGTTCATAGTTATTCCAAATGTCCTTATTCCTATTATATGTTTCCTTTAATTTCCTCCCCATTTCCCTTGACTTGGAAATATACTGTGGTCTTATCCAATGTTACTTAGGTAGTCATTCTGGCTGCTATCATTATACAATTACATTTCTAGGTGCACTTGGAGAACAACTAATTCATCTAACCTAATTATTTTCAAGCAACTAAAGGAGAAAAGGTAGAAAATGGGATTATTTTGGGTTCATTTCCAAGAAGATGAGGAAAAATCAATTGTTTTCTGCTGTGATGATTCTTTCATAGTTGTTCTGACTGTTTCTCTTGTCTGCTGTCCAATTTAAATGTACAAAGGGAATATTTCAAAACTTTATTCTGACATAGCCCTCAAACTTAACTGGACTAACATTTGGGAAACTGAACCTCATTGAAACAGTTTACAATACCAACCTTGCTATGTTCCTCTTATTCTGCCAAAAATTGAAGCAGATGCAAGAGTTTTGGTGGTTTTTCATTACAGCCTATGGGCAAAGTTATTTTAACTGAATCAAATCATGTTGGCTCTGAATCTCTAACTACAAACTGAAATTGAATCTTGCATACCCTTCTGATCTCCAATTTCAATCAAAACAGGTTGGTTCACACAGGATTATTTAAAGATAGCATCAAGTATAATAAAGAAAATTTTAATTTAAACCTACTCAAACTTAAATATCACAGGGTCACAGGGGAGGGGCGGGGGGGTAGCGGTTATCATTAAAGAAGGTCTGAGACCGAGGGAGGCCACTGTTCCTCAGACGGCCGGCTGTGAATCCCTTTTTGTGAAATGGGGTCATGGGGATCAGATGAGTTTGCTGATCACGTACCTGGCTCCCTGCCACGTGGCAACAGCCCTGCCCGAGCTACTCAACGTCATCGCCGCGGTGGCGGTTGATACCCCTAAGCTTATGGTCATGGGGGATTTCAACCTGCCGTCCGTGGGTGAGACGTCAGAGATGGCTCGGGAGTTCATGGCTTCCATGACAGCTATGGACCTGACCCAGTTAATTCATGGCCCTACCCACACAGGGGGAAACACGCTGGATCTGGTTTTTGTCTCTGGACAGTGGTTGAGGGATCTTGATATAGGGAATATAGTTACTGAACCCTTGTCATGGTCAGATCACTCTCTCCTTCGTCTCGACTTTCGAACCGCTGCACCCCGCCGCAGGGAGGCGGAGCCGGTAAGATGGTTCCGCTCCAGGCGCCTGATGGAACCTGACAGATTCCAGACGGAGCTTGGGCCATTTCCTGAGGTTCTGGCACACGCCTCGACTGGAGACCTGGTGGCCGCCTGGGATAGGGCGGCTGCTGGTGCTCTGGATCGGGTCGTGCCTTTGCGGCCTCTGACCTGGCGCCGATCTCAATTGGCTCCTTGGTTTACCAAGGAGCTGAGGGAGTTGAAGCGCCGGAAAAGACGCCTAGAGAGTAGTTGGAGGGCCAGTCTTCTTGAATCTGACCGGACACTAGTAAGATCCCACATTAGGAATTACTTAGTGGCGATAAAAGCAGCGAAATGTAGTTATTTTGCTGCTCTTATTGCGTCATCAGATAATCGCCCGGCCGCCCTCTTTAGGGTGACCCGCTCCCTGCTCCACCAGGAAGCGCGGGAGGACCCCTTGGAGGGTAGAGCCGAGGATTTTGTTCAGTATCTGTATGACAAAATCACTCAGATTCGGGAAGATTTGGACTCCGACTGGGTAGTCTCAGGGGGAGAGACAGGGGCAGGTCTTGAGAATGTTATCTGGGATGAGTTTGATCCTGTGACCCCTGAGGACGTGGACAGGATTCTGGGTAGACTGAACGCGACCACTTGTTTATTGGACCCGTGTCCTTCCTGGTTAGTACTGGCTTCCTGGGAAGTGACACGAGGCTGGCTCCAGGGGATTATAAACGCTTCGCTGAGTGAGGGTGACTTTCCCGCTGCCTTGAAAGAGGCGGTGGTGAGGCCTCTCCTCAAGAAGCCTTCCCTGGACCCGGCAATGTTGGTAAATTATCGTCCGGTCTCCAATCTTCGCTTTGTTGCGAAGGTTGTTGAGAGTGTGGTCGCGCAACAGCTCCCCCAGCACCTGGATGAAACGACGTATCTGGATCCGTTCCAGTCGGGCTTCAGGCCTGGGTACAGCACGGAAACGGCATTGGTCGCGTTGGTTGATGATCTCTGGAGGGCTCGGGACAGGGGGTGCTCCTCTGTCCTGCTCCTGTTAGATCTCTCAGCGGCTTTTGATACCATCGACCATGGTATCATGCTGCACCGGTTGGAAGAGTTGGGGGTGGGAGGCACTGTGTTGCGGTGGTTCTCCTCCTTTCTCTCTGACCGGTCGCAGTCTGTGTTGACAGGGGGACAGAGATCGAGGGCCCTCATATGTGGGGTGCCGCAAGGGTCGGTCCTCTCGCCTCTCCTGTTCAACATTTATGTGAAGCCGCTGGGCGAGATCATCCGTGGTTTCGGGGTGGAGATGTACAGCTGGGTGTCGTCAGTACGCTGACGACACCCAGCTGTACATCTCCACCCCGGATCACCCCAACGATGCCCTTGAAGTGATGTCCCGGTGCCTGGAGGCCGTACGGATCTGGATGGGGAGGAACAGGCTCAGGCTCAACCCATCCAAGACTGAGTGGCTGTGGTTTCTGACGTCCCGATATAGTCAGTTGACGCCATCACTGACTATTGGGGGCGAATCATTGGGCCCCACAGAGAGGGCTCGCAACTTGGGCGTCCTCCTGGATTCATGGCTGTCTTTAGAAGAGCACTTGACGGCCATGACCGGGAGGATTTTTCATCAGGTTCGCCTGATTCGCCAGTTGCGTCCCTTTCTGGATTGGGACTCTTTACGCACGGTCACTCATGCCCTTGTCACCTCCCGCCTGGACTATTGCAACGCTCTCTACATGAGGCTCCCCTTGAGGAGCACCCGGAGGCTCCAACTGGCGCAGAGTGCGGCCGCGCGGGTGGTAATGGGAGCGACATGGCATTCCCATGTAACACCTCTCCTGCGCGAGCTGCACTGGCTCCCGGTGGTCTTCCGGGTGCGCTTCAAGGTTTTGGTTACCACCTTTAAAGCGCTCCATGGCTTAGGACCCGGGTACTTGCGGGACCGCCTACTACCACCAATAGCCTCCCACTGGCCGGTACGCTCCCATAGAGAGGGGCCCCTCCGGGTGCCGTCAGCCAAACAATGCCGACTGGCGGCCCCCAGGGGGAGAGCCTTCTCTGTGGGGGCACCTACTATCTGGAACGAGCTCCCCCCAGAGATACGGAGGATCCCGGATCTGCGCACCTTCCGCCGCGCCTTAAAGACCTTACTATTTCACCAGGCCGGCCTGGCCTAATTTTCCCCCTCTTTTATAAAAGATTTTTAAAATTTTAAATATCTTTTAGTATTTATATATTCAATTTTAAATTGGTTTTAAAAGTGTGGGGTTTTAAATTTGTCGGGGCCAAAATTATTTAATTTGATTTTATTCTATTTTTTAAATTTTGTATTGTATGTGTTTTTATTGTTTGGCTGTGCACCGCCCTGAGTCCTTCGGGAGTAGGGCGGTATAGAAATCTAATAAATAAATAAATAAATAAATAAAATATCGCAATATGGGCAGATATATACATTTCTCCCATTTTATGTAATGAGTTGGAAATAAGTACTTCTGTATAAAGAAGCAATGTATCCTTTATTATATTCCCATCTCAAAAGCACATAAAAACTGCTAGCATAGCTTCACTTTGTGCCCTCACTCACACTTATCTTTGATGTATATGCAACAATTATAAGAACTATCTAATCTGTACAAACCCAAGAATATCTTTAGATGACTCCACATCATGGAAGAACACAATGTATCCCTTATTTAATATTAGTAAGGAACTGGAGTTGTTTCCAAGTAGAGCCGAAGGGCACAACAGATTGCAAAAAAACCTGCCATCAAAATTATGACCATAAATGTTTGTGCAAGAACATTTAATGCAGTTGGACCATATTATAGTTGTCCAACTACTATAGTGGACAGTTTATAGCTAAAAAATCAGGAAAAGTGTCATGTTATGTTATGAAGAGCTGCATGTGAACTTCTATTACCTCTAATCAGTTCATCTGATAATATCTTGACATCCACGTTATTTGTGCCCATGTGTCCGTGAGTACAGTGAAGGCTATGAACTTTTCTGACCTTGTGCAAAGTTCCAGCTTGGTTGAAGGGAGGGAGGAAAGGAAAAAACTTGAAACCAATAGCACAGACTATGGCCAGACTTGCAAAATAAAAAAATAATAATGCAAAATCAATGTGGTTTAGCTAATTTGGCCCTCTCTCTTTCAATGATTCTGATGCTCCTGGAGCTTCACAAGAAATATAACACACAGTGAAATATTGGAGGACATTCTTTATTCACATTCTCTGTAATTCCAGCAACCTTTTTTAAAAAAAATATATAGAAATGTCATTACTAGGTAGGAAGTCTAGAGATTTCTAATGTCCTTTTTCCAATTGCTGGTCTACCTCTAGCAAGCTTCTGAGCTTCAAATTTTGGTGGATTAATTTACTCAAAAACCAATCAATTTTCTTGAATCCAACAAATTTAAAATAATGGCAGAAAGGAATAATAAAGTTACTTATATTTTGAAAGTATTGCTATAATAGAGAGAATCAGATTCCTTTTCAATCAACCTAATACATTTACTTATTGAATTTAGCACATATCACTTACAGTAAAACACATTCATGCACAGAGCTTGTTTGAGATAGGTTGCTGTAGAAATTGAATGAACGAATGAATAAATATCCTCCTTGTATAACTCAATGAAAGTAACCTGTTTTGTGAAAGTGTGCGGTAGTATAGAAAAGAGTTCAGCTGTATGTAAGGCCACCCAATTCTGTACCTAAGACTTGAGGAAGAAAGCACCTGTTCTCCTACACTTCCAATAAAATTCTTTTTGGTAATCATCGTATTTCTCTCTTCGAAGTTAACAGAATTAATACTCTGTATCCCAGACAGGATTAATTTGATTCTGATGTAAGAAACTTCTTTATACAAAATTAGATTATTGCTTTATATGGCCCAATCATATTTACCACGGCAATATTGCTAATAGAATATAAAATAAAAACAAAAGCAAAATAAAAATACCAGGGATTTAATTTGAGAGATTGTATATGTAGAATATTTTCTCTTATATTTTGTTCCTGTATACGGAAAACCAGTTTGACCTGTTTTACAGCAATTTTGTTTCTATATCCAACAAGAAAAGAATATGTTTTATGAACTGTCATACAAACTGCTTTGAGTATTTCAATATTTTTGTTATGTAGGAATATGCAAAATCTGCATATCATATAGGCCAGTGATGGCTAACCTTTTTGCCGTCATATGTCACAAGCGGGGGGAGCACAGGGGGGTTACGCGCATGCGTGCCCACACCCATAATTCAATGCCCCCCACACCCCGATGCATGCGGAGGTGACCCCCTGCGCTCCCCCCGCTTTTGGCACGCGATGGCAAAAAGGTTATCGGTCGGCACGGAGGGCCTGTTTTTTCACCCTCCCCAGGCTCCAGAGGCTTTCTTGGAGCCTGGGGAGGGTGAAAACAGCCTCTCCCACCCCCACCCCCGTGGCCTTCCAGAGGCCAGAAATGGCCCATTTCCTGACTTCCGGTGGGCCCGGAGGGCCTGAAAATCAGCTGGCCAGTGCACACATGCACGCTGAGCTAGGGCAACGCTCGCGTGCCCACAGATATGGCTCTGCCATATCTGTGCCATAGGCTCGCCATCACAGATATAGGCCAATTCCTGCATACATCTCCATTAGAGCTATTGGTTCTAACAAAGAGTTATTATTTTCTATACCTCTTTGCTGCCATCTACTAGTCATCCAGACTTTTGTAATCCAGATTTTTTTACTAGCATTGAGTAAAAAAAAAGACAACAGTTGATTGTTCCTGAAAATAATTTCCAAGTTATGCAGATAAGAGACATATCTCAACTCTGCATTTGTTATCTGATGCTAATAAAAAAGTCCAGCTTTTGGAGACAAAAGAAAATCTTCTGGGGAAAGGAAGATAATTGCATCAACTCTCTAAACTCCTTCAGGCCTATGGAGTCCTCAAACTGAATATGTCAAATAATAAAATCCTAAATTAATTTTACTCTAAGAAGTACAGTAATTATGATAAAGGTTCATTTCTCTTAATTTTCAAAGGCTCTGTGTCTGACTTCTTGGCTATTAATGCCCTAATATATACCAGGCATATGCAATCTTTAGGCTTGCCAGGGCCTAGAGCAGGGCTGTTAAACTGGCGGCCCGCGGTTTAGCGAAGGGGAAAAAAGTCCCAATACATCACGTGACGCCCCCATGACAATGTGAGTTTGACACCCCTGGACTAGAGAGTGAGTGGAAAGGAATTGCCTTGGACTGCATATAAAATATATATAACATATTTAATGTCTATAAATGCACATAATAAAGTTAAAAATTTCGGATCTTGTGGGGCTGCTTTACTAGCAATGCAGGACTTCATGCAGCACTGCTCTGCACTGCTAATAATGAGGGTTGGACATATCTAGTTTATTCAAATATGGATCCGATAGTTCAGTGGAGAACTATTTAAATGGCAATATTCTGAAAACCCAAATTTCAGAAGTTTTTTTAAAGAACAAAAAACACAAATTAGTAATGCTACAGACCATAGGATCATGTCAGGTTGACTTTATTTGCTTATGATTTTCTTTCTCAAACAGCTCATGCTTTTTAGCTTTCATTTCAAAATGTACTTCTATCTCACTTATTTACATTTCACACTTTCCCCCATTTTTCTCAGGAGCAGATAAATTATACCTTCATGTACTTTGCCATGTTATAACTATTGCACAATGATAGTAATTTACCCTTTCTATGTAATACTGCTTTTTGCACAGTACCAGGAAAAAACTGTTGCTTTGTTAGTATTGTAACAACAAAGTTTGGTTAAGCTGAACATTGCTCAAGTCAGTTCTCATGAAAAATGAGAACAGGTTTTGCCTCATCAGGTATCCAAGTATGTAGAGGATAAAATAAATATATATATAGAGAGAAAAGTGACACAACCAATAACTCTGTTCATTTAGGAGTTAAAAAAGAATATTAGTGTGCAAGGTTCTTATATTAATGACTAAAAAAATGGAGATGTACCTCCACCCAACTTTCTTCAAAAAGTTTTTCTTTAAAAAGTCAAAATGGCCTAACCAACAGAATATTGAGAATTTCTTAATTGCAATGTTCCACTCTAATGCTATTTGTATTTAATCAGAAGATACTTGTGATAAAGTAATACCTGCTTATTTTTTTGGCATTTCATACACATGACTTCATAGATATACATCATTTTTGATTGTGCCTTTTAGAATAAGGCTAGAAGCATTATTCACAAGAAAAAGAAATTATAACTATAGTGGTAAGGGTAAAATCTCCTTTCTTAACTCTCAATGCCTTCACAGGGACATCTGTGATTTTTGGGGGGCAATCATGCATAAGTGGTTCCCCACTGCCTTCTTCTGGGATGTTTTTGAATTTCTCTGTGTAGTTTGAGCCTATTTTTCCTCATCAAATTATAACCTGATCTGACTGCTTTGCTTCTGATTCCAAGCAGGCAGTCAGGTGCTGCCATCTGCTGAAAAAAATCTATAGCTATAACATACTCATTATAAATAATTAGGCCTATCACTACTGCCATGTTCCAATTATATTCACCTAAATCAGCCTAATATTTGCTGCTCCTATTGCTTCCGTTTTACTGCCCAGATTATGCAGGATGCATCAACAACGCAAACTGGCTGGGGAATTATTGGATCTGATATTTTAATGTTGCTAAGATTGATACACGCTGGGTTAAACCTTCTTGCTTTCTTACTCTTCTCTTTTCCAAATGTAATTAGCTGATGAAGAATCATGACCATTAGCCAATCTTGGACTACCAATTTGGAGTCTAATGGACTGGAATTTGATTTGATGCTGTCAGATGTGAAGGAAAGAGAGCCTAGTCTGATTATGGCAGTTTTGATGGAAAAAGCTGGCTGGAAGAGGCGTGAATACAAGCAACTCTGAGATAGTGAAATTGATGAGTGATGGACTGAACTTTCTTGGCAAGATAGATCAACTTTGGAGAATGGATTTATTATATTTAAGCACACAAAACCTGACAAGAGCTGCTGTGTTTTTGCCTACAGAAACACTTTCTGAACAATGGTGCTTCAGAAATATTTACAACAGAGGTTTATGATTCAGGGGAATGAAAAGTAATTGTTGGGAAGTTCTCTATTAAAATCTTAAGGAAAAGTTAATTATTAAAATACTGATGAGGATATTTTTTCCTGGACTGATCAGAGATAATGATGGAGTAGATCGGAAGCCATTGTAGAATTTCTATGAGATAATTACAATAATAGATTGTGAATAGAAGGCTTTGAAGTTTAATTTTATTGTTGGGTTACCTGTTACATATATTCTAGTTTTCCTATGGCAGAAAGACGGGCTGCTTTCTGGCTTTGTTAAGATTTTTTTGGGAGAATATTCTATCCTGCCGCTTTTTAATATTAAGAATAAATATTTTAATTGGGGTGGGGGTAGGTTCCTACAGTATGTAGTAGAAAGATGTACAAGAGGTCAATTTGGATGCAAATAGATGTAGTAGTTTATATATTTTGGGCCTGATTTGCAAGGGGAGGAAGTAATTATTCTTGTAATATATTTATCAGTAAATATATTGATAAATATATTGTATATATATATACACATACATATATATTAATATAATATACTTAACATAATAATATATATATACATATATTATATTATGGGGATAATATATGAATTATAAAAAGAATCGTAGCCAATCTTGACAGCGATATGAACTCAAGTTTTGACCTATGTCTTCCTGCTTTAACTTACACAGCAAAACAAGGAAGGATGAATCTGTTCCCAAATGCTGCAACCTATACAACTATTCAGCAAGGTTGCAGGTGGGTGAATTTTGAAAGATGGCTTAGACTGCATTCTGCTTTTACTCTTAGGAGAATACAGGCTTAGTGCTTTCAGAACTCCACACTGCTACAAGCCCAGGGAACAGATAAAAATATAAGCTTTCTGATTTATTTCATTCTCAGTAGTCTTTCAAAACCCAGCACCTATGCCAGCCATAAAAGACAGTAGTATTCTCACAACTATGCCAATATTTTTCTACAGGGAGGGAACAAAGATTAGCAGTGGAGGAAAATAAGATTTGCATGCAGAGGGTGTGCCCAAAGAGGTCAGGAGGCACAGAGGTAATTTGTTGGTGTCCGTTTATTGGTTGCTTTCACCTTAAGGAAGAGTTTACTGGATCCTTTCAAATGGAGATTAGCAGTAAACAAAATAGATGGAGGGTATTCCCAAGAAAATGTTAATGCCGACTATGAAATGCAGCCTTGTTGCTGTGTTCACACGGAACACTTACTTTATTAAGCAGAGTTTAAGCTGCAAGAAGTTTCCACCAGAATGTTACAAAAAGCGGCCGCTTCCGAGTTGGCCCCTTTTGTGTCGGCGGAGAGTTTTTTCCCCCTCCTTTCCACGCCGTCTTCCCCTTTAAGGCAGGAACGCCGTTACTAAGGCGGTCGGAGGAGCGGGCAAACTGAATTCCTCCGGCGGCAACAATCGGGGCGGCCCTTGAGTTCCGTTGCGGCTCTCTCGGGGCGCGATGGCTTTCCCATGCCTGGTAAGGGGCAATGCTGAAGCGATGTCGGAGGAGGCAGGGACCGAAGAGGCAGGGAGAAAGTGGGGCTGGATTGATTGAAGCGAGGCCGGCCCGAGGCAGCAAATCTGCGGAGAGAGCCAGGCCCGCCGAGAAGCCAGAACTCGCGCTTGGGCCGCTGATTTGAGCCAAATTAGGCTGGCTCAGCCCCCCCCCCCCAAATCGTGGGCTGCTGCCTCGGCGCAGCATTGCTGGCTAGGGAATTCTGGGAGTTGAAGTCCTCCAGGTTTAAAGTTGCCAAGGTTGGAGACTCCTGTTCTAGTCCACCCCTTTGTCAAGCCCGACCTGTCCTTCTGTGCCTGGAAGAACGCCCCCACCCCCTTTCTTTGTATTGGTAACCCCTATGTGGGTGCAGGGATTTTTCTCTTTAACAAATCCATGTACTAGGTTTGTCTTCCTGTATCCCTATGCATCTTTTTTTATCACTATTTAAAATGTAGGAAGCCTTCCCCTCTCTCCTCCTACGCCCCTGGCGGGAGGAATAAGTATCAGAATAGTGACAGTTGTCAGAAATGGATGTAGATGATTTGAAAAAATACTTTCTGAATCATAGATTTTTTTTCTTTTTCTACGGAAGTATGATAAACATCATCGAGTAATTAAATTAACCTAAGTCCAAGGTGTATAAAGAAAAATGATACAAGAAATGCAAAAAATTAACTAAGATGTAAACAAAGAGGCAGGATGCATCTCCCTGCATTTACCATCATAAGATACATGAATATTTAAGAATATGTTTGCATTCTTGTAAAATAACATTTGTTTCAATATAACATTTATATAGGAAGACCCAACTTTGGAAAGGAATTTCAAAGGCCACCGGGATGCAATAACTAGTGTGGATTTCAGTCTAAATAAGAAACAGCTAGGTAAGTTACTCTCTAAGCATCATTTTGTTCAGATTTATTTCCTAAAATAAGCATTATGATGTCTCCAGTGTGAAGTTTCCAAAAGATGTCCTAATTACACATACACGCACGCACACACACACACACACACACACACACACACACATAGAGTTAAAACATTACATTTAACTTTAAGGGACGAGAGCAGTTTGCAAATATGTTAATCTTAGGCACAAAGTCATATGTTTCAGAGAACTGAAGGGATACTACAGATTATTCTGATTTTAAAAAAGGATAAATTGGAGGTACCTCCTAGTTCAGGGGTCCCCAACCTCTGGGCCGTGGCCCACTACTGGCCTGCGGCCCACTCAGAACTAGCAGAAGCGACAAGTGATGCATATGTGTGCACAGCTCCACTTGTGTGAGTGGTGGGCATGCATGCCTGCTGCTTGCGCAAATGGAGCTGAACTTGCCTGCCGCTCGCACCAAACCATCCTCTCCCCTCCCCTATCCGTAAAGCCAGAAAGTTTGGAGACAGCTGTCTTAATTGTAATAGTAGTTTGGAATGACATAGTTGCTTTTCATTCTTCATTTTGTTATTTGTTTACTTTTAAGAAGAGCCTCCAGAAGTACATTAGGAAAATCTGTTGAACGAGTAGTTTGATGAAACTGGCCACTCCTTTTTTCCCACTGTAAAATAAGTGATTTATTTCTAGTCATTTAAAATTATAATGAACATATTTTTATTTCATTTAGTAAGTGGCTCTATGGACTCTTGTTTGATGATCTGGAGTATGAAACCTCAGATGAGAGCCTATCGCTTTGTGGGTCACAAAGATGCAGTAATGTGTGTTAATTTTTCACCATCTGGCCACCTGATTGCTTCAGGTTCTAGAGACAAAACAGTTCGTTTATGGGTTCCAAGTGTGTAAGTATAATAAATTATACTGGTTACCTTTTTTTTCTTGATTCCCATCCTTACTTAAATAGAAAAAAATATTCATTTATCTCCTTTAATCCATGATGCATGGGAAGATAGGATGAATTTTAAAGATTTAAAAAAAAAAGATCTATAGCAGTCATTTTTTAAACTCTATGCTGAACTAGGAATTTTTATGTTTTTGCTGTTTGTAACTCTATAGTAAGAAGATAAATACATTACTTATTGCATGAAAATCTACTTCAGTTTACACTGAGGTAGCAACTTGGTACCTGTGTTTGGAATAAATAAATAAATAAAATTTGGCTAGATGACACACAATAAATACAGAAAATATTTGTTTTTCTGTGATGGAATTATATATGTTCCTAATTGTGATTTTTCCTCATCTGATTAAAGAGCTTCTCAGTTTTCAGTTTGCTCGTGTTCATATGTCTTTTTTCTTTTTATATGAAAACGCTTAACATGATGTTCTACTTTTCTTTGTTGCCTCACAGTTTTAGTAGATCACTGTTTTATTACTCCAAGTATTAATTGATTATTTTGCACAACTATTAAACTAATCACTTATTCCAGACTATAAATTGAAATAGAACTTTCCTCCCTCCCTCCCTCCCTCCCTCCCTCCCTCCCTCCCTCCCTCCCTCCCTCCCTCCCTCCCTCCCTCCCTCCTTTCTTTCTTTCTTTCTTTCTTTCTTTCTTTCTTTCTTTCTTTCTTTCTTTCTTTCTTTCTTTCTTTCTTTCTTTCTTTCTTTCTTTCTTTCTTTCTTTCTTTCTTTCTTATGCATTTGGTGTATAAGATGCACCTAAATTTTCACCCCGTTTGCTGTACTGTATATATCTAAATTCAACAAATTTCTGTTAATGTAAATGTGTATGTTAAAACAAATGTGTACAAGTACTGAATGATTTCGAAGTTAGTATCATAATTTTTGTGTGTTTGTTTCCCTAAACTAAGCAAGGGAGAATCGACTTCATTCAAGGCTCATACAGCAACAGTCAGAAGCGTTCACTTTTCTAACGATGGCCAGTCATTGGTTACAGCCTCTGATGACAAAACAATCAAAGTATGGGCTGTCCACAGACAAAAATTCTTATTTTCCCTGAATCAACACATAAACTGGGTTCGTTGTGCTAAGTAAGTCTTTTTTAAAAAAATGATTTTGTGATAATGTATAGCAGGGCTGTCACATCTCGTGGCCCATGGGCCAGATGCGTCATGCGCTGGCCACACCCATGCCTGGTTTAGCTCAGGGGGAAAAAGTTGCGATACGTCACGTGACACTGCCATGACGATGCGAGTTTGACACCTCTGATGTATAGGTTATCGGACTGTCATGTGACAACAGCTGTGTTCAGAGTTTTAGAGACCAATATTGCATAGGAAGCTAGGTGCAGTAGCCTTGCCTTGTTCTTAAATTCTTTGCAGTCTCATTCTGTTTATCCATTGGAGGGAAACTCTGGAAGTAGAAAACTGTTGCTGAGGATTTAGATTTTCCTCAAATATGTAGACTAAGAGGAGACAGAAAAGTTGCGAGGCAGGATAGGCCGACAGTGCACCCTCTCATTGTCTCTATGCAATGCTATTTGCAGAAACAGAAAAAGATTTTGACTAGGGCGCTCTCAAACAATATCTGTGAAGATCTGTAATGTACTTTCATGCTTACCTATATACTTTAGGAACTAGCCACATTTCATATTCCAGATCTCCTTTCTATACACCTCTATCTTATTGGAAGGGATAATTACTACTTTAGATTAAATGAGAATAATGTAGAATAAAATCAGCTGTTTTACATGATATGAATGGAAGAAGGGAGAAGTTTCACCCACTTGCTTTTTCAACTAAAGAAAAAAACTTAGATTTTTAGAAGCAATAGCATGTATTCAGTTGTGTAATATGCTTTTTCTGAAGGCCTTTCAAAAAAGTTTAACTGAAGCTAAATACTATCAAACTCAATAGGTTTCATTTCGAAATAGGTATGAAGAGAACTTCACTGCTAACTAGTTTTCTTTTCCTTTTAATACTTAGAAATTTAGATCATACAGGACAGGAAAAATGGAAACATGTTTTTCAAAAAGAAAGGCTCTGATTGAGAATGTCTATTATTATTGGCTGATATATTAAGAGCTGTCAAAAAACCATAGAAATCCATTGTTCTGGCTATAGAATAGGTAAAATAATAGCTTGTCAGAGAAGGAACAGAAAAAAATGGTTCTCTGATTTAAAACAAGTGTCTTATTAACTATTATAGCTGTGCAAGCCATTTGGGCGGTGGGGGTGGGGGTGGGGTTGTTTTGGTAACAGCCCCGCTGGACTTGCTTTCGGTGCATGTACTGTGTATGAGTCCTCCAACAATGTGAGAAGGCCCTCAAAGTGGTCACAGTGAACTTTGGAGAGGGCCCAATACCTCATTGTTTTTAAGCAGTGGGTTTGAATGGGGGCTTTTGTTGCTTGTGAAACATCGCTCTGAATGGTTCACAGAGCCCCTTATAACCAGGTAATATTGCCACCGTTCTAGTAATTTTCCGCTGAGAATAACTCAGATATAATTTCCATTGAATATTACTAAATGTGCTTCCACAAATGTCTTTGCTGCAGGTTTTCTCCTGATGGAAGATTGATTGTATCATCCAGTGATGACAAAACAGTCAAACTCTGGGATAAAGCAAGCCGAGAATGTATACATTCTTTTTGTGAGCATGGTGGGCAAGTATCAGTTATAGTTCATTGGGGCTTGTCTTATTTTTTTTTAAGCCTATAAAGAAATATCTCTTTAAAAAATAATAATGCTATACCACTTATTTAAGTCAGGCAGCATACCAGGTTAACAATTAATTAAAATGTTTTAAAAGTGGTGCAGTTTTTGTAATGAATTTTATGTACTTTGCTATATTAAAAATCAAAGCAGTGGCCCACAAGCATTATTACTTAAGTTAAATTCTAACAATTTCTACCATCAGTGGAACCGCTTGGCTTTTCCTTCCACCCACACTTGATGAAAACCCTGTTTCTCCTTAGCTCTTTCAAACTATTGAGTGACATAAAAGGCACTTGGGGATAAAGATCATAAAGGTAGCTTTGCAGAGGTACAATTAGTCCAAAAAACCAGTGAGCTGAAATAAAAAAGTGACTAGAAAAGCCTCTCAAAGAGTACAGAATAATTTACTGTGATTTATAGAATACTGAATATAAAGTTTATAATTAGAGTGAACGTTTATTGAGAGAATTTCACTGAAGACTGGTCATAGAAGTACCCTTTATTCTAAGCTGTTCTCATAGAGCTACAACTAAATTTCAGGGAGTTCAGGCTTGAAACTTTATGCAAATACTGTAGTAGGATCCAATATGAGTCAGTCACCGGGACCAGAGGTTTAGTCTTCCTAGCTTTTGTACTCGTGCTGGAGCCCATCCTCAGGGGACTTCTCCCTAACAGAATTTTTTGCTAACACATTCTGCTAGATAGAAGTTCCCTAAGGATGGGCTCCAGCACAAGTCTGAAAGCTCAGACGATTAAATCTCTGGTCCCGGTGACCAATTCAGATTGGTTCCTGCAACATCCTGGGACACGTATATTTGCCTTCATTCATGAAAAACTTGTAGTCTTGTACAACCATCATCCTTATAAAAATGCTTACTTAATTTAAAATATTTATAACCTCATGTTATTACAAGATTCTGTCAAACCCAGCTAGACCCATAATTTAGGATGATCCATTCTTCTGTCTTTGGTGAAAGTTATTAGACTATGCATATTGTTGATTCAGGGATTCAGTTTGTCCTAATGCTCCCATGGAATGGAAGCTACTTCTAGTTGTTAGAATCATTGTGGTTACATAAGACTCAACATTACAGCTATTGCAGTGACCTGATCAAACACCTGACTTTCTAGTTAACTCTTTTTTAGGTTTCTAATGAAAATAAGTAAGGTAGGTAGAGACCATCATGTAACCATGAGACTCTTGCAGTTCTAAATGGGAAGCAAAGCTAAAAATGTAAGAGCTAAATGCTGGACCTTGCTTTAGCCATCTCCTTGCATTGAGCTTTATGAAGTAAAGAAGCTGCATACTTATTGTGGTGATGTACCACATTTTTCGGAGTATAAGACGCACCAGAGTATAAGACGCACCTTTTTTGGTGAGGAAAAGAAGAAAAAGAAATCTCCTTCTGCCTCTGAGCAATTTTGCCTCGTTGCAGCAAACAGCCTGCTTTACTTTCATTTTCATTTTCAGCATAGCTTGATTAGCACAAGGAAAAAAAAATCTGCTCCAGCAATTTACCTCTTTGCAGCAAGCAGCAGAGCCCTGCGCAAAACAGCTGAGAGCAAATCAGCTGAGAGTCTGGAGACTGATCCAATCAACTTATGCTAATTAGACTGTGCTGAAGCTGAAAGAAGCTGTTTTTTCTTGCTGTTTGCTTGCAAGGAGGTAACTGCTGCGAGGCAGGCAAAGGGTGGGGGCAAGAGGGTGGGCGGGGCTACATTCGGTGTATAAGACACATCTAAATTTTCACCCCCTTTTCGGGGGGAAAAAGGTGCGTCTTATACTCCGAAAAATGCGGTACCTTTATCCTGCTGCAAGAAGGCAATGTCTCCCTGGGATGAGCATGCCTCCCTTCAAGGAGATCGATCAAGGAGATCCTAATCAAGGAGAGAAGCAATTTAGAACTAAGGAGAAATTTCCTGACAGTTAGAACAATTAATCAATGGAACAACTTGCCTGCAGAAGTTGTGAATGCCCCAACACTGGAAATTTTTAAGAAGATGTTGGATAACCATTTGTCTGAAGTGGTGTAGGGTTCCTTGCCTAGGCAGGGGGTTGGACTAGAAGACCTCCAAGGTCCCTTCCAACTCTGTTGTTCTAAGTTCTAAGATCAATCAACCAATGGAAGTTTTTCAAATCTGAAAATGGAGGAACAAAAATGTTATGACCCTTTCTGCAGATTCTCTGCTTCTAAAGAGGTAAGGTGTGTACTGTCACATACATATTTTTAATGAGATAATTCCCTGATGGGTTTGCTTTATCAGGAAAGTTTAAGAAGTATTCACTAGTCAAGCAGCACTTTTAAAAAACTCTCTAGGAAACAGATCAACCATGTAACTTTTAAGACAACACTTGAGCAACTTTTTTTCATTTTTGGTTTAGATCTTTTCCCTCATTTTTAATCATTACAGGTTTGTCCCCCATGTGGACTTTCATCCCAGTGGTACATCCATTGCTTCAGCTGGCACTGATAACACAGTGAAAGTATGGGATGTCAGGATGAACAGGCTGCTGCAACATTATCAAGGTAAGTAACCTGTGCATTGTTAGACTGGCTGTGCTCACTGCTGCACATCATCATGTGATTTGATTGAGTCCATCTTAGTGTTTTCTCTAAACTCAGTCCGTTCTAATCCATTCATTAAATTGTAGTTATGGGAGCAACAAAACCCATGTAACCAGTTAACAGAATATTTGCTAAGTTTATTGTAAGAGTGTCAGAGAACAATAAACTCCCAATAAGCTGCCCTGAGTCTCCGGAGAAGGGTGGCATATAAATCGAACCAATAAATAAATAAATAATGAAAAAAGCATGCTTTTTTGCTATTTTTTCTAATGAACATTTGAAAGGACTTCATATTTGACTGCATGAAGAACTTTGTTTTGGAAGTTAAGCAGTATGCGGACATCATTTTTATATAAAAATATCCTTTTTTAAACAATGCAGCCCCCAATTCCTTTCTGATCGTACTATTATCGTACTGCTTTTAAATTCTATTTTGTACATTGTTTTTATTATGGCTGTTCACCGCCCTGAGTCCTTCGGGAGAAGGGCGGTATATAAATAAAATAAAATAAATAAAATAAAATAAATATTATGTATGGACAGTACTATTAACTTTAGGCAGTTAAATATTTGAAAAATGGTGATATTATATCTTTAGTGTATATGTTTATTTCACAATGAAACATGACTACAAGTAGTCCTCAATTTACAGCCACAATTGTACAATTGGGACTGGAATTTCCATTGTAAGTCTGCGGTCACAAAATGAGGCATTGCCTGATCTCATTGATTTATGATGCCAATCCCAGTTTTCCCTGTTGCAGTCATTAATTGGGCTTCACAGGTCATTAAGAGAGTACCTGCCCCAATCCAAGTTATTCCAGGTTCAGTCCTTCCTGGCCCTGAGCCTCAATAAGGTCAGGGACTGCTTCCAATTCCCCCCACCCCCCCATCTCCCTTCTCATCTCTGTCCACCCTGCAGCCTGCTTTGTGGGGTAGCAAATGGGGCAACAAGTAGCCTCAGAATTGCATAGCTCTGTAGTGCTTGCCACGCTTTTGGGAAGCCTTAAAAAGCACCAGCAAGTATTTGTTTGTCATCTGCCTTCTCTCCCAGTTCCCGCATCAACTGTTTGCCTTTTGCACCCAGTGCCGCATTGCCTTTGTGGTCTCCTTTTCGGACCCAGCTTCTCTAGCAAACTTTTGCTCCAGTGTTTAAAGCTTTATTTCTTGGGGCTGTGTATTGCACCCTGTAGCAAGGCAGGGTGCAGGGTGGCCCAAAGGGCAAATATGGGGGGAGGGAGCTAAGCGGGTAAAGTGGGTTGGTCTGAGAGGGAGTGACTAGCCCAAAGTCACCCAGGGGGCTTTCATGCCAAAAAGAGGCCTAGAACTCACAGTTCTTTGATGGACTTGGGACATTTCTGAGGTGCAGTGCCATTAATCTGTCCAAAATTCATATTTGTTACTATTCACATAAAACTGCACCAGTGTTTTTTCTACATGAGGATGCTTGAGAGCTAAGCTGTACTGTAACAAATTAAGAGTTAATTTTTTCCAGTTATTTTATTTGAATGATTGTTTCACTTTTCTCTATTTTATACCTTTAATTTAAGTGAATGTATGTAACATAAGGTGGCACGGTTGTTCAGTGGTTAAGACGTTGGGCTTGTCGGCTGGAAAACCCGGCAGTCCAGGTTCGAGACCCGAGCACCACACAATGGGGTGAACTCCTGTGGTCGCCCCAGTTCCTGCCAACCTAGAAGTTCAAAAGCATGCAAGTGTGAGTAGATAAATAGGTACTGCTTCTTTGGGAAGGTAACAGCACTCTGTGATATCATGCTGGCCACATGACCACAGAAATATCTTCGGACAATGCTGACTCATTGGCCTTGAAAAAAAGATCAGCACTGTCCCTATAGTCGGTAATGATTAGTGAAATAAACTCCACAGGGACTACTTTATCTTTTTTTTTTTTAATGTGACATGCAAATATTTGTTTGTGTTTCTTTTTCTTTTTTGTAGTTCATAGTGCTTCAGTGAATTGCCTGTCCTTTCATTCCTCTGGAAACTACCTCATTACTGCTTCTAATGATTCAACACTAAAAATATTGGATTTATTAGAAGGCAGGCTATTGTATACCTTGCATGGTCACCAGGTAAGGAGAGTTGTTTCAGAAGTATTATATAGCATTTGTGCGTGCAATAACTATGTAAACAATTCTATAGCAGAAGTTGTTATATATAACTTACAGATGAATTCATTTATACCTTTTACATATTGTAGAGGTTCAGTTATACAGATGATATTACAAAAATGTTTTTAAGGCATATTTTGGTGTGATTATGTTTGAACTGAAAATCAATTGATTTAAGTGTTATTTTTTTAAAAAAAATATGCTCCAATATTTTCTCAGAATTTCAAGAATTCTGAGTCTGCATTTTCCCAAGAACCAATTTTTAAAAAAATCTCATGTAGCAGTTTGGTTAATAGCATACAATATTCTAAAAAGATCAGTCTTTTTTTAACTTCAAGGCTCACAAAAGTTTATATGTTAAAATTCTAAAAAAATCAAATAGAATAAAATAATAATAATGCAATTAAAATCCAGTAACTATAAAGTCACTGAAGCAGTCGGTGTGAGCTTAAATGAACTTCAGGGGATGGTAGAGGACAGAAAGACCTGGAGGAACGTTGTCCATCGGGTCGCGATGGGTCGGACATAACTTCGCAACTAACAACAACTATAAATTCAGTAGAGTTTTAAAAAGCACAAAACCCATTAAAACCTAGCTAAAACAGGTTAAATATGTTGGGAAACATGACTATATAAAAAATTAATTGCTGGGCATAAAAAAATTATAAAAAATGATACCAGGCAAACTGCAGTGTGTGTGTGTAGTGGCAGTATTTCATGAAGGGACCATTATGATCCAGAGTAATTTGAGAATGAGTCTTTGGTAAAGGAACAATGGCTCCAGAAAGATTGATGTGATATGTTGTAATATCTTTTGCAGAATCTACTTCCAAGCTCTTTAGAATTTCATCGGTACAATAATCAGTACTTAGAATTGTGCCCAGAAATGTACCAGTAACCAGTTTTATAAGTGCTATGCCTACTCCAGTTGATTCTAGTCAATAACTCTGCAGATACATTTTGTATTAAGTGATGTTGCAGAAGAGTTTTTGAAAGGAGCTGCACATACAACACATTGCAATATGCAGCCACACGGCTGCAGGTAGTCAGGAAGCAAAATGCCCACCTGGCCACATGTCCTATCCCTCTTCACTTTTCCTCCCCCTACAGTTTGAACAGAGGTTGATCATAATAGAAAAGATGAAAGATTTTCTTTTAAGCATTTTATCCTAAATGTGCATGAGCTTCTTCTGCCAAGCCTACAAAGAACCAGCATTTGGTTCTCCAAGTCTCTATGAAAGGAAATTGAGAAGTTTAAATAACAAACAAGTAAAAGAATTCATTGCTTTTTCCAGTGAGCGCTATTGCACAAAAACAGTTACAAGGCACAGATGCAGCTAGATATCCATGATATTCACATGGGATTTCAACAGAACTGGCACATCACAGTTTATATCCATGTTCATAAAGATAAGGCATGACCTTATTTGGGTGAGGGAGGTTGTTTGAGTTTTGGAGGGGAGAATTCTTTGAAAAAAAGCATAGTGTGTAAGGATCTGTGCCACAGATCCTGTCGTGCTGTGGAGGCTCTGGTAATGATAGAATGCAATTTTTATATCTGTAAGCTCTAATTAACCATTGATTTAATGTTGATCAAAGTTGTAAATTTTTATCTATGATACTTGAATCTAACATTTCTGAGACAACCTGTTCTCCCAGTTTTTATTCCTGTGTACTTGGTAATCTGTCATCTGCATTATAGTTGACTTTAGCAAGTTCTCCATGTTGTTAGTAGGAATATGCTAGAAAGACTTGGGGATATGTTTTTGCACTGTTTATTTTGTGCAGTATATAATTTACTAAATGTCATATTTCTAATTAATGAGCTGTAGCTAAATCTATTATATTAACAATAGATAAAAGTAGGCTTAAAGATGCAAGGATTAATAATTAAGTGTTAATTCTGCGAGTAATATTAGTCAGTTGGATTAAGAGTTTGTTACATTTTTATGTAACTTTGCATGTTTGTACTAAAGACATTGCTTGGCTCAAATATGGTTTATAATCTTAACAGTTGATTACTTCTCTGGGATACTTACTCATAGGAAAAGCCCAAGATGTCTTAAATGTACTTTGACGTAACATATTTCTGTACCGGAATCAGTTGCCAGTTGATTACATAGAGAATACTGCTAAGTTTACATTGCTGTCTTTAATTACAATGGTGCTTACTTTTCAAACCAGAAAGCTTGTTAGGGAGATGGAGTTTAATTGCTGACATTTACAGCTACACAATTTGATATATTCTGACTGCATTTTAAGTACGGTATCTTCATTTATGCAGTACTTTTCCCTTAAACTATAAACAAGGTTTGGAATGAATGCGTAGAACCATTGTTGATACGTGATTGTTAGGGAAACCATGCTTCATGACTCATGTATTAGTCATCTATCATCTGTTAGGGAAATTACTGCTGTTCAGTGGGATGGTGGATACTGTTGTGTATGACTTAGAAATAAGAGCGATCTAGGAACAATAAAGACTTCTTAGGGAAAATCAAGTACAGTTGTATTCATCTATTTTCATTAAAATGAGTTCATGCCAGATTTTCAACACAAAGTGATCTCAAGGCAATTTACAAGATAAAATTAAAAAGAATACAATGTAGACTACCATTAATGAAAAGAGCACTATTTTGTATGTATTATTTATATGCACAGTTCTATATAGATCCAATCAAAATCAATATTGTTGTTCAAATAGCTTAGTGTGGGTATTGTACCATGTTTCCCCGAAAATAACATCCTGTCTTATATTTTTTGAACCCTGAAATAAGCGCTTGGCCTTATTGCTATGCGCTCGAAAGCCGGATTGGGCTTATTATAAGGGGATGTCTTATTTTGGAGGAAACAGGGTAATAGGAAAAATATGCCATCGGCACAAGGCTTTCACATGGATATTTAGTACCTCCAATCTATACTAAATGGTTGTTCTTTTAACCTTATAGGGACCAGCTACCTGTGTTTCTTTTTCAAGAACAGGAGATTTGTTTGCGTCTGGAGGCTTTGATGAGCAGGTACTGCTTTTGTAAATAACCCTGTAGCAAGTACACCTATAGGGCAGAAATAGTGTGTGCTCACAAGTACTGTGCAAGCCATTTGATTCCAAGGCAAAAAAGTGCTTTGGAATGCATGGGTATGCTTATATAGTGCCCTAACTGCAGTTCCTTGAAGCAGTTGTGCTGTTTCCTGTAATTGCTGAACTGCAAGAAAAGATGCATTTGGCTTTGGGGGTTGCAAACAGATGCTGCATGAACACTCCCATGCTCACCAATCTAATTGTGCCTTCAGTAAATGTCTTAGAGAGGGCATCAGGGAGTAACCTAATCATTTGCTGTTTTGTAACAGATTATACCTGCTGTGACAATTATTTTGTGAATTGGCAAGAAAACCCTCCATTCATCAACCAGTGCTTGTGAGCATTTGTGCCCTACTCTGAAATTACAAAATGTGCCCATTGAGTCAAAAGAGTTGGGAATTCTGTGAAGTAGACATATGGAAAGGGCTACCTTGTCTTTAACCATTGATGGTTTAGAAGTGTCAGTGTTAAAGCTCCTCATTTTATTATTAGTGGTTCTGGGCTTCCTTGGGAAGAAGGTTCACATATGATGAAATGAATGTTTCATTAGCTTAAATAACAACAACAACAACGTTTAGTATTTTCTCTCTGCTCTTTTGTGGATCAGTGATGTGATGTTATTGTGCACATGAATAACATGTAAACTCCAGGTTGTATTCTGAAAGAATTTGGAATGGGACAAAGAAATGGAAATGAATTTATGGAAATGAACTTCCTATGATCCTGAGTCTGATTATTTAAACATGTTTACAATTTTACTTTCGTAGGTAATGGTTTGGAAGACAAACTTTGATACTGCTGATTATAGTGATACAATACAAGGCCAGAAATATACTATGAATGCAAATGATTATGGTAATAATCTGAAAACACAGAACTCCATTATGCATATGAATGGCTGTTTTAACGGCATGGTAAGTTGATGGAATTGCTATTCTAAATTTTTCTCTTCTGGTTTGACACAACAGTATATCCTGAATTCTTAGATTTTTTCCCCCCTTCTGTTTGGTAGTGTGCAATTTTCAGAAACTTCCTGAACAAGTCCTTGGCAAGCTTTTTCAGAAATGGTTTGTCATTAGTTCCTTCCTAGGGCTGAGACAGAGTGACTGGCCCAAGATCACCCAGCTGGCCTCGTGCGTAATGCAGAACTAGAACACATGGTCTCCTCGTTTCTAGCCTGATACCATAATCATAACACCAAACTTAGATAATAAGACTACTATATTTATTTAATACAGTACAGGCAGTGCTCGGCTTACGACCATAATTGAGCCTAACATTTCTGTTGATAAGTGAGACACTAGTTGAGTGAATTGTTCCCTATTTTACGGTCTTTCTTAAGTGGATCACTGCAGTTGTTAAGTTAGTCACATGGTTGTTAAGTGAATCTGCCTTTCCTATTGACTTTGCTTGACTTTGGTTGCAAAAGGGGATTGCATGACCCCAGGACGCTGCAACCGTCATAAATATGAATCAGTTGCCAAGAGCCCAAATTTTGATCATGTGTCCTTGGAGATGGTGCAAGGGTTGTAAGTGTGAAAAACAGTCATAAGTTACTTTTTTCATTGTAACTTTGAACTAAACAAATGATTGTAACTTTGAACTAAACGAATAGTTGTAAGTCAAGGACTACCTGTAATACAACCAGGAGGTGGGCTGGCCTGAGAAAATGCAATTGGCCTTTTTTTTTTAACTTAGCAAAGTCTTTGGTTGAAGAGCAATTGAGGTTAGATTTTCCCAATCTTAATTTAACACTATAACCAATGTGTTACATTATATCGGCTCTCATCTTGTTTGCTTTTTCCAAATACCGTATTTTTCAGAGTATAAGACACACTTCCCCCCCCTAAAAGAGGCTGAAAATTTGGGTGCGTCTTATACTCCGAATGTAGCCTCGCCCATCCACCGGCTCCCCCCCTTCAGCCTCCGCACGACCCCTTCCTGCCTGCAGAGATTGCCCCCGACAATGGTTTGTGCTTTTGGGCTCCCCGCGTTGCATTTTCATCCTCCAAATGCTCTGTTTGAGAGCCCTTCAAGACTGCGTGGATCGCCAAAGCACATTGCCGCCGATCACAGCCCGAAAACGCAATGCATTTGGAGGCTTAAAACGCAATGCGTGGTGCCCAAAATGGCTACCCGGAACAGCTGCTGCCTTCTCTTACCCCTTCCAAGCTTCACTTGAGCTCCCTCTGACGATCAGCTGTGCTTTTGAAGCTTTTTTCAGCCCCAACTGTGCATGCTCAAAATCAGCGAAGTAATGTGCTGAAGCTGACCAGGCTAAGGATGCTAGCCAGATGAATACCTGGTAGGCAGATATTTTTTTTCCTCCCCAAAAAGTAAGCTGCATCTTATACTCTGGAGCGTCTTATACTCCAAAAAATACAGTATTTGCTGATAATCTGTCAGTAGTGATGATAATTCATCCTCAGAAAGATCAAGAGAATTTGAAATAGAAGTGGATTGATTTTGATAACTGAGAGTTTTTAACTGCTGTAGAGCTTTAGAAATTTTATTTGAGTTAAAATTGATGGGTGCTGTTATTACAAGGAAAACACTAAAAGTAGTAGAAAGAAACTCATGTGTTAGTGGATAGAAATGAAAAGACATGTTTAACAATCTGACTTTCTAACCACTGTACATGCCGATTTTTCTTATTATGGTACACTCTACCATTTTGAACCATGAAACCATAATACAGTGACCTAATTCTTAGCTCTATTTGAAAGAAATGTTAATATAAAATAGGTCTAGTGCTCTGTATTTTCAGCTTTTTTTTTTTTACATATTCCTTACTTAGCATTTCTCACATAATTATTTGTCACTGATAATTATCATTAGTTTACAGATAGATTTTAAAAAATAATGCAGTGGGTAAAAAATAAAAATAATTGATAGGGCGGGTTAATAATTTTAGAATGTTAAAATATATGAAACATTCCAAGGCAAAGAGTAAAGAACATTTGAATCTGAAGTGACCAAAGATGTTTTGACTCCATTCTTTGTTTATCTGTCAG
Organism: Pantherophis guttatus; assembly: GCF_059756535.1. Lineage (NCBI taxonomy): Eukaryota > Metazoa > Chordata > Lepidosauria > Squamata > Colubridae > Pantherophis > Pantherophis guttatus. Next base: position 212,124,391 of record NC_142064.1, read on the forward strand.
CTTTCTACCTGAGAGAAAAGGTACACCTACTAGGTCTTGATACTACAATAAATGGATTTACTGCCTATCAGATAGATTTTGTAGACTTCTTGTAAGTTATAGTGAAGAAAATATGTGAAATATTTTAATATTGGATAAAAGAGCCACCTTTGGGTGAGATGAATGGCAAAAAATTTAATAAATAAAATCATTAGAAATTGTTTTACAAGATTATTATTGAATTTATGCTTCTGTAAATAACATTTCTTTTTCAGTTCTCAATGCATTGATGTTTTTAATATTATTTGTAGATACATTGTTTTGTCTAATTTGGCCAACTTAATTAACAAGAATAATCAGTGATTCAAATAATTCAAATAAAGACTGCTTTTTTTCTCCTTTCTATCCCACAACTGTTTCAATTCCAATATTTTAGTAGAGATTATAAACAATTAGATAATAAGGATTCTTAGTGGCTGATAATTGAACTAACACTCATTTCTCTATCTTTCCATTTAACATTTTTCTGGCTTTGATTCCATCTACTGTTAGTATTAAACATTCTATTGTGCTGAATAAATTTTGAACTGGAACAATGAACTAAAATAAGTGTCATCTCTTTACCAGTATAATTACATAGTTTCCCTTCCAATAGTTGATGTTTTTATATTGATTGTGGAGCTCAAAAAGTACATCTGGAGAATAATTTTATGGCCAAACAGCCACTTTGTTGTTATGCAAGTGTGAACATTTCCTTGATTGAGAGTCTGAAGGCATCAATTCCTTCACTGCAATGATGAAATTTGAAGGTATAAAGTTGGAAAGGCTTTGGTTTGAAGAAAACCAGAGGAAACAACAGGAGTCCAGCATAGGTTATTTAAAATCAGGACTCTTGATAAAACAAACAAACAATAGCTTATCAAAATATATGCCGCCCTGAGTCCTTCGGGAGAATGGCGGCATATAAATACATGTAATAAATAAATAAATAAATAAAATGACTGCACTATAAACAGAGGAAAAGGCCAGTCAGGATTTAAATGGTTGTCCATCTCCTCAAAGTGACTCTGGGTGGCTAATAACAAAGCCAACAAGAAGACAAAATAAATAGTTAACATCCAAACTACCATCAGTACAGCCATTTAACTTTGACCCCCATGCTTGGGAGCACAGTGAAGTCTTCAGGGTCTTGAAAAGTCCATTAGGGTCAGAGCCAGTCTGACCTGGGGGTGGGAGAAGATGTTCCACCAGGCAGGCCTGCCAGATGATATTCTTTAATTGATGGGACATTTGTTAAAGTAAGAGATGGTATAGGACTTGAGATTTGGGGAAGGCAGATTGAATATCTGGATGCTTATAGTGAAATTGCAAGCATGTAGAATAACACAGATTCTTCTCAAACGTTTGATTGCAGAAACCGATGGACACTGGCTATAGCGAGCAACAAAAAGCTGGAAATTACGGACATGAAAAGGTAAGCCAAATTGAATGTATACTTATCAGGAGACTATTGTTTGTTTATAATACGTTTTAAAAATATTTTAAAAAATTAAAAATATTTACATACAATATTTTAACATGAAAATGATCTTCTTTTATTAGATGAGAACCATAAACATTCTTTGGACTCCCAAACATGGTCAGGGCCAGGACAAAACTAAATTAAATTTAGCTTAATACAGTTTATAATCGCACACACACTCTCTCTGTCTCTTTTTCATTATTTTCTCTCTGGGGATATGCCCAAAATGAAAAATAAGCCTATGTGGATTTTCCTTCATCTATTGGATCTTGTGTCCAGCCAAGGATGGAGATACATAGCTGGGTGTCATCAGAATACGGATAAAAGCTCACCCTCAAACTGATAAGACATATTTCTCATATTTGTGTACAGGTTATCCTCAGTTATTGATCACTTGTTCAGTGACTGAACTTAGAATGGTGCTAAATGAGTGGTACTTAAAATCAGTCCTTGAAGTTTGAGCTGTCCAGCACGTTAATGATCATATGATAATGATTCAGGCACTTGGCAATTAATTAACGGTCATGTCGTTGCAATTTGCAACCTTCCCGGCTGGCTTTCCACAAGTAAAGTCAATGGGGAAGCCAGAGGGAAGGTTTCAAGTCGTCTCAGTAAGTTGCTCCTACCACTTTCCTGCACACTGTCCCTCCCTCCCCATCTGACTGCACTTGTGCCTGACCGCAGCAGCCACTTGCATGTCTTCCCATCTTTGGTGCACCCGCAACACACTCGTACCACAGCAGTCACCTGCCTGCCGGCTTGCAAGCTTTCTGGGACTTGCACCTTTCTGCCATTGATTTTGCTCCAGGTTTTTGCTGTTTCAATTCCTGGAGGTCCCAGACATGAACTGCAGGTAACAACTGCCACCATCTCCCTCCAGCAACAAGAAACAGAAGATCTGTAACAAAAACAGCTTCCTTCTTCAAATCTTTGTTCCCCAACCATGGAGATTGAAGGCAACATTGGCACAACTCCTTGGTTTAGGCACCTCTTCTGTGCCATAAGCTTCTATGCATATGTTTGTGCCAATTTAAATGTGTATGTGATGAGAGTGACAGGTCTTTTGTTTCATTACCTTCATTGTGTCTCTCATCCTCCAGCAACTGGGGATGGATTCTGGAGATTTTCCAGTTAGACAAAAAACTCAAGAAGCTGGAACGGCAGAATTAATCCAAAAACAGCAAGTACAGTTTGATGAGATTGGGCTTACCAGTACTCTCCAGCACATCGTGGGACAGTTGGATGTTCTCACTCAGGTAGAGAAGACTTTGGCATTTTGATGAAATGTCATAATATTATAAATAGTTTTATAACAATGCTGTTATGGAAGAATCAGTGTGAGGAACATGATGAAGAAACTTCTGGATAACTACATATGAAAATTAAGTTGTAAACAAAAAATGCTTGTATACTTGCCTTGCATTATAATGGATTAGTGAGGGGAGGCAAAGCAGAATTTTCTGATTCACAGCATTTTACATTTCTTTGCCTGTAAATTGCTAATGTTTGGAATTAGCTTGTGTGCATAATTTATAGCTAGGAACTTCCTGCCTTACATGCTAGTTGCTACTAGACTAGACGGGTGACACACATATCTAATAAATAAGTGTTCATAGCAAAAAGCTTGACATTTTAACTTTCATTTGTCTTTCATTCTTTCTCAAGGAGGCATATATGTCATTCTTTTATCCAGTTTTTTTCCCAAAACAGACAAGATAGGTTTGGCTTAGAGATAGTGACTGATTCAATGGGTTGGATTTGACCTTGATTCGCTCTTATTCAAACTCCTTAGCCAACATGCCACAGAGGTTCCTGGCATTCAGTATTTTCCCTATACAGTACTTTCCGTATACAGACACTGTGGCTGGTGGTAGTGATAGATTTATATACAGTGTGACCCTATTTGGAAAATTGTGAGGTGACTTTTCTTTAAAGTTGGACTGTATGATTGGAAAAGTTTAGTACATTTATATAAGAAGAGATGATCAGGTTTCCCATTTTTTGCTATTTTTTTTTTACTGGCATAGAGCTAGTTCAGATTGGAAACCTAGAGAGGTTTCCAATGCTCAGGTCACTTCTCAGAGTATGTCGTCGTATTTTTACATGTGAAGAGAATAATTGATATATGCAGGTTAATTAATATAGTTATTAATTCAGTTAATTCAATTTTTGCCCCAGCCAGCTCTTTTTTGGAATATGTCTTCTGCTATGTTCAAATATAAAAATACATATATGCATGCACACATGAAAGTGTTCAAATGCAGATGCTAATTAGTAGAAATAACAGGGCTGGAATTGTGTGATACTTTCCACATCCAGATTTCAGATAAAGAAAAAAGAGAATGGCTTCCCAATCTGAAGAATGATGGCAAATCTGAATCTTAAAAGTCTCAGGGAAATTAGAAGAGTACAGTACAGAAAATTTCATAAAAGAATTTTGCTTTGGGAATTCATTTGGATTGGCGTGAGGCATATAGCCCTATAGATAATTCTTAACCTATGACCATAATGGAACCTGCCCATTATGTTTGTAAGTTGTGATGGTTGTTAAGCAAAATGATCATGAGATGATGATGATGATGATGTTATCCATTCAGTTGTGTATCCAATGTTTTATTTCTGGGCTGCATTCACTGCTTTGAGCATTCCCTGCTCTTCCCAGTGTGGTTATTAAGTGACTGTGCTGGTCATTAAGTACAGCATAGAGTGCCTCAGGGATGGGGAAAGCCATGGGAGGGCTAGTACAGGCCCAGACCTGCCTGTCCCAGGCTTTCTCCACCCCTGAAGCATCCTGTGCTCTGCTTCCTGACCTTGAGGGTCCCTGCAAGATTTGGACCAGTTCCCACTCCACTGGGTCCCACACCATCCTACCCAACCCCTGTCACTAAATGAGCATTTATCTTTAGAAGAGTTCCCTCATGTGAGGGAAGGAGGACAGGCCTCTATGTGCCTTAGCATCCTTGGCTTCATAGCTGTGTCCCGAAAACGGGTGCTATTTTCAGAGTGGCTGCAATGAATGGTGCCTGCTTTTGGCCCAGAGTCACATGGCCTAGGGACGGAGAAACTTTTAGTTCAGCCAGGACAGTGACATTAAGAATGGCTAACTGCCTGCTCTGGATGTGGTTGGGTATAATACAGGAGGCTTTTGAGTATTACTGGACATATGTAATGCCATCCCTGAAAAAAAAAAGTTGTAAAAATACTGAGGGTAATGGAGATATTCTGATCATTTTATGTAGTCCTTTTATTCATGTACGCAAAAATACTTTACTTCGTGTTTATTGTACAGTATGTAATGGTTATTATCTGCAATATTTTAAAAAAATAGTCTGTAGTAGTCCATGCTTAGTAGCTTTAAAATGTTTTTTGACTTGAAAACTTTGCTTCATTACTGCATGTTGGCACCAATCTTTAAGATATTTTGGGTTGGGAAAGAGTTTTTTCTATATTGTTCCTCCATGGTGACAAATTCCAGAAGAAAAGCTTTGTTGCAGTGAACTTGAAGAAGTTTCAAGCAAGAACTATATCGTACTATTAGCACTTCTTTGATTAGTACCCTAGAATGAACAGCAGAGGGATCTAAACACATACCACGTTACTGAAGGAGTGTCACTCTACTTTCTAATCTGTCTAAACTATATAGCCACAATCATTTTAAATATGTGTTTTTTTTTAATCAGTCATAAGGCTTAAAAGAGGATAAGGAAACTAATGGAACCATTACCAGATTGTTTAATCCCATTGTGTAGAACTCTGTATCATTCAGCAAACTTCGTTGCATAGTATTTTCCCAAGCTGTACCTGGCCCATTTCCCTACTACAGCTAGTCCTCAACTTACAAATGTTCATTTAACAATGGTTTGAGGTTACGATGAACTCAGAAAAAATGACTTACGATCCTTCCTTGAATTTATAACCATTGCATCATCCTGCAGTCACATGAATGCAATTTGGGGGCTTGTCAAACTGCTCACCTTTATGATGATTGCAGCACGTTGCAATCACACGATTGCTATTTGCAATCTTCTCAAGCCAGCTTCCGACAAGCAAAGTTAATTTGTTGCAGTGGACTTGAAGATTTGCTTAATAACTATGTGATTCACTTAACAACCATGTAATTTGTTTAATAATTGTAGTAAGAATGGTCATAAAATTGGGACTCCACATGATGACTCACTTAACAATTGCATTGCTTAGTTATCAAAATTCCAGTGCCAATTGTTGTAAATTGAGGATTATCTGTAGGGATTAATGGCGTTCTTATAGCATCAGCTACTCAACATGGAAGTAATAGGAAACTTGTTCCCATTATTATTTTGGCTTCATGACAGTAAGATATTCTAGCAGATGTTGTAAATTGCTAAGAGTGTAATAATTTGGTATCTAATGAAAAATGATAATTTAGCTTTCCTAGTAATATATATGAGCCTGGCGCTATTATATGCTAGGCTTTTGCAAAGTGAGCCAGTTTGGTCTAGTCGTTAAGGCATCAGACAAGAAGTTGGGAAACCATGAGTTCTAATTCTGCAATAGGCACAATGACAACTGGGTGACCTTGACTAGTCACTCTCTGAGCCCTGGGAAGCAGATAAGGGCAAGCCATTCCTGAAAATCTTGCCAAGAAAATTGCAGGAACCTATCCAGGCAATTGCCAGGAGTAAAATTGCCATGTGTAACTGGAAGGCACACATACAAAGACAAAAAAAAGACGCAAAAGTTAATCTCCCAATCTTCCCATAATTTTCTGTGGTCAGCAAAACAAAATCTTGGCTATAGCTTCAAAATGGATTTATTTCTGATATTTCTTTGCAAGCAACAAGAAATTTTCTCTTATCAGATACTTCATTGCAGACATACAAATTACTGCTCTACCACGGTGACCTTGAATGTACGTTACTGCCATCTTTGGTGTCAGTCAGTTGCTGTCACTCATACCTGTGGGGATGAGAATAAAGTTTAATTCAAAATATTTTTACCAGTCCTTATTCTACTCCTGCTTCAAGGAAGCTCTTGAATTGCAAGGGAAGTCACTAAATTTCTGAAAGGGTCTCTCCCTATACTTGATGATCAGAGAGTTCTTTTAGATTGGGGTTGGGTCCAATATTGTTTAATGTTTTGTAGACAATACTATGCTGGAGAATCAAAACAAACATATAAAAGAGCAAGCTTGTTCTTCCTGAGGCTGTAAGATCAATTATTAGGAGAAGCAAAATTGGAAAAAGGACAATTCTCCATCCTTTCTGCTTGCTGAGCCTTAATGTGGAATTAAGGCTATATTTTCTTTTCAATGTTAGCTTTTCTCAAAGGCTAAGATTAATAGTAATGAATTATTTAGCAAATTATATACTTTTCTACTTTAGATAATAATTTCCCATTAAATTATAGGGAATGGCCAGCAAATTGATACGTAATGTGGCGAAATGTTTTCTTTTGCAATATTGTGTTTTTGCCAGTGCATGATTTTTTGTGTGAGTTTATTGCTTTTTAGTAATTTATTCTATTGCACTCCTTTCTTAGAAAAACAGCCCATGGTATCCTTAAATAAAATGGGCAGCATAGCTTAATATTACAGATATTTCTTCAGATGGTGTTCTCACATGAATCTGACTTGTTCTAAGTAGTTACATAGAATTGTTGTCTTGACTTATGCTAACCCTATATCACATTCTGTCATTATCTTTCTCATTTTGCAGACTGTGTCCATTCTAGAACAAAGATTGACATTAACAGAGGACAAGCTGAAGGAGTGTCTTGAGAATCAACAAAAAATTGCTCAGAGCAAAGCTAACTGATTCTCCCCCAAAGCTGATGAAGACATTTCGTGTGAATGGTTTTAAAGTGAAACATATTTTATTAGAATAAACTGTATAGCTAATAATGTTTGTAAATACATTTTGGTTAAGATTAAACTTTCCTTTCTTATTAAAAATGGCCAGATGTGTTGCTTGGCTTTACTGTTCTGATGTCCAAGGTTTATTTAGCAAAAACATTTCAAATCTAAATCTAAACAAAAATGAAATGAAAGTAGAAATGGATATTCTTATTTTGAAACCGATCTTTTCGAACTTGAAGTAGACTTGTTGAAGTATTGTGTGTCGGTGCATTCATGCATATGACACACTGTGGGAGTTTCTCATTAAAAAATGGAAGATGTCTCAATTACAAATGTGCTGCATAAAGTTCAAATTGTTTTTTTTTTTTTAAAAACACCATGATTTCTGCTTGAATCTCGAATGCCAGAAGAACTGAAATATTATTTACACAGAGAGATCTATGGTTTATACATGTCTTTCTCTCTGTTTGCTTTTTCTTCCAGGAATTCTAGGTGTTTTATTTAGCAGAGTATCCCATCCACCACTTCCTTTTATTCCCAATATAAGAAAATTGTGGGGTAGGTTGGGCTGAGAAATGAGATAATCTGTTTAAAGTCCTCCACTGAAGTTCCGTGGCTGAGGGTGGTTCTGAACTTGGATCTTCCTCATCCTGTCCAACTTCTAAATGAATACACCATGCTGATTCACATACTTCTGATATTACGTTTCTCTGTAAAAAAAAGTATATTGCTGTTGTATTTTAATGTTAATTTGAACATTATTTGTCTGGTTATCAAACCTCAGAACCTTTAGTATATTTTCTCTGTTTGTCTGTTTCAGATCTGTACGTTTGTTCCTAATCATAGACTTATTTGCCATAACTGCCTACCCCATACTTCTATTATTTACAAATGATACTTGTAATTACTTCCCCCTGAAACATTCATTAATTTGGTGTTTTTTAAATACAAGAATATAGAAACTGATAATAATAGAATAATAGAAACTGAAACAAGAAAAGAAAAACAAGGTACAGAAAAAGGAAATAAGAGAAATAGAAAAGAAAAAAATAAGAATGTAGTAAAAAGAAATGTATAAAGAAATGTCTTCCTGCCTTTATCACAAGTATAAACACACCTTCTTTTAAAATACTAAAAAGTGATGTTCTTCCCATATCCATCTCTTAACTGGAAACAAACTCATAAAACATCATCATTTCAATGCTGATGTCAGCAAAAATCCATTAAGGGTTACCAGAGATACTGGTAACAACGTATCTATTTGAGCCTTGATCAAATAAATCAACTTTATATTCCTTTTATTTCTAACAATCTTGATCTTTACTCCTTTCAAATAAGGTCCTAGAATTTTTTTCCCCATTTTTTTTTTGTTCCTTCAGACAAAATTTTTGAAAGCTTTAACAAGCTTCTTTTGTAGATCCAATATAAGAACATTATCCAGGTCACTCTCTTGATTCATTATTTCTACATGGCTTTGAATTATTAAGACATCAGCTGGTTCTTTTCTATGTCCAATATAACATTTTTTCCAAGTCATTCTTGTAGTCTGTCATTTTAAAATCCACTTTCAGTTGCAGATAAGTACACATAAAGTGATATTTCTATACTAGATATATATTAACTTTTGTGGCCCTTCTGCTTATGGGGGTATTTTCATGTGGTTCTGAATATCCATACAGATGTTCATTGAAAGGCCCGATCCAAATCATCTGTTGCTGTACCTTGGATGTTCTAAATGGCTGGGCAGAATTTCAAACTTGCATTGAGAAGAAGCCACAGGCACTGAAAAGTCCCAAGCAATTTATACCCAAGTGAGAAGCCCAACCACTATAGCTGTAACCTAAGGAATTGAAGCACTCACCAAGATGTTGCACAGTTTATTGAAGTTGCTTTGATCTCTTGGTTGCCCATTAAGTAACAAAGTTGTAGATGAAGTAGCAATAAACCTGCTAGTAAGAGTGCATATAAAGCTGGTGATCTGCTATCATTACTTTTAACAATCTTGATATGCTTTTTTCCCTCCTAGGTTTCCCCTTTAAGATAAGTTCTCTTTAATTTTTTTATCAGTCTGATCAATATAACTTTCATGCATTATAGTCAAAATTCTAATTAGTATTCACAGAGTTTGTTTACATATCTTGCCAAACTGTGGTTTAATTATAGTTTGTTGAATCAGTCATAAGGTTCAAATAAGCAGACTAAACCCAGGGTTAAATTGCATTTTGACTTAGTGTGATGTGTGAATTCAAGTACATCGGTAGCTTCAAATAATATTTCTAATCGGGGAGGATCACAAATATACTTATTCCTTGCATGTACCTTCATGAAACAGCTGCATTCCTCATCTTGCAAACTGCTTTTTCAGGAAACAACTCAATAGTTGTCTGATGCAAATTCCTGTTTAAGTACTCCATCGATATATACAGCTTAGGAAATGAGTTGTGGCTTGGTCTGGAGCAGATTACAAAGAGTTAAGGGACTTTTTTTGGCATCTCAGAGGCCAATGCTAAGCCAAGTTCTTAAAACAGCAGTTTAATTTGTTGCCATTAACTTTGCCAAACATATGACCTCACTGAAGTTTTTAGTAACAGCTCTTTTCATTTGGAATACTCCCTAGGGCCTGAAGCAAAGGAATATTTTTGGCTCTTGTGGGCATGGAACATGTTAAAACGTACTCAAATACAGTGAAAAAAAGCAGTGTTTAAGCAATGCCCACTTTCCTTCCTGTCTAGGAGTTTAAACTAAAGCAATGTTGTGGTTAATTTGTAATTATATAGTGCTGTATATTTCTTTCCATATGAAGGATGGAAAAAAGTTACATGTCAACGATCCAGCATGAGATATAATTTCTCTACTCCCATTCTCACAACGACAATGTAATCTGGTAATAGAATGAAGCCCCATTTTGTATTAACTCTAGTGTCTTCATTCTTTATCTAATCTAGCTTTTACTTTTTCTTACTTTAGCACCAACAGGTACTGCGTTTCCCCTAAAATAAGCCCTCCCCTGAAAATAAGCCCTCCCTGAAAATATATAAACCACGCGCAGCCAGTCCCTGCCATTTCCTCTGGTTAGGGTTAGGGAGACAGAGCTGGAAATCAGGTAAAACAGCAAGAGGAGCCCCGTCTTGCTCCATGCGCCCCAAAATAATAAGATCACACCGAAAATAAGGCCAAGTGCTTATTTCAGGGTTCAAAAAAATATAAGACAGGGTCTTATTTTGGGGGGAACACGGTATTTAAAATTTATAGCTTTGTTGATGTGTTGATTGATCTCACTTCCAACTGATTGTGGGGGAAAAGGCCATTCTGGCTTATCATGGAAACATACTTTGATGTTCAATGGCTAAGCGTCCTTCCCCAACTCAAAGTGTAGTTGAAATTCCGGAAGTTGTTATTCTACTATTTGGAGGCCAAATAGTGGAAAAGTGGAGTAGGCAATGCAATCATCACAGTTATAATTAACCATAATTTGACTCTTGGTTGCAGAACATTGCCTTATAATTAAAGAGAAAGTACTGAGAGACATGTTTGCATTCTTGTTCTATATCCACATAGTCACTGTGAGCATAACTATTTTAAATTTCCATATGCCTCCATGGCTCATTCTGATAGGGATAACCAGTAATTTTGTACATATGTAATATGCATGAACTGGTCTCAATATACATTTCCAAGAATGGATAAGAATAGCTGTTTAAATACAGAGTTCTTAGTCATTTCAGTTTCTCATTTTCTAAACCAGCTTTAAATTCTGGGTTTAACATAGCCTTTTAAGTTACAAAAATCCATTCCTACCGTTGTTATTTTAACACTGATAATTTTTTTACTCGAATAAGCGTTTCGGGCAGAGGCAGTGATGGGTTGCCCCTGGTTTAGACCAGTTCGCAAGAACCGGTAGTAAAACTGACAGGAGGCCCCGCCCCGGATATCGTCATCGGCGATCTGCACTTGCGTAGAAGCTTCTGCGCATGTGCAGAAGCAAGGCGCGTGTGCAATCCCGTTGCAAACTGGTAGTAAAAGAAAGTAGAACCCACCCCTGGGCAGAGGTCTTCAAACTTGGCAGCTTTAAGACTTGTGAACTTCAACTCCCAGAATTCTCCTATGCTGGCTGGAGAATTCTGGGAGTTGAAGTCCACAAGTCTTAAAGCTGCCAAGTTTGGGGACCCTTGGTCTGGGATAAATGATGAATCATATGTGTTTTAACAATGTGGGCAAAAAAGTTGACCCAGGCAACAATACCTCTAGTGTGGAAACTCCCTCTGAATGTAAACCTTCAATATGGGATTAGATTTATAACATGCTTTATGCTTTATAGTGGCTTCCCTGAAATACTTATAGAGATAAACATTACCAAAAATGGAGGCAGGAGTAACATTCATTTTGAACAGATCCTAGACCTAGACAGAGTGCTAAGTAACACTGGAAATAGCTGGACCTGATTGCCATTTTATTCTGTTATGGCGTTTTGCAGCAATACTTTGTCAAGGAAATTTAACATAGGCACAGTCAGCTGCCTAGCACTGCTTAGAGCAGGAAGGCTGGATCTGGTGTTTACTACTGGGACTCCTCTGGGTCATTCGTTCTCAGAGACCTGCCTAACATTGGATGTGTTATTCTGCAAATTTAAGTTAGAAAGGTTAAATTGCTCCACTGGGCTCTTTGTTTCAATCTGTAGTTGGGGAAGAATGTTCCTCTCCTAGCATCTGCTTAAAATCTTCTTTCTGGGCAGTTCCAGCAGAGAAAATAAATCTGCATCAGTTCAAGAGATTGGGTCCACACATAACTGCATGTGCAGTTGATTAGTTTCCATGGCTAACAATAAACTTGGAATGCTCACTTCATTCTCACATACTCTACCAAAGAGTAAATTTAAGTCCCTTTTTCTTGATTGTGCCACTCTGTCCTTGCATCATTTCTTCATTAGTTTCCCCAGTGTGGCAAAGAGCCACCGTAATAATTTCCCCACATAAATGGTTTATATGTGTAGTTTGACCACCGAAAGAGTTAACGGAGTAACTGCAGTGAGGGTTGCTTGAATGAAGTTCAGCATTGCTTCACTTCCCTTTTGCACTCCCTCGGTGAGTATTTTTTTAACAGCTGTCTGGGATCTGTTCCATTCAGACTTCCCCTAGTGTGGGCCTATGAAAACATGCAGTCTGGTACTCTCAGTAAAGTTTCCATTGTCACACCCTTTACGGGAAAGAAAAGGAAAAGAACCTAGAATGCTTCCATTTAATATGTAGAATATCTTCTGCTTATCCTAGTTGAATGAAGGTAGGGCAAATCTATCATTGTCTGATGCACAGAACCCTCCCCAACAGGGGTCCCCAACAGGGGTGGGTTCCAAATCCCGTCACTACTGGTTCGCTCATGTGTGCAGAAACATCCGGGTCGGTGGGCGGAGCCTCCCGCCACCACTACCGGTTCGCCCGATCCGGTGCGAACCGCTAGCAACCCACCACTGGTCCCCAACCCCTGGGCTGTGCTCCCAATAACCAGGCTGTGGCCTCTTCGGAACTGGGCCGCATGATAAGTGAGCCAATGTGCATGCGCATGTAGTTCAACTCTTGCATGTCCAGCTCAATTCGTGTGAACGGCAGGCTGGCACGCATGTGCATGCACATGCAGCTCAACTTGCATGCATGTTCCCCCCCCAAGCCAAGCCGCCAAACTGTGAAGCCGCGAAGGTCGGGGACCGCTGCCCCACAACACTTGAGCATCTTTGCTATTGAGCTGTTTAGTTACAAATGCCTCTTGAAATACAAACGAAGGAAAGAAGAACAACTTATAGCATTGAAGCAGAATTTTTCCTACTTTCTTTTGTAATAGTTGTTTAATAAATGTAGCCAGCAGTAAATTTAAGAGAATAATGAGGACAACCAGCAGCAAGGTGGATGGACTCAGTTACAGTGGTGATGGATGCACTTTTGGAATACTTGAAGGACCTGGGTAGGGATTATTTTAGAGGAAGATTGTCATAGAGAATAGCTATGTGGTTGCTAAAAGTTGACACTGATTTAATGGTAAATACCGGTAATCAGCAGCAGTCTACTGATTGTTACTAGTGTGTCAGCAGCCTCGAATTTTCCGTCCCAGGCTGCTGGTACACTAGTGTTCTCAAACCCTCCATTTGCCTCCATTTGTGATACTCAGTAATTCAGAATCAGGATCATATTCTGAACTATAACATGAACAGCACTGGGCTCTTGTGTGGCTGAAAAAAATGAATTATTAATGTGGTCATATAATAAATGTATTACAGAAAGCTTCAGCAATAATCTAGCATGGCTCTCGGTTAAATTACCAGCTGGAAGAGCAGAGTTTTTTGAAGCGTGTGGGGGAGGAACACCAACAAGTTCAGATTTTGTGCAGTCTGAGGAAAAGACAGTCTTTTCTTGTTATCGTCTCTTAATAAAAAGAATGCTCCCTTTCTGTTCAGTAGATAGCTACCACCAATCTTTTAGCTTGGGCTTGGAGACTGTCCTGTACCACAGAGACAGTAGATTTGTGGGAAGTTGAAAAGTGTTCTGTTGTCAGGCTGCTTTTTTGTGTCATCCAGCCCAGGGGTGGGTTCTACTTACCTTTACTACCGGTTTGCAATGGGGCTGCGTGCATGTGCGCAGAAGCATTTTGATGACGTCGGGGTCGGTGGGCGGAGTCTCCTGTCGGTTTTACTACCGGTTCTATAGAACCGGTGCGAATCGGGGCAACCCACCACTGATCCAGCCTCAGCATACTAGAGACTAATACAAGTGTTTTTTTCAGGGATGGCTGAAAGCTTGTGGAGGGCAGGAGAGAGAAAGCAGTGGTAATGGGAAGCTCTAGCATTGTTATTCTATTTTCCTTTGATTTGAGAAGTGGTTCATTTGCCCCCTAATTTGGCAACTACTTTCACTTGAAAGAAGAAATTAATCTTCCATGGCTAGCAACACTCAGACCTATACACGTATTCATATACACCTTTGGGTTTGAGATACGCTACTTGATACTTCCTTGTCACCATGTTCTGTTTGAAATGTTGAATACAATGGTGCAGAAACATCTTCAGCACTTTTGCTCAATATTCCTGATGTGTCTTTCCCTGCTCATAAAACAAGTAAAGTCAATATGAGCAGTCTGCTCTAATTCAGACTTATGAGAGGAAAAGTTAACAAAGATGATTGCAGTTTGCCAGCAGAGCCATTTCCAATGCTGAATTTGTTAGGGCAGAAAGTCAGTAGTTGCGCTTAATGTCATTCACCAAACTCCAGTGTAAAAAAGGGGGGTGACTGACTAGATTGGGACTGTTGCTTCTATGTACAGACACAGCAGTGGTGGGTTGCTCTTGGTTCGGTCTGGTTCTATAGAACCAGTAGTAAAACCAGCGGGAGGCTCCGCCCACCCGCCACGACATCAACATGGGTGATCTGCGCATGCACAGAAGCGCATGTACGCGCTTCCGCTGCAAACCGGTAGTAAAGGTAAGTGGAACCCACCCCTGACACACAGGATTATGATATGAAGCACTCAGACTCTGTTGATCAGAGAAAAGGTTCAGGCTACACTTGTTCAAATTGTTCTTAAAAGCTATACACATTACACTTACTTCCTTGTTAGGAAAAGCATATCTGCCGATTTAAAAAACAAAACAAAAACAAAATAGAATTGGTTTGTAATTCCTGGCTGTGGAAACTCCTTAAAAGCAAAACAAAATAAAAATAAATGGAAAATAGCGATCTCTCCCATTCTGGAGGAGCTCTAGGGACTGTAAAAATGCTCAGGTTTTCTGAAGTTGAAACCTCGAAAGCAGTTTTGGATTTTTAGACTTGGGGAATTCTAATATTAACTGATTTATTTGACTTTTAAATAACTTGTAAGATGACCACCCTATTAACAGTTGACATAGTTTTTTTTTTTTAAATTGAGAGTGGTTTGGGAGCAATTTTAGATAATTCAGGAAATATGGATTGTAATACAGGCAGTACTTGAATTACAAAGTACATTTAGTGACCATTCAAATTTACAATGGCATTGAAAAAAGTGACTTATGACTGTTTTTCACACTTACAACCATTGCAGCATCCCCATGGTCACATGATCAAAATTCAGATGCTTAGCAACTGATTCATATTCATGTCATCACCTTTTGCGACTTTCTGACAAGCAAAGTCAATGGGGAACCTAGATTCACTTCACAATCATGTTACTAACTTAAAAAATGCAATGATTCACTTAACACCTGTGGCACGAAGAGTCGTAAAATGGGGTAAACTCACTTAACAAATGTTTCGCTTAGCAACATAAGATTTTGGGCTCAACTGTGGTCTTAATTCAAGGACTACCTGTAATAGAATTTCAGAGGACTCTCTGAAGGGAATTCTGTCTTACTCAACCAAGTAGGGCTCCTTGAGGTAAAGCCAGTGGTGAGTTGCCCCTGGTTCGCACCGGTTCTATAGAACCGGTAGTAAAACCGTCGGGAGGCTCTGCCCACCAACCCCGAGGTCATCAAAATGCTTCTGCGCATGCGCAGAAGCTTCTGCGCTTGTGCGCAGCCCCACTGCAAACCAGTAGTAAAGGTAAGTGGAACCCACCCCTGGGTAAAGCTGTGGGTCAGAGACAGTCTAGACACAATGTGCAGAACTGCATATTTTCTTATGCCTATAGAAAACTCTATATAAACTGCGTTCATGCATTCTGCTAAACCACAAATCTTTGTTTTTCAAATATGAATAATCCCAATCACATTGTATTGTAATGTGTTGTATGAATCCGTCTACCATGGTACACTATGACATGACTTGTTATTTTTGGCTAAGCATGGTATATGAACACAGCTAATATAGTTGGCTAACCATGGTTTAGAAGCTTAATGTATTTTGCAAATAAAACTATTATATAAATTGCTAATAGGGATACCTGAGGTTCAACTTGTCTTGAAAACATTTTCTTTTACAAAGCAAAAATGGTTCAGGTAATGATTATTTAAATTATACATTGTCTCCGGCTATCCTATAATAGTGTAAAGATAAGATGCTTTGTTACTATGCTGTGCAGCATAGTAAACAGCTACACAGCATTTTGCTGCCTTATCAAAGCAGTATGTACATGGATATGTATGTGCACATGTGTGTACATATAAAAGACATCAAAATAATATCCAAAGTATGATTGCAACATAAATTTTAGGCAGTTGAAACAGCAGCTGTGGGAGGAAGGCTAAAATGTGAAAACATATAAAAGAAACAGCAGATCACACTAATCGGGGAAGAGAATTCCAAAATGTTACGGCCATCATAAAAATGGCCCAAGCTCTGCTAGATTTGTGATAGGCCTCTTTCTGAAGTACCACATTCAGAAGGTCTATGTCTGTATATATCTAAGAACACACAACCAGAAGATTCCTGGCAGATTTTTCTGCCAAAGTGTCAAGCCAATCAGGGGGATGATCAAGGTCAAGATAATCTTTGGGTGTACCTTAACAAAATCTAGAAAGCCCATCCCAAACTTTCACTGCCCCCATTCAAGGACAACAAGGTGAAGGTGAGGGCTGTTCTGAAATTTTTTCTCATGCCTTCTCAGAGTTGAGCAAATATCTTCTCTCCCTCCTCTTTCTCAAGACCCAAATTAAATTCCTCTGCACCAAATGATCTGGGCAGACAATGATCTGGCCTTGGTTTATTAATCTTTGGAAGACAAAAAGCCATGAGTCAATGTGTGTATCAAGGCATGTACATTTTCATTATTTATATGTATGAGCACAGATATATCTGTTAGCCCTTGACTTCAGTTTTGGGACGTTTATCAACATGAGGCAATCTATGGCCCATTTTTGTGGCCTGCAAAACATGAGACTATATCTCTGAAATTCAGTGGCAAATAGGCATTTTTGGACCATGCAAAGTTTCCCTCTTTCTGGACCAGAATACAAGGACTTGGGCCTAGAGGATTGGCAGTGATGTCTGTGAAGGTCTTACTCTGCAAGCAAATGGCTGAGCAGAAAATTAAAGATCAGATGAGACCTTTGTCCAACCTTCTAGTGTTGCTTTCTTATTTGCCAGACCATCACAGCATCCTTCTCTATGGTACAGAGAGTTGGTTTTGGAAAAGGAACATCTTTTTCCATGCTGTCTGCTTGGCTTAGCAATTGGCAGCACTACCATGCCAAAACAACTTTCCTGGCTCTTCTAACCCATTCCTGCTTCGCAAGACAGATTAGAATCATGGGTACAGCTTGGTTTCTTTTCTCCAGAAATCCAAACATACTAATAGTGCTTTGACAAGAATGTTGCAGAACAATAGCAACTATAGGACATGATCTCTGAAGCGAAAAAGATGGAAACATTCAGTATTACTCACAATGGAAGAATGGTGAAGATAATAGAACTTGCTGAGATGGCTAAATTGACTTCTTTGAGCAGAGAAAAGGCAGTATCTACATTTACTGATGACTGGTAACCCCTTTTAGATTTTTTTTTTGTATGAAACAAGAAGAAATGAACTCATGATTTATGGTTTTGAAGTTTAGACAGGATGGCTTATTATGGAAAGAGGAGAGATATGATGCAGTCATAGAGTAAGAGGCAAATTTACGATTGTACTAATAACCTCAGTAAATACTTCTTTGTATCTTTTTTTTCTTCCTTTTCTATTTTTTTTGCATTTCTACCTTTCTCTTTAATTTATTTTCCTACTTTATATTAGTTTATCGTCCTTTTAAAAAAATCTTTAATAAAAATGACAGAAAATAGCAACTACAGAAAATAATCTGGGATAAGAGAGAGATAGGAACACAGAACAGTGTGTGTGCATTGTAAATGACTCAATAATTAGCAGCCAACCTGAACTCCCCCAGCAACTGTTCATACCAATTTCTAAAGGACTGCAGGAGGCTTAGCAACCTCCAGCCTTGTGTCTATTTGAAAAACCTGGCTGAACAATTAGTTAGATCAACTGCCATGTTCTGTAAGTGCAATCCATACACTTAGAAGTGAGAAGAAAACTCTGGAGCCAGCAATCTAAAGGTTTAGATATTGATCTATTTTACTTACGGAATTACCTTAATACTGCACAGAATTTCTTACCTAGCTATTTCACAGTCAGTTTTTAAAAGACTGATTTGCTGTTTCCAATGGGAAAAATCATTTGACTGTACCTTGATGTGGAGTTTTTGTTCCCAATAGTAAGATTAATAAAGTAAGCCATCCACAACCGTCTACCATACTAATGTAAGCACTGAGATACATTAGACAGAACCCTAAATGTTTGGTATTCAAGGAACATCAAAGGAATATCTGGTCCAATGTGAAGGCAGGAATCTCTCAAATATTGTAAAATGCCAGGTCTTCAAGGTTTCTGAGGTGACAAGGGTTAGGGCCGATCAGATCTTGGCCTGTTTTATGTTCCAAAGGAAAAAGCATTAGATTAAAAAAACCCAATTGATGGTATGTGGAGCAATGGCATGCTGCCCAGTCTAACAGGTCAGCTAGGAACAATAGCAGTAAGGCAATCCCTCAGAAAGTCTGGCTCCATGCCATGTAGGGCTTTATAGGTAATAACCAGCCCTATGCATGTAGCCTCTTGAATTGCACCCAGAAGCAAATTGGGAGCCAGTGCTAGTTGCAGAACAAAGCTGTAACATTAAAACAATGTTTAATTACAATATTACTCTGTTATAAAAGACAACATACTTTAAATATGAAATAAATGTTTTATGTATGGTATAAATAGTACATGGTCAGAGGGAGGGAGGGAGGGTCAGTTAAGCTTATCTGAGGGCAGGGAATGGGAAAGGGGGCGAATCTTGTTCTTGTTGAGGGCAGGCCAGTAAGAGAGTGCCCTCCCTCCTCTTCCCATCTCATTCCCATTCTGTGCTCTCCTCCCTCATTCATTTTCTGGTCCCATCAACTCATACATTCACCCCAAACATATAACCAAACACATTCCATTTACCCCTGGCTCTTGCAGCAGTCCTTGGACCTCACCTCAGGTTGTATATCTACTCCTTTGCACTCGGCAGTCTTAAATACCCTGACAAGCCCAGTCCTCTCCACCTGTTCCAAAGGGGGACAAGATGTAACAAGTCTGAGGTGATAGACCATAAGTACGAAGAGGAGGCCAAAGGCCGGCAACCAGCCCTAGTCCAGATGATGACACCCACCAGGATCTGGGAGGATACCATAGATCTTCTTGTGCCAAAAGCATCACCTAGGCCAGCACTGCCAGACCTTACAGCCAAAAGAGAGTTCTAATTTTTTAATTAAAATTTTAATTTTGAACAATTTGTTTTTATGAAGCATCTGTATCACAGCAAGTTACAATAATTTTGGATAAAAGGCAACTGGAAAAATGTCCAATACAAATGTTCATAGAACAGTTTTACTGGCCTCTATCCAGGCAAAGTTTTGATCAAAAATAGATCCACCTGCTTATTTTAAGCATATTAGAAAGAAAACTAATTGGATTATTTTTATTTGGACCTGACTTCAATATTTAAAAGGAATTCTATATTGAATGGAATGATCAAGGAATGGGAGAAGGGGAGATAGTTAGAAGTTAAAAGCTGTGTCTACTGTCCTCAAATCTTTAATAAAAGTTTTATGGATGAATTTGAAGTATAAACTATGTATTTTTATGTAAAACTGTGTAAAAGTTTTGTTTAGAAATTTCTTTTTAAGAAGAATATGAAGAGTCTAATATTTGCTTAATTTGTACCTAATGAAGACTGAGTTTGTAATAATATGAATTATTATATCTGAAAAACATTAAATATTTCCAATTCAAATAAAACTATGCTGCTTGATAGAATATCAGTTTAAAAATCTAAACTGATTACAGTTTTCAAATGTGAATGTAAGTTTTCATGTTTTGACATGTTAGAGTCCTGGGTTTCACTAATAACCATGATGATTAGTGCACAATTACTTCTTGTACCACAGAGCATCAAGCAACACAAAACATTGGATAGTTCTAAAACTGAAGATTCTATTTAAGACCCATGGCTCCTCCTAAGTCTTCAGAAATGTTAGGATTGTCACCATACTGGGAACTGCCGCTCCAACACCTATGGAGAACAATGCCCAGGTGGGTTATTTTGTTTTGTTTTATTATTTTATAATTTATTTGCTGTATGAAAAGAGGGAGAAATAGGAAAGGGGGGAAGAGAGAGAGGCTTGATTTGTGCTTAAGTAGAAGCTCTGACATTCACGACTATCTGGTTGAAGGAAAGGCCAAAAAGGCAGGAATATCTAAATATCCGATTGTTGCCATGGGTTGAAGTATTGAAGGTAAGCAGAGCTTCCATGGAGAGGAAGAAATGTGATTACAGATGTGTATGTTTTGATGTTAACACCTTTCCTCTAATTTATTTTCTGCCTTAGAAAGTAACACAACACACCAACATCCATAATTCCTATGACAGGTCTATTCAAGAAAAAGCAATATTTTGATGGAAAATGCAACATGCTGCTCAATTAATACCAATAGTTTTCCAAGCCTACCTGTATAATTTAGTTCAGAAACCTATAGAAACTCTCAGCTCCAATAACTACTGCATCTTTTAAGCAAATCCTAAGAGCAGTTTTGGCCTTGGCTCTAATGCAATCTAATCCCAGTAATGTCAGGCTACCAAAGCCCATCAAGAATGACTGATGATTGTTTTATGCAGTCTGCAACTGGATTGTGGTTGCTGTTTAATCAATTATCAATGCCACATCAACCTCTATACACTATAATATGTAATTGCATGATTTAAGTCTTTAATCTTAAAAAAATGGTATTAGTAGATATTCAAACCCATTAGTTGATATTCAAACTCATTCCCTTCGTGAGAGATATTGACATGTGATGCATGTTAAATTTCAGTAACTGAATGTGGGTGATTTGTTCTTTGTCATCAACATATGTAGAAAGCTAGAGTGCATTTCGAGAATAGTTTGCTTTTCAAGTTCTGTAATTCACATACCAAATTGCTTTGTGGAGGGGGGAAGAGGGGTTATTATTAAGTTATAGAGATGCAAATATTCTCTTTCTCATTCTCCATGCACAATGCAGACTCACACAAAAGATGTGCAATAATTACTAGAGACACTAACACATAAATCTAAAACATAATTGGCATCCTTCAAAAGGGGAATTTTCTTCTTGTGATGGAGAACTTTTCTGGAGTTAACAAACCACAAATGTCTACATTCTAATAGGGGATCTTGGAGGAATCCTACACTTTTGACTTTTTCATAGTTCCCCTTTCATGGGAACTTCAGTAGAGAGCTCCCTCCTTCCCCTAAATTGGCTCTGCGGCTTCTGCAACTAGATTGTGCTTGCTGTGTAATCAATTAAAGATCACGTCATGCTTTTCACCATGCCAGATGGCTGCCTCCACTACCAGTAAAAAGACTCTTCCTGCAAAGACTCAGCACTTGATCAGCTTGGCCATATGTATGAGTGTAGGATAGAGCTCTCTGTGTGAATGTGCTTGGAATCTGTTTCTCAGTCCATTACTATGACCCTCTATCTGGGTAAGAGGTTCTTAGGCTGGAATTTATATCTTTGTACCTTTCTCTGCTTAGAGTTTGCTTGCTTGTAGTTCAAGAAGAGAATCAAGCTGAAGCCTGTCCTCCTTGTACAGACCCAACTTGTCCTCAAAATTCCCAGTATATAAGCAATAGCACTTAGACTTACTGTATATACCACTTCACAGTGCTTTATAACCCGCTCTAAGCAGTTTACAGAGTCAGCATATTGCCCCCAACAATCTGGGTCCTCATTTTACCATCCTTGGAAGGATGGAAAGGTGAGTCAACCTTGAGCCAGTCAGAATCGAACTGTTGGCAGGCAGAGTTAGCCTACAATATTGCATTCTAACCACTGCTCCACCACGGCTCTATTGTGTAGTATTACAAATCTAAACCCCTTCCCCAACACTATTTACTTATCTACATACTTATCCAGCACATGTCTAGTTAGAGGACATATTTGGAGGGCCCAACAAATTTGAAAGCCCATCTGCAAATAGAAATGAGTAAATCAAGAAGTCCTGTCTAGCAACCTCTGTTTTGCTTCTGGACCATGTGACTCTATTTCCAATGAGAAGAACATTCTAAGTGCCAAATTAGGGGCTGATGAAAAAAATTGCTGGCAATGGGCATAGAGCTGTAGGAGACAAATAGACGATGTAAGTCTGTTCCAGCCCTGTGCCTACAATTCCGTCCAATTTGGCTATTTCTTCAGTATTTTTTTTTCCAGTGGATAGATCTATCAACATTAAAAAGGTGTTTTACCTGTGAAAAATACAGGTAGTCCTCAACTTACAACTATTCATTTAGTGACTGTTCAAAGTTACAATGACATAACTGAAAAAAGCGACATGAGATTTTTCACATTTACTACTGTTGCAGCATCCCCATGGTCACATGATCAAAATTCAGGCAGTTGGCAACTGACTAACATTTAGGACAGTTGGAGTGTGCAGGGATCATGTGATCACCTTTTGAGACCTTTTGACAAGCAAACTCAATGGGTTAACGTTAACCACTTATCAACTGTAATGATTCACTTAACAACTCTGGCAAGAAAGGTTGTAAAACGAGGCAAAACTCACAACAATTGTCTCGCTTAGCAACATAAATGTTGGGCTCAATTGTGGTCGTAAGTCGAGGATTACCTGTACACATTTGTGCCTATAGTTAGGAGGGGGAAAAAAAGGTGTGTGTGGGGAGGGAGAAATGTGACTGATATTTTTACTGAACACTTTCTTCCTGTAAAAAGTTTTAACAAACTTGAAATCTTGCCACTATTAATATAACTTCAGTTCTAATAAAGATTTCACTTTATTGAAGAGGTTGTAGAAAAAGTGCTTTTAAAAGCCTTTGACTATCCCAACTGAGCCGCGCGATCATCAGAGGCTTTTTTTTTTTTACTTTTAAAAGCATTTTTTCGGCCGAAGAGGTTGTAGAAAAAATGCTTTTAAAAATTAAAAAAAAAAAAAGCCTCTGATGATTGCACGGCTCAGCTGGGCATGGCGGGGGGGGGGGGGGCAGGGATTTTTGCTACTGGTTCTCCGAACCACCCACCTCCATCGCTACTGGATCAGGCGATCCGGTCCGAACTGGGAGCATTTCACCCTTGGATTCTATATTATTCAGTTGACCAAGGCACATATTGTAGGGCTGGACCTTAACATGAGACAGAACTGGGCAAACTTTAATCCTAGTTTTAACGCACAGTTTCAGTTCTTCACACATTCAAAGAAGTCCTAGAGAATTCCCCAGAAAGGTTGAGTCAAAGGGGAGATTTGCTACAATTTATTTAAGTATTATTCATGTTTTACATTTTAAATATATTAGTGAAGTAGAAGAACATCCATGGGACAAATTTGGAAATCTTGTCATCGCAAAACTGAACCATATTTCCAGATTGCACCACATGGTTGCATGTCCTCTTTAACTGAAGACACAGAACTGTTTGAAGGGCTGCCAGACCAATCTGATTTCAGGATAAAGAGTTATAAGGAGAATGAACAGTAGGAACTTTGAAGTTACCCAATATTTGCAGTTAACAGCTGGAGAGCAGGCTCAGGAACAAGTTTCTAGCTCAGAGGCACTTCAGCCAGATGTCTCAATTACTCTTGAAACAATGCCTACTGTTTTGGGATACATTAGCACTCAAAAAAATAAAAATAAAATCAGAAATAGGTGCCTTACATTTATGGGGGTGTTGTACTTTCTTTTGTTTTGGCAAAGGGGAACAGATCAGGTCTTTCCCAAGGAATAACATGGGATCATAGAAGAAAAGGAGCTATCCTTGCTAGGAGCTAACTAGTGCAGCTAATCATCCAATGCCTATGTTTAAAGATCTGCCAGCTAGGTTCCCAGCATAATGCAAAGTGTTGGTGTTAATCAAGGTCTTAACCATTTGTTGGCATTTAGAAAATCTGAAGATTGACAAAATTTCCATCTGTAAATTACAACAGGCCATGCTGCTTGGATCTAGATGTATATTATGCCAATATACTACAACATTCTATGTTCCTGGGAAGAACTTGATATAAATGAAGGCCAACAGAATTGACAGCTGTGATAAAACATAAAGAAATATAAATAAAAGTAATCAGAAATTGAAATCCAGTCATTGTCACTGTAAGAATTGTTAGCACAGATATAGCAATGGTTTTTGGCCTAGAGGATTTTATTTGCTTGTTTATTTTATTTTGGTATGCTATAATAGCACTAAATTACAGTAAAATCACAAAGTAACAGAATTGGAATGCTGAATGTTTAAACCATCAGGAGCCATCAGAATGAAGCCAATAAATATCTGGGCATTTTACAATTGGATAACATCAATCATGGACAAGTTAAAAATAGGATTAGTAAAGGATACATCAAAGATATATCCCTGTGGGCCATACCTGTGATATAATACACTGCTCGAAATATTAACTGGATGCTAGTTGAACTGGGCATTTTGGACTGAGGAACAAGAAAACGCCCATGACTATTCAATATGCTATACATCCCCATAGTGATATTGAGATAGAGATTACACTTGCTCCACAGAAATGGAGACAGAGGTTTACTTTGAGTCAAATGAACTGTCAAAGAAGAAAAGCGTGTATTGGCTGATTATGTAAAAGACAGCCAAGAACAAGGATTGATGCAAGCTGGAACTTGCTGAATATGAAGGAAACAAAACATGAATATTGAAATAATGTAATAAAAACATGATCAAAATGCTGGCAAGCAAGAACATTACACAGCCAATTTCTACAAAAGACTGAGGGAAAAGTGAATAAAGATAAACCTGGCAACGGCTTACAACATTAAAAAAAGAAAGTGAAATCTTGAGTTTGGCTGTTCAAGAGCAAACTATCCAAACTAACATAATCCAGGCTAGAATTGAAAAACCATCAAATGATTCAAAGTGCATATTGTGCAAAGAAGCAGAAGAAACAGTAGATAGTATAAACGAATCTAATCACCCAACCTATTATAAATATGATACAACACAGTTGCCAAAATGATTCATTGGAACATTTGTAAAAATTATAATGTGCCAGGAATTAAAAATTACTGGAGCATATAGTTGAAAAAGTAGTAAAAAAATTAGCAGGTTAAAATATTGTGGGATTTCTGAATTCAAACTGATAAAGTCTTAGCTCATAACACGCCAAATTTAACTGTGGTTGAATAAAAGAAAGTGTGGATAATTTATATGGCAATACCAGGAGATAGTAAACTAGAAGACAAAAATTGGAAAACATCACAAAGTATCAAGATCTGAAAATCAAAACTGAGATGATGGCATGAACCAACCATAATGGTCCTGGTGGCTGGGCATCATAACAAAAAAATGTGGATGGCACGTAGAAAATCTACACATTGACAAAATTTCTACCTGTCCAT
This sequence comes from Pantherophis guttatus, assembly GCF_059756535.1. Taxonomy (NCBI): domain Eukaryota; kingdom Metazoa; phylum Chordata; class Lepidosauria; order Squamata; family Colubridae; genus Pantherophis; species Pantherophis guttatus. The sequence goes on from NC_142064.1 coordinate 212,150,105, forward strand.
TACAAAATGCCACACTGGACCTATATTATGCGGATACTCTATGACAGTGATGGCTAACCTTTTTGCCGTTGTGTGCCAAAAGCAGGGTGAGTGCAGGGGAGTCGTGTGTGTGTGTGCCCACACCCATAGTTCAATGCGCCCCACTCCCTGTTCCTGTGCATGCAACCTCCCTGCTCTCCCCCCGCTTTTGGCACACGATGGCACAGTAGGCCCGGTAGGCCCGTTTTTTGCCCTCCCCAGGCTCCAGAGGCTTTCTTGGAGCCTGGGGAGGGTGAAAACAGCCTTTCCCACCCCCTGGAAATGGCCCATTTCCTGACTTCTGGTGGGATCGGAAGGCCCGAAAATCAGCTGGCCGAGGCACGCTGGAGCTGAGCTAGGGCAACACTCGCGTGCCTACAGATATGGTTCCGCGTGCCACCTGTGGCACGCATGCCATAGGTTCACCATCACGGTTCTATGAACTTGATATGTTTGAATGTCAATACCAGCTAAAGACTTGGCAGCTGTGACTTCACATGGTTGTGAACATATAATAAAAATCATGATAAAATGATGATGATAAGGATGATGAAGAGGAGGAAGAAGAGAAATGAAGTTGGCTCTCCCCTTAAAAATTATGTTTGCCCTTGATGAATTAATAAAATGGATCCATATTACAAAATGCAGAACCACTTTAGCAAGTGCTCATTTGAGATAATATTTGAACTATAGTCCTCCCAAACATTTTGCCAAGCATAATTCCAAGGTAATAAGCATTTTTGGTTGTGAAATTGTGGGACATGAAAGCCAATGTATCTGAAATACACCAGGTTGGGACATTGGTCTAATTGCAGCTTCAAGAGTGAAAAATGTCCATGTATTAAAAATTATAGTTTGACCACTTGGGGGAGCCTGGTATCCAGCCATTTATCACCAAACAACTGCAGACTTTTCTAATCAGGTGGTTTCAAAGCTTTTTCGGCAAGTACTGCATAAATACTCCCTTCATTGCAAGTCAATGCAAACAAGATGTTCATCAGACTAAAATGTACTAACAAATCTATTTTTTCAGTCCTGGAAGATAAATGATTACTTCTCTATGCTGATATACTTCTGTATTGGAAATTTAATGAGATCATCATTCCCAGTGTTGATATGTTTGAGTGACTGCTGGAATGGGCAATTTCTACCTCATTTGTAAATTTGTAAGAAAAAGAGATACCGTATTTTTCGCTCCATAAGACACACCTGACCATAAGACGCGCCTAGGTTTAGAGGAGGAAAACAAGACCAAAAAAAATTCAGGCAGAGCCTGAGAGGACCACAGATAGGTGTCCTCTCATATGCCAGCTCTGTCTATTGTCTCTTGCACTGCGAAAAAGAGGCAGAAGAGGCAGGCAATGACAAAGACAGAAGAGGCGGGGTTCAGCACTGTAAAAGGACCCCGCTGTGGCGGACCGACTGCTAATCACTGAAGATGCACAGACATTTCCACCCACTTTTTTGGGAAAAAAAGTGTGTCTTTTGGAGCAAAAAATATGGTAGTCACCCCCAAGTTATATCTTAAAGGAAAAAGTAAAGGTTTCTCCTGTCCAGTTGTGCCTGACTCTAGGGGGCGGTACTCATCTCCATTTCTTAGCTGAGGGAGGCAGTATTGTATGAAGACACTTCTGTGGTGACATGCCCAGCACATGCACAGGATGTGTACATTGAGGTGCACAGAACACTATTACCTTCTCACCAAAGTGGTACCCATTTATCTACTCACATTTGTATGCTTTAGAAATGCTAGGTGGGCAGGAGCTGGGACAAGGAACTCGCCCCATTGTGTGGCACTCAGGTCCAACATGGGCTGTCAAATTTCCAGTCGACAAGCCCAGCATGTTAACCTCTGAGCCATCAGGCTCCTCCATATATTAAAAATAACTAATTCCCAAGGAAGCACAACAACAATTCAGAAATCTTTTGCACCCATTTATTTGTACCTTTGTTTTCATTTCTTAGATTTCTATCCTGCCTTTCCTCCAAGAGTTTGAAGCAGTTTCTTTCATTTTATCACACTGTGAAGTAGGTTGGGCCAAGAGCCCCTCCCCCCAAAAAAGCCCCCCCAAAATCTGTGAGTTTCCAGAACTAAAATTAGAGTAGAACCTGATAGTGCTTTTTATGTTGTAATCGGGGTGAAATGCTACCAGTTCGCTCCGGTTCGGGCGAATCGATAGTTTAAAAAGCTATTGGTTCATCTGAACCAGTATTTCCGATGATCAGCTATGCCATACGGTTTATATTCGCTAGAAAGCAGGAAATCCTGCTTTCTAGCGAAACTAAATCGCACGGCACAGCTGTTCCCCCCACTTGCTGTTCTACTTACCTAGTGAAGTCTTCTTTTTCCGTGCAAAGCGCATATTTGGTGTGCGCTGCTCATGCGTGCACAGCGTGCTTTTGGCATATGGTGTGCATGCATGCATGCAACATGCTTTTGGTGTGCACCACACATGCGTCGGCAGTGAATCACTGGTGATCTGTGGGGGATTTCACCACTGGTTATAATCCTTGTACTTTTTATAGCTATACATACACAGTACACATATTTGGGTTGGCCTATGTTTCAGACCAGGAAGCTGGGCTACAACTCAATCACATCTCCTATTATTTGAAACCAAGGCCATCATGGAGCACAGAAACCAAGTGTGATGGCAACTGCAATCGAAACCTTTGGAGAGGCTGCTCTAGATTCTAATTCAGCAGATGTTACATACCGACTACGGTATAATTGTTTGTTAATTTGGGGATAAGCAACCTTTGAGGCTGGAGGCATATCTGCAATTTCAGGAGCACACGGAATGGGAGTGTAGTCACAAAGCAACTATTATTCTATTTATAAAATTACTGTTGTGTTACTTTAACTGTTCGTGAAACCAATTCACCAGAAAGTGAAATTTCCTTTTATTCTTCTAATGCAGAATTCCCCAACCTTTCTGACTTTGTGGACTGGCCATTGGGTGGGTGGGTGGGAGAGGAGATGGTTCCATGCTTCCACTTCTATAGCCTGGTTCCGAAGGGCTTGAGGCCCGGTAATGGGCTGCAGCCGGAGGTTGGGGACCCCTGTTCTAATGGGACCTTTCCAAGCACAAAGACCTGACTTTGCTGCAAGTTATTATGGCTGGAGATTTTTGCTACAGAATGCCAGTCCTCCCCGCCCACCCTCTTTTCTCTTTAAAAAGTCAGGGGAAAGAGCCTGGTAAGTAGATGGTGGAATTTGGAGCTAGGTTGCTCACCTACATCTTAACTTAAATGTGTTTAATAAGATACTTAGCTTGTTTAAAGGGATCTCTCTTTTTTTTATTCTAAATGACAGCATAGCTATAATTTAGGTACATTATTCAGCAACCTTTATTAGTGGTTGTAGAAAACTGATGTATAGAATTTCACCCATAATAAAGTGGCTATCCAGCCAATTCCAAAGCCATGATGGTCAGTGTGGTATCTGTAAAAGATAATTGGTTGCATAATGTATGCGCTTCTACTTACTATACTTACTATACAGTATGTGTTCCTTTCTTTGTGGTACAATTGTGCAGTTAGGCAGTTATTGTTTAGCAATTTTTCTTTAGAGGGTCATTGGTATTATTCAATGGTAAAACACAAAGTTAATCTCCTTCCCCCACCTCTCTCTCTCTCTCTCTCTCTCTCTCTCTCTCTCTCTCTCTCTCTCTCTCTCTCTCTCTCCCTTCCCTTCCCTTCCCTTCCCTTCCCTTCCTTTCCCTTCCCTTCCCTTCCCTTCCCTTCCCTTCTCTGTCTGTCTGTCAGAGAGAGGGTGGGGGAGAGGGAGAGCACACCAATGGTTGTTTACACAAATTTCTACATTCTAACATATTAGAGCAAAATAAGAACAATATTTATCTTCCAGAAATCTTTTCAGTCTTGATTCTCTGGCCCTGTCTCCTGCTTTGGCTTAGCAGGCACCCACCTGGCATCCTCTCCCTAACTCTGGTATGTATGTAAGACTTAGGGAACCTCTCTAGTTCTTCTGTGGATTAATGTCAGGGTTCCAAGTAACACCCCCAACCAAGTAAGACTCCGAGGCAATCAATTCATCAAAGATCCATTTTATTGGAGATGCCATATTGGCACATCTGGGAAAACCTGAATCTGAAAGCTCCTGGGTTTTCCCCACCCCCAAAAAAGTCAAAGTCCCTTCCCCTGCACTCACATGTCCATCATATGGCCCAATCAATCCACCGTCCCAATTGGAGTTGCCTTGCGGTCACGCCACTCCAGGTGCAGGCTGAACGTCCTTGACTCTCAGAGAAAAGAATATTGCTATGGCTAAATAACTCTACCAACTCCATACAATCCCCCTCCCATTTTCTCACAGCACTAAGTGTGGCAGCCCTGAAGATCCAAAAGAAAAGATGGCCTCCATGGCTGACAGTTAAAAGGTCAAATCACTCTAATAGAGCCATCTAGGCTGTTTAGGGTTAAAGTGTGTGTCTAGAGGAATATGCCATTCCTCTTCCCATAGAGGTAGAGCAATCTCACAAGAGATAAATAGAACCTGTTTTTACTAAACAAAAACATCCAATATTGTTCTGGCTCAGCTACGGATCCCAAAGAACGCAGCACATACAAACTCTGAACAAAACTCAGTTTACTTCAAAACGCAGTCTTTTGCAAATGCAGGCTGTTAATAAAACGTTCTTAACAACCTGCCCGAAATTCCACAGATAAGATAGAATCTTACAAGAGTTGGCAGATAGCCCAGAAGGAAAGTTTGCAGAGAAAATCCAAACTCAATGATCAGCGAACGAACACACGTTGTTTCCTGCAGCTTTTTACAAGCTGTGTGCAAACTTAAATAGGCTAAGGGAGTGGTCAACTAGCCCCAAGCCTTACTCTCGAGGAGACCTCCTCCTGAGTAACAACTCCTGCCTTTTGGCAGCTCTGCGTGCTCGTGCATTGAGAAGAGGCTCCTCCACTTCATCCTCTTCACTTAAAGGAGCCTCTGGAAGTTCTGAAGGCCCTGGCTGAATCCCTGCCTATGGCACACATCTTCTTCAGCCTCCTCGCTGTCCGACTCGAGCGCCGGCTGCACAGGCTGCTGGCACGACACCACACCAGCCTCCTCGTCGTCGGGATCAGCAACAATTTGCGCAGGTCGCTGGCAAGCCACAACAAATATAGACTCCCTTTTTAACTTTGGGGATTAATATACAATCATTCCTTGTTGAAAAAAGAATGGAAGTGACTCAATAAAATAGAGGTTTGAAAAAAGGGGTAAATGCAGTGTTTTACTCAGACTGTAAGATGATGGTAGTTGGCAACAAGCAGTTTGTTTAGTGCCCCAGTGTGTCCATAAAGAGAAAGATCAGGACAGAACATGAAGAAAATAACAAGCTAACATAAATTTCTGGGTAGATTTTTATCATCATAGATAAAGATAGAGAAAGATTCTTTAAATAGGTATTTCCTTTGCTCTAATTTATCTCGACTTCTCAATTTTCTGGAGATTTCAGCTGTTTACCAGAGTCTGTTCGGGGAGATGGCACACCCCATTTGCTTTCAGGCTCAGTCCAACATTTCCTTTGTTTTAAAGGGAGTTCCAATTATCCTATCTCCAGCAATTAGGGAAGTGTTTGGGTTTCTTTCTGTGTTTAGGTGATAATGTGCATGTTCATTGGAAATACCTGGGAATATCAAATGGCAAGGAAAGTACATTCAGAACAAAAATCATTATGATTTTTGAAAGTAAAGTTTTGAGACTCTGTTACTTCCCATTGCAACCTCCCTTCAGCACAATACTTTATATATTCATACTGTGCTATGTTCCATCTTGCAGATCAGGAAAAGTGGGAAGAGAATCCACAGGAGGGCAATAATAATAATAATAATAATAATAATAATAATAATAATAATAATAATAATAATAATAATAATAATAATAATAATAATAGCCAGAAGTTTGGATCTGAGTACAGGAAAAACCACTGGGAACATCAGGTTGAGAAAGTTTTAGAGAATGAGAAACTCAAGATCTTGTGGGACTTCAGGATTCAGACTGACAGGCACTTGGTCCTGTTGCAATATTTTTAGGATCAGACTCAATAATAATAGTAAGAGTTAAAGGATTAAATATACTTCCTTTTATTTACAATAGGCATTCTATATTCACTGAATATTCACAGATAGAAGCGAGGAAAAGGGTGAAGGTGGCTCCTTATATATACAGTGGGTGGAGCTATATGAGGGAGTGGTGAAATATGAATACATTAAGAATAGAAGGATAAGTTAACCCCTGATATCCCATTCATATACTATTTACACATTATAGAATAAGGCATTTACATCTGACAAATCCCCCTCTAAATGCCGATTCGTTATGCAACACCAATTACATTCAGATTCAGGACAATACAAGACATACAATTTAGAAGTTAAATATTTGTGCTGTTTAGAAGGTAAAGGTTTTGTCAATATGTCAGCTAATTGTTCTGAAGTATCACAATGCACTGCTTTAATAAATCCATCCTGAGATAATTGTCTCACATGTTTAAATTTTATATCTATATGCCTGGACCTTTGTCCAATGGCGTCGGATCTAGATATTTCAATGGCTGCTTTATTGTCTTCATGCATAACAAAAGGCAAAGCAGGTTTTTTCCAAACATCTGAAATTAAATCATTAAACCATACAAGGTTATTTGCAGCTTTGGATAAACAAACATATTCCGCTTCTGTCGTTGAAGTGGCTACTAATTCTTGTTTACCAGTATACCAGTAAACTGGACAGTCATTCAAGAAAAAAATATAACCAGATGTACTTTTTCTGCATGATGTGTCGCCAGCCCAGTCCGCATCTGCGTAACATGCAAGCTTTGGTTCTTTATTATCACTAGGTTCTAATACTAAGCAAAAATCTAGTGTACATTTCAGATATCTTAAAATCCTTTTAACAGCTTCCCAGTGATACATTGTTGGTTTGCTGACATGTCTGGATAATAAATTGAGTGGTAAGGCGATATCTGGTCTAGTCCAATTAGATATATAAAGAAGTGAACCTATGATTGATCTATAAAATGTGTTATCTTTGAATTCAGGAGAAGATTCATCAGTATTTCTAAGAAAATCAGTTTGCATAGGAGTATCACAAGGTTTGGCATTGTTTAAATTGCATTTATTTAAAAGTTCTATAATCTTATCTCTCTGAGTAAGTTTGAATCCCTTTCTAGTCTTATTAATTTGGACACCAAGATATTTGTTCACTTTACCTAGAGATTTCAACGAGAAATGTTCATTTAACTTATTTACAAAAGTTTCTCTTCTCTCTTTGTGTTTTCCTATATACAAAATGTCATCTACATAAATCAACACAAATTCAGTGTAATCATCACCCTTTTTGACAAAGAAACAGTTATCAGCAGTGGTAGCATTGAAATCCATGGTCTTAAGTACTTTTACTAAACAATCATACCATCTTTTACCTGATTGTTTTAATCCGTATAAACTTTTGTTTAACAGCCAAATTTCATTTTTGTTGGTGTACTGACTGTGAGGTGCTCTTACATATATTTCCTTATCTAGTTTCGCGTGTAGATACGCAGTCTGTATGTCATATTGAAATACATCAAGATTGAGTGCTGATGCTACCACTAGAGCTGTTTTGACACTCTCAGTTCTTACTGTGGGGGAATACGTTTCAGTATAGTCCTCCGGATATTTCTGTGCATAACCTTGTGCAACTAATCTAGCTTTGTATAGAATATTGCCTCCTTCTAAGTTCTTAATTTTATATATCCACCTGGTACCAATAATTGTTTTATCTTTAGGTGCAATTGCAGGTGTAAATACATTTAATCCTTGTAAACTTTCCATCTCTTTCTTCATAGCAAGTTCCCATTTTTCTTTTTCTTCATGAGGAAGTTTTAACACTTCCTCATATGTATTAGGTGTTATCGGTTCACCATCCATATGCATTATGTAATCTCTGTATTTATTTGGTGTTTGATTTCTGTTGTTCCTAATGGCTCTTTCAGGTTTGCTATTGTTATCATGCAAATATCTTGCTTCCTTTTTTGTTAGTGTGTCTGTCTTTATTTTGTGTTGGCTATTTGTCCAAGTTTTGGTTTTGCTTTTATATTTGTTGATATTTTGTTTTTCTATGGTCCCTTCCTCATGAGATTTTGTATCTTTGTATTTATTTGGAAATATTTCATTAAGATGTAATTTAGACCAGTTGGCCTGTTCATGGAACACAGCTGTTCTGGAAACTATAAATTTGTTATTATTATCAATGAATCTGTACCCTTTGGTGCCAGTTTCATATCCCATAAATCTGAGTCTTCTGGATACGTTTTCTCCCTTCCTTCTCAACTGTTTAGGTATGTGTACGTCTGCAGTGACTCCAAATATGTGCATGTGTGCTAATTTTGGTTTCCTATTATACATTACTTCATATGGTGTCTTATTTACAATACTGGACCAGGTTCTATTTTGTGTGTAATTTGAATAATGTAAGGCTTCTGACCAAAATTGTTTGCTTAAGCCAGCATCCTCCAATGTGCACCTAATCATGGTTTGTAAAGTGGAATTTTTCCTCTCTACAATCCCGTTCTGGAATGCAGAAAATGGACTGGACGTGTAATGTAGCATTCCTCTATCCTTTAACCATTGGGAGAATTCTTTGGACATGAATTCACATCCCCTATCTGTCATAATTTGTTTTATTCTGATATTGTGTTGTGTTTCTATGCGTTTGTAAAATTCCTTAAATTTTTGAAAGGTTTCATCTTTGTGTTTTAATGTGTAAACAAACCCATAGCGGCTATAATCGTCTACTATTGTCAGGAAGTAACGTTTTCTATAAGTGATTGATGGAGTTAATGGGCCAACTAGGTCCATGTGTACTAAGTCAAAAATTTTGTTAGTTGTTCTAGTAGATTTTCTTGGCCTGGGACTAGTTTTTAGTTTTGTAGATTTACATACTGAGCATTCCAAATAGTTTTCACAATTTTTTATTTTGACACCTTCTGCGTGTTCAATCATTTTTTGCACTACAGGAAAACTGGCATGTCCTAACTTCCTATGTAAGATGTGAGCACACTCATCATGAATTGGCTTACCTATTTTTGGTTTTTTTTCTTTGTGTGCATCTGCATGATCATGAGATATTTTACATTCATCATTGTCACTGTTGCTAATATTTTCATCATCTGCTTCAATACAATCTTCTATATTTGAATCAATGTTATGCAACCATCTTTCTTTTGTTATCAGATAGGGTAGGCCTCCTTTAATCATCACAGTGCCTACATTTATTTTATTCTTCTCTAAAGTCGCTTTTCCCTTTGAGAAAACTATATTAATGTCAGAGTCTCTACTTAGTTTTATGGCACTTAGTATGTTATGAGGTATTTCAGGTATTAATAATACCCCCTCTATTTTTCCTAGACCAGGCAAGGTTACGTTCCCTCTGCCTAATACTTGAACCTTTTCTTGGTTAGCTACCTTTATTACAAATTTATCTTCTGTAAATGAAGACAATATATTTTTGTTATTAGTGGTGTGATTAGTTGCTCCAGAATCAATAAGCCAATTGTTGTTCTCATTTTGTTGTATTTTAGCGTTGTCTTGTTTATTTAGTCCATTCAGTGAACCAGATTTTCTATCCTTTGAATTTTCTCTGCCCCCTCTATTTTCTCTGTAATTTGGTGGGCTTCTATATCTATGTTTATCTATGGAAGACTGTCTATAATTGTATTTGTTCCTATATTCTGACCTATGTCTTTCCTTTGAAATTTTGGGACAATCTCTTCTATTGTGTTCCCTGGATCCACAATTGTGACATTTAAGTGTTTCATTATATTTGTCTTGGAAAGCTACTTTCCTAAAAGGTTTGTGCTCTGTGTGATTGCTAGTACGATTTTTTCTTGAATTGTCTTCTGCTATCAATTTGTTGGATAGACTTTCTATGGATAAATATCCTAGATTGATGGTGTCTAAATGTGACATAAAACTATCCCATGATGAATCAAGTGAATTGATAATAACACTTTTCATTGTTTGGTCTGAAATCACCTCCCCCCTCAAATGCAGTTCAGCTCTTATTTTGTTTAAAGATATCAAATGCTCACTTATAGAAACCCCTGGTTTCACCCTAGATGAAAAGAAATCCTTAGACATTCTTGTGGTGGTGGCTACACTGTCGCTGTGAAACAAATTAAACATGCATTGAATAATTTCTGAAACAGTTAGGTTCGGTTTGATGCTATGATACATTGCAGGAGACACACTAGATATTATTAAGAAAAATGCCCTATGGTGTAAACAATCTATTTTTAAAGTCCAAGGTCTTTTTGGGGGACTAGTGATAAAAAATAGTAAATTTTCTTTCATAAATATAACCTGGAGCTGTTGATACCATTCTTGCAAATTAATGCCATCAACCCATAGTTTTGGGAAGTCGCTGGGTAAGTTTCCCACATTATTTTGTCCATTACTTACAACCTGAGGTAGTCCGTGGTCTCGCAAGTGTAGAAAATTGCAAAACGGCATGGGGATGCTCGCAACGAGTCTGCGCGGTTCTCTCGCCAGTTCATGTCTTCCCGGACCGTCTGCATAGTTTCGCGCATGCGCGTTGTTCATTTCTTCTTCGGCGTCATTGTGGAAGGTTCTCTCCATTGCGGCTCGTCCGCTCCACTCCTCTTCAGACGAGTCGGTCTCTGGTTCGGCCTTGGGAGTTCTGACGACGGCGGCTGCTCTTCTTTTTCTTTTGGGGGCGTTGGCATTTGCTTCGGTCTGTGGTGTAGGACGAAATCGACAAGGCTCTCTGGGCTCGGGCGTCGTCGCTCTCGAAGTCAGGATGGGAGCGGGCAGGTCTTGAGGTGTCGGCTTGCTCGCTCGCTTCTTCGGTGGCTCTTTGGTAATTTTTAGTTTTGGCCCAAATGCAGCAAAAAGCGTTTTCATTGCTGACTTTACTTGGGATCTTGTTGGGTCATCTTCACTTTCTGTTTCTGACTCTTCCGATGAGTTTGAATCCTCTTTTTCATTTTCGTTGTCTGATAACGTTTTTCGCGCCAGAAATTTTGAACTGAGCATTTTGATTGGCTCTGCTTCGCTCATCTCGGAGGTCTGTTGAAACCAAGATGGCTGCCATTCAAAATTTCGCACCGGAGCACATTTTTTCTTCTTCGTAATGACTTTCTCTGCAGTCGTATTACTCACTATTTTTGTGTCTTTAGATTTCTCATTAGTGATGTTTTTCTCTCTCGCTGCTCCGCTGTTCTTTAGCATTTCTTGGAGGTTCGCGATGAGGCTTTCATCATTCTTCTGGCTTTTTAATAGTTTTAATATCTCTGACCTGAGTTCGTTATTCTCTATTTCGATTTCTTCCTGGTCATCATTTTCATCTCTTATTTCTTCGTCTTCAGTGATGTATTCTTCGGATTCTCTCGAAATTGCGTTTGTGGATTCGTTGATTATTTCTTGTTCTGTTTCTATTTCTTTGCTGTAGACCCTGGTGTTGGGCCTATCTTTCTTAGACATTTTTAAGTTTTTATTGAGTCAATTAACCATCCTCTGCTACCAGCTTGTTGCAATATTTTTAGGATCAGACTCAATAATAATAGTAAGAGTTAAAGGATTAAATATACTTCCTTTTATTTACAATAGGCATTCTATATTCACTGAATATTCACAGATAGAAGCGAGGAAAAGGGTGAAGGTGGCTCCTTATATATACAGTGGGTGGAGCTATATGAGGGAGTGGTGAAATATGAATACATTAAGAATAGAAGGATAAGTTAACCCCTGATATCCCATTCATATACTATTTACACATTATAGAATAAGGCATTTACATCTGACAGGTCCACAACACACCTGACATAACAATAGTTGAAAAGAAAAAAGTATGGTTCATTGACATTGCAATACCTGGTGATGCACGGATTGAGGATAAGCAGCAAGAAAAACCACAAAGTACCGGGACTTGCAAATTGAAGTTGAGCGACTGTGGAAAAAGAAATCGTGTGTTGTCCCAATTGTAATTGGAGCCCTTGGAGCAATACCCAAAGGGCTGCCCCGCTATTTACTTGAACATTTTGACTCTACAAAAAACCACCTTACTCGGAACAGCTTACATCCTCCGATGATACCTTAACAGTTCCTAGGTCCTTGGTTAGGACTCAAGCTGCTGAGCTATTAAGCAGCCTCAAAGGCTGTGAATCTCACTAAAGATTAACCAATAATAATAATGATAATGATGGTGATGATGATGATGGTGGTGGTGGTGGTGGTGGTGGTGGTGGTGGTGGTGGCCTTGATCATGAAGTTGGAAGATAACCACTGGAGTTTGGATCTGGTGCCCTGAGATGAAACATTTAAATTGGGGAAATGTTCTCTTTATTTATACAAGTTTTAGACATTTTGACTGGGAAAAGAGCATTTGTAACAATGAACATTTGGACCTACCAAATGCTACTGTTGGGTTTGTTTGATCATTTCTGCCTCCATCATTTGCTGCTCTCTAAAGTGGTTGGGAGTCCTGAACTTTGATCCTGAGGTCCAGCTTAACTATCAACGTTCTGGATATTAGTGGCTTCTTCCATCTTCCCTCTACCTCCAAGTCTGTTCAGGATGGAAGAATGGGCCAAAAAAATCAAGATAATGCTGCAAGATTGAGGCCACCATCTTGGTATTCTGTCCCCACCATGAACTTTCCCTGATCTAGAAGATGGATGTATAAGGTAAACTCGGTTAAGATTAAGACTAAAAATAGAAACAAACCATTGCCATCCACGTCAGTGTTTTTTTTCCATTTATTGGATAGAAAATTAAAGCTGGTTTTACTGAATAGCTTCTCCTTTCCTCTCAGTCACACAAGATGGAAAAAAAAATAAAGGGGAAGAAAATTAATACCAAATATTCAGAGAGGCATGGAGGATCTTACTTTATCTACTGGAGCATTGTTTCTTAACACTGATAACTTTCAGACATTAGACTCAGTGGTGGGATTCAAATTTTTTACTATTGGTTCTGTGGGCATGGCTTGGTGGGCGTGGCTTGGTGGGGGGGTCATATGACTGAGTGGGCATGGCCAATTTGACATCACCCCCCCAAGCCACACCAGTGGTGAAATGTAAATGTTACTACCGGTTCTGTGGGTGTGGTTTGGTGGTGGGGGTAATGTGACTGGGTGGACATGGCCAACTTTTTTTTTTTAACTTTTAAAACCATTTTTTCTACAACCTCTTCAGCCGAAGAGGTTGTAAAAAATGCTTTTAAAAGCCTCTGCCAATCAGGCAACTCAGCTGGGATCGTCAGAGCCTTTTAAAACCATTTTTTCTACAACCTCTTCGGCTGAAGAGGTTATAGAAAAAATGCTTTTAAAAGCCTCTGATAATCCCAGCTGAGTGGCCTGATCCGCAGAGGCTTTTTTTTTCTTTTAAAAGCCTCTGACAATCCCAGCTGAGCCACGAGATCATCACAGGCTTTTTTTTTTACTTTTAAAAGCATTTTTTCCGCCGAAGAGGTTGTAGAAAAAATGCTTTAAAAAATAATTTTAAAAAGCCTCTGATGATTGTGCGGCTCAGCTGGATTTTGGGGGGCAGCAATGTTTGCTACTGGTTCTTCGAACCACCCACCACCATCGCTACCGGATTGGATGATCCGGTTCGAACCGGGAGCATTTCACCCCTGAGCCATGCCCACCAAGTCATGCCCACAGAACCGGCAGAAAAGGCAGCTCCTGCGGTCTGTCCCTTTATGGTCCCCCCTCCCCCCTGCATCGAAGTATCTTAAAGGGACACTGCAGTCCGGCTGCCTTCCGAGCAGCTCCGCTGTGACGCTGTCCCTCCGGTGCAGCAGGCCATTCTCCTGGCCGGGTCTGGCAATGGGGTGCCACCACGCACATGCACCAGCAGGCAATGGGAATAGCTAAAACAGATGGTTTTTAAAAAAAAAGCAGGAAAAGGCTGCTTTGATCAGTTTTCTGCTTACCCATCATAATTAAGTTTTTTTAACTCTTATAATTCAATTAACCTTCACTCTGTTAATCCATTTAATTATTTCATAGTTGCCAAACTTGAATGGTACGTTTGACTTGCCCTGTGTTTCAGTCATGCTGTGACATTTCCATTGGAACAAATGATTCACTTTCCATCAAATTTGTTTTAATAGTGTACGTCTTTGAAAATCAATTTTAGCTCAGAAGGTTGCAACAATAAGCATTAATACAGAAACATTTCAAGCCTATGAGAGTGGAATTTTCTCTAGTTTTTAAAAAAATACAATATGTCTGCTTTTTCTTCATGGGTGTAAGGGAGCACTCTCCCCCCCCTTTTTTTAATCCTAACAACTGTCCTGTGCGATTCATTAGGCTGTGTGCAGGGGCATCCACAGGGGAAGTTTTAAAAATCAAAATAGCAGCCATGACGGTATGATCAAAGACCCACATTTTTAAATACACTTTGTACATGTAACAAATCTAAAAGACAGGTGTGGCTTTGTTGTGTGATTTGAGCCACAATCTTGACCTTTGCCCTCTCCCCAAATGCCCCTTGCTGTGTGTGTGTGTGTGTGTGAGAGAGAGAGAGAGGGTGGGGGAGGGAGGGAGGGAGGGAGAGAGGAAGGGAAGGGAAGGGAAGGGAGGAGGAGAGAAACTAACTAGTTGAAGATGTTCACTCAACTTTATGGCTGCACAAGGATCCTTCCAGGCTTGATTCAGTAGCTCTCTGAATAGTAAAAACTATGAAAAAAAATCTTTTTGAGTGTCAGAGGCTGAGTTATTTGAACAATTTGAAGTTTTCTTGGGGGGGGGATGCTCCTCCTCCTCTAGTGGCCTTCTCAGAGTTATCTGATAAGTTGCTGACACAACAGAAAGATGAACTGGATAGAGCCAAATTTTCTCATGTTCAGATGTTCAGATTCCCGCCCCCCCTTTTTTTTCTAAGCAGAATGTTACATCTAGGGAAACAGGGCACCTAAGACAAAAGCAGTAACTTGGGTACAGATTATTTAAGGACTGAAGTTATGTAGTAAAATAAAGTCTTGGAGTTGAGCTCAGCTCCACTATTTTCATCCATGCTTTCAAGTACTTTCTTTCATGAGAACTTACTATTTTTTGCCCTTGGCACAAAAAATAAAAATATGCCATTAGTCAATAGCCCTGGGATTTCCTAATGATCCAGCTAAGTATTCCCCAGGCCTGATAATTATTCATTCAGATCAGTCAAGCTGATCTGAAGAGCAAAAATACTGATTTTACCCGTAAGAGCCATCTGGACTAAGAGGAACATTGGTCCATCAACAAATGCCTTGTTGAGTATATGAACAAGACATGACGTATCAAACTTCCCAATTCTCAACTTTGCCACAACTGTTTTCCGAGTAGGCAGCTTGCGCACTCAGCTGTGAGTTACTCAATGTGTGAGGTATCATGGGATGCCCAGGAATGTGTGAATCAGCTCTGAATGTTTGTCTTCTGTGTCTCCATCCAGGCAGTAACAAGAAGCTCAGTTTCTTCAGACCTTCCATCTCTTGTGCACTTCTCCCAGCACAGAAGAAATGGAACCTTGTCATTCCTACCATCTGTAGCAACCCTCTTACCTGGCTTTGCTGTAGGAATGGGCCATGGGCCATGGAGGGGCATTTCCCAGCTGCCTCCTGATCAGTTTCAGAGGTTCTCCTCAGATATGTGTCCCCTTCCCTTTCTGAGCACTGCTTTTGCTACCAGGAGGAAAGGGGGCAAGCAAGGACCATAATACCAACATGTGTTGGACAGATCCAATGGGACAGGAAGACATTGTCTTTTCCCATGACATTTTACAATTGTGTATACGTGAAAGGGGAACACTTGGGTTTTCCCCTTTCCCCACCAGACAGCCCTGGCAAGGCATTATGCCAAAAGATTTCCTGGGACTTTCCGGAAGCCAGCATATCACTTTGCGCCCAGTGGCAATACTAATGTGTATAAGGCTCATTTTAACATTCACACCTCTTCACCAATGGAGAGAAATGCAAGCTGGATTAATTCTGTCTCCTGGCTAGGACAAGGAGGGAGAAGTGTAATTTTTGCATAGGAAAGCAACTTCCTTTGAAATGCAAATATCTTGTAATTAACATTGATGGCAAAGGAACGGTGGAAAGTACCTGACAGCTAAATGAGTGCTTGCTATAATGTATGTCTTTATACTTTACTCCAGGAGTACATGTTAAATTCAGTGTGCTGGCTGTATGAAGCTCTTTTCTTCTCATTGCTTAGGGATTTCAAGTAACAAGGACTCTTGTTTCCTCATCTAAGATGGCACAAGACTGGCCAACAATAAGTGTCAAAATTTTGGTTTGGGAGTTGTTTATTTCTCTTGGGATGGGTGGAGAGAAGTCATTTTCATTTAATTCCAGTGCAAGAGGATGGATTAAATTCCCAAATCACTCACAGTGCAATCCAGGTATGGCTTGAATGGGGGAAAATAGATGATGCTATATAAAACAGGGCTTTGAAACAGGGCCTGTTATGAACAATACAGTATAATTACTTCAACAAGAAGGATAAATTGGAAGTCTAATTTGGAAAAACCAAACAAAAGTATACATATATGCATTCTAACAAAGTATTTGCATTCCCATAGAAAGTTTAGCTTTAGTTTTCTGAGTTCAAGGTGTCCTTTAACATGAAAGAGTGATAAGGTTTTATATTTAGGGAGGGAGAAAAAAAAATGGAGGACATCATGCAAGAAGGGAGTTTCATGGCCTGGAAACCCTACATCTAAGAAGCACACACGTGTGGTCATTGACAATAAGCTGAACATTAGACAGCTGCTAAAAGGGCTTTGACAGTTTTTGGCTGCATCAAGAGCAGTGGTGGGTTGCTACCAGTTCGGTCTGGATCTTGTGAACCGGTAGTAATGGGGGCGGGAGGCTCTGCACACCCGCCCAGATGTCATCACGGACGCTCTGCGCATGCGCAGAAGCGCTGTGCATGAGCAAAGCACATGCACGCACATGCACGCTCCCGTTGCAAACCAGTAGCAAAGGTAAATGGAACCCACCCCTGATCAAGAGTATTGTATTAAGATGTGCGATATCAATTTTATATTTACCGACAAAGAAATAAAGGGAGACTAGTATAGATCTATTTCAAGCTATTTAGCTCTCGTCATCTAGCCATACCCTTCTGGGATTCAAACCCAGGCTGCTTACATATTAGGTAGATATATTAACCTCTAACCCACAAGCTCTCCTCGTTTTGTCGACTATACCAGGGGAGAGATTAACAGTTTTTTATCAGGGCAACCTGGTCTAAACTATTAAACAAAAATAGTTTGTCGCGAAAGCGACTGCCTGTGAAGGTTCCTGGATTGGGGCTGAAAGGCGAAAGCAGAAGCAGTATGCTCCATCCCATATTTGGGTAGACCAGGTTGCCCTGGTAAAAAACAATTAGGATATGAGGTAATTATGCCTCTATTCTTGGCATTAGTAAGACGCCAAGTACACCTTGAGTGCTAGGTATGATTCTGAACACTACATTTCCAGAACGTTATTGACAGGTTACATGGAGTTCAATAAATGTCAATGGAGATGATACAGATACTTATAGGAAAATATTCAATCTGAAGAAAATAAGAGTATGGTCAGATATGATGGCCATATTCAAGTATGTTAAGGGAAGTTATAGTGAAAGTGGCTATAAAAACTAGAACCAGAAATAACAAATATATATTACAGATATCTAGAGTTCATTTATATACAGGCAACATTTTCTTGATGGTAAGGTCTATATAACAATGGCATAGCCCTGCTATGGAGATTGTGAATTCTCTATTTCTGGGGGATCTTAAGAAGAAGAAGCTGGCTTCTACTCCTGGATGGTTTAGTTTCTTTTCCCATCCATTACATGATCCTCATGGTCACTTCCAACTCTACAGTTTTATGATCTCATCCTCAGTGGGATGAAAACTAATATCTGGCCACATGTTTACTTTTTCATCCATGACTATCTCTTTCCTTCTTTTCCTTTCTTTATCTTTACCTTCAGGGTTCTGAAACTAAGCCCTTCTTGGCTTGTGAAATTCCACAATGTGCCTCGTCTATTAACCGGATATCATCCACTTTCCTAATGAGTATTGAGGTCCATTCTCTCATTTCCTCTTCTTCCTTCTTCAGCAGCTAGTCTTAATAGCTCCCTAACTAGCCAGATAGACTCCTAAACATAACATTTTAAGGTCAGTATCATGGCTATTTGTCTACTTTTGTCTCTATTTGGAAGCATCCTCTATTTGAAAGTGATTCAGTCCGCAATCTATTCAAAGATAAAGTCAAAATAAAGACAGCAAAGGTTTGGAAGTTGCTCATCTAGACTTACCAGACTGAGTAGCATGCAGATCACTGCAGACTAAGCTACCCAAGCATTTCATACCACCATATGACATCTGACTCATTTATGAGACTATCTACTCCCCACCTTGTGCTCCTGAAGCTATTTTCCTTCCATATTTTTCCTACCCCCTGTTGACTGTTTTTATGTCAGTTGTTTTGCCATTTCCACATATGAACAAATAAAGTCTGCTTGGGCTTGTGGTATCATAGTCCTTACAGGTAGGAGTGATTTCAAAGTCCAGCTACACTGATAAATAAAGGGACAGAGTCTGCTTTCTGGCCAGTGAATGGATCTGTAGCAGTTCTATCTCCTTGATTGCTCTGGAGAAACAAGAGAGAAACGAATAAAGTAAGAAGGAAAGAAACCATGATCACTAGAGTCATGGGAGTCAGCAAAAAGTGGACTTCTAACAGAAGAGTCTCTGAAACATGTTTTTCTGCCTGAGCTGGACTGGAGAGTGGGGATTTGTCAGCAAAAAACCAATGATGTTTTGTTGATTCATTCTTATTTTTCACTGAACACCTATCAAGGTCCAAAGCTGTGAACAATCAGATATGTAAAGATTTGCTTTGATTATTAACAGGCTCAAAGGAAAACCGAAACAACAACATTCGGAGTTCACTGTGCAATAGATGATAAACAGACAGACACAAAATACCTCGTACTTTTCCCATTCTCATAATTTAAACGTATGTGTGGCTCAGGGGTGAAATCCAGCAGGATCTGACAGGTTCTGGAGAACTGGTAGCAGAAATTTTGAGTAGTTCGGAGAACCGGCAAACTCTGAGAACTCTGGCAAGCCAGAGAACTCTGGCTTGCCCCAGAGTAGGGTGGGAATGGAGATTTTGCAATATCCTTCCCCTGGAGTGGAGTGGGAATGGAGATTTTGCAGTATCCTTCCCCCAGGGGTGGGGTGGGAATGGAGATTTTGCAGTATCCTTCCCCCAGGAGTGGGGTGAGAATGGAGATTTTGCAGTATCCTTCCCCCAGGAGTGGGGAGGGAATGGGGATTTTGCAGTAACTTTCCCCTGCCATACCCATCAAGCCACGCCCACCAAGCCACACCATGCTCACCATGCCACACCTACAGAACTGGTAGTAAAAAAAATTACCGGTTCTCCGAACTATCACTGGTTATGGCAAACCTCCTTCTCAGCCTGAAGGAAATCAACAACTGGCAGATGACCTGAACGTGTTTTACTGCAGGTTTGAAAGGAAACTACAGCCACCTATCTCCACAACTCCCATCTCCGAAACACTAAAAACAGCCAAGCCTCCTACAACTGACCCCATCCCATTGGGTTCACAACCCCTAGTGATCACAGAAAAGGAAGTGCAAGATCTATTTCACAGACAAAAGCCAGGAAAAGCTCCAGGCCCAGATAAGATAACCCCTTCTTGCTTAAAAGTCTGTGCTGACCAATTGGCCCCCATCTTCACCCATATCTTCAATAAATCACTAAAGATGTGCTATGTTCCTTCTTGCTTCAAATGCTCTACTATCATACCAGTGCTGAAGAAGCCCACCATCAAGGAACTGAACGACTACAGACCAGTTGCTCTAACATCTGTAGTTATGAAAACCTTTGAAAGGCTAGTGCTGTCCCACTTGAAAACCATCACGGATCCGCTGTTAGATCCGCCGTTTGCATACCGAGCAAATAGATCAATAGATGATGCTGTTAATATGGCTCTGCACTACATCTTACAACATCTTGAATCTCCAAAGACTTACCCAAGGGTCCTCTTTGTAGATTTTAGTTCAGCTTTCAACAGCATCATTCCAGACATATTTCTAACTAAGCTAAACCAGCTAGCCATACCTGAACACACTTGTAAATGGATCATAAGCTTCCTAACAGACAGGAAGCAGCAGGTGAAACTAAGCAGAATTACATCAGATACCTGTACAATTAGCATAGGGGCCCCACAAGGCTGTGTGCTCTCTCCACTTCTCTTCTCTCTATATACCAATGACTGCATCTCAAACAATCCATCTGTTAAACTACTGAAGTTCGCAGATGACACAACAGTGATCATTCTAATTCGAGACAATAATAATAATAATAATAATAATAATAATAATAATAATAATAATAATAATAATAATAATAATTTTATTTCTATAAAAATTTATTTCCTGAAGGACTCAGGGCGGTGTACAGCCTATTAAAAGCACAAGACAAACATCAATTAAAATAATTTAAAATTATTAAATAATTTGGCTCAATTTAAAACCCCAGAAATTTAAAACACCCAATTTAAAATTATTATGTTGATAGCCCGGCCTGGCGGAACAACAAGGTCTTGATTGCACAGCGAAATACCCGGAGGTCAATGGTGTACCTCATGGTGCAACCAGAACAATCTGGAACTGAACTCACTCAAAACTGTAGAAATGGTGGTGGACTTTAGGAGAAACCCTCCCATACTACCACCTCTTACAATACTAGACAACACAGTATCAACAGTAGAGACCTTCAAATTTCTAGGTTCTACCATATCTCATGACCTAAAATGGACACTGAAGATCAAAAAGATTATCAAAGAAACACAACAAAGAATGCTCTTTCTGCACCAACTCAGAAAGCTCAAACTGCCCAAGGAGCTGCTGATACAGTTCTACAGAGGAATTATTGAGTCTGTCATCTGCACCTCTATAACTGTCTGGACAGACACAGACTTCAGAGGATAATTAGAACTGCAGAAAAAACAATTACTACCAACCTGCCTTCCATTGAGGACCTGTATACTGCACGAGTCAAAAAGAGGGCTTGCATCCTGGACATAAATTGTTTCAACTCCTACCCTCAAAATGATGCTATAGAGCACTGCACACCAGAACAACTAGACACAAGAACAGTTTTTTCCCGAACGCCATCACTCTGCTAAACAAATAATTCCCTCAACACTGTCAAACTAGTTACTAAGTCTGCATTACTATTAATCTTCTTATTGTTCCTATCATCCATCTCCCCCCACTTGTGACTGTAGGACTGTAACTTTGTTCTGGTATCCTTACAATTTATATTGACTGTTTCCCTATGACTATCAGTAAGTGTTGTACCTTATGATTCTTGATGAATGTATCTTTTCTTTTATGTACACCAAGAGCGTATGCACCAAGACAAATTCCTTGTGTGTCCAATCACACTTGGCCAATAAAGAATTCAATTCAATTCAAGTCTAGTCTAGTCTAGTCTAGTCTAGTCTAGTCTAGTCTAGTCTAGTCTAGTCTAGTCTAGTCTAGTCTAGTCTAGTCTAGTCTAGTCTAGTCTAGTCTAGTCTAGTCTAGTCTAATTTACTCAAAATTTCTGCTATTGGTTCTCCAGAACCTGTCAGAACCTGCTGGATTTCACCCCTTATTATATCATATCTTTTCTATAATCTATTCTTTCTAATCATCAAAAACACAAGTTATAAAATAATTTTCTTTTTAATGCAAAAGTTAATAAGGGATTTCTAGTCATTGGTAAAAATCAATAATGACCTTTATCTAATGAAAGAAGTCAGTATGGTCATTTCAGCAAGATCTGTCAATTTCACCCACTACACTTCCATGTAGTGTGGAATCTCCCATCTTCCTGTGCATACAATAATCTTGCCTTAATAATCATATACTGAAACAATCTTCTATGATAATTTTCTAAATGTATATCATTCAGTCCTAAAATGAAGAGTTCTGAGTTCAATCATTATTAATCTTTAAAATCCTTGATATCAAATGTGTTTGAATCCAATTTTTAATTTTTTTTACATATCTACCAAGCATCATAGAATGCCTTTCATAGTGTTCATATTTCCAACATACATTTGAAGTGCCTTTATACATTCTAGATAATTTCTCTGCTGTCATCTACCAACAACACATCTTTTTGTAAAAATTCCCTTTATGATTATAACATAATGTAAATTTCAACCCTTTTGACCGTACATTTTCCCACTGATCCATTTGTATATTATAACTAAATATTCTTAGTCCACTTTATCATGCATTATTTAACCTTTTCTTCCATTTCAAGTTTCAACAAAAGTTTATATGTTTTAGCAATTGTATAGTTGTCTGTGTACAATTGCACTTCAAATTTTGTCTTTCTTTGCTCCATACCATTAATTGCTCTTTTGATTTAATTTTACATTCCTCTTAGTGACTCTCCAATACAGTAATTCCTGGTACATTAACTATTTGTCTTTGCATGTTGTTTCTCTTCTGCAAAATATTTCTTGTATTAAGATCCAAAGAAGCGTCGTGTTTGCTGATTTTTATCATTTGTTCAATCTGCCTTGCATGGTTACCACAGATTCATTTGTCAGCATCTAGATTTCAGGCATCACAAAAAGTCCCTGATTTTGTTTGTGAAAGGTAAAACTATTCTGGACCATCTGCTTAATCCCTGTTTTCTGCCAGCATCAGCCTGCTTTCTTTTAGTCACCCTTCTGACTCAAGTAAAAAAACGGAGCCAGCCTTTCCTCTAAGGCTTCTCTCATTAGCAATGCCTGTCTCTCTCTCCTGCTTGTTCACAAAATGCCCAAAGCGATATTTGCAACTCCAAAATATTCCGTACTGACCTATCTCCCCCTTCATTTGGAAGCAGGAATTCACATAAGGTCTAAAAGGCAAAAATAGTTAATGTGCACCTTGAGAGTGATAAATCGCTATCATACTGTGGAATCTCTGAATGATGAACTATTGGGCCTAGAGAGGAACCTTTCAAACGAAATGTTGAGTCCTTCTAAAGACCAAACTGCACAAAAACATATTTTAGAAAAGCAGACACTTCCTCGTGTTATTTTTTTTAAAATTAAAAAGCAGGGATTTTATTGAAATATGAGTGGTTTTGCTGTAGCGCCATAAAACAAATGCATAACAAAAGGACAAGAAAACAAATGTTTGTTTGCACACATAGATCATATGAAGATATTTAAAACTGAGAGGCGCAAGGGTTGTTTGTAATTAGTGCAAAGTCTGGTGTGCAGAGCAATGTAAATCAGAGCCAAGTCAGTTATGTATCTTCATAAGTTCTTCCATTCCAGCATTTTTTCCCAAGAACATAATTACACATAACAGGAAACATGTAATTATAATACAAATGTTAGACATATTTTTTTCACAATAGATGCCTGGTAACAGTTTCTATAATAATTTGATTTGATCCTTTATTTATTTGCCAGTAGTGCTAATATAAATTTTTTTTACACAATATTTATTTATTTGGGTTTAAGGAAGCTTAAAAAAATACAAATTGAAATAGAATATAAAAAGTGAAAAATATAGATTAAATTCATCCAAGAATTAAACATTTAGCAAAAGAGGGACATCTTTACGGAGTTAGTAAGCTCTTATTACAATTAGTGATCAGAATTCCACTAAAAGAAGTAAAAATTAAAACTGACAAATTAAAGGAAAATAAACAGCAATAATTAGATTATCAGTAAGAATTGATTACGTTTTACAAACAAAATAAACCCCCAAAATTGGCCATCTTCAAAGAAACTGAATCATATTGGTCAGCTAACAATGACTGTACATAAAATTAAATCTACCTGACCCACAAATTTAGGTAATAAAAGGGACAAATACATTTAATGTAATATAGACATTAAATGCTAGTGTGTCTTCAAAGGGGGCATGTGTTTTTGACCAACTATAGTTGTTGCCTGGTGGTGAGATGGCGGCAAACAAATTTAATAAATAAATTTAATAAATAAATAGTGGTAAACTGTAAGAGCATGAGATGATGTGACAGCCGATTTGGTACAGTAGTCAAAGTACCAGGCTAGAAACTTTGAGACTGTGAGTTCTAGTCCTGCCTAGGCATGAGGCCAATCCTTCTCTCTCAGCCTAGGAAGGAAGCAAGGGCAAAGTTTGACTGAAATCTTGCCAACAAAATTGCAAGGACTTGTCCTGGCAGTTTCCAGGAGTCCAGACTGATTTGAAGGCACTTAGAGAGATGAAATGAGATGATTTTCTCATTAACCTTAGCACAAAATGGGGAGCACAAACTTTGTTCACTCAGGAAAAGTTTATCATGCTGTAGCTGAAACCAGATACATATATGGAAATTAAGCAGTCAACCTTTTTTTCTCCAGGAATTGGAGTTGGGAAACTCCAGGAGTCTTTTCTAAGGTTATCATTTGTGATTAAGAGTTCAGATATAAACTGTCTGTAGAGGCAGGACTGGAATGTCTTTTCCATAACACAGCCTTTTAAATAAAACAACTCCATCTAACCCTGATAGCTGTTGCCTGTCTTGTGTCTCTTATTTAGGGGGGTCCAAGGAAAAACATTGGCTATTTTGTCTTTCTGAACAGAAAGGAGATGACGTAGGACATTGATCCTGCCACCGGCAGAACAAAGAAACTGCCTCAAGAAGTTGAATCTAGGTGCAAAAATAGGTTGGTGATTTATGAATTAATCTTTCAATTGCCATAAAGATGAGGAGATGGTAGGGTATTCTGTTTTGGAAGCCAAACTAAACTAGATGGTCTTGGCTAGTGGACATTTGGATCTCTCTTCCTCAGGCAGCAAAATGTCTCCTGTGAATCCTGGATCTCGTGGGCATCTTGCGTTGATGTTCTTGCTTAATGGGGCTGCTAAAATTCACACCCAAATTTGGCAGCTAAGAAATCCAAATCACCACAAGTCTCTAAATGAGCATTTCTACACAGGAAATAGCTTGCATTCTTCATGTAAGAGTACGCTGTGAAGGATTACTAATTGCAAAATATTTGAGGAGGGGAGAAACATTTTAATTGTATTTTCCAGGTCTTACTGGTTCTTTCATAGTTTAACATTATTTCCTTTTGTTTTTGCAGACCTTCTTCCTCTTTTCTGAAATGACAAATTAACTCAAGTGCAATCACATTAGGATGCATTTTAACTCCAAAATAGAGATGAATGCATTGTACAACTGAAAAATGCCATCAGAACATTAAAAGCATAGTTAATGGAGGTACTTTTACACATCTTCAAAACAATAAGGCAGTTTGTTATGCCTGAAAGCAAAATCCCTTCCATGTCCAATTTGAAGTAAATTAGATTAAATTAATCGAGATTTAATACCGAGGAAATGGTCTTGGTTTCCCACAGAAGATGAAAAAGATTCCTCCCCCTCTATGCACCTGGAGCGAATATTAACTGATTGTGTCAACGATTAAGTAGTTTTGTTGCGATTAGGTATTTTGTGAACCCAGTTATTTTGGTTTATAGACCACATGCACAAACACACACAGAGAATGTTATAGTGTTGTGAGATCTCTCTCTCTCTCCTTCTCTCTCTCTTTCCCTCCCTCCCTCCCTCCCTCTCTCCCTCCCTCTCTTTCTCTCTCTCTCTCACACACACATTATATATATATATAGAGAGAGAGACAGTCCCTAGTCTAGAAAGGTCTGTCTTCTCATCCAAAAAATCAAAATATGGATTCAGAACTAGTTTGCATCCAACCTAAGATGAATATGAGCCATGGTGGTGCAGTGGTTAGAGTGAAGACTACTTCTGTTGCCTGCCGGCTGCCTGAAATTTGGCAGGTCTAATTTCACCAGGCTCAAGGTTGACTCAGCCTTCCATCCTTCTGAAGTGGGTAAAATGAGGACCCAAATTGTTGTGGGCAATATGCTAACTCTGTAAACCGCTTAGAGAGGGCTGTAAAGCACTATGAAGCGGTATATACGTCTAAGTTCTATTGCTATTGCTAATATCACTGGCATGACTGCAATGTATTTGGTAATCAGGTGAAGGTAAAAATTTCCCCTGTCCAGTTGTGTCCAACTCAAGGGGGCAGTGCTCATTTCCATTTCTCAGCCGAGGGAACCAGGGTTGTCCAAAGATGTTTCCGTGGCTGGCATGACTTCACACTGAGATGCATGGAACACTATTACCTTCCCACGGAAGCAGCAACTATCTACTTGCATTTGTATGCTCAGTATCTTAACAGCAGAGGGTTAGTTTAAAAAAAAAGAAGAGAAAAGGAAAGAATGGAACTAAAGAAAGAGATGGGAGAATTTAGATGGCTTAAAAGCAACATGTCCCGTTCCATCCTAGTTTGAGTGTGGCCACTAATGAGATGATGCAATAAGGTCCAGGAATTCCATGACTGAAATTGGGAAGGTTTCATTTAAGGGGCTAAAACACCGAACATCAGTTCCTTCTTTGCACTGGTTCTCCAAGGAAGCATATTCTGAGGAGACAAACAAAGTTACCTGATGCACTGTCAAATACATTATGCAAGACAACCAACTATGAGCAATTTCCCTAATCAGGTAAAGAAATTGCATAATGAGCTCCATCACAATCATTTTCTTTAAGCTTATGTGATGAGAAAAGTTGTGATTCTGACTGAGCCTTATGTAACTAACATGCAGGCTAATTACGGTAGACTGGGATAGTGGCTTCAGTCAAACACATCCTTATTACTGTCAGCTTATTAGATGTATTATTTCCCCTTATTTCCCACTGGAAATGTTCCAGTAAGGGAAATATGATCACATGTCAATAGTTGAGGTCTTTAAATATTATACTGGGCTTAACTGTTCCCAGTCAATACAAAAGTAGCAAAAGGAGAAAGAAAAATGTATTCCATCAAAGCGGGCAAGTGCTTTGTGTAGCTCAATGTGGTTGTGACGTATATTTCTATATTGGAACCATCCAGATGTTTGGAGTTCACATCCATTTTCCCCCAAGTATCCTGCTGGGAAACATGGGAATTGTTGCCCAACATGCCACAGCCTTGTTATCTCACACCGTAGCAGTTCATCAGTATTTCTTCCCCAGTCTTCCATGGTGATGCAAACTGTGATCTTCTTCCTGGAAAGTAGATGATCCTCTAATAAACATCCTCTGTTCCTTCTGTTGTGTTGGGAGAGTTCTTCCTATTCCCCAGTTAGTGTTTGTAGACTGCAATGCAGAACGGATGTTACAGTAGTGCCAATTTTTCCACTCATAAAAGTAGTTGTTTTTTTCTTTTATGACTTCCATCTTGGGCAGTGTTCTTTCAAGGTTTCCTTTATGGACAAATCATTAGTCTACAATTTGTTCCATACTGAGTGAACTGAAATAATATTGACCCTATCAGTAGTAATAGATCCATTGCAAGCAAGAACTCAGAAGCAGGTAGATTCCTCAAAGAATAGCTTTATTGAAAATATCAAAATGGCACATATCTCTTGAAAACCAACTCTGAAGGGCCCCTTGGTTTTCATCTAATTAAAAGCAAAAGTTCTTCCCTCAACCCCAAACAATCAGTCACATGACCCAATCACTACCGCATCCGCTGGTCTGGTGACATCACTCCTCCTTCCCTCAGCCAGGTGTGAGAATGCTTTTGGTTCCCAGGAGAAAGTCTTGAGAAAGTATTTTATTTTGACTACACAACCCCAGTGATCTCTACTCCCCCATCCCTATCCCTCGCTCCAGTGTGGCAACACTGAAGCTCCAAGATGGCTTCACCCAGGTTAGCTTCAGGGTTGACAGAGCCGCTGCCTCAAATTTAAGTAGTAGGCCATATGTAGAAAATCACAGGTTCAGATCCTGGCATCTGTGGTAGAGCCAAGGAAAATTTCAACCTGGAAAAAAAACTACTGTTAAAAAAGCTGCTACCGGAAAAATGATATAACTGTCATAATAATGAGCCCATTAGAAATGTAAAAAGTTTTAGGAATTATGAATGAAAGTAACAATAAGAGCTAGCAATAAACCAGAACTGAAGATTGCATTAGAATATATTTTTATCTTGCATTTTTTCTTCACTTGGGAATTGCTGGGTAAGCAGACTTCACTGTGTGTCAAACGATAAATCACTGAGAACATTCAGCCATGTGGTCAGCTGTGTCATCACTGGTGAGGAAATTAATCACTCACCATTATCCCAAAAGAAATCCAAGTAAGCATTAGCTGCTAAAATTCTAAGAATGTAAGAATAGCCTGTTGGATCACGCCAAAGGCATTTGATCTATTCAACATACTTGCATAAATTAAGGAATTAACCCATTTTTGAAGTTTGTTCAATGTATTGAACAATAATCCAACCAAATTCATAACACACTAACACCTCCAATCCATCCCCCCTCACCCAAACAACCCATTTAAACTTACATTAGTCAAATGTAGCACATTGTTTAAATGCAGCCATCACTTCTGGTTAAATTTTTATATGAATATAGCATGGTGGTTTAATGTTACATCCATTTATACCAGAATGCAGGTCAAATGAAAGATCTCCAAACTTCACACTAAAAATGTAGAAATTCATATATGTCGAAAAGACTATATGAATCTGCTTCTTGAATGACTCTCCATTAATTCTATTTTAAAAATGTATTCTGATATGACATCTACCATACAAACTGATCCTGCTTGGATAAAGAACTTTGAGCTCTGTTTGATAGAATGGAAGAATTGCCCATAAATGTTTGGGGAAGTCTTTTGGGTATAGGTACAAAAGTCAGAATTATCAGCTCCAGCATGTTATACATCAAGACAGACAGACAGACAGACAGACAGACAGACAGACAGACAGACAGACGAGAGATAGATAATGATAGATGATAAATAGATAGACAGACAGACAGAGTAGATGATAGAGTAGATAGATGATATCTTTCTGTCATCTACTTACCTACATCTACCTACCTACCTACCTATCATCTATCTATCTATCTATCTATCTATCTATCTATCTATCTATCTATCTATCTATCTATCTATCATTTACCTACCTACCTACCTATGTAGATGTCTGTCTGTCCATCCATCCATCCATCCATCCATCCATCCATCCATCCATCCATCTGTCTGTGGTTATCAGCACACTGGGTGCCATAACAAAAATTCTTCTACTACAGTTAGAAAATCTGCTCATTGATAAAGTATCTATCTGTCAATTACAAAAGGCCAAACTGCTTGAATCTGCACATAAACTACGCTGATATATTATGACATCCTAGGTACTTGGGAAGAACTGGCAGCTGGCATTTCACAGTGTTGTATATATAAAAATGAAAACACAAATTGTACCAATATTATAAGGTCTTATATTTCTTTCATGACATTAAATATATAATCTTTGCAGTGGGGTTGAGCAACAAAGACACGATTCTTTGCAGGAAGGCATAGGAGATTCCTGCATAAGAAGGACTCTAATGGCCACCGAAGACAAAATCCAGATGTGAACAACTCACTGAGAGCTGTGCTTTTACCCAGCGATTGTGGCTTTCTTAGATATTAATAGCAAGACAGTCACCGGCAGAGAATGTATATCTACATATTTTCTATCAACACTGATTTCTATGGGAATGCATATTCAAATATGAAAAAAAACAAACAAACCAGAAACAAACCCTTAGCAGACCCCTTTTGAGGAGACTTCTGATGCAATGGGCATTTATCTCATGCTATATCCTTGAAATAAATAAGTCCATTGCAGGCAAAGTGGTCCAGAAGAAGCCCTTAAATTTAACTTGAAGTATTTTAACATGTGCATCATTTGTGTAATGAGTTTATGTTGTAATTTGCATAATGACATCATTACACAAATAGTGTTAATTACCACAGAGGAAAAATGTTTGTACTTAATGGATATTCAGGGCTAACAGGCATTCTTCTCCTTCCAATTAGCTAATTCACTATTTTTTTAAATTATTTTTTAGTAGTAATTTTTTGAAAGATCACAATTCAGAATTAAATTATGTATTGCTACATAAATCTCCTTATATTGTCTGACAGCACAAGGCAAGGGTTCCACAAGGGTGAAAATGGACATTTTTGGTTCCTGTAAATAATGGAAAAGTAGCAAAAAATATACTACTAAGCTCTACTTTTGATGTGGACGATTCCTGTAAGCCACCATGTGCAAATAGGCGGCAATATAAATTTTCTAAATAAATAAATATAAGATCCATTTTATGAATTTCAAAGGAAATTACATCTATTTAATACAAACATATACTGCCTATATATTTTGTCAAATCTTTTTCAGTGTCTGACTGAATACAGGTAGTCCTCAACCTATGACCACCACTGAGCCCAAAATATCTGTTGCTAAGTGAGACAGTTGTTAAATGAGTTTTGACCCATTTTATGACCTTTCTTGCCACAGTTGTTATGTGAACCACTACCGTTCATTTAGTAAAATGGTTATGTGAATCTGGCTTCCCCATTGACTCTGCTTGTCAGAAGGTTGCAAAAGGTGGTCACATGACCCCGGGACATTTTAAGCGTCATAAATATGAGCCACTTGCCAAGCATCCAAATTTTGATCACATAAGCATGGGGATGCTGCCATAGTCATAAGTCTGAAAAATAGTCATAAGTCACTTTTTTCAGTGCCATTGTAATTTTGAATAGTCACTAAAGGAACTGGTATAAATTGAGGATTACCTGTACAGTTCTGAACACAATGTAACGTATTGACAATATATAGTCTTTGAAGTTTATATACTTCATCTCTTTCACCTCTAATAATTGCAATCCTTGTCCTGTCTTTGTTTTGCTTTAAATGATTGATCAAAACCTTAGCAAGTCTTTTACCATTTAGTTAACACACTGGTTTTCTTTGTAGATGATATTCTTCTGATTATTTCTAAACCTCACACTATTATTCCAGTGTCAATGCAAATGATAGATAGATGCCTTAGTAAAATAGCATCTATTAACTGGTCCAAATTGATGCCAATAGGTGAAAAATTATTCCATTTAAGGTATATCATTAAATGTTTAGCTATGTATTCATTAAATGTTTAGCTATGGGTATACCAAAAGTTATAACTCAGATATAACTCAGTTAGTAACATGTGATATTAATAAAATATATAAAGAGTTTTCTTCAGTTATGGATAGATGGGAGTCATTAAACCTCACTCTTTGAGAAAAGATGAATGCTGTCAAAATGAATATTGTTTCCAGGGATTAATTTATATCCTGAAATGAATTCCTGTTCAAATATCTGGAATATATTTTCAGAAAATAAATTGTTTAGAACATTTTTATGGGGTTCTTCAGTTCTGAGAATATCTTTACAGAAAATGTAATTATGAATTAATGACAGAATTAGCTTTTCTGAATCTGGAGTTATATCACCAAGCTTATCTACTATCAAGTATTAAATACTGGAAGTGAAGAATTGATGTTAATTTTTTGATTTGGGCAACTTTGGAATACACATACCGGTATGTAGTACCTTTTGTTGATTGGCCAGTATTAGAATCTCAATACAATAGAACTCTTGTGTGCCTGTAAACAATTACAGTATGTCAGTTAGAAAGCTACGGAAGGCAATATTTTAAAAACAGATTTGATGCTTTCCCCCCATGCTAGATTTACTTTATGGGGATAGCCAACATTAAAATTGGGAAAAAGATAGTGATATGGAAAAGGTGGATTAAAGTTGGGATCTTGATTTTGGACCTATTGACAGATGATGAGGATGAATTTTTAACATACATTGGGCTAAGAGACAAATGTCATCTATCAGATGAAAGTCAGTTTATAGCTACTGTATATCATCTGTATAAGACATTATTTGGACCAGAAGCTTTTTCAGCTTCTGAGACTCCCAAGATAGAAGAACAACTGGTTAAATCTTTTACAAACTAAAAAAGAAGCTACTATTAGTTTCTATAGATATTTGTTATGATGAGTGAAATGAAGAATAAGAATTTCCTCTATTGCCAAAAGACAATGGGAGAGTATCTTAAGTTCTATATCTAGATGTCAGTGGACCTTAAATTACTCTCTTAAGTAGAGAGAATTAATTGGAACATAGCATTTTGTTGGAGATGTAATTAAGACAATGCTTCTTTAAAAAATTGTCATTACGACTTATACTTACTGAGTTTTCAGAGAAGGTAAAGGACTAATTAATTATGAATGCGTAACAAAAGCAAAAAATATTATTCAGAAGATAATATTCTCTTGAATTACATACCTAGAAGATGGAGTTTGACAACTGGACAACATAAGTGGATTCTAAATGCTTTTATTATAGTTAAAAGATTGATTCTGCAACATTGGAAAGATAAATGTATGGCCCCTGTATTCAGTGGATTGAAGACTTGATTACGCTTACTATCTGTAAGCAGATTGCCTATAGATGCAGATTTTGTATGGATATTTATTTATTTATTTAATTTATATGCCACCCATCTCACTATCAATTGACCCTGGGTGGCTATAAAGGAGAATGGGATAAATTTATACAAAGGACAGTGGTTAAAAAGCATGATAGTCGCATAAATGCATAAGTGTATATACTGGAATAATATTGTATTAAATAATTATGTGTTAGCCATCTTAAATAAGATCATGAAATGACAGCCTACTGATGCAATAAGGGAGGAAAAGTTACCTCCCTTATCAACACTACGTAGGCCTCACATGAGCACATACCCATGCTTCATCAGATTTGCTTCTAACTTCCTCCTCCAGGCATTTCTGCTCCATTTCCTGGAGTAGAAGTTTCTCAGAAAACTTAGCTGCAAAGTAGAATAGGTTATTTGTGGGCAAGTCTATCCAGTGCCCGGTATACTTCCTGTTGCCAATTATGCACCAGGCATTAGACAGAAATGTTTGCTGGAGAGAACCACTTCAAATATCATTTGGAAATTAGCTGGATCAATTAGCTGGACCATCCAAATGGCTCCTACTGTTCCATGGAGTGTTGCTCTCTAGTATAACTGAATGAGGGCATTATCTAACCATGCCAATAGGGTGATCTGCTCAGAAACAAAATCAAGGTACAAAGTGTGTCTGCTGGCATGAGTTTCAAGATTACTTGAATTCCTGAAACTTGTTGAAGCAGGCACCCAAGGTGGCACCAAATGCAGATCTTCACCAGCCACCTGGAAACCAACAGTTTGGAAGTGATCCTGCCAGGCAGCAGAGTGGTCAATATATCAGCAGATGGTTTATCTAGGGCTGTAGATCTATTGCTTTATCCAACACCAAATTATGGATGATGAAGGTACCATGGTGCAGACAAACTTAGTATTAACCCATAAGCATCTATAGGCTAAGGCCACCAGCACTCCAATGACTTGGTTTCCAAGATAGGCAATTGATTGGAAGTTGAGATTGGAGGACTCTCTTCCCCTGCCATTCTCTCTGCCTTATCTCCCTCAATCCAACATCTTTGGAGATCCAACAATAAAACGCCTTTGGGATTTCCAGCCCTGCCTGCTCAGGCAACCTATTCTCCTCAAATGATTAAAATAAATTCTACCACCTTATTGTAGGTGACTTAAATTGCAAATGCTTCCTGTTTAAATTTCTTATTTTTTTTTTTATGTTGGTTGCATGAGTATCTATGAATCCCACATTAAAGATGGTAGAGCAATTTGAACTTGTGTATGTATTCAGATCTTATTTAGTAAACACAATATTGGATTCAGAGTTTGTACTTTTAATTTTGTGCAATATTTCCTAGGTTAAATCTAATACAGGTAGCCCTCAACTTGCAACAGTTCGTTTAGTGACCGTTCAAAGTTACAACGGCACCGAAAAAAGTGACTTATGTCCATTTTTCACTGTTATGACCTTTGCAGCATCCCCATGCTCATGTGATCAAAATTCAGATGCATGAACTGGTTCACGCTTATGACCATTGTGACCACCTTTTGCGACCTTCTGAAAAGCAAAGTCAATGGGGAAGCCTGATTCACTTAACAACCAGGTTACTGATTTATCAACCGCAATGATTCACTTAACAACTGTGGCAAGGAAGGTCATAAAATGGGGCAAAACTCACTTAACAAATGCCTCACTTAACAACAGAAATTTTGGGCTCAATTGTGGCCATAAGTTGAGGACTACCTGTATTTCCTTTCACATCTGGTACAAATCATGCGTTGCACCTTAGTGATTAATGAAAACGGAACTCCATTCATAATTTCTCCACTGCTTTATCTTTAGATAAGATAGATGTTCATTCAACATTCCTTTCAAATATCTGGAGAAAGAGCTTTCACAATAAATAGGCAGCCTCCTCGTTCCTGGAAGAAGAGTTGAAATGTTGACTTCGTACCTTGGCATGCTTTATATGCCATCATTCTTGTGTAGGGAGTCATGATCTTTTGTTGCACATTGAGTGATTGGATAGTACAATCTACTGGAAAATTGTAGGATTGATTGTTTCCATCTGGATGGCATCTGTAAACATGTACATTGTGCAGGAGGAAATCCTGGAAAAAGATAGAAAAGAAGTAAGGTTCAATAGAGGAAAAAAGTTATATGAAACATTAGGAACGGTATTTTAACTATAAGAGCACTTTTTACTCTTTTTTTTAAAAAAAAACTACATATATGTAGAGACTATCATTTCAAGGAATTTTGAAAATGCTGGACACATTTTGGTAATACAGACTATTGTATCATAAATTGCCAAGTAACTTAGTCATCATTTGGGCCAATTCTCTCCTTGTGCTGTTCCACCATCCCTGACAGATACTTATCCAGCATCTGTAAAATATCCCAAGCTAAAGAAAACTTTTTCCCCCTCTCCGGAGGCAATCTGTTTTAAATTGCTCTCACATTTGGAAGTTTCCCCTAATGCTGAGCCAAAATCCAATTCATTGCAATTTCTCTCCATTGATCTTAGTTCTGCCTTTTGTTGGTACACAACAGAAAGAAGGATGAAACATTTTGTATTTCCAATCCAGAAAATGCGAATAATATTCACATTAAAATCATTGAAAATTTATTTCAAATTCTTAATTTAAAACGATTCAGAATTGCTTTAGAGGGCATGCATTTCTTTAAAGAAGGCCAAACCTTTTCAGACTTTTTCACAAAGCTGAAAAAAGATGCCATTTATTTATTTTTAAATTTGGAGATGGCCCAACTCCAAATGATGTGGATCGCTTACAATTACGTTTAAGAAAAGAAAACTAAATAAAAAGAACCATGTGTGTCCAGAAACACCCCCTCTTGCAATACAATATAACACTTCTTTAAAAGTTTTCTTATAAGTGGATTACTTAAAGCAGTAGCATCTTTCTCACTCAGAAGCCTGAAAAGAGTTAGGCTTGTTTAATAAATAGCAGAGAAGTACTGTGCTCGGCTTTGCGTGAGGTCCAAAGCATCTCCTCCAATAATTTCTGAAGCATTCACAGACTTAGAATTAAGCTGGTTATCATTAATTTCTCCCATAATTGTTAATGCAACTCAGATGTAAGTAGTTTTCTTTAGATTAGGATCTATAAACCTATATTTGCTTTTACAAGAGTATTAGATACTGTAGCATCTCCAAGTTGTGTCTCTTGATGTTGATGTCCTTCCAAAGACATGTGAGATATCTCCCTAGTCACACTTTCACCATATAGAGCACGGGTGTCAAACTCGCACTGTCACGTTGCCATCACGTGATGTTTCACAATGTTTTTCCCATTCGAGGAGCTGGGGTGGGCGTGGCCTGCGTGATGCGTCCGGCCCATGGGCCGCCAGTTTGACACCCCTGATATAGAGTGTTGTACCATCTTAGTCAATGGTAGTCAAAAATCAAAAAGAGTCCAGAAACATCTTTTACAAAGATTTATGCCTTTCAATAAAATGTTAGTCTGGAAGCTTACTATCATATTCCTTCCAATTTCACATAAGGAGTCGTAAGGCAACTTGCTGGTGGTTTGTTATAGTAGTTGGTTCAGAGGGAAGTAGGCAGCTCTGGACAGAACT
The DNA here is from genome assembly GCF_059756535.1 of Pantherophis guttatus. NCBI lineage: Eukaryota > Metazoa > Chordata > Lepidosauria > Squamata > Colubridae > Pantherophis > Pantherophis guttatus. Next base: position 212,186,114 of record NC_142064.1, read on the forward strand.
TCAAAATCTTTGCAAGCTGATCCTTAGGATGGCTGGTTCTACCTAATAACCCACTGCCAACACAGGGAATTTTACTGCATGGCCATTATACCAGACATGGTTATCACCCCCTTCATTCCATTTGATAAGCAAGAGACCAGCCTGTGCTTCAAGAGTATGTATGATTTTCAAATGACCACAGGGACAGTATTCTCTTTAGACTGTAGATCTTTGGAATAGGTACAATGATATTTGTGTATATTATATCTATCTACTGCAGTCCTTGGCATTTTACGGCCCCTGGGCCACATCTGGTCCCCTGGCTGTCCATATCCAGCCTGGATGAGCTCAATTGGAAATTAGAAATAAAATAAGTGTATGCCATGCATGCAATACAACTGCATTGCTTTTATTTTGAAGGAGACTGCTGGTTTTTTTTTCCAATTTATGTATGTGCGTGCATCCCTACCAGTGGTGGGTTTCAAAACCCACCGGTTTTGTAGTTTTTACTACCGGTTCTGTGGATGTGGCTTGGTGGGCATGGCATGGCTTGGTGGGTGTGGCTTGGTGTGCGTGGCAGGGGAAGGATATTGTAAAATCTCCATTCCCTTCCCAATCCAGGGGAAGGTTACTGCAAAATCCCCATTTCCTCCCTTATCAGCTGGGACTTGGGAGGGAAAGAATAGATGGGGGTGGGGCCAGTCAGAATTTTTACTACCGGTTCTCTGAACTACTCAAAATTTCCGCTACCGGTTCTCCAGAACTGGTCAGAACCTGCTGAAACCCACCTCTGATACCTACACATTTTCACAGCCCTATTGGTTTGGCCCTCCACAAGAATCCCTTGTGGCTCCTTGGGAAAATTGAATGCCCACCCTGACCTACTGAATGAACCATTTAGCATACTTGAAATTCAAAATGTATTAAAGAGTTGACTAGGAAAAGAAACAGAATACTAGATATTGTATAATACTACCGGTAGAAGAATGAACCATCTTCAATCATCACAAGGCTTCTATCTGAAAAGTACATTTTGTCATATTAAGTCACTTGTATTGCTCAAGCATCCATACTATTATGGTGAGAAACCAACACTGGCCATGATTAATTGACAATATAATCAGTGATTCATTTGTAGGCCCCACCCTAGTTTTGAGTGTAGACTGTGTGAAATGAATGCCACAAAATAAATTACTTAGAGTCACTTCCTCTTCTGACATGTTGAGGAGGATATACAGACTGTTACGATTTGAGAATTGCTTTCGCCTTTTCTCAGCCTGACTTTAGGTGTGACCACATCAACGTTAAACATCTCCAAAAGTAAAGGTAAACAGATGCCTCAAGAATCTGGGTGAACAGGAAAGAAACTATCTGGCTTATTGAACCCAGGTTCAGTCATCACTAAACACTAATATTCAAGTTTGTAAGTCTCATAAGAAGGATTGCCATTCAGTGGCAGAGCACATATTTTTCCAACAGAAGGTCCCAAGATCATCTTTGGAAGCACTAATTAAAACAGAATCATGGTTAGCAGATCATGTGAAAATTCTTTACTGTTGGACAGATTAGTCAGTACTGAACAATATGCACTTGATATGAAGCAATTATTAGTGTTTCTAAATTTGGTGCATATTGACATTTGCTATAGTTAACATTCATTTTTTTCGAAGTTTCAGCGCATATCATTATATAAATCATTTATGTTTGCAGATGTCTAAACTGCATTGAGGTACCTTTTATTTATAAACCAAACAGAACATTTCCTTGACTAGTCAGTAAATGTCCAAAATAGACCTCCCAATATCAGTGTCTGAATTGTTTATCTACAGCTTTCAAGTTCAACCCCATTCTTTAATAAACGATATGCTCATTTCTATTATTATAAACAGAGCACAATATCCAACTTACCTATCTGCTTAAAGCAGCTGGTGAATAAACTGCCTGATTACATCTTTATGAACCTTCAAGTCACCTCGTTGGTTATAGTTAGTCTTTTCAGGGTCCATCTTTTATCTGGGTTAATCACCCTAAACCAGTAGGAATGGGAGCCAGAGGAGAGCAAGTTTATTTTCTTTAGATCATGGATGTCAAACTCAATTTCATTGAGGGCCGCATCAGGTTTGCGTTTGACCTTGAGGGGCGGAGTGGGGGTGGCTAGCTTGATGTCACTCGTGTTGGGGGCACCTGTGGTGGCCCAAGCGCTCTGCCAGTGAAAATGGGCTCCCAAGCTCTGTTTTTGGCTGTGACGGCTTCCTCTGCCAGCGAAAACAGAGCTCTGGAGGGCTGTCCTCCTGAGCTCTGTTTTCACTGGCAGAGGCACCGCAGGCCAGTCTTTTACTGCTTCCAGGGTGACCCCATGAGCCAGATCTAAGCACCCCGCAGGCTGGTTCCAGCTCCCAGGCTTTGAGTTTGACACCCCTGCTTTAGATGGTTATAGTGCCCTCTGGGAATTGCCTGAATACTTCATGAAGTATCTTCATAATGAACTTATTCTTCTTTAGGTACTCCACTATAGAGCTATACAATTTGATCATTGTTAACTTGCACTGTTCCACATTTTGAATGTACTTATATTGTAGAATGCTGAAGTTCCTTAGTGCTCTTTGCTATTATCAATTCGACAAGATTTCATTGGAAAGAAACTAATTGTGGCACTTGTGGATTGAACTTCAGATGACAGAGAGATCTTTCCGAGTCACTAACTATCTCACCATTCCCATATCTAAGAGTGCCAGCGTTTGGATCCCACTTCTGTTCAGCAGAACATCTTAAGATGTTAGAAATAGGAACTGAATCTGCTTCCACCCCTGTAATAGAGGGACCAGGGAGGGTTTTTCATGTCTTCTCTTTTATTACTTGTCTGTTTTTTGAGTGACTCATATTTAATCTAGTGAAATACGTTGTAGAAGACCTAGAGATGTTGTTCGATTATTAGTCAGGGGAATGAAGCAGGCAGGAAAATTGCAACTGTTGAATTATTGTTATTGTTTTAATGTTTTACAAGGTGTTTTTATTGAATGATTGTAAGCCAGAGTCACTTTTGGTGAGATGGACAGCATATAACTTAATAAATAAATACATAAACAAATAAATAATCAATCTTGAAATGGGCAGTCTTGAAATGGGAGCAGTGGATATATTAAAATAATGAGGTTGATGCCCAAATTGGTTCCCTGATCCATCATCTTCTTTTGGCAACATGAATTCTGTTGTACAGAAGAGAAGCTTAAGAATTAGGCAACCTGTAGAGTGAAACCAAGATGGGTTTTCACCATGTGTCAAACAGGGTCTATAGTATGAGCCAAAACAAAGAATAGGTCAGCTGCTGCCTTCTAGATATGCTGAACCTAAACCCATTAATCCTGGATATTAGTCCCTTAGTAGGTTTTACGGAAATTATAGTTCAGAATAACTTATTAACTTATCTATTTCTGGTACTTCATTTAGGATTTTCCAGACTGAGGGATTCACTTTGTTCTTGAATTCCAAAGAGTGAATACAAAATAATTGAATACATTGACAATGAAGTGATGAATAGTTTTGCCTATTAGGATCAACCATCAATAGTAAAGAAAGAAGCAGACATGCATTCTCCCTCAGACCAGGGGTGAATCCAGCAAGTTCTGACAGGTTCTGGAGAACCAGTAGCAGAAATTTTGAGCAGTTTGGAGAACCAGTAGCAGAAATTTTGAGTAGTTTGGAGGACCAGCAAATACCACTGGCTAGCCCCAGATGGGGTGGGAATGGAGATTTTGCAATATCCTTCCCCCAGGAGTGGGGAGGGAATGGGAATTTTGAAGTATCCTTCCCCTGGAGTGGGGTGGGAATGGAGATTTTGCAGTATCCTTCCCCTGCCACGCCCACCAAGCAACACCATGCCCAACAAGCCACGCCCACAGAACTGGTAGTAAAAAAATTTGGATTTCACCACTGCCTCAGACTATCACTGGATAGAGCAATTGTGAATGCTTTGGAAAAGATATTAGATGCTGAATCTGATGTGTTTATACTGACAAAGATCAAAATTGTGCACACAATTGTTTTCCTTGTGATAACCTATGTAAACTAAAGTTGAACTTTGAAGAAAGTATTGCCAGATAGATTATCAAGGAAATCTAGCCAAGGAAACAAATAAATGGACCATAGAACAAATCCATCCAGATTTTTCACTTTAGGCAACCAATTTTCATACTTCGAACACATTATGCAATGATAATGGAGAATTCTATAATGCCAGGAATGGTGGAAGATGCTAAATATCTTTCTCTTTCACAGGTAATCAGAAAAACCACCCACTACCATAATTTATCTTTCCTTGCTCTGTAGATAAAGATGTCTCAAGACTTTCCTTTGTTATTGATGGACTACCATTTATTATATTCAGATACATGGATCTTGACTCATCTTTCAGATTGCGCTTTTACTTGGTTCTAACTTTATGATGTAAAATCCAGCATGTAAAACCTAGCCCATAGATCAATTGTTAAAGTATAAGATATTGTGGTTTGTTTCTCAAGAACTTTTTGTTAAAATGATTACCAGCCCTGGTACCAAATTTAGTTGCGACACAAAGCTTATATTTACTTAAGTACTCTGTCAACTGCTTTTCCCTTGGGAACATACATTTTATAAGGCTGCTGGCAATTTTGTTCTGGTCAAGAAATTAAATCAAATGATGTATGGATTTCGCTAGTTATCTTGGACATATTTCTTGTAAATGTATATGTTATCAAGTTCACTTGATAACATATACATTTGTTTCACTGCCTCAATCATACTGTACCTTCTCATGCTCACCCTAATCTTGGCTTTTGCTCTACATATAAGGATGTCTCAATTATCCCTTTCTGTGGATGAACTATGATGAGCTTAATGTTAGATTTCTTCCTGCATCTCTTCTGTGGTGGAGGATGTCCTGAAATAAGAAATTTATTGAAACAGTTGACACAATTTGTCTAAGAGCCCTCTCCAGCCAAGGGTCTTTGCAACAAGCCTAGGTTTCATCAAAATAATGAAATGTTTTTTTGTGACATCATGATAATGCTTATGTACTTGCATGTCATGTCACAATACATTTACAAAAGGGACAAAGTTTGTATCCTGATTGATGTTTCACAATTAGCCTCTTCTTGCCCCTCCATTCTGCTTGCTCCTTTTCACTCCAGTTTGCTTCAAAAACAGCTCTGTGATACATGGATGAACTGCAAGAATGAAGTAACAACGCTAGAGCACACCTAGAGGTAAACCTATATACATGAGTATTATGTACAAACTTATGCAACATGGGTATAATTTAATAAGGGCAAAAAGGAGCAGTTCATAAAAGGATTTCTGGAAACTGGGAGGAGGAGGGGGGGATGATAAAGAGAATAAAAAGAAGACTTGGGGGATGATGACAACAAGGAATAAAAAGTGAAAGTGATCATAACTCTGAAAATATCAGTTTAAAAAATCAGAAACATGCTTGGCTAGTATCAGAGAACAATCACAAAGAGTAATTTTTAATATATGTAGCCACCCACTCAGGAAACTCTAGCTGGCAAACGAAAATAAAAACGTAACCAAATTATATATAAAAATGAAACTGAATGGAAACCCCTAAAATAATTAATATATTAAACAAAACAGCAAACACCCCAGAGCTTCATCACATCCTCAGTGCTTGGGGGGGAAGTGCCAGGTTTCACAGCCTTCTGAAAGGCCAACAGGTGGTCCATATCTCTAGGGTGAGATTGTTTCACAAGGCAGGTGCTATATCAGAGAAGGCCCCAGGGCCAATCAAATTAGCTTGGATACTTTTCCAGATCAAATGGGATTGCCCCAAAACACAGGAGACTGGCAGTCCCATAGGGAACATGGCCACATGTCATATTGGGGCTTTAAGTAGCATTTTGAATTGCACCTGGAAGCATACTAAGACTCAGTGAAGCTCACGTAGCAGCATTATGGGTGCATAATGGATGCATTATGGTGCAAATCTGCATGTGCTGCTGCTTTCTGGACCAGCTGAAGTTTCTGAATGCTCTTCAAAGGCAGCCCCATGTCGATCGCATTGCAATACTACTATCATTAGGTAACTAAGGCATGAGTGAGCAGTTCCTCCCAATCTAGGAAAGGGAATAATTGCTGGACGTAATGTAACCATGCAAAGACCTTCATGGCCTCGGTTACCAGCTGCTCCACCTCCAAAATTTGTGAGTCTTGGAGGATGGAGGGTTAGCCCATACAGAATTAATGACAGACAATCATTAATATGGAAGACACTAAAACCCACAGCCACACAATGCTGTCAAGGTCAAAGCTGGGTCATTCACATTCAGACCTGCCCAGTCTTCAGATACTGAGAAAGCACCCTGAAAATATCACGCCCAGGGCAGAGATACATAACTGAATATTAGTGACCTACTTATGATAATTAAGATGTTGAGATTCTAGAAAGAGTGCAGAGAAGAACAACAAAGATGATTAGGGGACTGGAGCCTAAAACATACGTAGAACAGTTGTAGGAATTGGGTATTCTAGTTTAATGACAAGACAGGAAGGCCTGGAGGAACGTTGTCCATGGGGTTGTGATAGGTCAGGCACGACAGTTTAATGAAAAGAAGGACTAGGGGAGACATGATAGCAGTGTTCCAATATCTCAGGGGCTGCCACAAAGAAGAGGGAGTCAAACTATTCTCCAAAGCACCTAAAGGCAGAACAAGAAGCGATGGATGGAAACTAATCAAGGAGAGAAGCAACCTAGAACTAAGGAGAAATTACCTGACAGTTAGAACAATTAATCAGTGGAGCAACTTGCCTCCAGAAGTTGTGAATGCTCCAACGCTGGAAGTTTTTAAGAAAAGATTGGACAATCATTTGTCTGAAATGGTATAGGGTTTCCTGCCTAAGCAGGGGATGGGACTAGAAGCCCTCCAAGGTCCCTTCCAACTCTGTTATTCTATTCTATTCTATTCTATTCTATTCTATTCTATTCTATTCTATTCTATTCTATTCTATTCTATTCTATTCTATTCTATTCTATTCTATTCTATTCTATTCTATTCTATTCTATTCTATTTCATTCCATGTCAATGAATGACCTCATGGATGGATGATAGAAGTTACATAAGTAGGAGTGGAGAGAGTGGAACCCTGTGGCACTGCACAGAGCAGAGGCCTAGGACTGGGTCTTTCTCCGCTACCTTCTTGGAAGTATCCTTGGAAGAAGAAGGAGAATCACCAAAGCACAGTGCCCTCCATTCCTAATCTTCTTGGCTAGCAGGATACTATGATCGATGCTTGAAACTTGCAAGCATATCTGTTTGGAAGTTGTCCAGGTAGAACTTTAATAGGCAATGCCTTTTTTTAAAATACAATTATGGTTGGAGGATATAAATTCACATTTTCAATCTGAGTTATCTGTCATTTTGATTCTTGCATGTTTTGCTCAAGACAATCAGCTACAGTCATGTGAGGGAAGTTGTCTCTTGGTCTTTGGAAAGTAATATTACCACTGAACTACAGAACTGCATCATTGGATTCAGTGGAAGAATGCCAAGACTGAGAACACAGATAATTTCTTGTACTAAGTAGCTGGAGGAGAGAAGGACTAGAAGGAACAAATGAGGGGATCATAACAATATTGTCTAGGGATAGAAATGCCTGGAGCTCTAAAGAGGTATTGTCAATCAAGGAAAGTAATTTTCTGCAGCTTAATGTCTTTGGGAAGAGAGTTTTCAATAGATGATATTGACCTAGATGGATCAATGGTTGTCCTGGGATGAAGCATTTTCTGTCAGAAGAAGGCAATATTCATTATATGTTCTTTAATGCCATTTTAATGCTATGATAATGCTTATTTTGCTAGATTTACTGTTTTCTTTTTTTACGTTTTTTATGTTGAGCCAAAGCTGTAGTGTTCCCTTTGCTCGTTGGGACATTAGACAACTGGTTGTGAGCAATTTAAATTTTCCATTGATAGGACAGACAAGCTTGAGTATGTGAAAGGAAACAGGGAAACTTCGCATGATATGCTTTGCAGCCATTATCATCTTGCCTTTAAATTTGATTGTAGGGGTGATATAAACATTAATGCATGTTAAATATTGATCCTCCTTAAGATAGAACAAATTATCATAAAAATAATTGATAGACTTTAGTATTTAAGAGATTGCTGAGGGTGATGCAATTGCATGAGTTTATTGATATTTGGAGTACCCATTAACAAAAGATTTCATATATTATTCAGGTAGGCATCAATCTCATTCAAGAACAGATTACATCTGGGCTTCAAAAAATATTTTTGAACCTGAAGTAGAGATTGCATAACATATATTTCAGATTATGCTCTGGATTTAGTTTGGAGGAAGACACACCATTCATTCCAGTGATGGGTTTCAATTTTTTTTTACTACCGGTTCTGTGGGTGTGGCTTGGTGGGCGTGGCATGGCATGGCATGGCTTGGTTGGCGTGGCTTGGTGGGCATGGCAGGGAAAGGATACTGTAAAATCTCCATTTCCTCTTGATCAGCTGGGATTTGGGAGGCAGAGAATAGATGGGAGCGGGGCCAATCAGAATTTTTACTACCAGTTCTCTGAACTACTCAAAATTTCTGCTACCGGTTCTCTAGAACTGGTCAGAACCTGCTGAAACCCACCTCTGATTCATTCATTTTTGAGTTTTAAATTTAGATTGCTATGTAATGGACAATGTTTTTTAACAAAACATTTCATTCTGAATTTGGATTTTTTTAAAAAAAGGGAAACAGTAGGGAACAAGTAGTACTAACTACAAGATGGGACATGAGTAGTTAAGGCACCAGGCTAGAAACCTGGAGATGGTGGTTTCTAATCTTGCCTTAAAAGGGATGTGGTGGCTCAGTGGCTAAGTCACTGAGCTTGTCGATCGAAAGGTCGGCAGTTCAGCGTTTCGAATCCCTAGTGCTGCGTAACAGGATGAGCTCCCGTTACTTGTCCCAGCTTCTGCCAACTTAGCAGTTCGAAAGCACGTAAAAAATACAAGTAGAAAAATAGGGACCCCCTTTGGTGGGAATGTAACAGTGTTCCGTGCACCTTTGGCATTTAGTCATGCTGGCCACATGACCACGGAGACATCTTCGGACAGTGCTGGCTCTTTGGCTTTGAAACGGAGATGAGCACTGCCCCCTAGAGTCGGGAACAACTAGCACATATGTGCAAGGGGAACCTTTACCTTTAATCTTGCCTTAGGCACAAAGCCAGCTTGAGGGCCTTTGGCCAGTTATTCTCTGCCCAAGGTTCACTCAGCCTTCCATCCTTCTGAGGTCTGTTAAATGAGGTTGCAGATTGTTGGGGGCAATATGCTGACTCTGTAAACCTTTTAGAGAGGGCTGTAAAGCCCTATGTAGCAGTATATAAGTCTAAGTGTTTATTGCTATTGTTATTTTTGAAAAAACATATCAAACCAAATTTTATTTTTAAAGCAGAAAGATTATGAATTTAAGAATGAAAACTAAATATTATTGGCAAATAAGCTTAAAAAGTGCAAAAGGTGATGTATATATAAAGGCATTGAAATATGCTAAAGCTCACATTCTAAAATATTACTAAAATTGTTTCCAAAATTATCTTTCTTATAAGCTCAATATTTGAATTATGTTTTCAAAACCAGAAGCTGATGAAGCCTTTCAAAGTATTAATCATGGAAAATCTTTGAGCCACATAATAATTTGATAAGAAAGACATTCTTGTACTGAATTCTTGTTATGCAATCATTGCATGAGGGAGATCTTCCGTTATCCTGGCACAGCTCTAAAACTGCTCTAATTCCTATACCAAGTAAAGATCAATTTTAAAAAAATATTTCTAGAGATTTTTACTTAAACTTGATTATAAATTACTCTATATACTGAACCATTAGTAAAAAATCTCAAATTTATAAAGGAAGAAATTTACATCTCAATAAATCAGATTTCATTGGAGGAAGAAATATATGTTGCTCCATTAAAAAATTACTAAATGTTATTTACTTTTGTAAAGGAACAAGCCTTCTCTATCACTTTGCTTATTAAATATTTTGAAAGCTTTTATTGTATGGAAAGATTATTCTTAAAAAGATTTAAGTTTGGCAAGTGTTTTTTATTAACACGGCAGATCAGATTTATAACAGCAGCAACCAAATAGGAATTGATAAATATGATTCAGAACAATTTCTAATTTCAAGAGATACTAAGTAGGAATGTTCATTATCCCTTATTAAGTCTTATTACAGGTATATAAGTAGTTCCATTTTGTAGCAATAAAGACATTAAAGAGATGAAAGCATGACATCAATCCTATCTATTAAATCTAGTTGCTGGTGATATAATGTTAGTTTTTATGAATGTTAGTAATTCAATGGAGTACCTTAGGATGCAATTGGAAGAATCTGCAAAAGTATCAGTATTGATAATAAATTTTCAAAAGTCACAATGTCCTTTCTCCTAAAATTAAGAAACATTAGATATTAAATATTTTAAATATATGGGTGAATACAAATTCTTCAAATTTATAGGAATTAATACTATAAAATATTAACAAATTGTTTAATAATAACGTAATTCTTGTGCAGAAAAAAAACAAGAAATGAAAATACTGATTTGAACAGTGGCAGTTAAAATTATGTTCTTTGAAAATAATAATTTATTTCAAACGCTTCCAGATAAAACTTTTAAATTAACACTATGACAAAGAAAAATGAACAATTAAAGGTTAAAACAAAGATTTATATAGTGATCGCAGAACAGTGTGAATTAACATTACATTGTCAAGCAGCAAATTTGGAGCATTTATTTCCATTATATTGGAAGATGCAGCAAGCTAGAAAACATAAACATAAAAAGCATTATAAAAATGGATAACATCATGGCTGTGATGTGATTCACATAAACCATGTTTCAAGGTTGGTAAAAAAAGAATATACAGGATTAATAAAGATTATCTGCCCATTTAATGCTATAACCAGAATTTTATAACTGAGATACATCAATGCAGTTGAAGATATGAGAGATCTCAATCAATTTAGAGTTAGTGATTTCCACAATAATAAGATACTACAAAACCACAAAGAGATTGAGTTACAAATAAGCCACCATTTGTCTGTCTATCAAGACTCCAATTAAATTATTATTTTTAAGTAGGAAGGTATAAATGACTCATTATCTCACGTGTAACTACTTTTGTAAAATTAATAATTAATTATTCTTCACAACTTAAAAGAACAATCTAAGAATCAGACATACACTCTCCTGTTAATATAAAAGAAGTGAGGTATATAAATTTAGGAAATTAAATGGATGAGATGAACTTCACGGAAGTCTGGGTGTTTTCAGCTCTATCAAGAGATGCACTGGAAGACAGCCTATCAGTGGCACTGAACTTCAGTCAGAATAGTACAAATTACTCATTATTCATCCAAATGTAGGAGTGGCCATAATCAGAAATGGAAATGTTTTCCATACATGGTGGACTTGTAAATTGATTGCATCTTTCTGGAAGGAAATACACCAAAATACTAACTAAATAAAACATTGAAGAAGGCAGAGGTGGGTTTCAGCAGGTTCTGACCAGTTCTGGAGAACCGGTAGTGGAAATTTTGAGTACTTCAGAGAACCGGTAGTAAAAATTCCCACCCCCATCTATTCTCTGCCTCCCAAGTCCCAGCTGATTGGGAGGAAATAGGGATTTTGCAGTAACCTTCCCCTGGAGTGGGGTGGGAATGGAGATTTTACAGTATCCTTCCCCTGGAGTGGGATTTTACAGTATCCTTCCCCTGCCATGCCTACCAAGCCATGCCACTCCCACCAAGCCACGCCCACAGAACCGGTAGTAAAAAATTTTCAAACCCACCACTGGAAGAAGGTAACTCTAAACAAATGTATTATATATATAACTGCATTATATCTAACTTTAGCTAATACAGTGATATGTGGGAACTAGGACTGAATCTTGAGATGTACAGCTTTTGCACGTTATCTTGTATTTTTTGCTGCTTTCATGCCCTACAGTCTGTTAAAAATAAAGAAAAAACTCCTTTGGCGGCTCCCCTTTTAGATCCTGTAGGAATAAGTGGGAAATGGTTGCAATTATTTTGCAATATGCTGGTCTCCCACTAGGACATTATCATTGCTGGACAAAACCTGCAGTAGGAAATATTCTCAAATGCAAGCAGGAAAGTATGTAAACGGCCTGTATTTACTGCATTAAGACTGATCAGAAACTTCAAAGACATGCAGCCAATTGAAGGATCCTTGGTATTCTCTAAGTTTGCTTGTTTTCTTACAGACATTCCATTACCCAAACTAGCTAACATCATCAGTGCTAGTCACTAGAACTGCAAGAAAACAAGCAAGCTCAGAGAGCACCAGGGACCCCTCATTTCAACCCTGAGCTATAAATGTTCTCCTTTATCATGCAGCCAATTGTTTTGACTTCCTTCCTTCCTTCCTTCCTTCCTTCCTTCCTTCCTTCCTTCCTTCCTTCCTTCCTTCCTTCCTTCCTTCCTTCCTTCCTTCCTTCCTTCCTTCCTTCCTTTCCTTCCTTTCCTTCCTTCCTTCCTTCCTATCAGCCAGCTGTAATTTTGAATGGAGTTGACTTTTTATTTCCTGTGGACCAATAATGCTAAGATGACTGTTGACATTTTCAAGTGGTGGTCTGGTTAAGCTCTAAATTTTCCTGAATGGAATTTGGCACATTCTCCAGCCTTTCTGTCCAAGCTAGTCTTGCTCTTTTATAGCTGCTTATAATAAAAAGCTGAATACCCAAAGGCCAATTTGTGGCTTCCAGAGAAGGCAGTCTAATTCCCTACATGGCTAATGCCGAGTTCTATTGTGGGTTACTAGAAATGAAGCTTAGGATGAGGTCATACTTACAAATCTTTCTTCGCTTGAGTTAATGTGCATTATTATCCATTCATAAATTATAGTTTTCCTGTTTTAAATGCCTCCAATCTATAATCCCCCCAGCTACCGTAGGAAGATCTTAAACTTAAACTGTGAAGAGCAACAATGCACTTGTGCTCATAATAATATGTTCCTTTACAAAGGATAGATCTGACTCCCACTACTGTATTTAAATAATCCAAGGAACCTTGTCTTTATCCAGACTTAGCCAGCTATATTGTTCAGTGTATGATAAATGCAAGTACTATAATAAAAAAAGAATATATTCCTCTTACTTCAAAATCTCATCTCATTTTTATCTATCTAAAGTTTTGCCTTCAACTGATTAGAATTACCTGTGGCTAGGTGGCTCAGTGGCTAAGACGCTGAGCTTGTCGATCAAGAAAGTTCAGCAGTTCGAATCCCTGGTATAGGTCTCCTGCGTGAGCAGGGGGTTTGACTAGATGACCTCCAAGTTCCCTTCCAACTCTGTTACTGTTACCTATGTCTCCCCTAAGATACAAATAGATATTTTTGTCTCTGGCAGGATGAGTGGTGCTGGAGTCTTGAAGAATGGTAAAAGCTTCTACAGCCCTCCACCTTGTTCCTGGGAAGTCCAGGTATTAACAGTTTGGAGGTTTGCAACATGACTTTATTAAATGAACCTATTTGGCCAATGGGACGAAATGCA